>NW_024429185.1:14666960-15266960 GCF_017639785.1 Mesocricetus auratus
GCTATACAATTATGACTTAAGTACTTTTCATTTTTTCAACTTCATTAAATACATTGTCATATTTGTAAAGCTATTGTCATAAAACACATTATTTTCTTATTTGTAAAACCACAGATTGATAACCATATCTTCACATTTGTATTAACTTCAAAATTAAACTTTATCATAGAAAGAACTATCACAGTGGAGAATTGCTCTGACTTTTTCTTTTAAGTCTCAATTTACATATCCATTCACTTTACCATGTTACAAGATCCAAGTATTATGTCCTCATTGTTAAAGTCAGACTTACTGTTCAGCAAACATACTTTGCAGATTTCTGTTTACCTAGAGCCACATAAGTCTAAGCAGGTACACACCAAACTATCAGAGTTCCATGTTCTCATATTATCAGAACATCAGAAACTTCTTATTTAAAAATGGGTTTGCCTCCAACAGGTGTGACACATCAGTTGTAAGAACATAAGGGAAATGATGAAAAGATGTTTTGTTCATTACAAAAGTACAGATTTCCTCAAAGTCAGTTTAATTTCAAGGTACACATAGGCTAGATTATCATATAGAGACTACAATTTCCCCATGCTGTTAATTACTCCAGTTAAGGTGGATATTGAACTGGGCATTATATGTACTGTAGTCTTAGCTCTCAGGATCATATGTGGGAATACTGAACTTTAAGACAGTGTAACCTTTCTTCTGTTTTGTCATCTCTGCATTCCTTACAACCAGTCTCCAGTGACCTTTCGGTGCTCATTAATAGACAGTTTCCTCTAGGGATGGTGTGAAACGTTTTATCATAAACAGAACGTTGGTCTCTCTAACAGGCTGCAAACAGCTGTTAGAAGTCACCATATCACAGAAAGCAAATCCAGAACTCTGGTCTCTAAATGTAACAAGAGTTCTAATAGCCTCCCCCACTGTGTGCTGGCAGTTAAGGAATGTGAGGTATGAAGGAGTGTACCCCCTGGGGCAATTCATTCTGAGAAGCATATTTTTCTTTAGTATTCCCGTTTCAGTCAAGGAATGGGCAAGACAAGAACTAAGACATTTCATGTCACTTCAGGATAATATCATGTAATTTTTGGGTAATAAAGAATTCATAAGTGATCTGATAGGGAAAGTTCATTTACATTCTCTCCAGAGAGTTTTATCTCTTTAGATGTGACCTTGTATAATTAAATGTATTTGAAATATCAAGAGAAATGGCAGCAGACAGTGGAATTCTTCATATTATGTCAGACTGAAATGAATTAAATTATGTGAAACAGTCAAGTATAGTGGAGGATAAAAGGTTCACTGAAATTCCTTTCATCTGATCATATTCATTAGCATTAGCATTTCTCAGAACGAAGTTCTTACCATGTGCTATGTGACAATTTTAAAATTAGAATTTTTTTTTCATTAATACCACATCCCCAAAAGACTTAGATAAAATGGCCAAAAAATAAATTGGTAAACATTACTTCAATAGATCATGTGTACAAGAGGTTAAATCGAACATAGGGATGCTTCCCCAAAATAGATAGATAAGGTAGATAGATAGATAGATAGATAGATAGATAGATAGATAGATAGATAGATACATACATACATACATACATACATACATACATACATACACTTCTTGGGAAAATAAATATTTCAGATTTCTGTGTCACAATTAAACCATTGTTGTAATCCATCAATAAAGATTGAAGATGATCAAAAACAATTGAAAAGAAATGCTCTTCAATGTATATCAGATAAATTATGTAATACTAATTTTCACAATAAAATAGCAGCACTTTAGGCTTGGCTTGGTTTCAAATGAAAGGTAGTGAATTCATTTTGTATCTGATAGTTTCATGAATCTTTGATAGCAAGAGGGTAGATTCTGGTGGACAAAATTTAACATAGTCTTAATTTTCTTCTGGTCCATAGTCTTAATTTGACTAATTCTGGAACCATGAGCGTGAACTTTATGTGTACAATTATTCAGGTTCCATAGCACAGTGAGTATTAATGAAGGATACTGTGCAATTGACCCATAAGCACTTTAACAATGTTTTTATTCTTGAGAATCTTATGTATGTATCCAATGAAATATGATCATATTCATGCCCATTTCCCCCATCAACTCCTCCAAGCTTTTATTTGGGGTTGGGGGAGAGAAGGGAGTAATAGGGGTAGCAGGAAGATAAGAGAGGGACAGATATGATCAGAATGTATTTATATAAATGAATGAAATTGTCAAAGAATAAATTGTTTAAAATTATACTATTAAATTATATCTTCTTAAAATTCTCTGGAGGAAATATTATCCAGGGAAATAAATAGAATCTTGAAAACATTCCAAAGATTACTTGTAATTACTAACTCTTGGTTCCCTTTTGGGTGTTGTTGGAGTTTTGGGAGATTTAGATTTGTTTTTGTTTTGTTGTTGCTTGGGTTTTTGTTTTTGTTTTATTTTGAGTTTTGGGTTTTTTTTGTTTGTTTGTTTGTTTGAGTCAGGTTCTCAAAATCACATAAATCCACCTACCTCTACTTTCCAAATGCTGCTATCAAAAGTGTTAGCCACTATGCTTAGCTGATTAAGGTGAGTACCAGCATGCCTGATTAATTATTGGTCTCCTTGAAATCAAGTACTAAATTCTGAGGTGATTACATATTTAATATCATTTACCATCTTACCACCTTAACATGAATAGTTACAATCTATTGTCTAGTTTAATATTTTCTTTACTTTTATATAAAACAAATTGCACAAGTGGTATCTATTTTGTAGAGAAGAATTCTCCATCTGCTTATGACACTGCTTGTAACTGTATTTCATTAATTCTCAACATGGCACAGCATAGATATTCAACTGGTGAACTTGGTGTTTTTTTTATATAGACTTTTTTTTAATCTTAAAAATCTTTATTGAACCCAAGGAACCCAGTGACAGAGAGGAGTGATGAGCAAATTGGCAAAGAAGGGGCTGGCAAAACCAGCAGAGACAGCTGATCTGAACAGGGGAGTGCTCTTGGACCCCAGACCGACAGTGGGGAGGCCAGCATGGGACTGATCTGGACCCCCCAAATGTGAGTGTCAGTGAGAAGGCCTGGGCAACCCATGGGGCCCTGAGCTGTGGATCAGTGTCTATCCCTGGTATACAAACTGTCTTCATGTGCCTATAGCACAAAGAGAGATGCTCTCTCAGCCTGGACTCTTAGGGGAGTGCCTGGACCCTACCAAGAGTAAAATGACAGACTCTAGATATCCCCTATGTGGAAGGATTTGGCAATAGGGTGGGAGGGAGGGGGGGGAAGGGGAGTGCGGGAAGAGGGGAGGGAGAGGGAACTGGGATTGACATGTAAAACAAGCTATTTAAAATTAAAATAAAAAATGATAAAAAAATCTTTATTGATAATTTCATGCATGAGTACTGTATTTTCATCATTTCCACCTCCATCATATCCCCTCCTGTCTCCTCTACTGTATTTCAAGTTCATGACCTCACCTTATTGTTACACACAGTCTGTTGGGTCCATTTCATACTGCTTATGTATGTACTTGTTTAGGGTTGACCACCGGTGGCTGGCATATCCTATTTGGGGGCTCATTTATGAAGAAAACTATAGACTTCTCACTCTGTTGTTAGACATTAATTGCCTGTAGCTCATCATCTAAATATGGAACCTCATGAAATTTCCCCTCTTTGCTTTGATATAGCAACTGGTTTGGTTTTGTAGGTCTTGTTGGAGTGATCTTATTATTGAGATTTCATGGGTTTTGCTTCCCTGTCATATAGAAGACAGTACCTCAGAGAAGACCTCTTGGTCCTTTGGCTCTTACAATTTTTTGATGAGTATAGTGGCACTCGCTTGTAACCAAAGTACTGGGGAAACTGAGGCAAGAGGACGGCACATCAAGGTCAGCCTATTTGCATAGAAAAACTATCAGTTCTCTGCCTGGCTAAAAGCAGATGATGCTTGTAGAGGGACTATTGGCGATTAATGGTGTTGGGAAATGGGATCATTATTTCCACATCACAGATAAGCTGAGCTTTCTTCCCTTGTTTTTTGAGACATTCTTCTTACTAATAGCCTGGAGCTCAACAAGTAGGCTAGGGTGCATTATTATTTCTGCATCTTCAGTGTTTGGTTACAAATGTACATCACCATGCCATGCCTGTAGGTTTGTGTGGGTGTGGAGGTGTGGAGTTTGGGAGGCTCTGGGAATCCAAGCACTTGACTGGATGACCTATTTCCCTAGTCTGGATTTTAGCCATTTTAAATATGTTGTTTGGGCTTTTAAGCTATCAAGATCAAAAGTGTTCATGAAAAAACAACTGTATGGAAACCTTTGAACTTGAATATAATGACTAATATAGTGAAAACAGTAGGTGAACTAATGAGAGTTAAGGTGGATTGGCTAAGTGGTGGAGGAAGTAGAGGAGGGAGGAACGGAGGGTAGGGATGAGTTCACCAAAACAGATGCTGTGGGAAGAAGCCCTGTAAAAACACACTCGTTTGAAAGATAACTAAAATATAACTTACAAAGGAATTCCCACAGAGGTTTATGGTAAACAACGATGCTTACAGGGTACAGGAGTCATTAAGTGAAAATCCCAGTACCAAGCATAAATTACCTCCCTTCCAGTTAGTGGTAAGAAAGGTCCCAGAGGAACCCTAAACAAAACAAGCTGTTTTCTTTGCTTTTGGTTGTCTACTCAACATAAATAGATGGCAAGACCTTGTTTCTGAAGATACATGAAACAGATAAGTCAATCTTGAATTGAGTGGGAAACTCCCTCTAAACTGGATAGATTTTGTAGTGCTGGAAGATACTAGGCAGAATGCAAGGAGAGAACAGACCTCAGTGGTCTTATCTAGAATTAGACACTGCATGCTACAACACTAAGGTGCCAAGCAAAATGTGCCAATTTGTTCAATATCAGCAAGACTGCTTATAAATATAGCTAACTACTTTCTTGATTGGATCTAAGGGCTTTTACACAGGAGGAAATGCATGGTGGATACAGAAATGTGGTCAAAACCCATGGCTAGAAAAGTCATAGACCTTAGAGGAAAAACTTGATTTTTTTCTAAATATTTATGTTGTCAAACTGCCTTCTAAATATTGGTTATTATTATATGCATAGTTCCATGCTGCCCTCGTCCCTGGTCACACAGGGAGTATAAGTGGAGACTCATAGATGTTCAAAGTATGGAGGAGAGGTGACTGTTAATGTCCAGCCAAAAAAGGGACATCTAGGCTTTATCACAGCATAAGTGGAAAGAATGCAAGAGATAATGGGTAGGGAGAAATGTTGTGAAATAATTCCCTCTGGATATGACAAAGCTGTTGCACACATGAGTTCACAGTAGCTGTGGTCACCCATACGGGACCTGCATATAGTCAAGTTAGTTTAAGATTCCAGCATGCAGAGGGAAGAGTCTTCCAAAGCCCCATTCCTAGCTAACAACCTCCTGAAGGTTTCTGGGAGAAGATGACGACTACCTTATACCCTAGTGACTGACCCCACACCGATGCATATATTTATATCACAACTTAGACAGGCTCAATTTCAAGCAATGAAAAAGGTACAAAAAATTATGAGGGAGATCTATAATGGGTATCAAGGGGGACTTGGAGGGAGGGAGTTGGGGTGGATATGGCCAAGACACATTGAACACATGTATAAAATTGTCAAAGGGTAAATTTTAAGAGCAAACAAATTTGTTTTTCTTTTTGGAATTCTTTGATTATTTTATATGTTTATACAATGTGTCTTGATCAAGTCTACCTGAACTCCTCCAACTTCACTGAAAACACTCCAACATGCCTGGCCCCTGCCTTCCCATTCTCCTTTTTCTTGTGTTTTAAAAGTTTTATTTACTTATTTTACTGGGTGGGGTATATGTATGCAGACAAGTTGAGATGAGAGGTCCACTTTCAGGAGTCTGTTAGAAGTCTTTCCCAATATCTGGGAGATCTAGTGATTGAGTGCAGGTGTTTGGACAATGTGGGGACTCCTCTACCTGCTAAGATGTTTTCCAGCAGGCTCCACTCTCTTTATTATCACTATATTTCAATAAATATCTGTGTCCAATTAGGACTTCTGACATGGGCCTAGGCACAGGAGCATTCACTAAAGCATGGACAACCTAGCAACAGTTTCATCCATGAAGGAAATGTTTTCCCCCTTTCTGACAGTCACCAACTGCCAACAGCTCCTCAGCAAAAAGAGAGTCCTGAGGCACCACCTCCCATCTCCATGCTGGAATATTGACTTGAGGGATCTTGCTCAGGTGTTGTGTAGGTGACCACAAGTGCTGTGAGTCTGTGAGTCTGGCATGTCCCAAAGACTGCATCTCACAACACTTCTCCCAGACCCCTGCTCTCATTTTTATGTCTCTCTCTTCCACGAGGTACCCTGTGCCTTGGGAGTAACACGAGGCTCCCAGCAGTCACTCACTCCCAGAATCTTCACCTTTTAGACAAGTTCTTCACCAATGATTATCCCATCACATGAGAACTGCCAATGCTAAGCAAGACTTTACTGTAATGGTTTCACTTATAACACTGCTTATTGAAACCTTTGCTCTTAGTTTTCCTGCATTTGTCATATGAAAAGTCATTTGTTCTCTCGTTTTCGACTTTCTGATCACATCTGTCACCCAACAAAGTTCCTTCTCCCTGCCCTTATCCATATATACTAAGATTTTCATAGTCTGGCCTATTAAAAAAGTGTAGCTTTGCCAGAATCAGCACTGGAGTGTGTTGATAACAGAGACTACTGAGTGGTTCAGTAACTACAACAAGATTCATTATTTTATCTTATTTATTTCAGAAAGGTTTCGTTGGCCATCTAGCCCTCCCTCTTCTTGCTGGTGTGTAATTACATACCAAATACCCCAAAATCCATAATACAGCATTGCAAGAACAATACTCAAAGTAAATTAGGTAATTTCAAAGTAATTTCTTTGCATATGAGACGAAGAGACGAATCATAATAAGATCTTAATGAAGATGTTTTGCATCTAAAGTAGATTTTGCTTATGGCATCTCATTTAGAATTCTGCTCCTTCTTAGATATCTGTGCTTTGTTGGTGGAATGGCTGATTGTGGACATGGAACCCAGATGACAGGGTAAAGAGTGGAATTATTAATTATAACGGGAGCATTAACCAGCTTTCTTAAAATTCTTGTGTATCCCATTCACAAAATTGATTGTAATGAAAGTAAAGCCTGCGTGTGTGTGTGTGTGTGTGTGTGTGTGTGTGTGTGTGTGTGTGTGTATGTTGGAGGTCTGTAGGCTCTTGCTTAAGCAAGCGAATGATACCTCCTTTGTAGTCATGACTGTGTACAGTAGCATGACCATGACCACCTCATAGCACAGACTACCCATGCTGTACTTAGTTGTGAATGAACTGTGCACTGTTGTACATGAAGCAAAGCTTGGTGTTGCTCTCAGGAGCTTGCTTGGCTCTAAGAGCTTTTTGCAATGCTTCAGTCTTGGGTTTTCACAATGATTTCATATGTTATGATTTTGTTGCAAATCCCAAACAGAAGGTCCTGTCTCTATCCTACTTCACACACAGTTTCAGTTTCTTAAAAGTGATTCTGGGGTTTTATTATGGTTGGTTGTGGCTTTGTTGCACTCCATGTAACATGTGCACCCATGTTGTGGTCTGAATGTCGTTCTCACATCAGTAGTTTAACCTGGAGCTTAATACTCATGGATTTTCAGTTACTGAAAAATATTCAAACTGCTGGTTAAGATTTGTCACTTTACTCTAACTATATATGATTTAATTTAGCACCTAACTTTTAAAAAATTTTAATAAGATTATTTTGATCATATTCCTTCCACTCCCACAACTTGTACAGATTCCCCCTTCCACTTAAGACTAGAAGGTTTACCTCTTGTGCATTTGTAGTGCTGGAGGTATTTATACGTACGGTGAAGAGAAAATCAATTATCAATTTCACCCAACTACATTGCAAGCTATAAAAGTGACCCACCAGCAAAATACACCCATTCATGCAATAATAACACAAGATTCTGGGAGTAACTAAGCACTTTCTTGATTTGAATTAAAGCATGCTCCATGAGATAGAACCCATATGGTTTATGAAGACAAGAGCATAAAACTAGAGAGTCACGGTCCTAGAAGACAGCCAACTGCTGTTATCCTGCTACATGATTTTAACAATAAAATGATTCCTAAAGACACATTGTTATACCCAGAACCCCCATCCAAGAAGGTCCTTTTTGAAATAAGTGGAAATTAACACAGAGACAGACCACTGTACAATGTACAGAGAATGAGAGGCTTTGCAGCGCTCAGCCCTAAATGGGATATCTTTACCCTCGAGGATCAGAGATTAATGTTGGAAAAGGAGAATAAAAGGTGGTAAGAGACAAAGGTGGTGAAGTGTCCACAGAAACACCATTTTCCAGATACAAAGGGGCGGATGTATGTATGAACTCACAAAGAAAGCACGTAACTTCTCAAATACTAACCAATTCTGGAAATGTAGAGCCTTCTGTCAGCTATAATATTCTAAAATCTGGTCCACTTTGCAGGAGAGGTTTTAATTTCACAGTTCACAAAGAATAAAACCCCTTTCTGATCTTTGACTCCTAGATCAGCACTTTAGGAAAATGGAGTATGAACTTGTCATAATTTTCAAGATTCCACTCTCAGATACTGGTATGAGAAACCGGGGAAATATAAAATATGGCATAGCATAAAAAAATACATGGAATCTGCTACAATAAAGAGAACCATTTTATTGTTTTTTATCTTAAGCATTTGCTACAAAGTTAATATCACTGGGTAAAAGCTGGAATGCTTCTAGACTTGAAAATAATCTTGTTTGCTTGTTTTTAGAAACAGGGTATCTCTTTGTAACAGTCTGGCTGTGCTGGAACATGCTTTGTAGACTAGACTGGCCTCCAATTCACGGAGATCTACCTGCCTCTGCCTCCCAAATGCTGGGATTAAAGGAATGCACCACCCCTGCCTGATGAAAATAATCTTGATATTTGTTTTAGTTAGAATTTGATTGGTGTGAAGAGACATTACAGCAATTCATAAGAGAAACCATTTAATTGGAGCTGGCTGAGATTTCTACATCTTTATCCCCAGGCAGCAGAAGGAGACTGTCACACTGGGTGTGGATTGAGCATATATGAGACCTCAAAACCTACCTCCACAGTGACACACTTCCTCCAGCAGGATCACAACTACTACATCAAAGCCACTGCTTCTAATAGAGAATTCAAACATATGAGTCTTTGGGAACCAATTCTATGCAAACCACCACATTCCACTCCCTTTCCCCCTTAGGACTGTAGCCAGAACATAATGCAAATGAATTTAGTTCAACTTCAAAAGTCCCCATTGTCTATAACAGCCTCAAACTTGTTTAGAATTTCAAAGTTTTTCTGAGATTCATGCAATCTCTTAACTGTAATCCCTTGTAAAATAAAAAAACCAGATCACATACTTCCAACGTATAATGGTACAGGATATACGTTACCATCCCAAAATGTAGGGAAGGGAGCACAGTGAGGAAATACTGGACCAAAGCAAAACTGAAAGCCAGCTGGACAAACAAAACTCTGCATCTCTATGTGTGATGTCAAAGTGCTCTTCAGATCTCTAACTCCTTTCAGATTTGTTGACTGCAACACACTTCTTTTTATTGTTCCATTCCCTGTTAGCACATTTCCTTGGCAGGTGTTCCATAGCTCTAGCATCTCCAACATCTTGGGGTCTCCAAGGAAATCCAGGCTTCACCTTCATAGCTTCACTCACTGGCCGTTCTAGGCCTCTATGCAGGGACACCCCTGACACATGCCTGACTTCAGCAACTTTCCTTATCATGCAGGAAGGTTCCATAACCCTTTTCTTCTATTCTTGACTCTAAATCTAGAGCCATGTGGCTGCCAAATTCTTCTGCTTACGGGGGCTAGAGCATGCGCCACTCTTTCAATTACCGCTTCACCAAGTTTCTGTTTTCCATGGTTTCCTTCATGGCCTAAATTTAGCTGTTCTGGAACTTGATCTGTAAACCATGCTGGCCTCAATCTCAGAGATACACCTGCTTCTGCTTCAGAGTATTGGAATCAAAGGTGTGTACTACCACACCCGGCTCTGAACTATTGTTTAATTCCTTTTCACGAGTTGGAATTTTAGCTGGGTAGGATCTTGCCCAGAGATTGTCACTCCCTTTATTCAGTCTACTATCTTTAATCTGTTTATCTTCTTGAACACTGCACTTAGCACCATTGTACTCCCTGGTACCCCTATTCTCCTCAAATTATACTTTTTGTACTTTTCCTTACTCAGCTTGCTCCTTTTTGTTATAGATCTGCATAAGAGTAACCACCAATACAACGGAGTTAATTGCCATACTCCAAATCTCTTTACTTTAGCCTCAGGCAGACCTTTAGGAGAAGAGCAAACAGCAGCCCCATTCTACACCAAAATATCACAAGAATGATCTCTAGGCCACATATTAATATTCTTCTCTGAAACCTCTTGAAACAAGCCCCTACAGTTCAAATCACCCTCAATACCACTGTCTTCCATGTTCCTACAAGAATGGCCCATTAAGACCCACTTATTTAACTGCCATTCAAATCCACGGTCCCAATGTTCATGTTCCTCCAAAGAAAAGCATGGTCAGGACTATCACAGCAATACTTCAGTCTCTGGTACCAACTTCTGTCTTAGTTAGGGTTTTATTGCTGTAAAGAAACACCATGGCGTGAGCATATAAGAGAGCATGTATATATGTATACATGTATGAGAACTCAAAACCCACCTCCACACTGACACAGTTCCTCCAACAAGGCCATACCTACTCTAACAAGGTAATGCTTCCTAATAGTGCCACTTCCTATGGGCCAAGCATTCAAACACATGAGTCTATAGGGGCCATTTCTATTCAAACCACCACAATATTGAGCAATATTTTTCTCTGAAAATATTATTTAACAAGTTTATATTTTTCATAAAGATTTAGAGATATATTGTGATGTCTTTTTTACTATGTTGGAAATTTTCACATATATATTTTAAGCAGTGCAATATTCTTCCCTAGAGATATTCTTTTACTCCTATTTTGCAAGTTAATAAATATGTCTCACAGATTTTAAATGTGTTTTCAAAGATATGTGCAATAAAATAGAAGTAGAAAATGAAGATATTTTAATTTTTACGTTTATTGTTTTCTTTTTAATTTGTGAGTGCATGTGTCTGTGCTCATGTTGTAAGATGTATATGTGAAGTTCTGAATACAAGTTGTTGTACTTACTTCTCTCCTTCCAAAGATCAAACTCAGACCCTCAGGCAAGTACTTTTACCCACCGATCCATCTCATTGGCCTTTATGTTTTAAATGTTAAGTCCAAAAATCTTTCATCCATATTACATTTTGAGATAATGAAACTAACAGGCAATTAAACAAGCACTTCCTAAGTAACTACATTCTGGCAAACACTAGTGAGGTTGAAACATATACTTACAGATGAATATGCTGAAAGACCCCGAATTTATAGAAATAAAATATAAGCTTAAACAGGGAGGGCACCCCACTAGAGAACTTGGGAAGTGAGCAAAGGACCCCATCCCAGGAACTGGCCAAACCACAGAATGGAATGTATGGTTTAGCAACCTTAATTGCAGAAGGACTGTAAACCCACAAAAGGCCAATTCCCGGCTGCTGACCACCTGTGAAGAACTGACCAGGGCGTCAGAGATGGGCAAACAAGATTTGTGGGAAACAAGGAGATGATAACACCATTTACTTAGGGAGAGATGATTAACTCATACCAAGGTTTGAAGAATTTACAACGTGTAGGTCAGGAAGACATCTACTTTCCCTGGTCAGTAGTCGTATACCCCCTCCCCCGTCACAAGATAGGGACCCCTCCCAAAAGCTTGTGGTTTTTGTCTTTAAAAGCTGATTGTAACTGAACCTCGGGGCCAATCGGTCTAAAAGCTGACCGAGAGGCCCATTTGCAGATGCCTAATTAAAGCTTCTTGCGTGTTGCATCAGTTGGTGCGTGGACTCTTGATTCTTGGGGTGACGAATCCAGCTTGGGGACCCCTACTCAATTCGGGGTACCCCAACAATGCTACTAACCTAAAGCCACATCATTTCTAAATGAAATGATTTTTAAGTCTACTTTAAATACAGTAGCCTAATTTCAATATATATATATATATATATATATGTCAATAGCCTTGTCTATGGGAATGGACTTGCTTGATAAACACTAAATTATCATTGCTTCTACTTTATCAAGATATTCTGAACAACAATTGGTAGTATAAGACCAACTAATGACATAATTTGCCTTTCTAGTCTTAGTCTCACTAGTTAATTTTAAACATAAAGTATTTAGTATTTATAAATGTATGTAATACCAGAGCATTCGTAGTTTTATTTTGTTTTTAATTAGTGTGTGTGTGTCCTCAATCATTTCTTGACCTTCATTTTTTTGATGGAGTGTGTCTCACTGAGCTTGCAGTTTGTGATTTCAACTAGAAGGGATAACCAGGGGACACCGCATTTCTATCTCCCCCTACTCTCTGGGATTACAGACATGCACTGCCCCTCCCAGCCTTTATGTAATTGCTGGGAATTTGAACTCAGGTCTTCCTGCTTTGGCAGTGAAGAATGAAAAGGAAAAGTAAAAGACATGACTGCCCCAGGGTATGGTGAAGGACAAAGTATTATAGATATGTAACAGAGCACAGCCAGAGGCAGGGACGGAGACATCTTGGAGAGTTGAGAGTGGACATGACCAGACTGAACTGGACAATGTGGGGAGAGGGGGAGGGAAAGGAGAGGAGCCCAGGAGGCCAAAGGTAAAAATGGGGGTTGGTAACGAAACCCCTACTGAATTATATAGGGAAGAGCCTTTGGGGGAAGGACAATCCAGCCCCTGAGCTACAGCATTCAGGGTCAAGGGCAGGGTTTGCTAGCTATACCCTGTAACAGGTAGGTAGGGTCTGAGAGATTCTGGGAGAATCCAGTAGCCAGGTCCACTTTGATATGTTAAACAGGAACCTCAAACATTTTTCAGTAAGCAAACATCCCCCATGACTTCACCTCTGAGCCTGCTGTAGCCCCACCTCCCAAGCCCCTCTGTCTTCTCAGCCCCTAGAAAAAGTTTCCTTTACACCTTTTTTTTGCATAGTTTAATTCTCAGCAGGGATTGAGTGTTCCAAATAAAAACCTGAACCATAAGAGGCTTAAGATTAAGGGTTTTTTGTATTTTGTCCTGTAAATATGTCATAAAGAAGTTGCAACATAGACTCAACATTGTATAGATTAGTTATTTTTGCATCACTGTGGAAGTATTCCTGATGCAAGGGACTTAGGGGAGGGAGGGTTTATTTCAGCTAATCATATTACAAAGTTCAGTCCATCATGGCCATCAAGACATGACCTAGGAACTCAGGTTACATGTGACAAGCTGCGAGGGAGAGCAAGAGTAATGTTGGTTTTTTTGTTGTTGTTTTTTCCTTCAATATATGTGTTATTTAAATTGGAAACATGCATGCTTCACATGTCAATCCCAGCTCCCTCTCCCACCCTTCCTCCCTTGTTCCAATGCCCACCCCATTCCCCAGGGAGGGTGAGACCCTCCATGTGTGGATCTCCAGAGTCTGTCATTTCATCCAGGGCAGGGCCTAGGCTCTTCCCCATGTGTCCAGCCTGAGATAGCATCCCTCTATATGGAACGGCCTCGCAAAGTTCATTTGTATGCCATGGTAAACACTGATCTACTACCCAAGGCCCCAGAGATTGCTAAGGCCTCCTCACTGACACTACATTCAGGGAGTCTGGATCAGTGCCCTACTGGCCTCTCCACCATCAGTCTGGGATTCAAGAGCCCCCTCTTCTCTGGTCAGCTGTCTTTGTGGGTTTTACCAGCAGCGTCTTGACCCCTTGGCTCATCACTCCTCCATCTCTGTCACTAGGTTCCAGGAGTTCAGTTCAGTTTTTAGCTGTGGGTATTTGTCTCTGCTTCCATCAGTCACTGGATGAAGGTTCTAGGGTGGCATATAAGGTGTTCATCAATCGTATCATCAGAGAGGGACTATTAAGGTAGTCTCTCCACTATTGCTTAGTTTGCCACTTGGTGTTATCCTTGTAGATCACTGGAAATCTCACTGTTGTCAGCTCTCTCCTCAAACCTATAATGACTCCATCTATTATGGTATCTCGCATCCTGCTCTCCTCCATTCTTATCCCAATTCAACCTTCCTGCTCCCCCAAGTCTTCTCCCCTCCACTTCTCCCAGAGAACAAGAGTAATGTTTACACTCTGCTAACTTTGCTCCTTTTGTTTACTGTCCCCAGTCTTCTGAAACCAGTGCCACTCACATTTGGGGGTAGTTGCTTTAGTTAATCTTCCCTGGAAATGGCCTGACAGACACACCCAAAAATCCACCTCCATCTGCTAGGTAATTCTGAATCCAGTCAACTTGGTAATGAATATTAACAACACCAAGTCTAAAGGGAATTTTCCCGTATTCCTTCCCAAGTGTTTGCTGAAATGAGATAATAATAGAGCTATCAGTAGGGAAAAAAATCAGACAAGCTGATTTAGCATGCACAAGCGTCCATGAGCCATACTGAATTAAATATCCTAGAAGGGCCAGATGGCTGGTGCTTATGCACACACAGTCTGAGCTCTAGGAAGGAGCTCAGGTTTCCCATGTGGGGCTGGTGTCAAGATGTAAGAGAAATGAACTAAGGAGTATGTGGCTATCCTATGATATAGGTAAAGTCCTGCAGGTAATAGTCCTCAGAAAAAAATGGACAAAATATCAGCGTTGGCAGGGTATCCTTGACATCTTCTGTTGTTTCCCTTAGAGCTAGTATTTCCTAGGTAGTGACATTTTGTAACAGTTGTAATGGTATTTCAGTCAAATAGAGGAAATTCTAAAGATCCTCCTGCCAATGATTAAAGACTGGGGAAAATTTCAGAAAAATATCTGTTCTTTTCATTCAAAGTCACCATGCTTTGGTGGTCGAGCCTCGGTAGATGCTCTGCTATTCCTATGCAAAGCTATCCTCAAATTAAATTTCATTCTGCTTCAATTATATTTATTTTATGATTCTTGCTGCCAATGTTTAAAAGAATGCAGATACCTAAAGAAAGCCCGAATTCTTCACTTAAAATTCTTCCATAGTCCTGAAATTCTCTACCCCACCCTTCTTGAGAGCCCACATTTGAGTGTTTACTGATATTTCACAAGTAAAAACACTTCTCCAAGCAAAGGCACCAGGTTCAAGTTGTGATTCCTGTGACTAGAAAGCCAGGAAGATTCATCTTTTTTGGGTAATTTCAGTGATATATTTCATTTTAATAAAACATAGAAACTGGATGAAAAAAGGTTATTTGCCTATAATTTTTCTAGGGCATTTTGCTTCCAACTAAAATTCAGAGTTTTTCATTCTGCTCTATTGCTTATAAGTATGGTTTTTGACAGGCCTTTCTGAACCACAGCTTCTTGCAAATAAGGATATTAGTATTCCCTCATAAATGTGATGAATTATGTTTATATTTAAGGTGCAAATTATTTTACTATAAATCATCATTATCATGTAATTGATAACAATCATGGATATGTGAATTACAGAATATCTTGCATAGTGGCAGATGAGACAGTGATGGACCACATATGCAGGGGTAGTTCCGTAAGATGATCATGCAGCTGAAATTTCCCTACCCATTATTGATGTTGTGTTTGTCAAAATAATTGCTCACATCCATTATTCATGCCAATGAAAAATAACAACTATGCTTTACAAGATACAAAAAGACAGTTTATTCTGTAATAATATGAGTGCCCATGGCCAAGGAACATGGAGTCAAATTTCCCTGCATGCCACCATGGGAGAGGTTATGTAAATGTTATGTCACAGGACAAAATTAAGTTATAAAGCAGTAAATTTACCAAATACTCCAATAGGCTCATGGGACAAGCAAGCTTCATTGAGGCAGATGTGTCTCTGTAGTTCCCAGGAGCTATTCCTTAGCATTCCCTGCATTCAGTATTGGTGGTGGTTAGAAGTTGGCAAAGCTAAGCAGCACATTCTAAGAAGGTATTATAGCCATTATGCCCAAAGAAAGAGGTAAATGTCTACTAAAGGTCATACAATAACCCAAGACAGTTTGAGTTCTTGACCTATAACATTCCATCTTTCTATGATGATGGTCTTCTAGTCCCACAATAGTCCATCTCTCCACGATGACAGTCTTCTAGTCAATGATGATATGCAGCGGCTTCCAAAATTTCAGTTCACACGGAGGTGTCTGTGACTGTCCTCCTGTCACCTCTCTACCTGCCATCCTGTAAGAGTATAGCAATAATACAATTATACACTGCATAAAAATGGTAATAACTGACTTGCTGGGGTTTTATGTATTTGTAATATGATATTTTCATCATTATTTTAGGGTATAATGCTTATAGAGAAAGTTTACTGTAAAACAGTACCAAACAATGTGGCAGCAACATCGAACATTATAGGTTTACTTCACATCTTTAAGTGATTGGCCTGTAACATCTAGGTCTGAGGCTATGCTCACTCTGAGGTTTTCTCAACAACAAAATCACCTATCAGTTTATTTTCAGCAATGTCTGTCAGTAAGTAATCATGACTGTATTTATTGTATGTTTTCCTTCCTAAAGTTAAATGATACAATGTAAAGAAATAGAAAAATGTGGCATCTTTGTGACATTTCAATAGGAATAATATCGACAATTTCAAAAAAGTACTTTGTACTGTCACAATAGATTTTAGCTTTTCATGAGAAAATAACACATTATACTACTTTACAAAACTATTGTGAATGTAAACATTGTTCCTACAATGGCTGTACACTTATAATTGGACTTCCTGTATGCTATATGTAACTATCACTGAACAGATGTTTTATAATAACAAAAAATGATTGCAATTTTGGTTTCAAGAAGCACTTGGTTAGGGTCAATCCTGTTGTACTTGTGTTTTCATCTCTGCAACTACAGATAGCAGCGTTAAAACACCAGAAGAACTTGGAAATAGATCTTTAGAGATGTCTTTGTGTGTTTTTTGGTTTGCTTTGCTTTTTGAGTAGGACCATTATATTTCAGAGATGGCTCTGTTTCTCAGAAAAACTACTTACTGCAACTATCTATAGTCAATGCATTCTTAGATCTATATAAAGCCAGCGCATAAAGCAAAAACAGGCCATGAAAGAATCAATGAAAAGGCTTAAAACATTAGCATAAGATGTCTCACATAGCTGAAAGGATTTTGTGTGGAGTTAAAAATTAGAATTTTCTGCAGGATTTTATTATCTGCTGTAAAACTTAAAGAACTGTGTGATTTGGACAAGGAAAGATATCTTAGAGGATAAAGGTTTTGTCACAATATGATAAAGGTCAGATTTTGGCTTCTCAGCACCATAGAAAAGACAGGCAGGAATGCTGGCCCACCTATAGTCAAATCTGAGAAGCAGAGGCAGGAGATCCTTGGGGCAAATGGTTAGGAGTGAGCTCTTGGTGCTGGGTTCTGTAAGAGGCCTTGCTTTAGTTTATCCAATGTCAACCTCAGGCCTACACACACACTCACATAAGTATATGTGGTTGATTTCCATTGCTGGGTAGCCACAGAATATTACACACTAACGAAGCTTTTTTCACTTGTTTCATTGGAAAATGGAACCACTTAATAGTGCTACAGTTACTCATATATAACAAATATCCACAAGCTACAGACACATTAACTCATACTCTTTCCTTAATTCACCCAAGAGATGAAGTGAATGGGGAGTTTGGATATTTGAGGGCTGGAGTTAAAGCATTAGTTCAGCTTGACAGCTGGTGTTTAATTCGTCTTTTAAGAATCTGTGCATGACTGCCTTTTCTTAGACAAAATGAAGTCCTTCTTTAAATTCTTGGCATGAATGGATTCTTTAAAATCTCCATAATATAGACACTTTCAAGACTCCAAGGCTCTGCATCTACTAGAGCTGTCTAACTTTTCTCAACATCAGACATTCCTATAGCCACCAAACATCCTGCTAGATCACTTTCCATTCATCCTGATGATGAACACACTTTAAATGGACCTCACCAAATGGAATCAGCTTAATTTAACTCCATGCAATGAGTACAGAATAACTAAATAATAATTTGTGGATTTTCCCTTCTTGTTGCTGATTTTATATTAGTTTTCCTTTACAGCGTTTTGAAAATGCTTACCATTGAAAATCAAGGTACTGAAACTTAAGGAGAGCACTAGGTTAGAATGCAATCCAAAAAGAAAACGGAAAATGACATTAATGAGAACAGGATTAGCGGGAACAGTTATATCATTTTTCTGATTAATACAAATTAAACAAAAAAGTGTTTCTTATTTAACTGTTTTTAAAACTGTTCTTAAAATATTTTAAATGGAAATATAAATTCTTTTTTGTTTTTTCAAGATCCCTCTTCATGAGTCACAGTGCATTTAAATTTGCCATTCATATCCCTCAAGCATGGGATTGCTCTCTATGGAAATGCAGAACGATATAGGTACCAGAGGCTTTTCCCTACAACTTGATGATTACTACTCCATAACTGACAAGTTCTGCAGTCCTGCTTGTCAAGTAGCTGTCAACAGTCATGTCTCAGCCAGTGGTGAGAATCAATCCAGTTGTCTCCCCTTCCTGGGGCTCCTGGTTAGGAGGCTTAGGCTAGAAGATCACTTGAGTTCACAAATCTAAATCAAGTCTGGGCAACGTTTCAAGACCCGATATCACATCAAACACATGAAACTACTACCAGGCATGCTGGATCAGATGTGGAAATCGAGATCTTGGGAGGTGGAGGCAGGTCAAGGTCATTTTGGGTATAGTGACTATATTCAAGATCAGACTTTGTCTCAAAAAGAATAATAAACAAAAGTGAAGAAATTGAGCCTCAGAGAATTGAAGCATCAAACACAAGCCACACTCTAATCTGTAAATTAAGTTTCAGGTTCCTGTACCAAACTCCTTCCATTCTATGATGGAAATAATGCTTTGGGGGGATTCTGATGCCCCTAAAATATATTTAACATTGCCTTCTGTACATGTTCAACACAAATAACATAAATTGAACTTTATATCATTGTTGCAATTATCTGAAACCCATTATAATCTTTTGCATTCTGGGTTCAAATTGCAGCAAATGTGTATTGGTGTCAGCCTGAATTTCAGTTTCCCCAGAAACAGATCCTAAAATGAGAATCCAAATATAAGTAGCTACATAGGTAGAGAGTATAGGGATGTTTGTTAGCTTCTGCAAAAAAAATTGTCTTTCACATTTCTAGAATATTCCCTAGATAGTCATAAAGATTCTCACAACTGCAAATACACAGAATCAATCAGTGTTTAGTTCCAGGAGCATGTGTGAGACTGGCAGAATCTGTCTCATCTGATATTTCATTTTCTGCCCGAAAGCAACAAATCTGTAAGTCAATTAGAAGCACCTGGCTTGAAGAGTTCAGTTCTATTGTAATACTTCTTTTGCATGATGCGTCTATACCTCTATGTCAGCATAAGACTTTGACAGTTTTGAAGACAGACAAACCTAAAGCATAATTATAAAACTCCAGTCATGTACTTTCAGCTAACAGAGGAAGAAATACGAACTGAAAAAAATTAACTTGCACACTCCTCTCTCTCCCTCACTTTGTGTGTGTGTGTGTGTGTGTGTGTGTGTGTGTGTGTGTGTGTATTCACACATGTGCACGCACATGCACTGGCACCTGTATGTTTGTAAGTATACAAGGCAGAGGTCAACATCAGATGTATTCTTCAATTTCTCCATTTTACTTTCTGAGACACGGTCATCTATTGAACCTGGAGTATAATTATCCAGGCTAGAGACCCCAGGTGCCACCTGTCTACACATCTCCAATGCTGAGGCTATAGGCATGTGCCCATGAACTCAACTTACTTATGTAGGTTCTGAGGATCTGAACTCAGGTCCTCAGTCTTGGACAGCAGGTACTTCCCTGATGAAGTTGTATCCTCAGCACCCTGGAAGTACTTTTTACAAGAACAACTGTATAGCTTGTGGGATTTGTGATTTTAAAATCCAGTTTACAAAGAACAAGAGCTAAAGCATGATTTCCAGAGTCAATTTCTATCCTAAATTACTCTCTCTTCTAAGCTGAGGTTCACATTTCAATTAATAATTAATTAATTAATTCTTATCCCCTAAGTTACGTTTTTCATACTGAAGGCTAATAACCCTTATAATAATAATATTAATGAGATTGTGTAACTGGACATACATGGTCTTATAGATTTATATCTTAATGAACATAATAACGTATGGTTATGATAATCACATTTAAATTACTTATAGAAAAACATGGTGATTACATTCCATTGACTCTGCCATTGACTTCATCTTTGAAACTGGCTGACAGTTTCTGCAAAATACAAACCACATATAAATAAACTCATTTCTCAGAGTTATGTCCTATTTTTCACAATGAAATTGTATTACCTAGGTTGATCTATTTCTACCAAGTTAACATTGAATTGCATTTAGTAGTGGCAAGAAATCTAATTTCTTATCAAAAGATGCTTTTTGATAATAGTATTAAAAGAAATAAGCCTTTAAAGATGGATGTATCATTGGATTAAATATCTTAGCATAGCTTGGTGTTTTTGTGGAACTCCTAACAGTGGGAGTGGGGGTGTTTCTGAGTCTTCTGCCTGATCTTAGGACTCTCTTCCTCTTATTGAGCTGCCGTCCAACCTCACTATGAGGGCTTTCGCTTTGTATGACTGTGTCTTGTTTTGTCTCGTTTGGCTGTCCTCTCTTGGAGGCCTGCTGTTTTCTGAAGAGGAAATAGAGTGATCAGAGTCAATAAAGTAGGCCCTCAGGTTTGCTGGAGGGCAAGATTCTCAAGGTAGCTGAAATACAAATATTTTTGTGCTTTCTACCAAGAGCAGTTTTTCTCGCCTTTCATCCATAAGATCAATATTAACACCCATATGTACACTGTACACATCTGTACATCCAATTTACCAAATTTACAAAAGCTACTCTTGTGAAGTAAAGCAAATTTGAGCTTTATTTACTTTTTTATTTTTCATCTTTCAATTTCTGTTTTCTTATCACACAATAAAATTCTACTTGTTAATATGGAAAATATGCTTCCCTCCAAGGGTCGAGAGATCAATTTCTATATATTTTAACCCTTCTAACAACATTGTCTGATTCACTGTATAATTCACCTACAAAGGGACATGAGCACAGCTGCAAAGGGACTGGGCAGGAAAGGAAAGAAAGCGTTAGTCCTCACTCAGCCGGACTGTGTGGCTTTTGTCAAATCATTTCATGTCCCAGAAATTTAGGGAGTGACATGACTACCCCTAAAATTTCTGGTTTTGAGTCTTAAATTTTAATTTAGATTAACTAGTTAATTGAGTTAGCTTGTCATGTACCAAAAAACATATACATCCTGTGGAATAATTGATGCCAGAGTTATATCTTGCTATAATGATCCAATTACCATTAGAATGGGTTTCTGTATCTAATTATTGTATCTAATTATATAGTTTATAATGCTCCTCTTGTGTTTTACTTCTCATAATATTCCTAAAATAAGTTAAACATCAATAGATTTTAATTTGAACAAACTTGACATAGCCTAGTTATACAGCCAGTTATATGGCATAATTTTTCTTTCTTTTTCTTTCACTCAAACTGAACCTTTACTTCCTCTATGATCAAAGAAGTAATAATGGGACCTAAAACCACCCGAGTGATTTAGAAAGTTTATTCCTAGTAAAGGACTAGGACAAGTAAGAGGCTCTTAATTCAGGTTCTTAATTTATGGAGGTTGACAAAGTCATAGATATAATAAAAAGAGAAATGATAGGCCAGTGAGATAACTCAGCAGGTGAAGGTGCCTATCATGAGGCCTAACAATCTGGGTTCATGCCCAAGACCCATACGGTAGAAAGACAAAACTGACTCTTACAAACTATTCTCACTGTCCACACATATATTGTGGCATCTGTATATATGCACCATACACATGAACACCCATTTACACTATGCATGTATACACACACACACACACACACACACACACACACTCACACACAAAAGATGGATGGATAATAGATAGATAGATATATAGATATATAGATAGATAGATAGATAGATAGATACACAGATGATAGATCTAACATATGAATTGAGAGGGATGATGAGATTACATTACAAAAGAATCAACCATAACCATTTGGAATGTGAATGCTTATAGTAATTTAAGATAAAAAGACATATATTTTATAAATAATGTGAACTGAATGTATTTATAGTTTGGCCATAAAGGGGGAGAGATTATCAACCTATCTCACCTTGCCAATAGCAGTATGACAATGTAGTGAAAACAGGAAACCAAATCCAGGAAATATATATATTTAAGTGACCTACTTACCAGAACTGTGAGGTGCTTTTTCTACAGAGGCATGAATCTTATGGGCTCAGGTAATAGGAATTGTTCATCTTTATTTCCAACCTGACACTGTCAATAACTGTGGTCCTCAACCTTCTTAATGCTGTGACCCTTCAATACAGTTCCTCATGATGTGGTGACCCCTAACCATAACATTATTTCATTGCTACTTCATAACTGTAATTTTGCTACTGTTATGAATCATAATGCATATATCTGATACAAAGGGTATCTGACATGTGACCTCAAAGGGGTTGTGACCCACAGGTTGAGAACCTCTGGTCTATAGATTCATTTACACCCGAGTCTTTTATGGAATGTGCATGATTTTCCTGGGAATAGATGGAGATTTTGAGGGAAGTAGAGCAGCACTCTTTTCAGCTTCTTGCATGATTTTTTCTGGTGGTGGCAGCCATGGTACTGTCAACAAATAGGACACTGCAAATGTTGGAGGTATTATCTGTTATACCTAGGGAACTAGAATGAACTTGCAGGTTGCTACACATCGCTCTGGCAGCTGCCTCAGATATGACTTTCCCCCCGTAATCCACTGAAGAACTGTCCATTGTGCTTCCCGCTCCTCAATGTAAACTAAGACTAATTTGTAATAGAAATTAGGCTAGATGAGTAGACAGAGTCACAGGTAAAAGTGCCAGAGGTTTCATTTAAAAGCATTCAGCGATTCATTATCTCTTGCTGTTAAGTACAGTGTTATTTATTCAG
Organism: Mesocricetus auratus; assembly: GCF_017639785.1. Taxonomy (NCBI): domain Eukaryota; kingdom Metazoa; phylum Chordata; class Mammalia; order Rodentia; family Cricetidae; genus Mesocricetus; species Mesocricetus auratus. The sequence goes on from NW_024429185.1 coordinate 14,690,188, forward strand.
TGGGGGAAATGATTAAAAACAAAATTTCCTCTGACCTTCCCTCCCCAAAAAAGTAAACTCATACATTTTAATTCAGCTTGCAATATACAAAGGGATGTCAAACATAATACAAGATTGCAAATACAGACACTTTATCTTCACATACAGCAAAGTATACGTGTTTTCTTTAGTCCTCAATAGGAGTGGACACCCTATTGCTTATTTACTTGTTACAAATGCTAAATGAGTTTTTCATATCTGTATCATAGGAGGTACTTTTAGAGTACATGTTAATGAATTGTCCATGTGTTTGTCCAGAAACTAGGAGAGAGAGAAGTTTTGTCCTTTATGATGACTTTCTAGTGAAGGATTTTTATCTTTTTGTTGGGTCTGAAGAGATTTCCAAGATGAAATTTAGTCTTCTGCACATGCTAAACAAGTCCTCTGCTACTGAGCTAAATCCCCAGCTAGCCCTTTTGTGATAACATTTTCAAATATGGGTATCATGTCCTTGATAAAGATACTCCTAGATTTTACAGCTGTCTAGGACTACATGGGTCTTTAAAACTAACCCCGTCCATTTTAATGAAATGGAGATTTTAAAACTGCTTGTAATTACAAGTAACAAAAGTGAATACCCTCAGAAATGAGAGGGTTTTTGTTTTGTTTTATTTTTGTCTTTGTTTTTGAGACAGGGTTTCTTTGTATTGTTTTGGAGGCTGTCCTGGAACTCACTCTGTAGACCAGGCTGGCCTCGAACTCACAGAGATCTGCCTGCCTCTGCCTCCTGAGTGCTGGGATTAAAGGTGTACACCACAGCATCTGGTGAGAGGTTCTTGATAAGGGTGTTTGATAAGAGTAACCCATGTCTTATGTTAAACAAGGAAAATTAAGTCTATTCTTGCTTGCATTTGACCCGATATGCATTATTTGATCAGTACAGGAAACACAGAGTCTTCATACCTATGCACTTTGTGTCATAAACATCTTTTTTTTTCTACTTATCTCTTTTTTTTAATTTTTTTTATTCTTTTTTTTTAAATTTAGATAAGAAACAAGGTTGCTTCACAAGTCAGTTCCAGGTCCCTCTCCCTTTCCCTCCCCTCCTCCCGTGCCCTTCCCCCATCCCCCCCCCCCCGTTATCCCCTCGTTCCCCCAGGGAGGGTGAGGCCCTCCATGGGGGTGTCCATAGTCTGTCATTTCATATAGGGCAGGGCCTAGACCCTTCCCCAAGAGTTCAGGGTGAGAGTGCACCTCACATTGTTCTATGGGAGTCCAAAGTCCGTGTGTCATAAACATCTTAATGAAGATGTTGAAGATTGGGGTTATGCCTCGCCTGCATAGAAGGCTTCATTTTGAATCATTTGTGTTCTAAAGATTCCAAAGTGGCACTGTGCATTATAATTTAAAATGGTCCTATGAAATAGGTCAGACTCTCTTATCTTTGTTATTATTTTTCTCCCATTACTATCCAAAAACAGCCTCAGAGATTTAAAGGCAAATACAAGGTGGGTAAAGAAGGTCAAATGAAGGAGATATGTTTGTAACTTCCAGTGAGCAACATTGTCTGCTTTGGCCACCACAGCAATTTCTTATGTTACTTGCCTTCCTTTGATGAATTCCCGACAATGGTTTCCTTCTACATAGGACTTATTTATGAAGCTTCCTGATATCTCTAGGACACCTTTTTGCTTGGTTTTACACCATCTGGTTCTCGTGATCACTCAAGTCCAACACAGTGGGCTAATGTCATGTCAGTATGAGATGGTTTTCAGCACCTCTGGTTTTTAATTTTCATATCCCTGGTATGACTGGAATTTTCCAACTGTTTGCTTCATTTTCCTCCACTATTTCTACCCAAATTTCTCACCAATAATAAATATATGCATGCATACTATCTGTCATCTACTGCAGTCCTCAAAGCTGTTACTCTACAGTAGTGTATATTATGCTTGGGTAAGGAATTATTGATTAGATAAATGGCATTACTTTAAAAAGAACAACTTTAATTCTCTCCTCTCACACAGTTAATTATCTTTTTCTTCTAAAGGAAGAATGGATTTTATGAGAAATTTAAACATATTCCATCACATGTTTTCTTTTTGTTACTTAGGAAAAACAATGTTGTTGTATTTTAAACAAAGCAGGATTGCTTTTGTTTCTTAACACAAGTAGATCTTATGGTGTATCAAACATTTGCCTCTACCATATGTACTGTGTAGAGATAAGATGTAACTGTAGACTTATATGTGTGAAGAAATAAAACCTCAATCGCATCAAAGAGATCCTTGATGTTTAACTAGCCATCTGCTTCACACTACACAAGAGATTTCAGAAATTTTGCATTCTCGGGGTTTGATTTATTCTTACTGAATCATGAATTAGACTCATGCAAAAGTACCCAATGCTGACATCAGTAAATATGTAGTGACAGAAGACAGGTAGAAATTTATGCCTTCCAGTATGCTCTACTATTGAGGTATGCATGAGGTCTTTGTCTTCAGTGCCTCACTGCACCACTGCATAATTGTAATATTATTGAATAGTGCCAACATGATTTATAATAATTCTGTTCTAATAAATAGTGTTTAGCAGACAATATAGCCATTGCTGAATTATAAACAGAGAAAGAGTTAGACATAAATGTATCACATTTACTACCCAAAAATGGCAAATAATCCCATCTCCCCACTTTATAATTTACCAAACTATTCAGAACAACTGTAAACTGGCAGGAAATGAAGACATGTGGGTTGGGGAAAACACTATCAATTCAGTGTCTACCTATTCAGTTGGGACAGGGATTCTCACTAAGAGATAACCCCATTTTGTCTGAGCTGGCCAACCAGCCTCCTGTCCCTGACCTGATGTTATGAGACTATGTGGCCACACCCACACCCTTCTATATTGGTTCTGACAATCCAAATTCAGGCCCTCATTCTTTCATTTTTAAGCAGACTGGATGTGAGAAATATTACTGAACATGATTTGGTAGGGTACAGGAGAGCACTGTGGAAGCTCTCAGGAGTGCAGGGCTCACCACTTGTCCAGGGGACCATGATTAGGGATATATTTGACCCCACAGCCATCAGGAATGAGCCGTTTCTCAGCAACCATGTCTTCAAATTCACCTGCACTAAATTTGGTGAAACCCCATTTCTTTGAGATGTGGATCTTCTGGCGGCCAGGGAACTTGAACTTGGCTCTACGAAGAGCCTCAATCACATGTTCCTTATTCTGCAGCTTGGTGCGAATGGACATGATGTCTTGGCCAATGTGAACCCTGGCCACTGTGCCCTGAGGCTTCCCAAAGGCACCATGCATACCCGTCTGGAGCCTGTCCGCTCCAGCACAGGACAACATCTTGTTGATTCGGATGACATGGAAAGGGTGGAGCCTCACTCGAATATGAAAGCCATCCTTGCCACAACTCTTTACCATGTATTTGTTGGCACAAATACGGGCCGCCCCTAGAACTTCAGAAGACAGCTTCTCATATTTATCTGACACCATGTGGCCATAAAGTGGGAATTCATCAACTTTTGCCTTCTTCCATCCCAAATCAAAGATTCAAATCTTAGCATCAGGGACACCTCGGCAGAAGCAAGACTTTGGGTACGGCTTGTTCTTACAATATCGGTAACACTGGGCAGGGCGGTGACCCATGATGACAATAGGATCGTCGGTAGTGTGCTGGAGGAAAAGACCAGGCCCTCATTCTTTCAATGCAAGTATCCTTATCCTGTAAACCATCTCCCAAAATCCAGAAATTTTTACTAGTATAAAATTTGTATGATTGAAAACTATTAACCATAGCATGTTTCATTTGAGGACAAACTTATTTGTGTGCTTAGTTATTTACTTTTGTACAGAACCAGATCAGAGATTCTACAGTGTTTATTTATTGTATATATCCTGTACATATACTGTAAGAAAGGACATGATATTCACCAAAAATAAATTTTAATTTCTGTATGCTCAAGCATCACTGGCATTTGGGGCATTTGGCACACCTGTACTATGGTCTCTCCTAGGTACTCAGATAAGGAATACCAACTAGGAGCAAATCACTTCAGCATTTCACCTCTGTTCTATTTCCTTCATACATGACACTCAATTTTCACTAAGTTAAACAAGATTTTATTTTTAAAACTGAGTTCTTAAGAACTGAGATTTTTAGAAACATAAAGCTTTGCCGGGTGTTGGTGGCACTCGCCTTTAATCCCAACACTAGGGAGGCAGAAGCAGGCAGATCTCTGTGAGTTCAAGACCAGATTGATCTACAAGAGCTAGTTCCAGGACAGAGAGACCCTGCCTCAAAAAAACAAAAAAATAAAAATAAAAACCAGAAAGATTCATTTAGAGCCAGGGCCATTTAATGATTTTGAGTTAATTTTCAAGGACTGGAGAGATGGTTCAGCTATTAAACAACTTACTGCTCTATCAATGAAACAAAGTTTAGTTTTCAGTTCATGTGGCAGGTTGCTCACTCACAAGACTGTAATTCTAGCTCCAGATATCCTACAATCTCTTAAGTCCTCCTCAGGCACACACACACACACACACACACACAAATGAAAAATAATTTTTAAATACTAAAATTGTGTGTGTGTGTGTGTGTGTGTGTGTGTGTGTTCACGTATAAGTAGAGGTTGGGGTCAGTATCTCCCCAAATTGCTCAACACATTTTTGTGAGGATAAGGTCTACCACTGAACCTGGAAGTCACCAGTTCTGCTAAACTGGCTTGCCAACAAGCTTAAATCCTTACTGTCTCCATCTCCATAGCTCTGGGATTGTAGGCATGTGGTTTTGTATTTGGCTTTTTATGTGAGTGCAAATTTCTCCACCTCCCTCTCTTGAACTCTCTTATCTTGTGAAATTGAAGCACCAGTGTAGACAAAGTTTCTGGACTGCCCAGTCCCACAGCTATTTAGTCCCAAATATTATTTATAAATTATAATTTGGCCAATGGCTCAGTCTTCTTACTGGCTAGCTCTATCTTAATTATTAACCCATTTCTACTCATCTATGTATTTCCATGTGGTCCTGGTTTACCAGAGAATATCCTGGCATCCCACCATCCTGGTGGCTACATGGCATCTCTTTGGCGGCTCCTCTCTGTCTTTCCCTCTACCAGAATTCTCCTAGTCTGGTAGCCTGCCTATACTTCCTGACTGGCTAGTGACCAATCCGCATTTATTCATCAACCAATAAGGGAAACATATATCATCATCATACAGAAGGACATGCCCCATCACGCCAGACCATGAAACTCTAACTCCTGATAGCCTCACAAATTTACTATCTCTTTCTATGGTAGGTAACAATTCAACTTTTATAGATAGCTATCGATTAGAGAGTAGTAGTGGTTTATTTGGCCTTTGACAAAACTCTAACATGATTCTAGCCAGTATTCAGTGTCCTCAAACTGATAGGAGCTGTGAGATGCAATTTAGAACAAAGCTAATAGGAGCAATCCTGTCCATGATGCCCCTGCAAGAGTACCAAACCCAGTTCCTGTTTGATATGGTGTGTAAAGAACTGAATTCAGTCTAGCATCAGTCTTATTTGTTTAAAAGTCTCACTCCCTCTCCCTGTCTGCTATTCTCTCTCTCTCTCTCTCTCTCTCTCTCTCTCTCTCTCTCTCTCTCTCTCTCTCTCTCTCTCTCTCTCTCTCTCTCTCTCTCTCAAGTTTTACCACTGAAGCTTACTCCCATCCCTCTTGGACCATGTTCTAAAGGTACATACTCTACAGGTACCGTCAAAAGATAAATAATTGGAGATAGTAAGAGAATATTTTAATCATATACTCAAGAAAAATCATATACACACACATACACATATCTCTATGCACGCATGTATTTGTTTCTTAACAGGTTATGAGCAACTTGTTTTATACTGAAGAAAAATTTACTTACTTCCCTGTGTGCCTTCTTATCTAGGACTAATGATGAGGCCTAGTCTGTGTTTGACATTTTTTATTAAAGTTAGCTATAAAAATTTCAAGTACTAATGGCTATGACCCTGTAGGGTTTTTTCCCTCTCTTTCATAACATGGATAGAAATACAGCTTTTCATTTAGGGAATCTATATTTCTGCTCTGCCTCTTAGTGTTTAAGCTGGCTCCCCACTGAGCTAAGTCAACCTTCCCTGAAGCTAATCTGTCATTCTCAAGTGGCCTTGCTTCTGAAATTGGTTTGATTCTCTCTCAGGAAAGCATGCCTGTATGGCACAGGTTATACAGGCTTAACTGCCACTGGAGTGGGGCTTGCCCTAGTCCCTTCTCAAGGATGATATGGTGTGTCTGCACTGCATTTCCCCTCCAGAGATCAGAAGGAAGAGAGACTGTTGCATTAATCTTTTAAGGATATGAGCATCTAAAATATAATTAACGTAACAATAAGAAGACAGATGTATAAGTTTCCATTTGTGCCTCCCTCATTTCTTTTCCTTACCTTTTGTTTTTTCTTTTTAATCTTTCTTTTTTATTATGGGGCTTTAATTTTTTCTATGTCAGTTCCAACAAACGGTCAAATTTGCTTGTGCCTGACTAAAACCCTTGGGAAGTATTTTCTTTTTAGAAAACACCTTGACTTCAGCAATTAATTTTGTAAAGATAAACACAGTATTCTAGCAGTTCAACTTCACCACACAAAGTGCTGTGCAGGCATTGGAGGATGTCAAGGCTTATCTGTGTAATGGAATGTAGCTACAAAGAGACAGGTCCTTTGTTTATTTAAGAAAATGAAAGAGTGCAATTTATTAATATTTTTCTGAGAATGCAAAGTATGAACCCTAACAAAAATGATTATAAGCTCAAGTCCCTAGTCCATACTATGTGGTGTGATTTCAGATATCTAAACACAATAGTAATCTAAAGTTTACCATACCTTTTACTTATTTGTTATCTAGGAAAGGCTATTTTAGTCTGTATGAATAGAAACAAAAAATCAAAAGTCAATGGCCACCTTCATACTAAATAGTACTCTTTACTTAGTCCATATCACTTGGTAGAAGTGACACATTTTAAAAACAACAAACCTAGTTTTCATATTTTTGTTTATGCTTAAATTCAGATTCCCAGTAATTTTTAGGAAAGTACTGCCAATGATGGACCATTTATGAAAATTAGGAAACAGTAAGGTCCCTGCATGGTCTTTTTATAATTGTCAATTTTAATGGCTAGCAGATTCTTAGGGTTGAACTAGAATGTTCTCTCAATGCTGTTCAATAATGTACAATAATGATGATGACGAAAATGATGTTGTTTTTCATACAGGAAATAGGGAGTTACTCCCTACATGGAGAACTTTGGAAATTCAATTGAACGAGAGTTTTAAAAAAAACCTGAGCTGCTGAGTCAGGAGTATACAACAAATGAACCGAACTGAGGAGATCCTACAAAATGCATTACATTATCTCACTGTGTAAATACTTTTTTCTAAAAGGGTAGATGTTTATGAAATAAGTGAGCCATGAAGCAAAATGAACTTTGCAGATTTATCCTGATTATTTTCTATTATAATACTCCAGTAGAAAGAAATTTCAGTTGATTGATGCAGCCTCTCAGGAACACATGCTAGATGGAGACATATGTGTACCTTTATTCCAGTGGTATCAGTATAACAGCACATTTAATGAAACTGCTCACTAACTGGCATTTTCCATCTTTTATGCATTTTAACAAAATCAGTTTCTTGAACTATAGCCTCCTTTCTTACATTTTAAATAGTGTCCCTCAGTTTCTTGTTGCTAAATAATGTTTCTTACCCCCAAGATTCTGGTTGTAAAAATAACAATGGTTTTCTAGTTAGCACATATGTCTTTGTGCTATGAATGAATGTATGCTATTATAAGATCTTTATTTCATAATATCATGATATTTCTGTTATTTAAATTTCACAATTTCTTTGTTTAATGACAGAGTTCAAAAGAAAAAAAGTTTATAAGATCAGAATACATTCATCTGTGTGGCAGATAAAAACACATAACACCCTTTCCATTGTAAAAGACATCAATCACAGTCATAAGGTCTACTTTCTAAAAGCTATACTATTTTCTTTTACTCAGAAGGTCGACAAGTTCAAAAAGAGAATGGAATTGTAACTGTTGAATACTGTTAAATCACTAAGCGCCCTTCTTCTTTGAAGATTCATGATCTTTAGTCAGATAGAATACACAATATCATCAGCATATATAGCAAGAGTGTATTTCACATTCCTACATGATCATTGACACTGGAGTAGTCTTAGGAGATTGGACTGCCGTCAACGGTATGTACCATATGTTTCTAGCCTTCAATCATCACTACAAATCATTGCATACCTGTATACACCAAGTTAAATTTGTAAAAACTACCAAAACTGGGCTTTTGAACTATAAAATTTAAAGGACCAGATGGTCTGAATTTTACTTTGAGTATGGATTAATAATTATCTGATTCTCTTAGGCCATGCATTATAATTTTCAGATTGGTTTGAGCAATTTCAACTCCAAAATGAAGCCTTGCTCCTTAGAGATGTCCAGACAAAGCCAATGCTGGTTTTTTCACTCAAATATGATCTATTTTCAATGACCCAGATGACAGTTTTATCTGATTCTATCTCGTCTTTTCTTTAGTGCCACTTCCAATTGGTCATAAAAAGTCTCCTGCGATCTTAATATCCGTGGCTTTCACTTACTAAATTAACTCTGTTTTCCTACACAGATCATCCCCTACCTTAAAATTAGGAATTAACATTTGTCCACATCCCACGTTTATGTTATTCATGTCATTTTAAAACATTCATTAATTATATCCTTAACCACAACTGAAGTAATTTTGGTTCGTCATTAAATCAACCTAAATGATCGTGTTAACAATATTTTCCTATTCACACTATGTACTTAAAACAATACACTTAGCATGGAGACTTTGAAATAAACTTCATTTTCATCTCCCTTTTTGCTTTAGTCTTTTTTCCCAAAGAACACTTGTGCTAAGCATCTGGTCCCTGTCTACCTTGTTTCCAATTGCTATTGCCTCCAACAAACAAATTTCCATACTTATCACTTCTCATTTCTAAGTCTTGATGCTCTGTTCTAAAAGGTTCCTGGATTACGTTAATAAATCATTTAATCTCTTGTTTGCTTCATCTGCACATTTCTAATCAAAGGATTATACAGAATTAAAATTATAATGAATTGTTTTTAAAGAATTGATATAGTAAGAATGAGAGGTTTTTTTCCTTAAGCAGATATTGATTATTTTAAAAATCCCTACAGGATGACAGAAAGAACAATAGACAGAAATCATATAATCTTCTATGTATATGGGAAGAGGGAATCATAAATACATTTTGAGATTGTTCTTACTTTTAAGAGTTTCAGTTGAAAGATCAGAGACCAAATCATAAGAACTCACTTCAAGAAATCCCGCTTCCTATATGGCTTCTCTGTTGCTGTCATAAAACACTGACCCGGAGTGATATGAGAGAAGAAAGGGTTTATTTAAGGTTTCACTTTCCAGAAGGAAGATAAGGCAGGATCTCAAGACAGGAACCCGGAGGCAGGAATGGAAGCAGAGTCCTCTGAAAAGCAATGTTCACTGGCTTGCTCAGCTACCTGTCTTACCAGCAAGGCCCATCTTCCCAGGGATGCTACCATTCGCAGTGCACGGGGCTCTCCCATATCTGCAATCAAGAGAACCCCCCACAGACCATTCTGTTGAAAGAAACTCCTCAATTAAGGTTCTCTCGGGTGACTCTGGTTTAGGTAAAGTCATCAAATGCTAACCAGCATGGTGTGTTAACTAGCACCCAGAGACACCTTGGTAGCTCTTATGAAGCCCTATTTCTTTCTTCGAAAAAATAGTTAAACTTGTAAAATCAAGATGGAATTTTAAGAGTTGTATGATTGCAATCACGATGTGAATATTCTTTCATTACATCCATGTTTCTGGGGGCAAATGTCACGCCTCAATTCTCATTACCCTCCTACAAACCCACTTTGCAAACACTCCACAATTTCTCCCCTCTGTGGATAGCAATTTGAATGTGTTCCAAGTTCTTGTTCTATGAATAAAGCTAGTAGGATCACCATGTAATTTCCTTTGGTGCCCACGCACATGAATTTCCAGAATTGCTAAATTATAGGATATACACATCAATTTAGCAGGTAATAGTTGCCAAAAAGTTGTCCAAAATCATTGCAGAGAGTTATATTCATTCTAGCAACGACTGATAATTCCATCTGTTCAAGACCCTTACCAGTGTGTATTATCATTGCCCATCTTCTCCTATTCATTTATCGTTGCAATGGTATAATAGTATACAATTTTCACATTGATTTTATTTCATGATTACCAATAAGTTTAGCAACTCTTTTTCATAGCTTTTATTGGCAGTAGTAGAAATTCATGATATAATTTACACACATAAATGTAATGCTATGAAACAATGTGGCATTTTAGAATTGTCAAAATGTTCCTTATACTCAAATATTCTGCTTATAGAAATAGATGAGGGATAATTTGAATGCCTTTATTTTTCTCCATGTGGAGTATATTTATTTGTGAATACTAATGGTTTTAGTTAACTCTTTATCAAGTGCAATGAGTTACTCTAAGACATTTTAGGCATTAGCTTATTTAATTCTTAAGACACCACTGTGAGTCAAATGGCACTATGAACTCAACCCCATAAATGAAGGAGCTGGACTCAAAAACAAGGCTATGTAATATGCATATGATCTTACATTAAATAAATGGTATAGTCTACCTCGTTATACCTTTGGACACCAGAGGACACCCTAGGTTGTCCTCAAACCTACCCACACTAACGTATAATCATCCCATACTCACTCACATAGACATGTATGCACAAAATACACACATAAATAATAATTAACTTTTGGAAAATATAATAGTAAATACTAATACATATTCATATATTTTGACAATAATATAGAGTAGATATTAAAATAATTTTATATGGTGGTTGTGATTTATATTTAAAACTTGATATTTTAATTTCCTTTATATTATTTTTTGGTATTACTGAAACAAAAGGCAACCCAAGCTGACTTTAAAGAAACACTATAAGATAAACATATTTTAACAGACATTTTAAGACTTACTGTTTCTGTAAAGAGAATATTCAACCTTTGAAATGAGTTTTTAAAAATGTGGAATATGTTAATGATGCACATTTTTTGTTCTTTGAACACCAACCCTGGTTACTAAATGTTAACTTTATTATGCACATTTGTATGGATGCGGTTGAGTTAATGTTGCTGGGGAATTTTTAATGTCTAAATTGCCTTACTTGTGTATGGTTAAATTTGCAAACTCAACATTATGTTACTATACCTTCTGGCATTTAATTAGGTTCCATCCATGATTTTAAACTTAAATGTGCTTTAATGTGGAAGATTTTGCTATTTTCATCTTCCATTCCAGTTTTTGTTCCTAGTAGTTATAATACTAATGTACTGTAATAGGGCACTTTACTTTTCCTAGCAGACCTGGTGCAAAATATCCTTGGGACACCTTTAAATATTGTTACAAATATACTTTCATTCTCTTAGGTAGGAGACATATTTGCATGTGTGTGATACACAGTACCTCTGTGATAATCACTCCGCAGTGAAAGAGAAATCGATATATCACAAAACAGCAAGAATAAAGATATAAGGTTTGAAATTAAAATGTGAATGGTATCTTCCTATATAGGCAAATACTTAGACCCATAATAAAAGTTGCTTTATTTCGTATACAGACTCCTTAGTTAAAGTGAAATTACAGATAATAAATTTTAAGTGTAACCCAACCCAAGTACTGCATGGGAAACAGTTATGTTGGTGCTTCTGCTTTGCCTACTTTTCACTGTGACTGAGGGTTCAGCATTTTATCTGGTAATTCCATAATCCAAAGGAAAGCATCAGAAGAAAGCTAGTACAAAAAGTTAGCCACTGTGCCAAGGTGCCTAAAATGTTTCTTTAATTATAGACACAAATAAAAATAAACATAACAATTTTGAATCATCCATGCCTATCAAATCTAGACCAAAATAGGATATTTTAAGGAGAAACGTTGATCAGTAAAGATAAAATAAAGTCATGGGCTTGAAACAATCTAGCAGTCTTCTGAAGTCATTACAGGAAACAATTATGAAAGAGAATGTAAAACATCTTTTTATTTTTTAAAAATGAAATCTTGTCAATAAGTATTTCATGCATAACCAGAATTGTTCTTCCTAGGACATGAAGGCTTGAGCAATATCTATAGAAGTTAACTGGAAACATATTTGAAAATCAGAGTGAGTAACAAATTAGACACACTTCCTCATCTCTGACATAACCAGTAAAGGCCTAACTATGTAATGCTGAATTTCATGAATTCAGTTTCTTGTTGATGGAAAATAAGTTAATCAGAATCTGCCTATGGTTTCCCATCTGTCAAATGAGAGTAATTGTAGTAGTTTCTTCATAACCTAAAAACAAATGTATCTTGTGTGGGGGAGAGGAACCTAGAGGGTGGTAAATATATCTTAGATATGACAAGAAAATGCTGACTAGGAAGGAAAAATGCTAAGTTGAATGTCATCAAATTTCAAAAGCCTATTCATTAGAAGGTACCATTTGAAAGTGAACATCAGGAAGGCACTGAATGTGAGAAAGCATTTGTAATAACTACATTGGACTAAATACTTTCATCCCAAATTTTTAAAACTATATTAGTTCAACGGTAAGACAGAAAGGAGCATATCTTCAGGAAGATAGGTCATCGTGCTCAACAAAACAATGTTTCCAAAATAGAAATGCAATTACTCATCTCTCTACTAATATAGTAATGTGTTAGGTTTTTACTTGCAATAATTTAGAATTTCCTAGAAGACTTCTTAAAATTCTACTGTTCAGATTACATACCAAACCAATTAAGTCAAATCTCTTAGGGTATGACCCAGGCATCAATATTTTTTTTCCTATCCTCCTGAGAGGCTCAATGTACAGAGAACTTGGAAAGCCAGTGTATTCCTGTATTCTTTTTGATTAACCAAGTGTATAAAAGTCTCCAGCATCCTGTCACCAACATGAATAGCAATGAGAGGAACTGATGTTAAATTATCTGAATTGGTGAATTGTCGAGCACTGAGATCATGCAAACATCTTAATTTTGAGACATCATAGCTACACAGCATTTGCCAAATTGTCTTTTATGAATCACAAAGCCCTTGTTCTTGGAGTGGGTCTAGTAATTATCACTTCTCAGGATCCTGGTAAAGATTAAAGTGGAAAATTTGCTTGAGTCCCATACCTTTGACTCAGACTAAGCTTTCCCATTAATTAGTGTGTTTCAGAGGCCTTTTGTTCATGCCTCTCTAATGGAATAGCCCCTTTAGTGTTTGTTTCAGTTTTCAGGGTATCTTCTCATGTGTTCCCTTGTAGACATCCTTTTCTGCCATGCCCCTTGCCTTGTGGTAGTGGACCTCCTTCCAATTAGTGACACAGTCACTCATTTGAAAAGTGTTTTCTTCTGCTGGCAATCCCAGCCATCACACTCAATTTAGCTTGCAGCCCAGATGTGAGACAAGCTTTCCCCCTCGGGGCTTAATGGTGCTGCTGAGAATGGGCTATAACCTTCAGCAAGAATTTATTGATGGCTCCAAAGTGACAGACTTACTTGCTATTGCATGTTATTCAGCTCAGAGCTTCGGGACCCACCCTGGCCTCTGGGTTCCTTGCCAGGTCACCACTTTATCTAGCTCTCCATTAGGCTGGGTGCACAAGGGCAGGCTTACCCTATATCAGTAGGGCGAATTGCTCAATGTAGTCATTCTGCTCTGTCTTCTCAAACAGCAGAAAACATTTGTCAAGGATCCTCAATAGCCTATGAGGAATAGCATGAAGCTGTGATTGACGCCTTACAGCAGGCTCTCCTCTGATTTAAGGTCTCAGTGTTGCCTATAGCAAACAATGCTCAGTGATTGGCAATCAGGGACTGTTTACTGCTCCCATTTCACAGTGATCATTTCTCTTCAACTTCAACCATAAACATATTTTGATATACTTCAAAATTTAGAGTAAATCGGAGCAAGATACCAGTAGCACTGTCTGTTTAGAACAGAAACGGAAAGAGAAGGAATTAAAAAGTTGGAGGAAATTACACATGGATGATCTTATCTTTGTTTCTCCACTCATGAAGCTATGTCAGATAATTATGACTTCATCCTACTCCGTACAGTTTAGACTTCCATTGCCCACAGCAAGCATTACAGGTGATTGAAGATAAAATCTCTGTGTTATAGAAATCTAAAAGGAATTTTACCAGTTCCTAAATTCAACAGCTCAAATTTTCAGTGCTGTATTAGTAGACATGGCAGTACTAGAGTATCCAGACCCACAGATTCATGACTTGCTTACAAAGCTAAGGAATGGAGAAAAACTATAACCGTCAGTGGACAAGGGAAGCAAAGCAGTCACTGCCAAAATAATTTCCTCTTCAAAACAAGTGTATTCATTTCATTTGGTGGATCTATAAATTCATTTAGAAAAGTAGTTTGAATAGTGAGTATGTTACTGAGTATGTACACATTGACATCGTAGCTTAAGAAAGGAGGTGACAGATGTATTGCAAAGCATACTTATCCCAATGACATGGAGCACATGGTTAAAGGTTGCAATGACAGACAGGAGAAACTTGGCATGCTCATCATGTGTTTTTTGTTGGTTTGGTTGGTTAGTTGGTTTTTGCTGTTGTTGTTGTTACTTTGGTTTTTTTTTGTTTGTTTTGTTTTGTTTTTCAAGATAGGTTTTCTCTGTGTAATAGCCCTGCTGTCCTGGAGCTTGCTCTGTAAAGTAGGCTGGCCTTGAACTCACAGAGAGCCTGCCTCTGCTTCCCAAGTGCTGGGACTAAAGACATGAGCCACCATGGCCTGACCTATCCTGTACCTTCAAGTTGTAACTGAAAAGAAGGGACATTTTGAAGATGTGTTAAAACTGGAGTTTGCCCCTACAGTTCCCTAATAACATTAATAACATTCACTCCTCCATGCCTGGGCCTTTTTCATTTTAGATATATTCATTCTTGCTTCTTGTTCAGTATATTTTTCTACTTGGCAGCTAAGATTAATCATTCTTAGAAAGTTACCAATCCTGCCTTTACCTGCTGTCGCTGTGATATGAGCAAGCCAAACTAATTAACTGTCAAGCTTAACTTAGTTCAAGGAAAGCACTTGAGGTATCCTTTAAGCATATAATCCTCACTTGTAGATCGAGATTCTTTCTTATTTTGTTGGTTCTTTTTGTGGGGATAACCTCATGGAACTAAGAATGACCTCATCACTTTTTTCTAAATAGATGAAAGTTTCAAAGGGTTCTATTGTCTCTCACACTTGCATAGTCAGGGTAAATGAAGGCTATGAAAGCGATGACAGTACAGTATACTGTTACAAGAAAATTAACTGTCTATTCGGGCTGCTCTAGAGATACTGCAGATTAGCTAATATGTAAATGAAACAATAAATTTCTCGTAGTGTTCAGGCTAAGAAGTCCAAGGGAAAGAGTCAAATAGTTCAATGTCTGGTACAAGTTGACACTCTCCTCACTAGGTGGCAATGGTGGCATGTATGCACACATACATATGTACATGCATGCACAAGCACATGTGTCATATATTTGGTTGAATTAATTTTCAAATTTTTTATCATTTTTAATTTTCTTATGAATTTATTTTTAGTTTCTTTTTAAGATGCTAAGTATATAAAAACATAGCTTATCTTTTTATTTTTAATTTAATTTAAATTAGAAACAAGTTTACTTCACATGTCAATCCCAGATCCCTCTCCCTCCCCTCCTCTCCCACCCCCATTCAATCCTCTCCCAACCCCTTCCTCAATCCCCACTCCACTCTCCAAGAAGGGTGAGGCCCTTCATGGGGGATCCTGAAAATATGTCATATGATCCAGGGCAGGGCCTAGGCCCTCCCCCATGTGTCCGGGCTGAGAGAGCATCCCTCCACGTGGAATGGGCTCCCAAAGCCCATTTGTATGCCAGGGCTAAATATTGATCTATTTCCTGAGGCCCCAAAGAATGCACTCACTTGCAGGGGTCTGGATCAGTCCCATGCTGGCCTCTTAGCTATCAGTCTAGGGTCTATGAGCTCCCCCTTGTTCAAGTCGGCTATTTCTGTGGTTTTCATCCACCAAGTCTTAATCCCTTTGCTCATCACTCCTTCCTCTCTGCAACTGGGTTTCCAGAGTTTAGTTCAGTGTTTAGCTGTGGGTGTCTGCCTCTGCTTCTTTCAGCCACTGGATAAAGGCTCTAGGATGGCATATAAGGAAGTCATCAATCAGGTTTTCAGGGAAGGACATTTAATGTACACTCTCCACTATTGGTTAAATTGCTAGTTGGTGTCATCCTTGTAGGCCTCTGGACATCTCACTAGTACCAGATCTTTCTTCAAACCTATAATGGCTCCTTCTATTATGGTATCTCTCATCCTTGTCTCCTCTATTCTTCCCCCTATTCAACTTTCCTGCTCCCCCATATCCTCCTCTCTCCTCCTCTTCACCCCCTCTCTTTCTCCCAGCTTCCTCATCCCTCACCCCATTCCCCATGCTCCTAATCCCCTCAGAAGATTCTGTTCCTTTCCCTTTCTCTGGATTATCATGCATATCTATTTTAGGGTCCTCCCTGTTTCACACACTCTCTGTCTGTGGGATTGTAGACTGGCACTCCCCTGTTTCATGCCTAAAATCCATATATGAGTGAGTACATGCCATGCTTGTCTTTTTGTCACTGGGTTACTTCACTCAGGATGGTTTCTTCTAATGCCATCCATTTGCCAGCAAATTTCAAGATTTAGAACACCAAACATCACTTATTTTTAATGTTGTTTTGTACCCTATCACTTTATGAAATTTTTTACTGGTTCTAATTTTCTATTTAATTTTAATTAATTTTATTTAAATGAAAAACAATCTTATTTTACATACCAATCCAAGTTCCCTCACCCTCCCATTCTCCCATTCCCCCCACCATCCCCCCATCCCACCCCCATCCACACTCCTCAGAGAGAGTGAGACCTCACATGAGGGATCATCTCAGGGGGCATGACCTTCAGTATACATGTTTCTCTTACTGGTTGATGAATAAAACACTGGTCAATAGCTAGTAGAGGCAGGAAGATAGGTGAGGCTATGAGACAAGGAGAACTCTGGGAAAGGTAGGCAGAGAGGCACCACAAGAGTTTCCATGTAGCCTCAGGAGGTGTAACAGATTTGGACCATTCTCAGGTAAGATAAAAGCATGTGGAAATGCTTAGATTAGTAGAAATGGGTTAATAATTAAGACAGAGATAGCCAATAAGAAGCCCTAGACATTGTCTAATAGTTTTATACTAATTACAGTGTCTGTGTGTTTATTTGGGACTAAGAATGTCAGCAGGACCTGGCCGGAAAAGAAACATTCTAGCAGCAATCATCAATGTCTGTCACATCAGTTGGGGAAGGAGGTAGGCCCTCCTTCATATACCTAGGGTCTCCTAAAGTCCATTTATGCAATAAGGATAAATACTGGTTCCTCTGCCGGAGGCCCCAAAGATTACCCAGGCCCCCCAACTGACAACCACTTGCAGGGGGACTGGTTGTATCCTATGCTGGTTTCCAAGCTTGCAGTTTTGGGTCCATGAGCTCGCTCTTGTTCAGCTTAGCTGTTTCTGTGTGTTTCCCTAACATGGTCTTTACCCCTTTGCTCATCACTCCTCCTTCTCTACAACTGGAATGGTTCTAATTTCCTAAGAAAATTTTATGGTTTTAGGCATGCCATATGAAAAAATAAACATTTTTTTCATTTTTAAATTTAAATTAGAAACAATTTTTATGTATCAATTCCAGTTCCCTCTCCCTCCCATTCTCCCATGCCCCCCACCAAATCCCATCCTATCCCTCTTCTGCTCCATAGAAAGGGTGAGGCCTTCTATGGGGGAATCATCAAAGTCTGTGTTATCATTTGAGGCAAGGCCTAGGCCCTCCCCCATGTGTTTAAGTTGAGAGAGTATCCCTCTGTAGGGAACAGGCTCCCAGTATCCATTGCTACACTAGGTATAATTGCTGTCCCATAGACTGTCCAGGCCTCCTAACTGACACCCACATGCAGGGGAACTGGTTCCGAACTATGCTGGTTTCCAAGCTGTCAGTCTGGGGTCCATGAGCTCCCACTTGTTCAGGTCAGCTGTTTCTGTGGGCTTCCCCAGCATGGTCTTGGCCCCTTTCCTCATCACTCCTCCCTTTCTACAATGGGATTTCAGGAATTCAGCTCAGTGCTTAGCTATGGGCTTCTGCTGCTTCCATCAGCTACTGGATGAAGTCTCTAGGGTGGCATATAAGGTAGTCATCAATAACATTATAGGGGAAGGGCATTTACTTTAGCCTTTCCTGTGTTGCTTAGATACTTAGTTGGGGTCATCCTTGTAGATCTCCGGACATTTCCCTCGTGCCAGATTTCTCTTTAAACATATAATGGCTCCTTCTATTAAGGTGTCTCTTTTCTTGCTCGCCTCAATTCTTCACCTGATTCAATCTTCAGGGTCCCTCATATCTTCCTCCCCACTCCTCTTCTCTATTCTCCCCTTCTCTTTCTCCTAATTCCCTCTCCCTTCCCTCCATGCTCCCAAATTTTCTCAGGAGATCTTGTCCCTTTCCCCTTCTCCAGGGAACAATGTATGTCTTTCTCCAGTCTTCCTTGTTTCCTAGCCTCTCTGGTGGTATGGATTGTAGCCTGGTAATCATTTGCTCTATGTCTAATATCCATATATGAGTGAGTACATACCATGTTTGTCTTTTTGCGACTAGGTTACTTCATGAAGAATGGTTTCTTCTAGTTCCATTCATTTGCCTATGAACTTCAAGATTCCATTGCTTTTATTATATTTTTGTTTTATTGAATCAGTATTTCATTACTTAATTGCTATGTGGAATTATCTAAATTCTTTGTGGAACAGAAGTATGTGACAGACATCTTGCCTTAATCCTACTCACCATTGCTTTGCTATGTGTGTTGATAAACCACCATGAAAGAGTGTTAATTTTGTCAATACTCTTTTCTTCATTTAATAAGATGGTGATTTGATTGTTATTATTCATTCTATCAATACAATGAGTCGTACTAACTTAATTATATATGTAGACACATGTTTGCATCTCAGAAATAAATTCCTATGGTCATAAGCTTTAATTCACCTGATGTATATTTGGATTAGATTTGTTAGAATTTCACTGAAGTGTTTTGCATATATACTCAATGGAAATTTTGGCTTTTATTTGATTTTTTTGTACACTGTGCTTGTTTGACTTTTATAGCGTGATGATACTGATTATATCCAATTTTTCTCAGTATACAGTTTAGTGTATTCTGCAAATTTAATAGAGTTTGTAAAAATAATGTCATTACTTGATGTTGTTTGTTTAGATTTTTCTTGATCACATTTCCTAGCATTCACAAGTAAGCCATCTGGTCCTGTGTGCTCTTCCTAGGAAGATTCTCTTAATTACTAAAATAATCTAATTTATTGTTCAACTTTTTGGTTTATTTATTTCTTTGTAATGCAGTTAGACTAAGTTATGTTTCCAGGAATGTATATATTTATTATATAGAGTAGGAAGGAACATACTTATGGAAGAGAAAACTGACTCTCAGTCAAAATCCGCCACAAGGCAAGAATAGAAATTATATAATAATAGTATTAATCCATAAAGAAGATACAAGTATAAATAGACAGACACACAACATCAGAACACCTAAATTTATAAAAAAAATATTGGTAGACCTGAAAAGGGAAATAAACAGCAATACACTTACAGTATGAGACTTAAGTGCTCCACTTGCAGTTACATCTTGACAGAAAAATCCATAAGGAAACAGAAGACTTAAACAACACCATAAATCTAACTGAGCTCACCCACTAATGCTGCATATTCCTCACAACTGTAAAGGAATTCTTCTCAAACATACAGATATTCTGAAGGGTAGAGCACCTGTTTGTTCAAAAATTATATTAACAAGTTTAGCATCGAAATCCAAGTATCTTATCTTTCCATCAGAGATAAACTAGAAATAAAAAACAGGAGGATCTCTGGAAAATTCACAAGTAGAAATGAAACCATACATCTGTGAACAAAAAATCATTCAAACAAGTAATCAAAATTGAAAATTGAATATATCTTGAGACAAATGAAAATGAAAACATGCCATACTAAAATGAGTAGGCACCATAATATATGTTTACAGCAATGCATGCATATGGAAAAATTAAAATGACCTCAATCTGATGTTGTCCACTAAGAAACTGAAGAGCAAATCACATCCAAAGACTTCAGAAAAAAAGTAAATACTTAGAGCAGAAATACAGGAAACTGAATATAAAAAAGCAGCAGAAAATATCAAAGAAACATTGTGGGTTTGTGAGTGTTTATATACGTATGAAGTGTGTACTCATGTGTTTGTGTGGATATATGCATCCATGTGCACCTGTGGAGACCAGAGGAGGATGCTGGATGTCCTGCTCCATCATGCTCCATCTTATTTACTTCAGACAGGGTCTTTCATTGAACAAGAGCCTGAGATGGCTGAAGGAAGCTATGGTAATCCTCCTGCCTCCACTCCCTAGAACACTGGGTTAACCATTCCCAGGTTTTGCTTGGGACTTGAAAATTTGAACTTAGGTCCTCATGCTTGTATAAATACTCTTATTGGCTCCCAGCCCTGAAACTAAGTTTTTATTGTTTTGTTTTCAAATATCAACAAAATTAATAAACCTTTAGCTAGACTAAGAAAAAAACAAAATGTGCCTAGTAAATAAATCAAACATACAGGAGGAGACATGAAAACTGGTGTCACTGGAAAAAAACAGACAATAGGTGACTGCTATAAGAAGTACATTACAATTTTTTTCTTAGGAGCCTGTTTCTTTGATCACTGGCCTCCAAATAACACCCATCTCTTATAGCAGATCCTTTGAAAAGGCATCCACATAAAACCTTTTGATACCTTGATACTGCTTTTTTATTTCTCCATGTGACAAAGGAGCCTACTTCATATAGCTTCCATTCCCTTGAGGTAAGATAAGAATGTTGTTGACAAAATGTGTCTGTCTTGTGAAGGTCAGGTACATTTCCAAAATAGGACATTCATCTTCACTCATTAGTACTTTCAGTTTCACAACAAATATCTTTCTAGGCAGTCTGTCTTTCCTCGGTAAACACTATTCCCTGCATGAGAGACCTATAAATCTGTCAATTCTAATTTTGACCTGGGTTACAGTTTTTCTCTCTCAGAGTTGGGTGAGGCCCATGAAATAATATAACTAGCCCTAAGTTCTGTGTATTCTCTAACGGTTAAGGACATCTACGTGGCCTCTGGTCTGTGTTGCTGCCTGAGGCCACATGGATGTCTATGATCTGTATTGTGCAGTGGTCCATGGTAATGGCCATTATCCATGCTGCAGCTGGAAGCTATGTTGAGGTCCATGTTCCATGTTACTGCAGAAGGTCGTGTGGCTGTCTGTGGTCTGTGCTGTCACTGGAAAACTGTGTGCAAGTCCACAACCTGTGTTGCTGCTGGTGTGGTGAATGAGCAAGCTTCTTTTGCAGTAGTATCGATGACTGTAAACTCGTAACTGAGAATGAGAGACATCAGAGGCTTCTGTGACTACCTCTCCCTCACGCCTGACAAAGAGAAAGGAAACAGTCCAAACAGCTGTTGAAGATAATCCTTAAGACATTATGATAAAAATGCTGACGTGTAGCCCTTCACGATTGGTGGCTGCTGGAGGGGGAATGGGAGACTCAGTTATAGTTAAGGGACAGGCCACTGGGAGTTTGGCCATACTCCAATGCGTATATGGGTAACACAAACTGGGAAAAAATAAAAATAAATTTGGGGAGAAAATAGGGTTTACACTGAGTTTAAGAAATTCAGTATAGTTGAAGAGACAGGCGAAATAACCTTATTGTTGAAGGGCAGGGGAACACATCCTTTCTTTATTCTTAATAACGGATGAGGGCTTGTTTTAAATAATTTGAAATAATATGGAAAACTGTGACAGTTCTCTGTGTTTTTTCAATAAAACATGTTGTCATTATATCTTCAAAGTAGTGAGCAGGCGTTTTATTCAAACAGCATGTTCTTTCTTCTTTCACTTGCATTTGAAAGCTTTCTCATCATACTGCTGTTTGACATAACTCACCCTGCAGGCATCCTTCCTGAGCCCATGCAACTGCTTTCTTCTACGTTGCTAACTTTTTCCTGTAACTGATGTCTGTTCTATAAAACTTGGACCATATCTTACACTTGTGAAACACCAGAATCTTCCTAAATTGAACTGCTGAGTGTGTCGATTATTGACCACAACCTGCCAACAAGTTGATTAGATCACTTGATGCTGTCAAGCCCATTGCAAATGTCTGTTCTCTGCAAATTCCCTTCATTGCTCCAGTCTGTGCTGTCTGGACAAACTTGTGCACACTCTGCAGTCACAGATCTGTCTGCAGGGCAACCTCCATACTCCCTTAGTGCTCTGAAAGTTGATAATAGTACTGTTATAAACAACTAATACATAGCCAGAAGCCAGCATCTAGGATAAGGTTACTTTGAAGATGTTATTATTTTAACTGTGAAACACAATACAAAAAATACTGCCCCCTCACAGTGGTGTGTGTGTGTGTGTGTGTGTGTGTGTGTGTGTGTTTATCTCTGTGTTGCATGTGTTTGGTGTGTGGTGCATGTGTGTCTGTGTGTGAAGTACATATGTGTGTGTGTGTGTGTGTGTGTGTGTGTGTGTGTGTGTGCGCGCAACTACATATACATGTGTATGCAAGTGAGTGTGGAGGCCAGTCATCAAGGTCTGTCAGAGGTCTTCCTTCTTTGTGCCATACTTTGAGTTTTTGAGACCAAGTCTCTCACTAAACCTAGAGCTCATTGATTTATCTACACTGGTTGGCCAGCAAACCACAGCATTTTCTTTTCCCTGAATCCCCAGAGCTCAGATTACAGATGTTGCCATACCTGGCTTTTCATATGGATGCTAGAGTTTGAACTCAGATCCTTTACCTTGCACAGCAAGTATTTTAGGTATTCAGCCATTTTTTCAACCCCAATAAAAACTGTTCCTAGTCCATTTTTACACACAGAGAATTAAAATTTACGACAGTTACATAATATTCCCAAAATGAAGGTGTGTGTGTATATATATTTATATATATATGTAATATATACATATATATTATATATATGGTATGTATATTGCATAGAAATTCATTATTGAATGGATATATATATATATATATATCCCTTGTTTTATTTTGCACCTTGTTAATATTAGGAATAATATCACTCTCTAACTTGACAATTTTTAGGAGAATGAATATAAACAAAACTTATTTCTTAAATAGTGAGTGTAATGTCTGATTTTGAAAAATTGTATTATTCATGTTTTGAGAATTCTTTACAGTGCGTTTTGTCTCCTTCAACTTCTAGATCCTCCCACCATTCCCTACCTACCCGATTTTGTGCCCCTGCCTAACCATCAAGACAAATTTATGCTGCCCAGATATTCTTGGATATATAGCCTTACACTGGCGTTTGGTCAAGTTACCAGGGGCTACACTCCTAATGAAAACTGTGTCCTTTTCAGCTGCTAATAATTGCCCATAGCTCCTCCATTAGCCCACTTCTTTCCATGGCGGGGTTTAGTTTTTCTTTTACTTTCAAAGACCAGGCATGCTGTAAATACTGTGAGTTTATATGTAAAGCCATACAGCAAATATGTTAATACATGAAAACCTCACACCTGGTTTCAAGCTCTGAATGCAAACCTTCTGCTATCATTGTCTCACCTACCTCTGTAAAGATTTTTTGGTTTTCTAAGCGAGTTCTAAGAAGCATCTCTATACCTGACCCCCAAACCTTCATTTGTAGCTTCATGAATTCTCTTGTTTCTATGTAATTTCAGTTCCTACCATTTCAAATAATATGCTATATTAAAAAACAATCTAGGGTCTCTCCCTCTGCTCTTTTGTTCCTGAAGCCACTCCAATTTTTCTACCTGAAAACTTCACATCTATTATTTTGTCTGTTACCATTCTTTACTAATGGGTATATAACTTAATTATAGGATCACAAACCTTGCAAAGGCCAAAGCATATTTTCCTTGTTGCTTCACCCTGATTTTTCAGTCTTGTAGTTCTCAAATTGAATTGAGTTTCACACTAACTCTGTTTTTTTGAGAAAAACCAGTTTGAACACATATATCTTTATAACTTTATTTGGTAAATATCCTAGAGTTACTGAAGCTGGTCTGTGTTTTGTTTTCATTCCATTGTATCAATATAGACAAGAGGGGTATATTCTTGATGTAATTACTAGAGGTATTTACCCAGCTTCATTATCTGTCAGTTTTTATTCCCGTCTTTAAAAATGGCTTATTTTAGATCCAATTCACTAAGCATCAATAAAAAATAAAAACAATTATAAATTGAATTTCCATGCAAATGTGGCCTTTTCTTATGCTGCGTGAATGAACATCCATCACATTATTCTGCTTTACATTG
The DNA here is from genome assembly GCF_017639785.1 of Mesocricetus auratus. Lineage (NCBI taxonomy): Eukaryota > Metazoa > Chordata > Mammalia > Rodentia > Cricetidae > Mesocricetus > Mesocricetus auratus. Next base: position 14,714,752 of record NW_024429185.1, read on the forward strand.
ACAATACAGTAGTGAAACAACAGCGAAATACCCATGTTCTAATTGCTTTGACAGCTGCCAAGGTCAAGATTCATTTTTTTTCAAGAAATTTTGTAAAGGTCATTAGAGACTAATGAAAGTTTCCATTCCTTACACATGAAAAAAAAAGGCAGGGCATCTAATTTTCATAAACAGATGTCCAAAGACACAAAGTCGTATTTCTACCAACTGTAGACAACTGCCTCTAAATGTCTCACTCACAAACTTTTTAAAGTAACTGGAACACTGTGGTACTCTGTAAGATAACGCATTAAGAGGCACAGTGATGTACAAGAAGCCTCAGCCACTCTTTCCACCACGCTTGGTCTTCATCTATTTCTCTCCAGAGTCCTGGCCTGACTGGGTTTCTCAGACACAGACATGTAGTCCTGGACAGAAACTTTTACACAGCTATCCCACAGTCCATGGGGGTGATTAAAGACTCTCAATATGTGCACAATTTTTATTTTTAAGATTAGAATATGATTATATAATTTCTCCCTTCTCCTTATTCCAACCAACCCTTCTGCATACCCCGTGAACAACTCACTATTTTTGACCATTGATGAACAACCTCAACTTTAGCAGCAATGCCGGGCAACACGTTCTGTGAGTAATCAACACAATATTTTTTAACATATTAGTGTCCCACTAAATATATATGCAGTTAAGTATGTTGAGTAGGCCACAGGCTCTCCATTAATAAAATGAGGATTTCTTAGACTTTCCCACTACAAATACCTTCCTCAAGCTTGTATAATAACCATATATATAATAACCTTAACCTTATGTAGGTTATTATATAGGTTAAATGTGCAACATTGACTCTGAGGGGAGGTTTTCAGTTTTGTTTAATTGTTTTAATCCTTGTAATTTGAATTCTACTTAATCGTCTAGTAATTTTGTTACAACTGAAAATGAATTAATTTAGAGCATTAAGTATCTGAATACCTGTGGGACATTTATTAAAGCAAAGGTACAACAATAAAAGGTATAATTATCAAGTTATCTTTAAAAAATCTTAAATTTCTTTTGCAAATGTAGCTATAAGATTAAGGCTTATACAAATGAACATGAAATCTGTCATTATAAAATGGCACAAAGGAGTTCATACAACTAAATCACTATCAGAATTTAAATCTCAATCTACCTGTCTATTTCCACTCTGCCTCTTGGATTATAAATAATAAAATTGGGCTCAGAAATTAGGTAATAATTACTTCATATGTATTGAAAATTCAACAATATAGAAAGAAGATTCCATTAATAAGCAAATAGATTTTACAAAAACATAACAGTAGTAGACAGTTATGATGAAGGCAAAGAAAGCTAACAAATAATACCAAGAACCAAAAAGAAAAAGAAAAACAAGTCAAAACCCCTAAAATCCTCCTTTAAAAGATTTTAATAAAAAGGAAAACAATTAGGCCATAGGTTTAGATTTACTTAGCGGGATGAATTACAGTTGACTAGTAAGGAGAATAGTGCCCAAATATATGTGCTCTGTTTTAGTTTCATGAGGGATGTACAAATCTTTTTATATGATACTCCTGTTTCTACAATGTACTATCCACATTATCAAAATACATGATCTAATTCCAAAGATATGTGGGTGTATGTATGCACACATGTACATGTCTATGTATATACATCACACAAACGCACACACACACACACACACACGTGTACTTGTGTGGAATCATGATTCATTGACTCCCTATATAAACCCAGAAACAAATTCAAGTAGAGTTAATCAGTTGTATCCTAGGTCTTCACAATATAAAACTTCATCATGCTCTGTTCCCCATATCCATTGCAAAATATCTACAGAAACATTCTAAAACCTGTAGTTGAGTTTAGGACAATGATTATGTTTTTTTTTCTTATGTGCATTCATTTTAAAGAATTTTCTTCATTGCAATCATTGATATGAGTGATGCCTTACCTTTATCATTCTATTTTGTGTCAGCCATTTCAGCATTAATAAACCTCTCCACTGTGGACTAGCAGTTTCTGCTTCCATGCAGAAAGCAAGTCTGTGAGGCTAGGGAAACAGTTTCAGTCATTGGACTAGCAGGAGATCTAGACACTACAGGAAAGCAGATTTCTCTGACCACACATGCATCAGATTTCTGTGAATTCCTGCCACCATGATGGAAGTCCACTCTGCTGGGTCTGTCTTAAAGTAATATAAGCTGGCCCAAAATTTTCATACTGCTCCTTATTATTTTGGCAACTGTTTACACACTCATCATGTTTTCATTTGTTATTTTAATCTGTGTGTTTTCTAACATAGAGTTTTAGCTGTGTGTTTCTCTACTCTAGCAACGTTAAGTGGCAGTCATCTTGCTTCTTAAAGATACGTTTAGGTCTAAGAGCAAATACTGAAAGCAGCACTGTAGATATTGTGGACGTATAGTCCTGTGAGGTATTTGAAATGGAATATTGCTGAATCATCTGTTTTTATTCTAAAACTATCTAAGTCAATGTAGTGGTGCTGGTTGATATTTTCACAAAAGATGCTAATGTGTACTTGCCACTTTCAACACTACTTTATTTCATTCCCTTATTTCAGAGAAGTATCTAACAAGTATCTAGAGTCATAAAATGCTGAAATTAATTTTAATTATTGGAAATGAATTTTGTGGTATCAGGAGTGTGATTACTAATTAAATCAAACACAATAGGTTTTGGACAAATGACTGTGTAGTCCATTAGCTGGTCAATCTAGCTTTTAAAATATATTTTAACCACTTATGTGGTTAGAAACATTTAGCAAGTATAGGTCATCATTAAAAAAAAAAAACAAGATTTTCAGGTCTATAAAGTAATGCTTGTCCCAGCCTGGCGGTGGTGGCGCACGCCTTTAATCCCAGCACTCGGGAGGCAGAGACAGGCGGATCTCTGTGAGTTCGAGGCTGGGCTGGACTGACAGCCTCAAAAACAATACAAAGAAACCATGTCTCGTAAAAAAACAAAAAAAGTAATGCTTGGCCCTTTCTTGGTGTTCTTTTTTTTTTATAGTTCCTCAGATTAGAGTCTTGGTTTAAAATTCAAATGGGTGGGAGAAGGAGAGGAAGAAGTAAGAGAGAATAAGGAAAGAAAGAGAGAAACAGAGGCAGAGACCTGGAGAACTGCGTGTTAAATCAATTCTTTGAATTTGGAGAATTGGTTGGTTACTTTGGGATCCTAACTTAGATAATGAGAGTTCTCTGATATGAGGATCTTGCATCTAGGTGTTAATAGCTGTTTGAAACCTGAAACTGAAGCCTTTCCAACGGACATATGTCAGGTTTTTGAAACTCAAATGTACTACTGTATAATTCCAACTGTACGTTTCATATCTATAGCCATGAGGTTTTTTTTCCCTCAGAGTAACTCTTGGTTTCTAGGTATAACAGCTCCTGAGTCAATTTTTTCATCAATATTTCAGGAACCAAAAAGACATGCACTGAACTGGAAAACCAAAATAAGACATTATCTCAGAAATTTCTCTATTGCTTCCAAATATCTTTCTTGTACTTCCCCTTATACTACAGCTTAAATCCTGGCTCAGAGTGTACTCATAAGTGTTGCCCATAAGATGTGAGAGGCACAGTCCAGTTACTTTATTGACTCACTGAGATGTTTTTAAGAGAAGATTTCCAACAAGTCGTTTTCTTTGTCATCCATTTATTGCTATTTTTATCACACTGGAAACATGAACAAACTCTTCCCTCTGTGTTGCTGAGGCTGAAGAATGGTGCTTATGAAAGATGCTTGGGTTTCCTACTGAGATTTTTTTCTCAAACATTTATGCTTTGGACTTGGGGTCATCCTTTATAAGATTTTATTCTGTACTGTTTATGTTGACCTCCATGACATTTTCTATTCTTCTGAATTGGTTACTTCTTCACTAAAATGCTGCTAGAGAAAAGGTTCTTCTCATATAGTGTTTTCTGATTGATCACTTAGTAGCAGAAAAGAATCAGTTCAATTTAGGACTGATTGAATTTTCTCAGTGTACATAGTTAATATTGATAATCATTGCATATCATGAATAATCTCTCCTGTAAAGTAAAACCTTAGCCTTCTAGGCAATAAATGTCCTTTATCTTAGTTTCTTTTAAATATTTAATATAAATAAAGAATTTTACTAATTCAGTTTATCTGATTGTATTTTATATGTTGAAAGAACAATAGACAGGGAAGAACAAAGTCAGTGTAACATCCCAACTTTTTCATTCCTCACAGTCACAATACATTTCCTATTTCAAAATCTTTATGTTCTAGTTCTGTTTTCATGATATGTCTTTCATTCTATATGAAGCTACTTTAAATCTTTCTAGAAAATAATGCCCACTCTGTCTTTCACTGTGTTAAGGGGAGAGTTAGTGGATTACATAGGCACTATTTATTTTCTGAACAACAGCAACAATGTTTCTAGGTGACAAAATTCTCAGTGTGGCAGGATGAAGGACTTTGTGGGGCAATTAGTCTCCTCATTCCACAGATGTGTGCATATTTACAAAGCACCTTCTTGATACTGTAGGCTTATATTTTATATAAGATATGATTTATAAGAACCCCGGAGTATAAATGAGGAAAGAATAAGAAGCAGATTATAACAAAATTATCTTAGAGATAAAAAGTTCTTCTGTTGCAGGATAGTTGTTCACAGTGTGAACCCAGAGATTATGCTATTTACTGAAAGGCCTCTTTCTAGTTGTGGTGTGGCTCAGCCCTAGCACACACCTTTAGTCAAGAGCTTTCTGCTTGAATATTGTAAACAGGATTAAATAAAGGCAACCATTGGTCAAGAGGAGGAGCAAGCAACCAGTACACAGGAAGTGAGTGAACATAAGATTATTTTTAAAAAATCACAAAGAGTAAGAGGAAGTAAGAAGAATGGCTAGAGAGAGACACAGGAAGTAAAAGGGAGGGACACTGAGTTTGAGGAGATTTGTTTGACAGTAGGAGATGGGAGAAGCTTAGGGGAAAATGGCAGATGAGAAAGGTCATGTGGGTGCTTTCTCTGCTCTGAGCTAGCAGGTTTCACTCCAGTTTCTGGCTCCCAAGTCTCTAATAGTAAAATAAAATAATTGAGATTTTGTTTTAAAAAATACTCTTTAAAAACACACACCCCTAAACAGAAATGTTGAGAAAATGTCCAGTCAGGAAGGCCTTTTTAAACACTGTGTTTGACAGTTTTTAACCTCCATTGACATGATGCAATACTTAGCTTCACTAAGTTGTCCTTTTGTTTCTTAAAGGCCGGTTGCTCTCCAGTGTGTTGTGGACATAAATAAGTCAAGGAACACAAAACACGAATGTCCCCAGTACATACCAGACACATAAAGTATTTTGTACTACAAGTTATTACTCAGGAAAAGACTTACTGGAAAAAAAACTACATTGTTGACCTAGAGATCTTGGGGAAATTTTTGGATAATCACCGACAAAACAAAATGAGAATAAAATGTTTTCACATAGAAATTGAAATTCTTCAGTTGTCAACATGTGTATTATAGATCAGAAGTTGCATTCCGTGGAGACAGACAGTGCCAGGTTTTCAGAGAACATTGTGTGTCACAATTTGACTGTCACTGGAATTGGCCCTTACAACCCATCTCTAGGTGTTGTCACTTCCTGGGCAGAACTTGAGCGCGCCATCACACTAGAGAAGAGATAGCTTGCCTAGCTGGTCTTTGTAAGAAATTGCTTATACAGTAATAAGATTTTAATAAACCCATTCTCCTGGGTCACCTTAAAGAACTAAATCATTAATATGAGTATGTGTCTGCCCAAACAAATTGAAAAATACAAAATACCATGATATTAGCATATATAAATGACTTAAAGTATAATGCAAAGCAACCAAACAGAAAAAAAATTAAAACTGGGCATGTGAGACAAACTAGGGAATCATAAAACTCAATAATAATGACTGAAAATCCACAGTGTATAAAATTCTTTATTGGTTTGTTCTCCTCAAAAATATCTTCTGCTCTAAGACACCAATTTGCTTTCCATCAATTTATTTACATGTCCAGAAGGCTCCTCTATATACTAATTCTATGTGTATATTTTAAATATGATCTCGACGCTGAAGTATCCCATTCCTTGCCCCAGCTCTCTTTTGTAATACACTGTGTCTCTGTTTTGTTTCCAACTAAGACTGAATGGGCTCTCACAGTCCATTCACACACCATGGTAAACACTGATCTACTACCCAAGGCCCCAGGCCCCAGAGATCACTGAGGCCTCTTTATGGATACTACATTCATGGAGTCTTGATCAGTCCCCTGTTGGCCTCTCAGCCATCAGTCTGGGGTTCAAGAGCTCCCCCTTGTCTGGCCAGCTGTATTTGTGTGCTCACAGTCCTGACACCTTTGCTCATCACTCCTCCATCTCTGTCACTGGATTCCAAGAATTCAGTTCAGTGTTTAGCGGTAGGTATTTGTCTCTGCTTCCATCAGTCACTGGATAAAGGTTCTAGGATGGCATATAAGGTAGTCATCAACCTTATCATCAGGGAGGGGTTATTAATGTAGTCTATCCGCTATTGCTTAGTTGGCCAACTGGCGTTATCCTTGTATATCTCAGGAAATCTCACTAGGGTCAGCTCTCTCCTCAAACCTATAATGACTCCATCTATTATGGTAAGTCTCATCTTGCTCTCCTCTATTCTTAATGTTCAACCTTCCAGCTCCCTCATACCTTCTTCTCCCCCTCCTCTTCTCCCCCCCCTCTTTTTCCTGGTGGCCTCTCGCCTCCCCTGATGCTCCCAATCTGCTCAGGAGATCTTGCCTCATTCTACTTCTCTGGGGTATAATGCATATCTCTTTGGAACCTCCCAGTTTCTCTGACTCACTGGCACTGGGATTGTAGACTAATAATCCCCTGATCCATGTCTAAAATCCATATATGAGTGAGTACATACCATGTTTCTCTTTTTGTGACTGGGTTACCTCACCCAAGATGGTTTCTTCTAGTGCCATCCATTTGCCTGCAAATTTCAAGATTCCATTTTTTTTTCCCACTGAGTAATACACCATTATGTAAATATACCACATTTTCTCTATCCACTCTTCAGTTGTGAGGCATCTGGGTTGATTCCAGGATCTAGCTATTACATATAATGCTGCTGTGAACATAGTGGAACAGACCTCCTTTTTGTATGAATTGACATCTTTTGGGTATACACATAAGAGTGGAATTGTTGGATCTTGTGGTAGACTGATTTCAGTTTTCCTGAAGAATCTCCATACTGATTTCCAAAGTGGCTGCAAAGTTTGCACTCCCACCAGCAATGGACAAGTGTTCCCCTTTCTCCACGTCCTCTCCAGCATAAACTGTCATTGGTGTTTTGATTTTAGGCATTCTGACAGAAATAAGATGATATCTCAGACTTGTTTTGATTTGAATTTCTCTAATAGCTAAGGGTATTGAGCACTTTCTTAAGTGTCTCTCAGCCATTTTAGACTCCTCTAGTGAGAATTCTCTATTTAGTTCATTCCCCCACTTTTTAATTTGTGTTTAATTTGGTGATTTGGATACTTGCTTCTTGAGATCTTTGTACATTTTGGAGATTAGCCCTCTGTCAGATGTGGGGTTAGTGAATACCTTTTCCCAATATGTGGGGTGCCTTTTTGTCTTGCTGACTGTGTCCTTTGCCTTACAGAAGCTTCTCAGTTTCAGGAGGTCCCATTTATTAATTGTCAATCTCAGTGTTTGTGCTACTGGTGTTATGTTCAGGAAGCAGTCTGCTGTACCAATTCGTTCAATGGTACCTCCCATTTCCTCTTCTAAGAGGTTCAGTGTGGCTGGATTTATGTTGAGGTCTTTTATCCATTTAGCCTTACATTTTGTGCATGGCAATAGACATGGATCTATCTGCAGTCTTCTACATGCCAATATCCAGTTATGCCAGCACCATTTGTTGAAGATGCTTTCTTTTTTTCCATTGTATAATTTTAGCTTCTTTGTCGGAAATCAGGTGTTCATAGGTTTGTGGATTAATCTCAGGGTTTTCAATTCGATTCCATTGATTTACCTGTCTATTTTTGTGCCAATACCAAGCTGCTTTCAGAACTATAGCTCTATAATAGACCTTGAAGTCAGGTATGGTGATGCCTCCAGACATTGCTTTGTTGAGCAGGGTTGTCTTGGCTATCCTAGGTTTTTTGTTTTTCCATATAAAGTTGAGAATTGTTCTTTCAAGGTCTGTGAAGAACTGTCCTGGGAATTTGATGGGGATTGCATTGAATATGCAGATTGCTTTTGGCAGGATTGCCATTTTTACTGCATTGATCCTACCTATCCAAGAGCATTGGAGACCATTCCATTTTCTGAGGGCTTCTTTAATTTATTTCTTTAAAGACTCAAAGTTCTTGTGATACAGGACTTTCACTTGTTTGGTTAGAGTTACCCCCAGGTATTTTATGTTGTTTGTGACAATTGTAAAAGGTGATGTTTCTCTGATTTCTTTCTCAGCCCTTTTATCGGCTGTATATAGTAGGGCTACTGATTTTCTTGAGTTGATCTTGTATCCTGCCACTTTGCTGAAGGTGTTTATCATCAGTAGGAGTTCCCTGGTAGAGGTTTTTGGGTCACTTAAACAATCATATCATCTGCAAATAGTGAAAGTTTGACCTCTTCCTTTCCAATTTGTATTCCCTTGATCTCCTTTTGTTGTCTTATTGCTCTAGCTAGAACTTGAGTACAATATTGAAGAGGTATGGAGAGAGTGGACAGCCTTATTTTGTTCCTGATTTTAGAGGATTTGCGTTTCTCCCCATTCAGTTTGATGTATGTAGCTTTTATTATGCTTAAGTATGTTCTTGTTATCCCAGATCTCTCCAAGACCTTTATCATGAAGGGGTGTTGGATTTTGTCAAAGGATTTTTTGTGATCGAGTGAGATAATTATGTGATTTTTGTTTCTCAGCTTGTTTATATGGTGGATTATATTGATGGACTTTTGTATGATGAACCATCCCTGCATCCCTGGAATGAAGCCTACTTGATCTTGGTGGATGGGTTTTCTGATGTGCTCTTGGATCCGATTTGCCAGTATTTTATTGAGTATTTTTGCATCAATGTTCATGAGGGATATTGGTCTGAAGTTCTCTTTCTTAGTTGTGTCTTTGTGTGGCTTGGGTATCAACGTTATTGAAGCCTCATAAAAAGAGTTTGGCAAAGACCCTTTTGCTTCTATTGCATGAAATACTTTGAGGAGAATTGGTATAACCTGTTCTTTGAATTTCTGGTAAAATTGTGCACTAAGGCCATCTGCCCCTGGGCTTTTTTTGGTTGGGAGACTATTGATCACTGCCTCTATTTTCTTAGGTTTTATAGGTCTATTTAAATTGCTTATCTGCTCTTGATTCAATTTTGGTAAGTGATATCTATCCAGAAAATTGTCCATTTCCTTTAAATTTTCAAATTTTGTGGAGTACAGCTTTTCAAAATATGACCTGATGATTCTCTGGATTTCCTCGCTGTCCGTTGTTATGTCTCCCTTTTCATTTCTGATTTTGTTAATTTGCATGTTCATACTCTGCTGTTTGGTAAGTTTGGATAAAGGTTTGTCTATTTTGTTGATTTTCTCAGAGAACCAACTCTTTGTTACATTGATTCTTTGTATCGTTTTCCAAGTTTCTACTTTATTGATTTCGCTCTCAATTTAATTATTTCCTGGTGTGTGCTTCTCTGGGTTGAGTTTGCTTATTTTTGTTCTAGAGGTTTCAGCTGTGCTGTTAATTCTCTACTGTAACTATTCTCCAGTTTCTTCATGTGGGCACTTAGTGCTGTGAATTTTCCTCTTAGCACTGCTTTCAAAGTGTCCCATAGGCTTGGTTATCATGCGTCTTCATTCTCATTGAACTCGAGGAAGACTTTAATTTCTTTTTTATTTCTTCTGTGACCCAGGAGTGGTGCAGCTGTGCATTATTCAATTCTCAAGAGTTTGCAGCGTTTCTGCAGTTTGTGTTGTTGTTTTATTCTAACGTTAAAGCATGGTGGTCTGATAAAATACATGGAGTTATTCCAATTTTTTGTACCTATTAAGATTTGCTATGTTGCCAAGGATGTGGTCGATTTTTGAGAATTTCCACGTGGTGCTGAAAAGAAGGTACATTCTTTTGTGTTTGGATGGAGTGTTCTATAGATGTCTGTTAAACCCAAATAGGCCATAACTTCTATTAGATCCTTTGTATCCTTGTTAAGTTTCTGTCCTGTGGTCCTTTCTAGTGGTGAGAGTGGGGTGTTGAAGTCTTCCACTACAAGTATGTGACTTTCTTATATGTGATTTGAGTTTTAGTAATGTTTCTTTTATGAAAGTGAATGGCTTTGTTTTGGGGCATATATGATCAGAATTGAGACTTCATCTTGGTTGATTTCTCCTGTTATGAGTATGAAGTGACCTCCTTCATCTCTTTTGATTGATTTTGGTTTAAAGTCTAATTTGTTTGATACTAGGATTGCTACCCCCGCTTGTTTCTTGGTCCATTTGATTGAAAAATCTTTTCCCAACCCTTAACTCTGAAATAACATCTTTTTTGTAGCTGAGGTGTTTTCTTGTATGTAGCAGAAGGATGGATTGTATCTTTGAATCCATTATGTTAGCCTGTATCTTTTTATGGGTGAATTAAGACCATTAATAGTTAGGGAAATTAATTACCATTGATAGCTCATCTCATTTGTTTTATAATGGTTGTTGTTGGTAGAATTGTGTGTGGATTTCTACCACTTTTCGTTTTGCCTGTTGGTAAAGTGGGATTATCTATTGCCTATGTTTTTCTGGTTGCAGTTAACTTCCTTGGGTTGGAGTTTTCCTTCCAGAATTTTCTGTAGGGCTGGGTTGGTGGATATGTATTGTTTAAATCTGGTTTTGTCATGAAATATCTTGTTTTCTCCATCTATATTGATTGAAAGCTTTGCTGGGAATAGTAGTCTTGGCTGACATCTGTGGTCTCTTAATGTTGGTAGAATATCTATCCAGGAACTTCTGGCTTTCATAGTTTCCATGGAGAAGTCAGGTGTAATTCTGATAGTTTTGCCTTTATATATTACTTGTCCTTTTTCCTTAGCTGCTCTTAATATTCTTTCTTTATTCTGTATGTTTGGGGTCTTGATTATTATGTGACAAGGGCATTTATTTTTAGTCCACTCTATTTGGTGTTATATAAGCTTCTTGCACATTCATTGTCATGTCTTTCTTTAGGTTGGGAAAGGTTTCTTCTATGATTTTGTTGAATATGTTTTCTTGCCCTTTGAGGTGATTTTCTTCACCTTCTTCTATACCTATTCTCAAGTTTGGTCTTTTCACGGTGTCCCATATCACTTGGATATTTTGTGTTAGGGATTTGTTGGACTTAAATTTTTCTTTGGTTGATGAATCTAATTCTCCTAGTGTATCTTCAACACCTGAGATTCTCTCTTCCATCTCTTGTATTTTGTTGGTTATGCTTGCATCTGTAGTACATGACTGTTTTCTCAGCTTTTATATTTCCAGCATTCCTTCAGACTGTGTTTTTTATTGTTTCTATTTCAGATTTCAGTCCTTACACTGTTTGAATTGTTTCTTGCAATTTTTTTCGTCTTTTCTTCTATGTCTTGCAATATTGGATTATTTTTTTCTTCCATCTCTTTAAGGGATTTTCTCATATCCTCTTTGAGGGCTTCTATCATTTTCAAGAAGTTGTTTTTAATGTCATTCTCTTCTGCTTCATTTGTGTTAGGGTGTTCCAGTCTTGCTGGTGTAGGGTCTCTGGACTCTGGAGGTGTCATATTGGTTTTTCTGTTGCTCCTTGTGTTTTTATATTGTCTCTTTCCCATCCATTCTTGCTGTAGGTTCCAGAAGGTGCCTCTTCCTCTCCTGGTGGGTGTGGGACCAGGGTTCCCTTCTGGTAGGCATAGGCAAGTCCAATGCTCTGGTACCTTTCCACTTCCTGGTTTTGTGGTTGGAGAAATGTACTAGGATGCTGGCATGGATGGCAGCCCAAGTGGTAGACCCCAGGCACATGAGTACGGCCTGGAGACAGGCCCTTATAGTCTTAGTCCTGTGGGTAGAGCAGGAGACGAGGGTGCCTTGCTCCTGCCATTGGGATGGAAGTCTCAGTGGCAATCCCGGTAATGGGCCCTGGTTTACCTAGGCCTGTGGGTGGAGCAGGAGACTAGGGTGCCTTGGCTCCTGCCACTGAGATGGAAGTCTTGCTAATGATTCTTTCTATAAAAGTAAATCATTAGCTCTTTAAATAACTGAGTATTTTCAACACATTTCTATTTTCTGAGGCTATTTTTGCACAAATTTTTCTTAAATATAATTTTCTCATTAATTCCTTTAGACTTTCATACAGCATGCAATGTATTTTTTAACTGTCTTCCCATTACTCTTCTCCCTAACTCTTACCATATCCACCCCTACTCCCCACACTTCCCAACTTCATCTCCTATTTTGTTAATATCTACAAATGATCCACCAAGTCCAATTTGTGCTGCCCATATACTCATGTTGGGAGGAGGGGGACTCTACTGCAGTATGGGTGACCTACCAAGGGTTACACTTAAAGAAAATTGAGTTCTCCCCTATAAGCCATCAGCTGTTACTAATGCCTTAAACTGGAAACATCTGAGCTCCTCCATAATGCATACTGAAATACCGACTGGTTTGATTTTGTACAGGTCTTCTGCAGGCAATCATAACACTCAGATATAAAACTAAGAGAATAGTTTATAAAAGGACTAAATTAACCCAATATGACTTTTTTTGCACTCCATGTCTCCATAATCATGATGTCCTAGGTATCAGGACAAGGAGTCTGATGGATCTGTGACAGAGACACAGTTTCTTTGGAGAACTTCAGCCCACATTGACTTCTTGTGTCAAGAATTTTGGGTAATTTTTTTCTTCATTTAGTAACAACTTATACGTTTTAAGTACTTACCTTTTCGCTAGGAAATGTTACCTAATGTAACTTCAATGTATATTTGAATTTTTCCTACTTAAATTTTGGGTTATGCTCATCTCTGATGGTAGATATATGCTGAAGGTTTAGAAAACTCTATGCTAGTATAGAATGCTTAAAATAGTCAAACAAAAATCACATTGTTTATGGGTGGGCTAGCTGAAACTTCTGATTAGAGAGTAGTGTTTTCTCAGAGAGCCTCATTTCAAAACTAACAGCACTTCTTAGTTAGCAAATTACCAAGAGTGACTGTAAATGTTCAAATTCTTTTTAAGAGGAAAATAGCACCCTTAATTAGAAGTCACTGACTTAAATCTGGTTCTTCAAAAGTCATAGAAAAGTTGTAAACAATTGCAAATTTTGAGCTGGACTCTCATAGATACATATATAAACTAAAATAATACAAAATGCTCATACCCTTGAACAACAGCTCCTATGATTAAGCAATGAGGGGGAGGTCAAGGAAGCAAAGAAGGAAGAGGGTTGAGTCCAACATAAAAGCAGATTTTAGTTTTTCAACGTTATCTGAAAGATAGTAAGTAAAATGATCAATTGCTTCCTTTAATTCCTAATTCAAGTTCATAGATAGGAATATACAATATTTTTAAATGTCAGGTTAAAATATAAAGGTTATAATATAATATCCAGGATAATAGTCTATCAAGGAAGCTGGCAGGCATAAATAAATTGTATCTTAAACCAATACAATTTAATTAAACACCTCAAAGGAATCTGGCAGATGTGTCCAAGGAATTTTTCTATAAAATTACTCAATGTGCTCAGGAAGCAGATATCTATGTACCACAGATTAGTCCCAGAAAGATAGAATTATCAGATTGGGTACATGACTATAGAAAGATCATAAGTTTAAAGAGATATAATTAGACTTTGAGAATCTAGAAATGTAATGAGACAGCATTTGAAAGCAGCAAATAAATTTCCTTTTAAAACTCAAAAAACAGAAATTAAAAAAGCCAATTAACAAGTAAATAACCAATTAGATACAACTCAATAAAACTAAAAAATGTGCAGAATGCAAAGGGAGAAATGTTATGGAATACTCTCTTTTATACACTGTGAAGATATGTCTTTGCCATGAGGCCTTCTGATTGGTTTAATAAAAGGCTGACTGGCCAATAGCTAGGCAGGAAGAAGCAAACTGTGGGAATGCTGGGAGGAAGGGCAGGGTAAAGGGGTTGCAAGCCAGATGAAGGGGAAACAGGAGGTGAAAATGCAGGGCTAAAAAAAAGGTACTACCACCTGCTAGAGTATAGATAAGAAAAATGGGTAAATCTCAGTTGTAAGAGCTAGTTACAGGTCATTAGAAACACACAAAATTTGGCAGGCCAGTGGTAGAGCAGGCCTTTAATCCCGGCACTTGGGAGGCAGAGGCAGGCAGATCTCAGTGAGTTCAAGGTCAGGCTGATCTACAAAGTAAGTTCCAAGACAACCAGGACTGCTACATAGAGAAACGCTGTCTCAAAAAGCAACAACATAAAAGAAAACAATCAAAATAAACACCGAAATTTAATGTTGAAATGATGTTACAAAATAGATTGAGAGGTACATAGTTAAAAGGTTGTCACTTATGTAAAGAATGAAAAAACAAAAAACTCTGTTTGCAGCACTGCCAAAAAAACAGCAGGGAAAGTGCTAAAAAAAGCATCCATTGAGAGTGCCTGCAGATCACCTGGGAACTGCATAGAGCTCCCAATCCCTGTGGGAGCCAAGCACCCAGAACTCCAGATCTTCTCTCCCACCAACGAGACCAGGAAATCAGAGGAGGCTGGGAGTCCAGGGAAGCAGCTGTTCCTCAGGCAGCATCAGATAAACAGGCCAGCTCCCGAGCCTGTGTTCCAGTACCTGCAGATCGCCTGGGAACTGCACAGAGCTCCCAATCCCGGGGGGAGCCAAGTACCCAGACTCCAGGTCTTCTCTCCCAACAACAAGACCAGGAAACCAGAGGAGCCAGGGAGACCAGGGGAATAGCTGTTCCGGATCAGGTACAACAGGACCCAGCATAGGGTCCAGGGGACCAGGTAGGAGACTAAGCGCCCCAGATTCCTGTTCTTCTTCTCCACCCACGGGACCAGCATTTGGACAAGGAATACAAGAACCACCAGATTATTGGACTTGCTAGCACCCACCAAAAGGTAACTCTGGTCCCCAGACCAGTAAGGGGCTCTTTCTGCACCCACTAGAAGAAGAGATGGGAAAGAGACAATACAAAAACACAGTCAGCAACAGAAAAACAAATATGACACCGCCAGATTCTAGAGACTCCACACCAACAAGACCATTCCAATGCGAACGAAGCAGAAGAGAATGACCTTAAAAGCACTTTCATGAAAATGATAGAGGCCCTAAAAGAGGATATAGGAAAATCCCTCAAAGAAATGGAAGAAAAAACAAACCAAAAAATGCAAGAAATGGAAGAAAAAACAAACCAAAAAATGCAAGAATTGGAAGAAAAAACAAACCAAAAAAGGCAGGAAATGGAAGAAACCAAGCACAAAATGCGAGAAATGGAACAAAAAGCAAACCAAAAAAATGCAAGAAATGGAAGAAAGAACAAACCAAAAAGTTCATAAAAGGCAACAAACGGACAAAAAGATAAACAGAAAATTGCAAGAAGCAATGCAAACGCTGCAAGGGTTGAAAACTGAAATAGAGACATTAAAAAAAACACAATCTGAAGAAAGGCAGAAAATAGAAAAGCTGGACAAACAGTCAGGCACTACCAATACAAGCATTACCAACAGAATAGAAGAGATGGAAGAGAGAATCTCAAGTGTTGAAGATACACTAGGAGAAATGGATTTATCAACCAAAGAAAACCTTAAATCCAACAAATCCTTAACACAAAACATCCAGGAATTATGGGACACCATGAAAAGACCAAACCTAAGAATAATAGGTATAGAAGAAGGAGACGAAATCCACCTCAAAGGGGCAGAAGGCATATTCAACAAAATCATAGAAAAAACATTCCCAAACTTAAGAAAGACATGCCAATGAAGGTACAAGAACCCTACAGAACACCAAATAGAGTGGACCACAAAAAAAATCCCCTCGCCACATAATAATCAAGACCCCAAAAATACAGAATAAAGAAAGAATATTAAGAGCAGCTAAGGAAAAAGGTCAAGTAACATATAAAGACAGACCTATCAGAATTACACCTGATTTCTCCATCATAACTCTGAAAACCAGAAGGTCCTGGATAGATATTCTACCTACACTAAGAGACCATGGATGCCAACCCAGACTACTATACCTGGCAAAGCTCTTAATCACTATAGACAGAGAAAACAAGATATTCCATGACAAAACTAGATTCAAGCAATATGTGTCCACTAACCCAGCCGTACTGAAAATTTTGCAAGGAAAACTCCAACCCAAGGAAGCTAACTACAACCAGAAAAACATAAGCATTAGAGAATCCCTCTCTACCAACAGCCAAAAGAACAAAGGGGTGAAATTCCACACATAATTCCACCAACAACAACCATCACAAATCGAAGAAGGATGAGCAATTGATGGTCATTAATATCCCTCAATATTAATGGCCTTAACTCACCCATAAAAAGACACAGACTAGCAGAATGGATTTGAAGACAGAACCCTTCCTTCTGCTGCATACAAGAAACACACCTCACCCTCAAAGACAGACATTACCTGAGAGTTAAAGGTTGGGAAAAATTTTTTTCAATCAAATGGACCCAAGAAACAAGCAGGGGTAGCAATCCTAATATCTAACAAACTGGACTTTAAAATAAAATCAATCAAAAGAGATGAAGGAGGTCATTACATACTCATCACAGGTGAAACCCACCAAGATGAAGTGTCTATTCTGAACATCTATGCCCCAAATACAAAGGCATCCACATTCGTTAAAAAAACATTATTAGAACTTAAATCTCATCTAAAGCCCCACACAGTTATAGTGGGAGATTTCAACACACCACTCTCACCACTAGACAGGAATACCAGACAGAAACTCAACAAAGAAGCAAAGGGTCTAATAGAAGTAATGACCCAACTGGGATTAACAGATATCTATAGAACATTTCATCCACATAAAAAAGAATAAACCTTCTTCTCACCACCACATGGAACCTTCTCTAAAATCGACCACATACTTGGCAACATATCAAACCTCAACAGCTACAAAAAAATTGGAATAACTCCATGCATCTTATCAGACCACCATGCTTTAAAATTAGAATTCAACAACAACACAAATTGCAGAAAACCTACAAACTCATGGAAATTGAATAATGCTCAACTGCACCATCCCTGGGTCAAAGAGGAAATAAAAAAAGAAATTAAAGACTTCCTCAAATTCAATGAGAATGAAGACACAACATACCCAAACCTATGGGACACTTTGAAAGCAGTGCTACGGGGGGAAGTTCATAGCACTAAGTGCTCACATGAAGAAACAGGAGAACAGTTATACCAGAGAATTAACATCACAGCTGAAAGTTCTAGAACACAAAGAAGCAAACTCCCCCAGGAGGAGTAAACGCCAGGATATAATCAACTTGAGGGCTGAAATCAATAAAGAAGAAACCATGAAAACAATACAAAGAATCAATGCAACGAAGAGTTGGTTCTTTGAGAAAATCAACAAGATAGACAAACCTTTGTCCAAACTTATCAAACAGCAGAGAGTGAACACGCAAATTAAGAAAATCAGAAATGAAAAGAGGAACATAACAACAGACTCTGAGGAAATACAGAGAATCATTAGGTCATACTTTGAAAACCTGTACTCCACAAAATTCAAAAATTTAAAGGAAATGGATGACTTCCTGGAAAGCTATCATTTGCCAAAACTAAATCAAGAACAGATAAGCAATTTAAATAGACCTATAACCCCTATGGAAATAGAAGCTGTCATCAAAAGTCTCCCAACCAAAAAAAGTCCAGGTCCAGATGGTCTCAGTGCAGAATTCTACCAGAAATTCAAAGAACAGCTTATACCAATTCTTCTCAAAGTGTTCCACACAATAGAAGCAGAAGGGTCTTTGCCAAACTCTTTCTATGAGGCTTCAATAACCTTGATCCCCAAGCCACACAAAGACACAACTAAAAAAGAGAACTTTAGACCAATATCCCTCATGAACATTGATGCAAAAATACTCAATAAAATACTGGCAAATCGGATACAAGAACACATCAAAACAATCATTCACCACGATCAAGTAGGTTTCATCCCAGGGATGCAGGGATGGTTCAACATACGAAAATCCATCAACATAATCCACCATATAAACAAGCTGAAAAACAAAAATCACATGATCATCTCACTAGATGCTGAAAAAGCCTTTGACAAAATCCAAAACCCCTTCATGATAAAGGTCTTGGAGAGATCTGAGATAACAGGGACATACTTAAACATAATAAAAGCTATATAGAGTAAACCAACAGCCAACATCAAACTAAATGGACAGAAAATCAATGCAATTCCTCTAAAATCAGGAACAAAACAAGGCTGTCCACTCTCTCCATACCTTTTCAACATGGTACTTGAAGTTCTAGCTATTGCCATACGACAACAAAGGGGGATCAAAGGGATACAAATTGGGAAGGAAGAGGTCAAACTTTCACTGTTTGCAGACGATATGATAGTTTACATCAATGACCCAAAGAACTCTACCAGGGAACTCTTACAGCTGATTAACACCTTCAGCAAAGTGGCAGGCTACAAGATCAACTCAAGAAAATCAGTAGCCCTACTATATACAGATGATAAAAGGGCTGAAAGAGAAATCAGAGAAACATCACCCTTTACAATTGCCACAAACAACATAAAATACCTTGGGGTAACGCTAACCAAACAAGTGAAAGACCTGTATCATAAGAACTTTGAATCTTTAAAGAAAGAAATTAAAGAAGCCCTCAGAAAATTGAAAGATCTCCCATGCTCTTGGATAGGTAGGATCAATGTAGTAAAAATGGCAATCCTGCCAAAAGCAATCTACAGATTCAATGCAATCCCCATTAAAATCCCAGCACAATTCTTCACAGACCTTGAAAGAACAATAATCAATTTTGTATGGAAAAACAAAAGACCCAGGATAGCCAAAACAACCCTGTTCAACAAGGCAACGCCCGGAGGCATCACCATCCCTGACCTCAAGCTCTATTACAGAGCTATAGTCCTGAAAACAGCTTGGTATTGGCACAAAAATAGACAGGTAGACCAATGGAATCGAATTGAACCCGGGTATTAACCCACACAGGTACGAACATCTGATCTTTGACAAAGAAGCTAAAAATATACAATGGAATAAAGAAAGCATCTTCAACAAATGGTGCTGGCATAACTGGAGACTGGCATGTAGAAGAATGCGGATCGATCCATGTTTATCGCCATGCACAAAACTTAAGTCCAAATGGATCAAAGACCTCAACATAAATCCAGCCACACTGAACCTCTTAGAAGAGAAAGTGGGTGGTACCCTTGAACGAATTGGTACAGGAGACAGTTTCCTGAACATAACACCAGTAGCACAGACAGTGAGATCAACAATTAATAAATGGAACCTACTGAAACTGAGAAGCTTCTGTAAGGCAAAGGACACAGTCAGCAAGACAAAAAGGCAGCCCACAGAATGGGAAAAAATATTCACTAATCCCACATCTGACAGAGGGTTGATCTCCAAAATTTACAAAGAACTCAAGAAGCAAGTCTCCAAAACATCAAAGGATGCAATTAAAAAGTGGGCTGCAGAACTAAATAGAGAGTTTTCAATAGAGGAGTCTAAAATGGCTGAGAGGCACTTGAGAAAGTGCTCAACATCCTTAGCCATCCGGGAAATGCAAATCAAAACAACTCTGAGATACCATCTCACTCCTGTCAGAATGGCTAAAATCAAAAACACCAATGACAATTTATGCTGGAGAGGATGTGGTGAAAGGGGGACACTCCTCCATTGCTGGTGGGAGTGCCAACTGGTTCAGCCACTTTGGAAATCAGTATGGAGATTCCTCAGAAAAATGGGAATAAACCTACCACAAGACCCAGCAACTCCACTGTTAGGCATATATCCAAAAGATGCCCATTCATACAACAAAGATGTCTGTTCCACTATGTTCATAGCAGCTTTATTTGTAATAGCCAGAACTTGGAAGCAACCTAGATGTCCCTCACCCGAAGAGTGGATAGAGAAAATGTGGTACATCTACACAATGGAGTACTATTCAGCAGAAAAAAATAATGGAATCATGAGATTCGCAGGCAAATGGATGACACTAGAAGAAACCATCCTGAGTGAGGTAACTCAGTCACCAAAAGAGAAACATGGCATGTACTCTCTCATATATGGATTTTAGACATAGATCTGGGGAGTGCCAGCCTACAATCCTATGGCCAGAGAGTCTGGGAAACAGAAACTTCATTTAGTGGCTGATCGAAGAGGCAGAGTCCCTTGGTTAAGTACTGAGCTGAACTCAAGAAAGCCAGAAACAGAGAGGGAAGACTGATGATCAAAGGGATTAAGACTGGGCTGGTTTAACCCCCAGAAACAGCTGACCAGACAAAGGTTAATTCTTGAATCCCTGGCTGATGCCTGGGAATCCAGCATGGGACTGATCAAGACCCCCTGAATCTGGGTGTCAGAGAGGAGGCCTAGGGAATCTATTGAGCCTTGGGCAGCAGATCAGTACCCATCCCAAGTATACACACGGACTTTGGACTCCCATAGAACAATGTGAGGTGCACTCTCACCCTGAACTCTTGGGGAAGGGTCTAGGCCCTGCCCTATATGAAATGACAGACTATGGACACCCCCATGGAGGGCCTCACCCTCCCTGGGGGAATGAGGGGATAACGGGGGGGGGATTGGGGGGAGAGCACGGGAGGAGGGGATGGAATGGGAGAGGGACCTGGAACTGACTTGTGAAACAACCTCATTTCTTATCTAAATTTAAACTGGAAAATAAAAGAAAAAAATTAAAAAAAAGCATCCATTGAGTTGACCAATTTGAAGATAATTCATAAGTTAGATAGCGATATATACATGCAAATTAATAAGCAATAAGCTCAAAGGCTGCTAATAAGTGTTTGTTTTCTTATACTTACAATGTATTTTATGTTTTACAGAGACTTACAAACCTTCATCATCTATATATCAAAATGGAGGTTAAAACTTTTACAAATTAGAGAACTCTCTGCCAGTGATATCCTGATATAACTGGTGGATTAATTAATAAATGGGTGTGATTTTATCTGTAAAGGAGGTAACGCCACCTCCTTTTCAAATTCTCAGACACACTTTTATTATCGTAGCTACCACAAACAATTGAAAACTATAATATCTGGAGGAGTGATGATTGCTGCTGTTATTTCTAGATCTAACAGTCCAGAACCAATATGGGAAAGGTATGCCAGACAGCTTATGATTTATTGACAAGGGAATATTTAGCAACAACAGTTGCTCTGGGGGTTCAGAAAGAGTTAATTTCTTGATGAAATCGTGAGGGCATGGTTTTCAGAATTGTTAGGAAGGCATTTAAAGTGGTGGTAGGGGGCAGTGGGCTGCAAAATGAAAAATGAAAGGAGTGGAGAACTACATTTGATGCAGCGAATGGTAGATTAACCAGTGAGACTGGCAGGAACGTGTCTTCCGATATCTAAATTCATTCCAAATCATTGGCACAGAGAAGAAGACTGTGTCATTAAGATTTAATGATTATTTCTAAATAGTATTTATAGTATTTGCTGCTCTGCAGAATGCTTATGATTTATGATTTTAATAATGGACAGCCCTTTAGTCTGAAAGCAATTTTGCCCTCCTGGTGTCTAAATAGGCTTCCACCTTAGGGAGAAGAGCAAGAGTTTGCCTAAAACTGCCTCATGATCTCCTGTTCCACACTTCATCTTTTGTTGTGAAAAAGGGACTTCACAACATTTTGTGGGGAAGTTAGCAAAATCATTAACAAAAAACATAACTAAGTAGAGAAAAATATGTGAGATAACACACCTGAAGTGACATGTCTACAATGAGCATGAACTACACAGGTCACTATTCCTGAAAGTTATCTATTATTCTGCATCCATTAGATGGTCTGTCTGACTCCAGCTACATTCTCCTCCTGCCCTTCTTTGGCAATATAGCTAGAGGAGTCTTTCTTCAACATAAATCTGATCATGTCACTCCTTGTCATGTCATATAAAACCATGCCCCACATTTCCTTTGGAATACCATCAAACTTCTTACATTTGCAACCCCGGCTTTCCATACCAGGTGTCCTAACAATCTTCCTAACCTCTAATCGTCCATGATCACCCACATGTTCTTACATTTCCTAAGCAGATGGCTGTCTCCCCTCACTACTTCCTATGACAGCATTTCTCAATATTTATTATTTGTTTTTCCCACGTTCAGTTCTAACAAGACTTCCTCCGAGATATCAGTAAAAACACTTCAAGATCATTGTGTGCCAAAGCAATGAGGACACATGTGACTGCACGTGGGTATACATGTATGGACTAATACACAGAAAAATACATGAAAACACATGTACACCACATACAAGGTGCACTGTACTTTGCAATAGCCAAAACCACACATTCATGGGTAGTTACAGATAGCTAAGAGTATCAATCTCTGCTGTGGATAATTTTATTTTTTTCCTTCTTTATTTCTTTTTTTTATTTAGGTTAGAAACAATCTTGTTTTGCATGACAATTCCAGCTCCCTCTTCCTCCCCTCCTCCCCTGCCCTCCCCACCAGGTCCTCCAGTCCCCCACACAATCTCCACTCCGATTATGAAGGAGGGTGAGGCACTCCATGGTGGATCACCAGTGACAGTCATTTCATCCAGGACAGGGCCTAGACCCTCCCCCAAGAGTCCTGGCTGAGAGAGCCTCCCATATTGCGGCATGGGCACTCAAAGTCTATTTGTACACCAGGGGTAAATACTACCCAAGGCCCCATAGATTACCTAGGCCTCCTCACTGACACCCACATTCAGGGGGTCTGGGTCAGTCCCATGCTTTCCACACAGCCATCAATCGGGAGTCCAAGAGCTCCCCCTTGTTCAGGTCAACTGTTTCTGTGGTGCGGATAACTTTATACACAGTCTTCTAAGACAAACTGCAAAGCAAGAAAAGTGGGTGATTCTGATGCAGAAGTCACAAGTAACTGCTGCAGAACAAGTCGAGAAAACAGCTGCTGCAAACATGTGTAGGAATAGATTCCCAGTGATGGCATGACATATGATTCAGTGGGCGAAGAAAAGAGTTTGTCTCAAAAACCTGAAGTCCTTGGTTCAGTTCCTGGAGTCCGTGTACTTGTGAAGTGAGGGGGAAGTCTCCACAAAGTTGTCCTCTGGCTGCCATTCACACACCACAGCACACTTGTCCCACACATACATCACATACAACAATAAAAGAAAAAGCTTTTCGAAGAATTTCTGGTGATAGCATTGCATGTGAATCCTACCTGTGCTATATCTCAAACAGCTATTGTGCATTTGTAGTCATTTGGAAAATTGCAAGATGGTGTCAGAAAGCACTGTCTCATAATGAAACAACCATGCAGAAAGCATGCACAGAGCAACAACAGATTTTAAAATGATTAGTAAAGTATGAGTTACAAAAGACATTATTTCTAGGTATATAAGTGCTGTCTGTAGGGAGGGCAGCCTCCAACCAGCACAGGGCTGGAAAGGAATCCATGGCATTGGTATACACTAGTCCTTTCTATCTGAGAGGGCTAAGTGAAGAAGATACTCACACACTCTCTTCAAAAATTTTCTATATTCTTTTGCATTCTCTATTTGTTCTCTCATTCTTGATGCTTTCTTTTTAACTCTCTCATTCTTGATGTTTTCCTTCTAGCCATTTTAATTCTCAACAACTCTATTCTTTCCCTTACAGCTTATATACCCCAGCAAAATCCTTCAGGCAACATAAAAATTACAATGTGGTTACATTCTGTTTTTCAAGTGAATGTTTATAAAGAATACAGGTAAAAACATGTTTTTCGTCTCCCTTACATGGCTAAACATTTTACATAGTCAGGTGAAAATCTAATTATCCCATGAACCCACATGCATTCATACCCAAGTAACTTGTTGTAGATTAACCTTGTGGATAAGCAAGGTATTCTTAGGCAGATCTCTTACTGACAGGCTGCATTTTGGAGTTACAAAGAAAGGGCCAATTATGTTATTACTTATCTTGAAAGGTAATCTTATAAGAACTCTTAAAGGAATCACAAACCTAAACTTTTATACATGAAGAACAGTCAGCTCTACTTTAAATCTTTAGGGTACATAGCCACTCATCAATAGTTTCTTATGTCAGGATACTGAGGTCAGAAATGGGTGTAAGGAATCAATCATCACCTTTGATCGTTAACAAACCCCAGCAAGGAAAGTACATCAGGTAGTAACAATTGGGTTGTTCTGTATTTTTTACTTCAGCTACTTGTCCTTATGTACTTTAGATTGTTTTTTAGGTTTTTCATCTTAAAACTATTATCAAAACATCAAATCTAACCTGAAGCTATTTTAAGGTTTTGTTTAAGTTAATGAGGCCTGATGAAACAGGTGACTGCATCTTTCAGCATTAAGATTAAAGAATTTGAGCCAGACTGGCTCCTTGGACTCAATTGTTTCTCTTAACCATTAACTTGAGCTGTGGTCTATATAGCTCCTTAGGTGAAACTCATAGTCCCTAGCTCTGTATCATTTCCTTGTATTGGTTTTTATTCATCAAAACTCTGTATAAGCTAACATTATTATTACCAGTTAGACAGTACAGCTTAGGGAGGAATCATCTTTATAATAATCCACAGGTAAAAATGCCCAGTAGGATGGGATGTTTTCATGTGATAAGCACACTGCATTTCAGGCACCCACTCACACCATGCCAGATACCAGAGAAAGATGGCAGCAGCAAACATGTGAAGGTATAACAGAAGCAAAAGACATTCTGAGGTCTGGGGTCTCAGGGCCTTGTCTGTCAAAGATTGACCCATCAGAGGGTTTACTCCTGATGAGCTGACTCCTTGAACCTCAATTGCCACCTGCTGTTCCTCTGACATGGTCACCAGCAGTAAATAATACTTTCAGTGTACATGATTTAAAATAGGTACTATTGATTACTCGATATTAGGAAAAATTTAAATATATAGACATATTTTGCTATCGTATCAAATTGGCAAGCATACAGGGCAAATCACTAATTTCAAGAAATATCACGATGAAATTCCTGCTTGAAGTCACCATGTGTTTCACTTTTTGTACTATTGTATAAAATGTACTTCTAACATGAAAAGAAAATAGATGTTCTCCTTCTGATTATTAAGGCCAACATTCTTTGAGTTCCTAACCCCAGAAAGTATATGCACCTTAGAAATACATATTTTCATGTAAATACACTTAAGTTTTAATGTACTTAAAAATAAAAAATAGTGTTTCTAGTCTAATGCTTCTTCTTGAATGTTAAAGTATTTTATTGCTATATGGTGACTTTCTATAAAGAATATATGAAGCATAGGTGAAATCCCCTGAACCTTTCAGATACCCCACAAACACCTTAAGAAAATAGACATTAAGACCAAGACACTAAGACAGAAAAGTTAAATAAATGGGCAAGCCACAGACAAATCAAATACCACATGTGTTACCAATAGAAAGACTAATGCTAAGTATCAATGGGACTACTACTGTTTATTTTCAAGTCTAAGTTCTGTGGCCTTTAAAATTAAAATTGATTCTAGACATTTGCCACATCAAATATTTTCCTGTCCTGTGCTGTGTTTTCTAAATAATTTTAAGTCATTTGGATGAATATCATAGCACTTTGCTGTATCTGACTCTATTAACTCTGAATGAATTTGTGCTGGTGAATCTCCTTATTGCCCTTCCTCCTTCCTCTTCTCTCTCTCTCTCTCTCTCTCTCTCTCTCTCTCTCTCTCTCTCTCTCTCTCTCTCTCTCTCTCTCTCTCTGTTCTTGGGGGATTACTTCTCTGAGAATGAACATAATGGACCAGGTTTATATTGTGTGACTCCAGGGATAATAAAGCAGTCAACTCTCCCTGCAAAGCCAAATAACATCGGAGCCCTGGCACACAGATGTCCATGGCACCTGTCTTCTCTGACACTTGCGAATGCATCTGTGTACAAAACAGGTTATTTTGTTTAAAGCCTGCCACAGCCCTGGGCACTTCTCCTCTACTTCAAATTCCTTGCTTCTGTCTTGTGACAAAGCAGTTCATGGGACGTTTTTATGATTCAGTTTTCGCCGCCTGCTTTCTAATAAGCCGATAAAACATCAGAATTTGCTGGCTTCCTATCAAAGCTTTTAAGCAAACTTTTGGTGAAATAGCAGCAGGTTGCCACTTTAGCAGGTGGAATTGTGGATGAATGGGAAAATTTGGGGACCCTCATGAGAGCAATTTGCAATTTCAGTTTCACCATCGTTATCTTTATCTGTCTGTGATATATTCATTAGGTGTGTGAAAAATGCCCTGTCTAGGATGTATCTAAATAATACCCATTTGAAATCAACTGGAGTTATCTCTTCATCCTTGAGGGTCAGGCTCCAGCTGGCCAGCAGTTCCTTTTGCAGTCCTTGTCCATAAATAAACCTCCTCCATCAATTTAACAAAGACAAAGCTCTAGATGAACTCTGTTCAGACTGAACATAGTATAATTTACTTTTCAATTTCACACCCAAAGATTCTGTAATGGGGGAATATAGGCGGTTAAGTTTTCAGTCATACCAAATGGGTTTTTAATATTTAAAATCCATCTGTTTACTTACAAAGAGTAAATGCCTGGAAATGAGGCCTCTAAAATGCAAATGAAGAGCTACAAGACTTATTTCTGCTTGGGAAAATTCAACACTTTTCTGACAAAAGGGAGTAATAATAGCTCCTGTAGAATCCAATAATGTTATAAATGATGTTTGATCCAATCATGCATGATATGTGCATTGGGAAATCGAAAGTCTCTTGTTTGTTATGACTGCATCATGAAATGCCTCATGAATTAGAGGAAAGGGAGGAGATTCAAATTAGGGAGGAACTTGCAAATTGTCAGCTATTTGAATTCAGGATGCTTTGGCTTATAAGGCAAGAAAACATAGTTAAGAAACTGAACACGGTTTCAGAATAATTCTCTTGCCATTCATGGGGTACCAGTTTGGAGGGAGGCCTCTGCAGTAACACCTTTACAGAATTTAGTCTCATTTTGTTCTTTCTTTGTTTGCTTTTACATTTTGAGGAATTGCTAATTACTTTATTTTCAGACAGTCATTTCCTCATTAGTTCACAATTTCATGAGAGATCACAAAAATAAAGAATATCCTATAAATATCCTACAACAGGTTAAAATCCTAATCTATAAATGAAATGATTATCGTGTGTTTTGGTACAGTATGTTGCATATGTATCAAAAGTTAGAATTCAGCAGTCAGGGAATATTTCCATTGATAGTTTTTTCTCATAAATACTTAAAGCACTATTAATTCACATATTTTGATTTAAAATTATTTATTCTAGTTAATAGAATAGGAGTATAAAATCTAACCCTCTTGCTTTACATAATTCCCTTTCTTCTCTTGAAAACTGAATATTCTATTTACATTAGCACTGTTTACTATATTATCCCCAAATATGTGCTAGCTAACCCAATAGAAGTCCATTTCTCATGCATAAAGTGTCAAGAAGGCTTTCAAGGTAGAAGGTTGGCGTTGCCATGGGAGGTGTCTTGCTTTTGGCAGATGAGGAACTCCATCACCTTCATCACCTGCCTCTTCTTGTATTCTGTAGCCTCGGTACAATTCAGTCTTATCCCCTTGTTGAGAAGTAGTCACCAGACACTATGTAGGATTATGTCAAGGAGGCTGAAAGACAGATTCTGCCTGGGTTACCAGCGTCTAGAAAGTTCCATTGCATAAAGGAGAGCAGCCTCTTGATGGCCCATTAAGCTTCTGGGATGCACAAGTGGCCAAGAGCCCTACATTATACGTGTAAGGTCCCCATCTGTGTGAATTCCACCACAGAACTTACTGGTTTTCATACTTCTGCATGACGCAATGGCTGCTCTACTCATTCCTGGTGCATGGGGAAAATACCAAGTGTGTTGAATCTTTGAATCTCAACAATCTTCTTTATGATTCTCAGCACTAAAACTTGAGAGCCACTTTAGGAGAAATAGCCCATTAAAATATTCTAATCTGCATGTGACAGATTAAAACGTAGCCCGAGATAATGTTCCACAGCATCTTTTCAATAATCATTCATGTGTAAGTTGTCATCTTAAGCATGGGTCTGGGAATCATAAACAAAGAGGATTTGTCTGCAGATGTCGAGAGAATTCCTATCTGGGTAGAAAGAGATATAAGGCACATGCAGATAATTAGGGTCTGAGGTTTCTCCTGAGAACATTTGACAAAAGGTGCAAGGAAACACAATTGTAGAGGAAGGAAAGCAAACATCTTTTAGACAAAAGAAGGTTATTTCAAGGACAAAGGATTATTTGAGTTTCCTCTTCACAGTTTACTTGACACATGAGGAAGCCATGTGGGGAGGACTCCAGACAGAAGAGCTGTCTGTGAGGAAGCCAAGCAGTTTAAGGAAATTTAAGCAATCCTGTTTGATTTTCATTTCTGGGCTAGTAAATACTGTGAGGAGCATTGTGGTGCATAGATTGATCTTCATCCTGAAAATGATATTCAAAGTATACCATCCAGTATATCAAAATGATGTCAAAGATTGGATTTCACTCTGAAAATATTGGGAATCATAGACATTTGGGAATCAAAAGGAAAACCTCAAAACTGAGTTCGGAGACTTTTTGCATTATTTTCCTGACTATTGTTTTGCCTGTCTGTGTATCATTCTATCTGTGGCAGGGTCTCACACTGTCGGTAAGGCAGGTCTGGAATTCAGTAGGTTTCTTAAGCTGCTTGGAACTCATGGCGATCCACCGGTCTCGGTCTCCAGAGTTCTGTGATTCCAGTCATAAACAAACACATCCAACCGACTCTTTCTGTTTTGAATATCTCTCCTACATTGCTTGGTTCATTTCCATGCAAATGTTGCTTTCTTTGTATAAAAGAATCTTTGTCTTTGTGCCTTGGGGATGTTTGGTTCACTGTGACATGGCACTGCAGTTAATCTTCAGACTTCAGGTACAAGTGTCATCCCAGCACCTTTTTGCACTATAGAGCTTGGTTCAGTTTTTCTATGTACCCAGACTACCCTCCCCAAAGTGGTAAAATAAAATATATATATTGGTTAAAATTATTCTTCATTTTAAACATAGCATATTCATGCTAAGAAGCAAACTTATAGAATAAAAGAAATCCTATTCACATAGGACACCCATTTGACATTGGATTATCCAGTCTTTGATGAAATCCATCATTTAGCATATACATGGAGAATATACCCTACAGATACACACATTTTCTTGAACTTTTTTTCTTCTCTCTTGGTTTGGCTTACATTCTTCCCCAAAATTAATCTTATGAAAGATTTCCTTGGAGGTCTTGAAGCATGACCCCCATCAGTAAATTCTGAGTCTTTCTTTACAGGCAGTTATTGGCCCCCAACACATCTACAATTATGTTTTCTACTAAAACATGGTCATTTTGGAATATTAGATCCTGTCAGTGTCATACTCACAGTAAAAACCAAGAGAGAGAGAGAGAGAGAGGCAGAGAGAGAGACAGAGAAAGAGAAAGAGAAAGAGAGAGAGAATATAGAAAGATTATAGATAGATAGATAGATACATAGATACATAGATAGATACATAGATAGATAGAGCCTGGCAGTTACATTACACCAATTTTACCTTTATTACCTTTATCCTAAGCTTATTAACCTCCCAATTAGCTTTATTTTATTAGTCTGACATTTTGCTGTATCTTTATAATAAATACAAAATGGATAAACATAAATATAATAATCATTTTCCCTTTTCTACAACAAAATACCTGAAGCTAGGTTACTCCCTAAAGTAGTGTATGTAGCTAACAGATCTAGAAATCCCAAAGCAACACACCAGCATTGACTCAGCTCTGGTGAGGACGTCATGGTGGTTGGAATCACAATGGCAGCAGTAAATGTGTGGGGGAAGCAATGACTCTTGAAACAGAGCACTGAAGAGACTGAGACAGAGCAGCTTCCCACCATGTCTCCTAAGGCTGCATTTCCAGTTGACCTCGTGACTCCTCACTGAATGCCACATTCTAAAGTCCTAACTACTTTCTGTATCATGGCACTGAGAACCAAGCATCTAACAAGCTTCTACCCTATAAACGCTGAGATCATGCCCATTCCAAAGTGACAGTGTGTTTTCTGTGAGTTCCCAAGAAATAAATGAATGACAGACCCTTGCAAAAGAGCTTTCATTTCTCTATGACCATATTTTTAATCCTGGAATTTGAAATATGGGAGTCTTGAGTCTAATTGAATTCTAATTAAAATAATTCTCATTAAGCAGTTGCCTCTGGGTTGTATGATAAGTGATGTTATTGGAATAAAAGACAACCTCACACACCACCTCCTGTACTCCACGAGTTGTTTATATTCTAAAGTGCAGAGTAATTAAAAATGTTTCCCTTTTTCTTTCCTCTTTGATCTTCATAATAGCCTGCTGGCTATCACACCAACTCTGCTTAGATCATTTAGAAGCATTTTAAATATAATATGCAATAGAATTTTATTAATTTTACTGCTTCTGCTTAAATCATTTATAGGCACCTCAAATATAATACGCACAGAACTTTATTAGTTTAATCCTCCTAATATTGTCATTTTATATTATTTAAAAATTCTCCAACCTCATCATTTAGTCAACCTGTCTTCTATTATTAAAAGCTTAATTTTCTCTTATCAGAGAGCATGCGCATTTATAAATCCTTAGCCAATACTTTCTCTACCTGGGTATGTTCTTTGAGCTCACTGGAAAATGAAGCGCACAACCTGTGTAAAGGAATACACATCCCATCGGTTACATCGCCCCTGTTCCAAGTGTAGCAAATGTGGAAAGAGAAAAACCATTTCTCCTTTGGCCATTCTGCTGATGCCAAATTTAACTATCAACATTGTATAACTGACCTGGAAGCTCTGTGTAGACATTAACTGCCACCTTCAAACCAAAGGTAGACAGGGCACATTGATTACTCTGTGATTGTTTAGTGTCACCTTGTTTGGAACAGACTCCTTTGGGAAAGATGAAGCAGCATCATCCCCAGTGGATATCTGCCTCATAGAGACACCAATTAGAGTATCTGACTTTCCCGGGTAAAGACAAGCCAAGCATTCCATGTGAGAAGTGAGATGTGCCAACTTCTGTCAATAACCATTTCTTTATCTGTCTCTAGGTGTATTCAGACTCCTCTATGACACATTGATATACTATCTGTGTAACTTTTATAGTAAAACTTCCCAAAAGAATAAAACACTGTAAGCCCTTTTGTTTCATTCAAAACTATAGCCTTTCATTTCTCTGTGACCATATTTTCAGGTATAAAATAGTAGCTAATAGCTGTACTTTTATATTTCTGAAAGGAATTTTCTTTCTATAAAAGTTCCAGAAAATGCTACATTTTGGTTCCTTGTCTTTCCCATAGTCCTCCACTATTTAGCTTCTTAAATAGGAAGCACAGCTACTTAGATAAAAAGATTAGTTTTTAGTTCAAAACTATTTAGAATATGACTGCAAAAGAAACAAATTATTATATTCAAATATCATCCACTTTTTAGAAATTAGTTTAATTATAGAACATCCTAAATCATGTCCACATAATACATTATGCTGGGGAAATATCTTAGATCGAGTAGTTAGAACAAAGTACTGTAGACTGAGTATTTTAAAAATAACATAAATGTATTTCTCTTGTGTCTAGAGGGCTACAAAGTAGAAACTGGGGTGCTGGGCTAGTTGGATTCTGGTGAGGCACTCTGGTTTTTGACTAGACATCTTGTGTCCTCCTCCATAGACATAAAGAGCTCTCTAGGATATTTCCCTTTTGTAATTATGTTAATTCTACTTGTGAGCTTTTTATATTCATAATTACATCTTCTTATAGGTTCCCTCCAAAGGCCTTTACATCACAGAGTATTTTAACATACAAATATGTGGGATATAGCATCCAGTCCCTTATACTGAAGTAGTTGAGTCTAAAGAAAAATTCAAAGAAAGTGGTTTACAATCCCAACACAACTGTTTTCAGACATCTTAGTTGAATTGAGACTTGAGAGATTTTCAGACACCCTTATCTTCCTTTTCTAGCTTTGTTATTCTAGCATCCCAATAATAATATAATTAAGCATAGGAATAGGAGGAAAAAACAAGCCTAACATTGATTAATATTAAATGGAAAACTTGAGATATACAAAAAGCTCTAACATTGAAACAGAGCCAAACAAAATGAGAGAGCACCTAAGCAAGGGAAATACAATCCTGTAACAGCTGCATGAGTCTAGTTGAAGATCAGGTGACTGGAGCAGGTCTATATAGTAGAAAAAAATCAGCACATGCAAGTGTTATGCAGCATGTAAAGGGATTATTATTGTATTTAAAAATTATGTATAGTTATCTATTCTTAAATGTTTTCTTGAATTCTGGCTTGTGTTATATAAAAGAGATACAAACTTAGTAGAAGACATTAAGAAGAATGTCATCAAAACTAAGACACGACATCATCCCCAGGATAGCCTGTTTCCTACCCCAGGAGAAAGCCATGAATTATGTGGGGCATACAGATTCAAAGCTTTATTTAGAGATTGGAATAATTAACCTTGAATGTTTTCCCAAATGTGAATTCCTGTGACCCCGTGTGTAAAATACTGTGTCACATTCATCTGAAGCTGTTGCAGAGTGAGTTCTCTGAAAACACCTGTTTTAAAACTGAAAGAGTCTAAAGTTAAGGCACTATTATTTCAGTTTCTTGTTTATACACAGGCATACATAGTTTATAGATTCATTTGCATATGTTTATGGAATTATGGAAAGCAAATGATCACAAGGAAACATTTATGCATTTATCTGTAAGTTGAGAATTTACAAACACTGCTATCAATACGGAAATGGCACTTTAATAAATTTGAACACACAAAATTCTGGGGAAATGCATACATCATAAAATGGTCTTTTTAGCTGGGCATCAGTGGCACACGCCTTTAATCCCAGCACTCAGGAGGCAGAGGCAGGCAGATCTCTGTGAGTTCGAGGCCAGCCTGGTCTACAGAGCAAGTTCCAGGACAGCCTCGAAAACAATACAGAGAAACGCTGTCCTGAAAAACCAAAAAAAAAAAAAAAAAAAAAAGATCTTTTTAAACTTTAAGTGAATTGTCCAAAACTTAAGGAAGTGATTCAGGTGCTGTTTAGTATTATATTGGAGATGTAGACTCCACAAATGCTTCCAGACCTCATTAAAGTGCACAACTCTTGCCCCATTAGTATACAGTTTCACATGCTGGAGTCATAAAATTTAAGCATTTGCTTCTAAGTGGTATCAGGTAGATAGGACACTAAGTCACTTGTCTGCATATCCCTGTTCTATTTTAATATAAAGTGCTTTCCTTTCATTTGATTCTACAAATGACATCATTCTACACATCAATCATTACAGTAAGTCAGGGATATGATACATGCACTAATTTAAACCCTTGTTACCTGTACACTTGGATAAAGTTAGTCTCTCTCTCTCTCTCTCTCTCTCTCTCTCTCTCTCTCTCTCTCTCTCTCTCTCTCTCTCTCTCTCTCTCTCTCTCTGTTTCCCCCTATCCATGGGAGAAATATACTGTGAAGTACTCCAGACTCAGCATCTTTTACACCATTAAATAATAGTTATTTGCGGTTTGTCAGAGATAGAAAAGAGCCTACATTATTTTGCTTTGGGGAAAGCTATGTAGCAATTGCAGTAACTATGGTAGCTTCTGATTTCTTAGGGGGTGGCATTCTAGTCAGGTAGGATTTGATAGTCTAAATAGGTTGGTATCTGCATTCCATAGAGACCTCGCAATGAGAAGACGTCTATGCTCAGCCCATTTTAATTTGCTGCCAACACAGTATTTAAATGGGATTTTCGAGGTGCCTCCACTTACACTCAGAAAAACCTTGGCACGGTCAATAAAACTGCTACAGTTTGGATACATAAAAGCACCAAAAGTCTGGCTACTCTTAGTACTATTCTCTGAGCCTTTCTAAAATGCTTCAGGCACTCTGAGTCCTAGTTTTACTGCTGTTTCCATTTTTCCCCTTTTATTTAAGGTAAGACATTTGGGTCAGATTTCAATTGTGAATGTTAGAGGAAATGTTGCTGCCTCAGATATTCTCACTCCACAGTGTCTTCATCTGTTGTCAAATAATTGGATCTGTCGTGACATTGCCACCTTTGATATTTAGGAACATAAGGCGAGTTCCCTAGCCTAATTGCATGAAAATATGATCTCTGACTGCACACACATAATTTAAACAACATCAACACACTTCTTTTTTATATATAGGCCATCTGCCTTCATTACGTGGTGGCATCTAGGAACACAGCAGAGACTGAGATATATAGTCCAAACATATTGACTGTGGTGTTTTTCTTGGGAAATCACTTGAAAGAAGCTGTCTTTCTTCCTAAGCAAGTTTGAGATGGATGACCTCCCTATATCTCCCATAATTATTTTTACTTCTTAAATGCCAAGTTGATCATATACAACCACAAAGCATAATGAGGACCTGAGAGGTAATTGCCATTAGAAATATGCTGTGAATTCTATCAGTGCACACCAGGCTTTTGACGGTAACCATAAATATCCAAAGCCAATCAGAGCCCTGTGCCAACCAAGCATTTCCAACTGCAAGAACAGAAATTCAGTGCTTATAAAGCAGACATTCTCCTCCCACACATCTCTCCAGTCCCTTCATTCATTCAACAGATATTTCTTTAATTTGCATATGTGATATATTTAGCTTAAATAATATAAATTAACAATTGACATCCATTTGAAAACCAATGCAATAACAAACCCATTACTCAGGAATTTTACAATTATTTCTCCTTGAGTTTGTACAATTTTATTGAAACTACCAAATTTGGTGGCAATGTCCTTTTCCAATAACCCTGTTCATAAATCTTATTTATCCTACATCCTATAATAAAAACTTTCACTTAGTAATTTATGCCATTCGCTTTGTCAAATGTGCAAACTCTGTTTTTATAGAAGTGCAGGAGATTGATAAGGCTGTATAAGAAGTCTGATTGTTTTTGAAAGAAAAACATATATACATGCAGAATTTGAAGATCTAAAAATCCTTGGCCTGATTTCTGATTCCTGTGGCTGCTTAACCCTATGTGTGCCCAGGGTATGTTCAAACCAGTGTGCTAAAAGACAGCTTATTAGTTGCCATGAATCTGTTTCTATGTATGCTATCAGCAAGTTGACATGCAGTCTTCCCCTTACTACTATTCCTATGTTTTGTCTAATTCATATATAATTATATTTAACTAGTTCAAAACATAAAACTACGAATACATGAATGGTACTAAGAAGTGGTTTTCATGTACAAAATATAATTGCATAAATGAGTTATGTGGATTAAATTTGTAATGAAATTTGAAGTGTAGTTAATAATATTCTGACGATATATACCTGAGTTGATAATATAGTATAGAAATCATATTGGTCACATATTTTGTGATAGATAAACAAAGACCTATTCTCAGTTATAATAATAAATATTAATACAACTAAATGACAGCAACCTTTTACTATTCTGTTATTTCTGCTGTATAAAATTAATTTTAATCTGCCACCTGACATGTACATATTGTACCCACAAAAATCATTAATTCTCTTTTAGGAGCAGCTACATCAAAGCTGTCACACCATCAGAACAGAAACTGTTACTTTCCTAAGTACTCACATTGGTTGTAATGGATTTCTTAGCATACACTGTACCTCTTAAAGAAATCATCACTTTCTCTTATACTGAGAGAAATTTTCTGAGACAAAGTTGATGATATGATTTTTGAAAATGAAATTACAGAACAATATCAACAATGAATTTCTAAATTCTGATCTACTGTCATAAAAGAGTTATTTTTTTAAAAAAGGACTTATGCATAGTTACATGAGATTTTCTTAAATAGTAAATTATAAATGTTTATATGTTGTAATATGTATGCTAAAGTGCATTGGTGTTGTAGCCATCACGGTATAACTAGTTTTAGATTTGTCTTAAAACTACAACACTGAGAAAGACATATGAAAAAAAATCTGGCAATGGTTAGATCTACAGAAATATGGTCCCTGAGAAAGGGGCAAAAGCATTAAGGCCCACCAACATGTTTGCTTCCTCCCTTTGCTTTATTCAGTCACAACTACAGTGTATAACTGGGGGATTTGAACACAGTGCAGACAACCTAATGAGATGAAGACACTTGAATCACAACATTAACTTCTGCAACTAATTTAGGAACAGGGCTTGGTGGTTTCTCATAAAATGAAATACAGAATTATTGTGTGACTTACCAATAGCATTAGCAGACATTTATCCAAAACATATAAAACCTGTGCACATACAGATACTCATGCAAAGATACTTACTGTAGCTTTGTTCATAGTAGTTGCATGCTGGAAACAAACTACATATGCATAAAGATGTGAAAATATCAACAAATTGTAGTGTTTTCACACAATGGAATATAACTTAATACTGATAATACATGGAGCAATGTTGATGAATATAGAGATACTATACCATCATGCTAGGCAAAATCAGTTATGCATACCATTTTTATTGCATTTACATAAAATAGTATATGAAAAATTTAGACAGATATATAATTCAGGGTTCTACCTAGGTAAATTTAGACTAGAGAGAAAATATTTTTCTGAGTTCCAGAACATTCCAAAAAGTAAATCATGATTGTTCTACAAGTTGAACACCCTCTAAAGAATCCATGTGAATGGAGTAACATATAGGCATATCCTCAGGTCCTGACTCACATCTCCACACTCCTTCAACATCTTCCAAATGCTATGTATCAGGGCCTGTGAGAGTTGTGTCTGAATGGAGAATGTGAGGGCCTTTTGTCATCCCCTAATTAATGTGATATGAAAACTATTTTAGTTGTATTTGAAGTATGCTAGGTATTATAAGTGGTGTGGAATTCACTTGAAGGAAGGAAAATGTGAGCAGACTGCATGGAAGTACTACACCAAGTACTATACGGGGACTAAAGGTTTGTAAGTTTGGGGTGTTTGTAAGGAGAATGGGAAAATATGCTAGAACCAAACTCCAGAAGACAGCTGGGGCAGATGACTCAGCAAGTGTCAGAAAGTAGGTCAGAGACTAGCAGGACATGGAGAATTGACCGAAAAGGGCACATAGAATCTTCTATCATTATTTTTAGCATCATTATCATCATCATCATTGTCATTTTGTTCGTCTGAATGTAGTTTTTTTCCTCTCCCCTCACTCCATTCTCCCCCCCCCCCATCTACTCTCTTCCCTGAATCTACCTCATCTTAGAAAAGAGCAGGCCTCCCAGGGATATCAATAAAATATAACAAGCCACAACATATAGCAAGCTACAACAAGACCAGGGGTATACTATCACATCAAGGCTCTGTGAGTTGGAGGCCAGCCTGGTCTACAGAGAGAGTTCCAGGACAGTCTCCAAAACAATGCAGAGAAACCCTGCCTTGAAAAACAAAACAAAACAAAAAAAAGGAAGCAGACTTGAAGGGATTAATTGAGCAAATTCCATAGTCTCAGAATAATTTAGGTAGATTTGTGATGAACATTTCCCATAAGGAAATAACGGGGGGAGGGGAGAGATGTGTCTAAAATAATAATGTCAAGTGTCATTGAAACTTGAAATCCCTTTTTGTTTTTTAATTTTTTAAATGGTAGTCTGTATATTTTCAATTTAGAAATGGCAAATCAAAATTAAATGACAGCTGCATATACCTGAAAACTTGAAAATAAGAGCAATTCCCGAGGAAAAGGGTCTTGAGCACTGCGCGGCTCATATTTTTCTTATCTGCTCCGCATCCTATTTTAGCAGTATCGTTTTCAAGTCTTTAAGATTTCTGAGTTCTTAAAAGCTTCAGAGGCCATGTGAGTGAATAGCTGGGGTTGGCGAGAACTTTTAAAGTCGAAATGGCATTTCTACTTCAGAGCTCACACATTAATCTTCACTAGTAGTTTCTGAGACGCAAACAGGCTTAGCTCTTTCTGGAGTCCGCAGAGTGGTGGCACCTTCATCTCTCCTTCCCAGATAGCTCTCTTCGGGAAACCCAGTGGCAGTGAGAAAAATGCTACAGACGCCCTGTGCTTGCCGAGAGCGAGGACATTGACATTTGTGGTAAACGAAATAGAAGGCACTAAGGGCGAGTTCCAGAAAATTGGCTAAAAGCATTTTCTAAATGAGGTAAATTGTATCAAGGCCCCTGGCAGGCTAGACTTTGATGGCTGCTTTTCTGGTTTCCATACACAGTGAACACACATATATTTGTAAAAAATTGCTATAAACGAAGGAAAAATGTGTGATTTTTACCTCTTTAAGAATTTTTTAAGTTGACTTTCTGCTATTATAACACCCAAAAATGAACTGAATGGCAGAGCATCTTATTTTTTTCTTTTCTTAAAAATAGATTTTTCCTCACATATAATATATCCTGAGTATGGTTTCCCTCTGCTCCTCTCAGTTCCTCAGCACCTCCCCATCCCAACACTTTTCTGGCTGTCATTGGAAAACAGTCTTGTAAGGGGTAATAATACGGATATATATATATTAAGACCAGGCTGGAGAAATCCACAAAAACAGCTGACCTGAACAAGGGAAAGCTCATGACCCCAATCTGACAGCTAGAAAATCAGCATAGGTCTGATCCAGACCCCCAGAATGTGGATGTCAGTTAGGAGGCCTGGGAAATCTATGGGGTCTCTGGTAGTGGATAAGTATTTATCCCTAGTGTATGAATGGACTTTGGGAGCCCATTCCACATAGAGAGATACTCTCTCAGCCTAGACACATGGCGGGGAGGGCCTAGGCCCTGCTCCAGATGATATGAAAGACTTTGAATATCCCCATGGAAGGCCTCACCCTCCCTGGGGAGCAGAAAGGGGATGGGATAGGAGGTCTGTGGTGGACAGGGGAGGAGAGGAGGGAGAGGGAACTGGGATTGACATGTAAAACAAGCTTGTTTCTAATTTACATTTTAAAAAATAAGAAAAACCAAGATAGCTTTAAAAAAAAAGTCCTGACATGACATTATGAGACAAGGAACTTCCAAAGATGCCATTGAGTGCATTTCTGCTGGCCACCTACTGCTGGATATGCAGCCTACCCTTTGTAGTCATTTGTTTCACTCATGAGATTTTCTTGGATAAAACTAAAGTTTTATTTGCAAGTACTTATCAGCTGGAGATTGTTTGTGGTCTAGAGATGGGAGAAACCCGTCTAGTGCAGACCCATGCCCTCCCTGTGCACCCTGCCTCATGTAAGAGACCCAGTAGATTTAGAGGGCCTAGTTTCCTTGGTGTCCTCCATCCCTTCTGGCTTCTATGTTCTTTCTGCATCCACTTCTGAGAAGGGTCCTCTGAGCCCTGAGGGGAGAAGCTTGATTGGAGACAATCCTTTTGGAGTTCAGTGCTCTGAAGTCTCTAGCTGGCTGCATAGTGTCTGGTTGTGGATCTCTGTATTTGTTCCCGTATGCTCTAGGAGGAAACTTCTCTGACGATGGCTAAGGAAGGTACTGATCTATTCAGTATAACAGTATACATAGCAGAACAAATACTCATTAGGAGTCATTTTATTGCTGTTTTTCTTTTCACTTTTAGAAGAGTAATGTTTGGTTTTACCCCAGGTCCCTGAGCTGACTAATCATAGGTTCTTAGCCGCCCAGCACTGTTGAGTATATGTTCCATCTCACCCAGTAGGTTCTAAATCAAATCAGACATTGGTTGGTTGCTCCCATAAACTTTGTGCCTCCATCGGTTTAGGGTATCTTTCAGGTAGGACACCCCTGTAAGTCCAAGGGCTCATGGTTGTGTTGGTGTTTACATTTCTTTGCTGGTAATGTGTAGAACTGTACAGGAAGTTTGGGACATAAACATTCTCTTGATTATTTTTCAGATTTTCCTGCAGTTAAGAGGGTGTTTATCCTAAAGTGATGCACATTACTAAAGTCTAACAGAATGTGAAAGACAGTCCATGAGCTGCCTTAAGAGGCTTTCAAAGCTAGACAGTGTTGGCTATGCCTTTAATCCCAGCACTAGGGAGGCAGAGGCAGGTGGATCTCTATGAGTCAAGACAGGCTTGATATACAAGAGCTAGTTCCGGGACAGCCTCCAAAGCCACAGAGAAACCCTGTCTAGAAAAAAAAAAGAAAAAGAAAAAGAAAAAAGGCTTTCAAATGTTCTCAAACTTCTGAATTTTTTGTTGTATTTAAATATGACAGTAAATCCAATGTGCAAAAGGAAAAGAACGGAGGTTGCTCTGCCCCCAAGCCCGGGCTTACTTGCAGTATTAGCATCCAAGTCTCCATTCTGTCCTTTTCCCTTCCATTCACAGGATATAGTCTGATCCCATGCCTAAAGCTACATGGAACACATCACTTAGAGTCAACAGACAATCACCATCTTCCGCACGTTTCAGAAAATATGCTAGACATTGGTACCACTACAAAAGACAGTGAGGTATCTGATTATCTAGGATATATTAATCAGGATAAGAAATGGAAACATTAAGCGGGGTCTACCGGGTTGCAAAAATAATTAAAAAATGAAATGAACATTTTCCAGCAAGATAATGTCTATAAAGGAAAGAACTGAGAAGCATTGGTGAAGCATGAAGAAGGACCGTTCTGCGTTGGACACAATGAAAATGAGAGGTCTTCATGAAGCAGAGACATGGAGAATAATGAGAGCAGCCATGTGAAGGACACAGAGAGGGAGGTCCTGCCAGAAAGAGGAGAAAGCATGGCAGGCGTGAGTAGAAAAGTTTGAAAGACAGCCCAGAGCCACATCCTACAGGACATCAGACGTCACTTCTGTGCTAAGTGCCGTAAAAGCTTTGGGGGCTAATTCTGAAGGAAAGCACAGGACATAATCTAATTTACATTCAAATAAGTTCACAGAAATAGAGGAAAAATGAAAAACCGTGATTAATATTTTGACAAAACATGTTTTGTAAGTTCATAATTGTTATGCAATTCTTCAGGTGAGGAGCATTGTATTTTGGCAAATTAAGCATTGTGCTGAAAATGACATAATGCAGCCCCAGACAGAAATAGCTTCTTCCTGGGATCATTACCCCTCCTTCTTTGGTATTCCACTGCATAGTAACATGTAAAACAGAGCCCAAGCCTTCAACCCATTTCTTCCTAAAGCAGGCATTTTGGAATTTATTATTCTTAAGCAGGACTTTTTCCAAAGGATTTTGTCCCCATTGCAAAGAGCATATCTCTCCCAGGTATTAGTTTTGAATTGCGGTTTGAACATTCAACACTCTGAAAAAAATTTAAATTATAAATTCTTTATAAAACTCTGTATCTTTCTATCTCCCTCCCTCCCTACCTATCATGTATCTATTTATCTATCCCCTATCTATCTACCTACCTACTTATCTATTTATCTATCCTCTACCTATTTATCTATCCATCTACCTATATACCTACCTATCTATAATCGATCCTCTCCCTATCTACCTATTTATCTATCTACCTACCTATATATTTACCTATTTATCTATCTATATGCCTATTTACTTTAGAATACAATGAAACCAGACATATGTGGACTACAGAGGCTTTCAATATACTCACGCTTTATGTGTCTATTTAATGGCTAGTTTCTGATATATCCAATGTGCAGTTATACAGTGAATAACACCAGTAGTTCCTCTGAGCCTTTTAAAGTACCACCAATGAATCCCAATAATTTATACTTCTATTCTTTTATCTGTAATTCACCTAGTAATTTTCATATAGAAATTTAATACAGAAAATGTTTAATTTTTTAAATTGAGGTCTTATGAAACAAAATAAGTATTTTTTACAATGTCATTGTGGTAGTTTGAATAAGAATAGTCCCATGTATGAATGTTTAGTCACCAGGGAATGGAACTCATTGAAGGATTCGAAGTTGTGGCTTTGTTGAAAGAGGTATGTCAATGGGGGTGGACTTTGAGTTTCAAAAGCCCAAGCTCAAGCCAGGCACAGTATCTGGCTCTCTCTGCCTTTGGTTCAGGGTGTAGTTCTCAACAACTTCCCCAGAGTAATGCCTGCCTGCCACGCCCCCAACACAATGATAATGAACTAAGCCTCTTGTCTTTGGATTCTTATAGCTGTGAAGAGACACATTACCATGACAACTCTTATAAAGAAAACATTCAATTGGAGTGACTCACTTATGGTTTCAGAGGTTCAGTCCATTATCATCATGACTGGAAGCATGGGGCATGCAGGCAGATTGAGTGCTGAGCTAAGAGTCCTTCCAGCAACAGGAAGTCAACTGACCCACTGGGCAGTATTCTGAGCATAAGAAACCTCAAAGCCCCACCCCCACAGTGACACACTTCCTCCAACAAGGCCATACCCACTCTGATAAAGCCACACCTCCTAACAGTGCTACTCTCTGTAAGATTATGGGAACCAACTACGTTCAAACTGCCACACCACTGAAATGTAAGCAAGGCCCAACTAAATGCTGTCCTTTATAAGAGTTGATATGGTCATCATGTCCCTTCACAACTGTTGTAAATGGTTTGCATGTTGTGATTCGGCGTGTATAAACATCTTCAAGTTTTACAAAAGGTATTTTGATTATAGTTATTCAGAACAGGCGACTTTACAGGAAATGCCAAGATATTCTCAGGTTTTGAACTTGCAGGCAGACCCGAGATTCATTCTTGCTGTAACAATGCCAAACCTCTGCTAACCATGTGAGCCGTTATTCTGATTTGAAGAAAGCACTACCCGTGCTGTAAACCTAATAAGGTAGGTGATGTGAATCAATGTGGACTGTCCTTGACTTTGTGCTTCTATTAGGATTCTGAAAGATCATTAGCCACCTCTGGGATATGTTTGATTAATGTGTTTGGTTAAACAAAAAAGTGAGGTCATTCGTGAGTAGAATGTTAAAAAGAGAGGAAAAAAACAGAATACCAGAGGGAATATAGACTTTTTAAACATGTTCTGATCAGAATCACAGTGTGATGTCATTGCAGAAGTAACTTCACCACCTTGTTCAGGTGCCCTTAAGTCACAGGGCATTTGGCTTGTGACATGTGGCAGAAATATGAGCACACCTTCTGGAACTGTGTCCACTGAGGCACTACGAAGCTCCAAACACACACTACTAAGAAGCTACACAATGCCTTTTTCAGGATCACAGCAAGGCAAATCTCCTCTGTGATTATAAAGCTGAGACTCAGTCCTGCTCTCTGTTAAGATGGAGGCCTATTGTTGTTCTATTCTTTCACTAAACACTCCACATCTTTTGTTTACAACTTTGCCTTTCCACCTCTGTGCTCCAAACACTCTCATCTCAAGGTTTTCCTGGAAACCTGGTGGAGGCAATACACTCACATGAATGTCAG
The DNA here is from genome assembly GCF_017639785.1 of Mesocricetus auratus. NCBI lineage: Eukaryota > Metazoa > Chordata > Mammalia > Rodentia > Cricetidae > Mesocricetus > Mesocricetus auratus. The sequence continues at coordinate 14,758,308 of NW_024429185.1, forward strand.
ACCACGGTTTTGGATTGTTTCATGCTCATTTATAAACCAAGTGTTTTCTTGCAACCCTGAGCAGATGAAGCTTAACTTTGTACACTGAGTCCTTTTTCTGTCATTCACATTCACCTCAGAATGCTGCCTTCTATTTTTTTCTCTGCTCTTCACAATTGGCACTGTAATGTTTGATCATAACATAGACACTGTACTTTGAGTCCATAAGTCTTACACGCCTGCTGACAGTTGCGAGTCCCTTGATTAGTATAGGAAGAAACAACTAATAACAACTCAGTCTGATTTATGATCTGCACTGCACTGCGTGACTATTTAAGCCCTTATATCCAGATGCATGTCTGCAAATCTTTTCATTAGTTACAGGGGCCTAGCATAAGCTGGGTTTTTGAAAGGATACAGTGTCTAAGTAACACCCATTATCAGTGCTCCAATACATCCACAAATTCCAAAGGCTGACAGTTGAGACTTGCATTCGTTTTCAAAAAATTAATAAATAATTCTTCAAAAATATATTCTTAGAGTAACAGAGTTTGTGCATCAGAAACAGTTTGAAATAGAAAGTGTCTGAATTTGTAGCTGAATATGGGTCAGACCTTAAATGTAAGAGCTGCTCTCTGCTACCATCCCCTGCCCATAACTGGTAACATCTACTATTAGCTTTCTCTGATGGGTTGGAATCTCACACATGAGCTTCATAAGACAGAACCTAACAGATATAATCTTCAAGTTTTTAAATGGGGTGGGCAGAGTTAGTTCGGGTTTTCTTTACATGCAGCAGATATTTTTTAAATTTAACTAGCAGCCTAGTTAGAGAGAGAGAGAGAGAGAGAGAGAGAGAGAGAGAGAGAGAGAGAGAGAGAGAGAGAGAGAGAGAGAGGTTGTTTTTCTGTATTAAAATCCTTTATTCTTGCTAGGTCTTCAATAGCTTCCTCACAAAATTTCTGACTGCTATTCTACTTGAACCTTCAGTTACCCCTATTATGTACATACTTAATGTTTGTCTAATAACATGTATTTGTTCCATAATACTTTGGTAGGATAAAAGTAAAATACTTTTAGTCAAACTAAATTTGTCTCTCACTGAGTGTTAGATTTAATAAGAACTTTAGCCTTCATTTTTTGCAAATACTGTCTTTTTCTGTTCTTAGAAAAAGCTAGAAGTTCTCAAGAATAACATCTAGATAAACAGGCAAAAGAAAGCTCCATGTTCATTCTGTCAAATTTTGCAACTTTTGTTGATACTATTGAGATCCAAGAGTCCCCTGTTTGATGGCTGTGGTTCTAAAAGCACAAAGATCGTGTCCTCAAGACAAAAGTGATGAAAAAACCAAGTGTCCCATTGTACCCACACTGAGGTCCTTGGCATATCCAGCCCTGGATTGTGATTAGTTTCCTTTCTTTTAAAAGGGGTGTGTGTGTGTGTGTGTGTGTGTGTGTGTGTGTGTGTGTGTGTGAATATATGTATGTGTGTGTGTACATGTGCATTATTTGGGGGAGGATTGTGTGTCCTCAGTCATACATGTGGATGTCTAAGGACAACTTGCATGACTTGATTCTATCTTTGCAGCATGTAATTTCTGGAATTCAGACTCAGGTCATTGTGGTAGAAAGCACCTTACTTGCTGAGTGTTCTTGCTGTCCCATAAGTTTATTTTCATTGAGTGAAGTTTCTGCTCCTCAGGAATCCAATCCATTCTCTTATAAAATCTACTTTATTTCAGAACAAAGTATTTTCCTCTCTGACAGTATAGGGTTACAATAGATAGCCACCCTGTACTTATTCCCAGGTAAAAGTTAACCCAGTCCTACAGGGTTCCTCAGCATCTCAGCTGAAGACAAAAGTCGGTTTCTCACACTTTCTGGTAAGTCTACATCTAAAAACACAGGCAGTTTTTCAATGGGCTCTTTGACATAAAATGATAACAGATAGACAGACACATAGTAAGAAAGGAGATGTAGGTAGAGAGCTGATAGAATTACAGATATATTGATAATATATGGACAGATGATAGATAGATAGATAGATAGATAGATAGATAGATAGATAGATAGATAAGATAGATGATAGACAGGTATATACAAACACACACATATATACTTACATAGTTTTCAGCATGGGGTGTGTGTGTGTGTGTGTGTGTGTGTGTGTGTGTGTTAAATGACATGGCAATGTAAGTTATGTATATATGGGTTTTGGTCTTGATGAAATGAGAAGACAATGGTGGTTGTCATTAAAACCTGTATGGTCTCTTGTAGTAACAGCTTTGGGAATGAAATAAACCAGCTACTGACCCACAGAAACTGAACGTTAAATCAGGATGACAGTCATATACATCCGAACAAGTATATAGAAAAAATACAAAAGAAAAAACAAATAATGTTTTTTTCACCTAAATTTAAATAAGGCCTTCAAAGTGATTGAAAACTGCAGGAAGACAGCTGAATATTATGAGATCATTTAATAACAAACAAGTAAGTCCAAAGTGCCAGAAGGAATGAGTAATTTTCTCTTCACATGACTACCCCTTCAGCTACTCTAATGTAGATATCAACACTGCCTTAATCAATTGGTCCCATATGCAACTCCAGGATAAATTATTAATTCCTCCATCTGGATCCCTACTTGTCATCCTCTTCTCCCTCTCCAAATATTCCTCTCCAAAGAAAAGGCATGTACAAAGAGAATAAGACTGAGCAAATGCAAGTTTTCATTATTGTCAGGCTTTTGTAGCAGATCTTATTGTATTATCTCAATACAATATTATTATTCTATTATTACAATTATTATTGTATTATCTCAGTGGGTTAGACATCCTTAATTCTGCTCTTCTTTATTATACTGGTGAAGCTGGAGAGGTTGTTAATGTAAGGACATGCTAATAATGTTGATCCCTTTATCCCTAGAAGTGAAAGTTTACCGCATCAGTACTCCTAGGTTGGTCACATGGAGCGACAGCGGCACCTTTCATTAACGCCCAACGCCAAATGCCAGGGAGAATGTTGCATTCCCCCCCACACACAATATGATATACAAACTACTGGGAGTGCCATGTGTCTGATGAGAAGAAAGGGTAAGAAAAGAAAATGTGCCAAGAAATCAAGCCATAGCTTGCCTCCATAAAAGCGTATTTATGATTTGTCATCTAAGAGTCTCCTCCCTGTAACAAATCTCAGTGAATATACTAGCCCAAGTCATTTATGATGTCTTTGGTAATGAATTAGTTAAAGAAATGGTCCTTCACTTCTAATTTATAGCTGTAAAAATGATATGCAAGATCTTAGAATTATTATCATGCCCATGCATTCTATTAGATTTATTTCCAAAGTCTGATCATTTGTTTGTTGCTCTTACAGACTTATTTTCACTGGACTCAGAATAGCTTCTGTCTCTTGGCAATCCATTCCTGGCATTTTTCTTTGTTTTTCTTCATTGTCTTCGTGAAATCTTTAACATGCTCTCCAGCTTCCTCCTCATTTTCCTTAGTGCTTCCTTTCTTTAGAGCACCACATCAGCATTTGTGCTGGAGGACACATGGAGTGTAAAGGTGGTAAATTGTGCATGCTTCGGGCCTGGGATTTTGCCTTCTTGTTTAAGGGCACATACCCACTCCCACACACGTACACACACCACATGTGCCTGTCCCAGCAAGATGGACTAGTGTGTAAGATGCCCATTGCCAAGCCTCGCAAACCGAGTTTGATCCTTAAAACCCAACCATATGGTAGAAGGGGGAAGGTTTCATTCCAGAGTCCTCTGACCTCCACAGTCATCCCGTGCATATGTGGGTTTACACACATACACACATCGAATAAATAAATATTTTTAGTAAAATAGGAACTGGCCAGATTTAAAAGTGTGTACTGCTCTTGCAGAGGGCCTTAACTCAGTTCCCAACACACACAGTGTGCTGCTCACAACTACCTGTAATTCCAACTGACGAGGATACATCACTCTCTTCTAGTGTTTGTTACAACTACACTAGTGTTCACATACTCTAAGACAAGTATGTACACACAATTAAAAATAAAAACATACTAAGTAAAAGTCACTCCCAAGACAGAATTACCACATTCTTATAAAATGACATGAATTATGATGTCAGAGCACAGAATAAAATAGCGTAATTACCAAAAGAGTAAAGTTTAAGTCATATTTTCTAGTCATTTTCATCTGTATGTTTTCATTGAGCTTTTTGTATCCCTTTTCTACTGGCAAACTTGTCTAATTCTCCAGTTCTCTTGCAATAAATGAAACCCTTGGCTGTCATTATACCTTGGTCAGAATAAAAGGTAGTGTGTGCCCCAGTTGTATCCATGCAGAAATAGACTATTGTTTTCTAACACTGTGTGAATTCACTGTGTGAATCTGGAAGGCTCTCTTCTCCATTATTTCAGACTGCCATTCAGTCCAGCTTTGGTTTTTATTTTCTCAGACCTTAATTTGCCATTATTTCTCAAATCCTATTCATGAGACATTTACAATCAGTTCTATTTTTGTATTCATTTTTCTTCAATCTATCCATTGCAAAATCACTTGCATGAAATAACCAATCATTGAGACTGTACAGTTTAGGATGTTTCCAAAATTGTCAAGTTACATGAAACCATACTTTACAATAAGAGAAATAGCTGATATAACTTAAAATATGCTTCCCATCTGTCAAGAATTTTCATGTATCACTCACTGATTATTCTGATATCTGAAAGACTGAAATTAGTCAGCCAATACAAAATCAAAAGAAAGAACACCTTTGGCAGGGACAACACTGAGCAAAGATGGGGGAGAACACGTGAGTAGCTGGAACACAGGGAAGTCACTGCAGTTGTGACACACTGTAAAGGCGAAGTCAGACCTTGGTAAGCCTGGTGGGGATCTGGGTTTTATTACAATGACAGTCAAGACCATATGCACATTCTAAAGCAATGAATCAACATAGTTGTCACAATTCTTAAAATATTGGCATTATCTGTTAAACATATGCAAATGAAGTAACAAATACATAGTGGAGAAAGATTCAATAGTTTTCATTGTTTCTATGTTTGTATTTTTAATCTAGGTGCAAACATTGTAAAAGATATATATATATATACATATATATATATATGTTGTTCTGGTGCTAGAGATACCTGCATTTTCTAACACAAAAACTAAAAATCTTCATTTTCCACAAACATAGTAGTATTACTGTCATCTGCACTATATCTATTCATTATAAAATTATTTTGTAGGAGTTACTGTGGACAAGAATGTCACTACTATAAAACACAGTATGGTGAGCAAGACCCTGATGTGTATTCAGAGTGCTGACCACTTAATGAAAAATTTAAAAATACTCTACCCTCCTTTGGGAAATAATTTAGAACCACTGAGTAGAGTATAGATGACCCTTCTATTTTAAGTATATGAAAACAATGTACTCTTACAAAGGAGTCATTATACAAACTTGACATACTGCCCTCCTGACCTTTTCATGATCCCAACTGATGCCTCTTTGTGGGAGAATTGAGTCTTTATACCTGCTGGTTAGAACAAAGTTCCGCATGTGTGAAAGTGAGTCTTTCTTTGAGCATTTCTATTAAAGGGCTCGTGGAAAATTTATTGAAGAGAGCAGATTCCCCTTTGTAATTACTATATAATTACAGCCCTCTCCCCCTTCTCTTTCTTCCCTCAAACACCTCCCACATTCCCTCATGTCAGCCTCCCCACGTCCTTTCTCACTCCCTCTATAACTAATAGCTTCTTTTCTTTGATTATTTTGTAACTGTATTTGCATAGTTTTATATATTTATACAAGTTATAGATAGATAAATGAATAAATATACAAGTATAACTTGTTGAATATTCTTAGTGTTGCTTATGTGTATATGATTTCAGGGCTGACACTTTTAGATCTGATAATCTGGGTGAGACTAATTCTTCCTCTCTCAGGAGTTACTATTTTCCTGTAGTTCTTAGTCTAGATGTGAGATCCCATGAGATTTTCTTCTCCCACTGTAGCATTTCTCTCAGTATTGTCACTGCTCAGGTCTTGGTTAGATAGCCAGATCTTGAGTTATCATTGAAGCCTTCCTTGTCCTTTCTAGGAGACACACTCTCACAACAGACTCCTTTGCCTTCTGACTCTTACAATTGTTCTTTCTACTCTTCTGTAATGTTTCCTAACCCTTGGGTACGGTTGTGTTTCAGATATATCTGTTAGAGTGATAAACTCCACAACAAGGTGGTTTCTGAATTATCACCAGTTGTGGTTTTCTGTAATGGTGTCTGTTTGCTGTAAAGAAAAGCATCTTTGATTCCGGTAACAGCTACCTTTTCTGTGGGCATAAGAAGAAGTTTTAGAATGAAGTTAGGAATTATGCTGTTTAACAAAATGGCAGTAGTAAGTTCTGCTTCAAATGCTACGACCTCAAGAAATCTGGGTAGTTGGCTAGGTTTCTATTACCAAGTATTGTTTCATTCCTGTTGAGTAGTCTTTAAATCCAATTAGCCTGTCTAGCTGGTAATTTCCATAAATACATAAGTATATACAATTGTATCTTGCTGTGCTGTTCAATGTTGCGGTTCATAGGTATCACAGCTATATAGAATATGGTACTATGAAAGTTAGACATCAGGAAGAAGATTTCCAGGTAAAATTCAATTCAAATGTTTTCAGCCCTGAGTCTGAATTGTTCACTGTCTTCAGCAATAGGGTCTTATCTGCAGTCTCTGATAGGCAACCAAGGACAGCAACCATAGGCTATAATGTTTGAAGAGTCACTTGTACTACCCTGATCAACAACTTGAAAGGTTTATTATGCCTGGAACTATGAAGTAATATGATTTCTTCAGTGTTATTTATCTCTACTACCTCTCCTTGTGTATCAATCTCAAATTTGTATAAAATGATTTTGCAATAGTTGTTCATAAGTTCTTCTTACAAAAAGTTTCCATAGATAAGTAAGCCATTGTTTTTATTTCATTTTCCTAAACAGAAAATATAAACCCTTATTTGAAAAATGTGAAAGGGTTAAAAAATAGAAATTGCCATCCTAGAGCCTTCATCCAGTAGCTAATGGAAGCAGAAGCAGACACCCACAGCTAAACATTGAGCCATACTCCTGGAATCCAGTTGTGGAGAAGGAGGAGGGATGAACAAAGAGCCAAGACTGTGCTGGAGAAACCGGCAGAAACAGTTGAACTGACCTAGTGAGAGCACAGGGAACCTAGTCCTAAAGCTGAGAAACCAGCATTGGACTGGACCAAGCCCTCGGAATGTGGGTGCCAGTTAGGTCTAGGCAGTCTACGGGGCCTCTAACAGTGGAAACAGTATTTATCTCTAGGGCACAAATGGACTTTGGGGACTCATTACCTATGGAGGGATACCATTATAGCCCAGATACACAGAGAAGGACCTAGGCCCTCCCCCAAATGATGTGACAGACTTTGATGATTCCCCCATGGAAGGCCTCACTATTCTTGATGAGTGGGTAGGGGTGAATTGGGGGTCTGTGGGGAGCACGTGAGAATGGGAGGGAGAGGGAAAAGGGGGATTGATATGTAAAAATAAGATTGTTTTTAAATAAAAAATGTTAAGATCCTTTCATTTAAAACTTAATTTCATGTTTGACTTTTTATGCTGTTTCTGGCCTGATACAACAATACAGTCTTCACTTTAATATTGTATATCCCATGAAGATTCTTGCATTCATTCTGAGAGGAGTGGACTTTTCAAAACTCCACTGCTTCATGACCAACAGTGTTGTTAAGTTGCCAGTATGTACGTGGTGGAAAGAGGCTTTCAGTGTGCTCAAATGTTGTATTACTTTAGCCAAAGGAAATGTATGACTGAGAACAAATAAATAATATCTCAGTTTGTTTCCACCGAAGACATCTTAATTGTCCTAAAATAATTAGTTTTACCATTTCATTTCACATCCCTAAAAACCAAACAGCTTTCATTTGTCTTATGACTTTTTGACTGTCTAATGCAATCATCTGCATTGAATTTACATAAAATTATCCATTACTAATACTCCTTTATATGCAAAATAATATTCAAGTGTGTCTTGATGTCTGACACTAAGTGACAGTCTGTGCATTGCCTTTTATTTAACTGAAGTATCAACTTTTTATAATTAAAATGTATATTTAATATTCAATGTTACCAGAACCAAAAGGGATGTGAATCCTGAAGGTTCTGTTGTCCATATAACATCAGTGATACGATGGATCATCACGCTAATGAAAACAGTGTTGTATTCCTCACAGATGAGTGTATAACTAAGGCTTGGGCAGTGTGGACTTACAAGACACTGTAAAAGATCTCATATTATGTAAAACCCAAAGTGCACTTGGGAAATTAAATTTTATTTCAGCCTGTATTTATTATGATATCCTAGAACTTACGTTTTATAGAGTAAAATTGAGAGGGTTATTGTAAATGTTCTTGTCACATTAGCTGTTCACTTAAAGTTACTTCCTTGGGGAATGGTATTAGCAGTAAGTTATAAGACCTCCTCCTGACCATACAGAATGTGGATTTCTACAGATTCTGGGAAACTCCTTAGTCATAATTCCTTTTGCTACTGAATATTTCCCCCGAACAGGAATTGGGTTTTGTTATTTGTTTTTTTTATTTTACTGCAAACATCTCTACTTCTCTTCATCCAGCATTCCCATTGTCAGTATTCTTCAAGGTTTTCAATACATCTCATAAAACTAGGACAAACTATACAAGTAAACCTTCTGAAAATGGCTGGAGACATCTCAGTGCTTAAGATCACCTGTTACTCTTGCAGAGAAACAAGCTTCAGTTTCCAGCATCCTTATGGTGGCTTACAACTGTCAGTAGATAACTCCAGTTACAGGGGCTCCACCACCCACTCTTGGCCTCTGTGGGCACTGCAGACCTGTGGTAAACAAACATACATGCAAGCAAAACACTATATGCATAAAATAAAATGTAAGTAAGTAAAACATTTTTAAGGCTTGCATCTGTGACCAAAGTAAATCCAAATTAAACTGGATTGTCCCAATGTGAAAATACATGTAAAAATTGAAAATAAAAACTTAGGTTTTTTTAAAAGCCACGCCTCTAATCTTTCTTTACATACAAAGCAATTTCTAGAGCACTTTTCCAAGTAGAAACCATAATTGCATCTATCATGTGCTCTGGGGCAGTACCATCAAACTGGTAATGCACCTGCATCTTTGCCAATCACACTGACACAGAAACTAAACGGGAGAGAAATTACGTTTCTCAACAACTCTGTCTCTGAGCCTGTGGAACAGCCATTATCTCCATGGCAATCTATATTTAAGACAGTCATCCAATCTTCATCTATTTTTTAGCTTATTTTTGTGCTTTCATAGAACTCCATTTTGAAAAGCGTTCCTTTTAATCACTTTTTTCTTTATTCCTCCAGTTCAATGACAGGTTTCATCCACTTGTATAAAAAGAAGATATTTTAGTGGAAGAGTGAGTGCGTGTGTGTGTGTGTGTGTGTGTGCGAGAGAGACAGAGAGCTATATTTACATGAAAATTGTTGTTTTGTGATAATCAAGTGGTTATAAGATCTTATATAGTTTTATGTATCTCTGCTCTCTGTTGCAATAGTTTATTATTTTATAAAGTTAGTAGCATGATATAGTGGAACATACCTTTAATTCTAGCAGTAGGGAGGCAAAGGCAGACAGGTGTCTGTGTGTTGGGATATCCAGCGCATCATAGTGAGACCTTGTCTCAACCAAAGCAAAGCAAAAAGATGTTAACACAACATGAAGAGTCTTTTACTAATAGCACTGGATATATTATTACAAGATGTGCATTTACCTAGCAAGAAAAAATTGATTGTTGCATTCAAATAAAAACTGGTAGAAAACTTTTTATAACTATGTAGATTATTTTTATATTTTGGAGATACGAAAAATAAAAAGATGTTTATTCCACTACTGTCAACCCTTATGCATCTCAGATAGTCAATGTCAATGATTATCTGTCTTCCTTTTCTTTATGAAAAATGAAGTTCTACAAAGAACAACTTATTTCTATTTACTCAATTCAGTAAAATTCCAGACAAGTTATTCTCAAATTCATATGTGGATAATTTTCTATATGAGTTCCAACGAGAACTCTTTGTTATTGTGTTACCCAAATGGTGCTCCCAAATATAGAAATTCTTGGAAATTTAAGAAATAAATATATCATTTGAACACACAGAAAAGTGACTGGACGCTGATGGTACGTTCCTTTAATCCCAGCTTTAGGGAGACAGAGGCAGAGGGCCTTTGTGAGTTTGAGGCTACTCTCATCTACAGAGTGAGTTCCAGGAGAGCCAGGCAGCTACATAGAGAAATCCTGTCTTGAAAACAAACAAACAAAATACAGAAAATTTCTGGAGGTGCCACTCGAGTGACCCAAGTACAACTGAAGCATTCACACATGGCTAGTTATCAGAAGTACATTATAATATTTTACATGTTTAACTACTCAAAAATAGGGGAGGACATACGGTGGATGGAGGTACATAGTGATTAGCACTCATGTTTAGAAATTAATTAATGATATAGAAGTATTTATTATGCACCAAAATGATATGCAATATATATGTGATGGTTTCTGGTTCTGTCATTACTGTGAGACACAATCACTGATGTCAAAGTGAAAATATGAAATAAGAATAAAAACACCTGCATTCCTAGCAATTTTTAGTATTGTTGTTCATTTCTATGCTTGCCATTCCTACACTATATTTTAGTTCTTTCACATTATCCAAAAACTAACAAACTATTTTCCACAACAAAATCAATAGAACCCTCTATTACTCTACCACCATACTACAAATAACACCAGCTTTTTATATAACACCTATTCCTTGCATTTACTTAATTCCAATAGGGTTTTTAATTGGATTTTTAAATAAACTCCCAGATTCTTATCCTCACCTGAAAAGCCATCATGCCTGGTTGCTTATTGGGTTAGAGCTAACTGTCGTTGGAACCCTTTTGTTGGGGCAAAAATGTGCTTCTCAGCCTAGCTCATGTTTCCTTGTTTCTTAGACTGGAGTGCTATGGATACTTTCACTCTTAACCTGCCACATGAAAGAGTGAACTTTCTCAGCAAAGAGTTGGTTGTCAGGTGGTTAGAGAGAAAACTACACATCTAATACCACCTAACCTCATACAATCTGCATAACATTATATACTTTTGAATCAAGTTTTCACCCAGCACTAAAGGGTAGGATTTAAATAAAAAGAAAGATGCACTGATGTCTACATAAATTTTATACTGTAGACATTGTAATGTAATGAAAATTGTTGTAATACCATATAGTAACACAGTTACATATAAATGACACTAAAAGACAATGGCTGAGCAGAATCTTCATTTATGTCTCCACAGACATAATAAATGCTTACAAATGTGATGTCCCATACTGACCTAATTTTGCAAGAATATTATAAACATCTACATCATCATTTGTATGTAAACTCCTAGAGGCCATGACATTAACTTTACATGAATTTCAGACTCTGAAAAGTCCGTTACAGACTGGGAAGCATAGAGAAGTCAATGTCTCATTCTAGAATATACCTGTATTTCTAACACATTTGTCAAATAAGTGTTTTGAATACTTGATGGGTGCTACAAAAGCCAATTGTTAGGCCTATCGATGTTTTGAAGTGTTTGCAAATACAATGTGACCTGTTTAGAGTTCTTTCAAATAAGAATTATTTTAAACTATCTCAGGTTAAATTTCTGGAACTTGAAGGGAACTTTGAAAGTTACTATATTTCAAACTCTTATCAGTCTAGTCTGAGCTTTAGTATGAAGGTTGTTTAAACTCACAAAATGATTTTTTTACACTGATGTGAACTCAACCCTGTCTTTCTGCTTTGGCAAAGTCCTGAAAACCTCTGAAAATACTATCATACGTCCTTAGCAAACTCATCAATTATTTTTCATACATGTAAACGTCTTTTTATCACTCAACTTATTTCATTTCTCTATCATCTTCCTCTACAAATGCCCCAGTTTAAAGCATCACTTATTTTTGGAAAAAATAAGAACCCAGAATGCAATATTCTACAATATTTTCCTAGAATAATGTTATTCTAGAATAATAATAATAATAATAGTCTAGAATAATTTTCCTTGATGTGAATAGGACTCTATTAGAGCAATCTTAATATCTAATAACTTACTTTTAGTAGCATGTCATCCTTTCAATGTGCACTGAATATAACTTCATCCTACTGATTCGTTCCACTGATGCACTTGGTTTCTTCCACTAGACCAGAACAGGACAGTATTTTTATATTTATGTGTGATAAGACTAAAGATGCAGAAATAGCATTACTGTAAAAATTATGCTTTATATTTCTTAAAAAGAATCTTTCTGCTTCTCTTTCAAACATCAATTTAATAGGGCATCATATTTATTCAGCATGTGACAGTTTTCCTTGTAGAAATGTCATTCTCACCATTTGCTTACTCTAATATAGACCTTTGTGTTACGATACTAACAGAAGTTATATTTCTTATTGTAAAACCTACTCTGTATTTGGAAACATCTATAAAAATACCCATAAGTCTAGTACCAGACAGGAAAACTATTAAATGTTAACATTAAACTTGCTGACAAATATAAATCATGTAATCCAGTTAAGCAAAAACAATAGCAACAAAAAAATGCTTAAATTTGTAGGATCCATGATACTTCCTGAAAGAGGTCAGCATCCCAACCCCTGGGATCTGTGACAGTCTGTATCACTTTGTACAACAAAAAGATTTTGCAAGTGTGATTTGGTTAGTGTCTTAAGAGGACATTAAGATAGACAGGCAGATAGATAGTGAACTCACCGAGACAGGTCGAATTAAGAGAAGGTTGTGTGAGTACAGGGACAGTGGTCGTAATGATATGTAAGAGCTAGTTCAGAATCACAGGCAGCCTAAGAAGTAATAAAGGCAGAGAAACAAATTCTCTCCTGAAGCCTTCAGAAGAAACACAGCCCTTTTGGACCATTTTACAATCTACATCATGAGCAGAAAGTATGTTTGTGTTGCTTTGAGCCACAGAGTTCTGTGATTTGATGTAGTGGCGATAGAAAACTATTACACTTCTTAAACAGATATTTCAGGTGTTTTTTAAAGTCTGTTCATCTCATAGATTTTCCAGAAGATAAAATCAAATACAAGATCTATTCTAATGGCAGGTATTTATTAAAGGACAGGAAGCTGTTTTCATTCTTTTTCCTAGTGAATGCGGTATATTCAATGTTTCCTGATAATCCTATGCTTTATATTTATTACATTGGAAGAAATTATTATACTTGAGTACAAGTTTTGTTCAGATCACCCAAATTGGCAAAATAATTTCCAGTCATTGGTACCTAATATCAGAAATTACTGATGAGAAATCATATTTACAAGGATCACTATTGGAGGCTAGAGATGTGGCTCGGGGCATAAGAGAGCTTATTGCTCTTGCAGCGATCCTGAGTTCAGTTCCCAGAACCCACATGGTGGTTCACATCCATCCCTAACTCCAGTTCCAGAGGATACAGCACCCTCTTCCAGCTCTGCAGAAACCACACACACACACACACACACACACACACACACACACACACACACACACACTACATATATATGCATACACATAAAATAAAATAAATCAAAGGATTTTTAAATGGGCAATTATCCCCTTTTCTTGATAAGTCATTAATTGCATAAGAACTTACTCTAATATCATTAACTCTTTCTATGTGGTATTTTTTTATGTAGAGACAGGTTTGGGCAATGTCAAACATTTAAAAATTTGTTTAGACTAATAGAATTACTACAAATATACTTAACAATTAACACATTTGGAAAACATGAAGAATATGAAGAACAATGTGGATAGAACTTATTTAAGACATTTTTCTACAGAACTGATACATTTCTCAGTGACCATAGATTTTTTTAATTTTAGAGATACTCTTATTTACATATCCATCCCCCATTCCTCGCCCTCCCATCCTCCCGTGCTTCCCACCGGCCCCCCAACCCACCCCCCACCCACTCCCCAGGGACAGTGAGACCCTCCAGGAAGGATCATCAAAGTCCATCACATCATGTTTTAAATAGGAATTGAAAAGCAATAAGCTAGACTTTCAACCATTCATTTCATGGAGTATTTTAAGATTTATGAAACAAAATTGATTTTTGAAGTCACATAAAATTGTTGTATTTTTCTTTCATGAACATGGATGTAACTGTACCATCATACAACAATATTTATCACATTGATTATCCATAATCAACTTCTCATCTATTGTTGAAAATTTATGAATTCATTTTCTTAGGTATTCTATAAGTGTACCTTTATCATTAAAAAAACAATAAATTCTATAGTTTATTGCAACAATAAAATCATTTCTTAATATTCTTTTGGAATACATGAATATTGCCATGAGCATAAACCAAAAAGCAACATGATTTACTGTGCAGTTGGATGTCTTAGGTTCTACATTTCATTATGTCAGTAAAAGCCATTCTTTAAATCCACTGACAATAATCTAAGTCCGGCCTTATCTCTATGTTAATTACTACAGGAACTCCAGGATCACCATACTCTCTCACACTCTATTCTGTCAATGGCCCAATATAACCTTCAATTTCTTTTTCCTTTCACCCATCTCCAGTCCCTGAAGTCTTCATTGCATCCTTTAGAGTACCACATCAAGTCCATGGTGGCCTAAAGTTAGGCTCTGAACACTCTATTCACTTGCTGTCTTTCTTACTTTTTCTCTTCAGCCTTTTTTTTTAAACTAAAAAACTACAGGCAGAAGCATGTCCAACATAGACACAGGTGTGAACTCATGCAGTAATTTGGGTGGCTCTCAACACAACTTCACTTGGTCAAGCTTGTAGAGAGACTGACTTTGATGCCCTTCTCCTATAATGAGATTGATGACTACTTTGGTTGCCATCCTAGAGCCATGATCCAATAGCTGATAGAAGAAGAAACAGGCACCTACAGCTAAACACTGAGTCATACTCCTGGTATCCAGTTGTAGAGAGGGAGGAGGGATGATCAAAAGAGCCAAGACCATGCTGCAGAAACCCACAGAAACTGTTGAACTGACATAGTAAGGCCACAGAGACCCTAACTGTAAAGAAGGGAAACAGCATTGGGCTGAATCAAGCCCTCTGAATGTGGGTGCCAGCTAGGGGGGTCTGGGCAGTCTATGGGACCTCTAAGAGTGGAACCACTGTTTATCCTTAGTGTACAAATGGACTTTGGGAATCCATTCCTGTGGAGGGATACTATTGCAGCCCAGATACTCGAAAGAGGGCCTAGGCACTTGTCCAAAGGTTGTGACAGACTTTGATGATCCTCCATGAAATGCCTCATTATCCTTGAGGAGTGGGTGGGGTTGGCTTGGGGGGGGGGGCAGTTGGTGGGAGGCATGGAAGGATGGAAGGGCGAAGGAATGGGGGATTGATATGTAAAATAGGATTATTTCTAAAAGAAAAAATGCCTTTCCTTCCTCCATTTCATCTAACAAAAGGGTGTATGTGACAGAAGAAATTAGACTGAAATTGGTCTTAAATGATTGAAATAAAAATGGCTTACTTTTGCAAAAGCATATGTCCTGAGCAACGGGTAGGTGTAACCCTTCTCATAAAGGAAGTTCCTGGCAGTAAATCATCAAGTAGTCAAAGTTCATAATCATCATGCAGACCCCACTATTGTGTTCATTCGGTGCTATTTCTCATTTCCACCAAACTCCCTCTTGTAACTATATCAGTGATGTCTCCCATGTTTGGGAGACTTTGCTTTTGTACTTTAAATGATTTCAGGCTGCAAGGAGTTTCAAAACTACTTTAAATGTTGTCCAGCTGTCTTCCTTAAATGTAATGCATTACACAGTCAAAGCATCCAATCACCAGAGCCCAGATAATAAAATGTGAGAGTGCTGTTGCAACTGTCTCTCTATCTTCTGTTTTCCTGACCTGAGATTTAATTCAAGATCCCAGAGTGCATGTATTTGCCTTGTACCCTGTAATTTGGGAGAATTTTTTATTATTACTTGTGAGCACTGTGTAGCCCTCTATTATCAAACACCTAGACTTCATTTGCCATTCAGAATACCACCTAATTGATTTTTTCATTCTGTTGTGTTTGTCTTCCAAGTCAGGACCATAGATTCTATCCTATAAGGTTCTTGATTTGTTTCATCCCCTGATACATTCAAAGTGAATTTGTAGATGTTCAAAATATAGCAAACAACTATGCCAACTAAAATTGGACAAAGTAATGAATAGATGCTTTTCAAAAGAAGATATACAGCTAATGCATAAGCCTATAAAAAAGCTGAAGGGCCATGAATCATCAGAGACATGCAAATTAACCCATCAATGAGCTGTCATCACACACCTGTAGGTAAACCATTATCAAAAAGATAAATATAGGCCAACAAGATAGCTTAGCTGGTAAACGTACTTCCCATAGAGCCTGGGGGCTTAAGGTCTATACCTGGAACCCTCAGGGCCTCAGGGCAGAAAGAATTGACTGCTTAAAGTTGTCTTCTGACCTTTGCACAGATGCTATGCCATGTTTGTCCACAAACACACCACACACACACACACACAACACACACACATACACACCATAAATAAATTAAATACAAAACTTTAAAATGAAAGATACATGCTAGTGATGGTTTTAAAAGGCAGCAACCTTCAAATCATCAGTGGGAATATAAAATGAGTACAGGTACTGTAGAAGGTAATATGAAGCTATATAATAAACTAAATATAGAATGCCTATGGTTGTATAACCAAAGAAAAAATAGAATTTTAAGGAGATGGACAAATTCTCATGTTTATTTCAGAATTATGCAAAATAACCAACATACAGAGGTTGGGATAAACAAACCGTATTACACAGTGGAATCCAAAACTGACACATTAAAAATATCCTGTCCTTTGCAACTTACATTCATGAATCATCTTAAGTAAGTTAAATCAGACACAGAAAGACAAACACCATCTGATGCCACTATGTGTGACATCTTACATGTCTGGTGTATGAAGACAGACGCAAGTGGTGGTTACCAGTGGTGTGTGAGGCAGTTGGTGAGATTCTGGGCAAAGGATAAACAGTTTCAACTATGTGGGATCAGTAAGCTCCAGGGATTTTTTTGCTGCAGTTTGTGGTGAATATAGTCAATAGCAATATGTTATATGCTTGAAATTACTTAGTAGAATTTTCATTAAAAATAGATAAGTATGTGATATAATGTATGTGAAAATCAAGTCAATGTTCCACAATATGTATATGTCTCAAGTATATTTATAATACAAATACTTTTCACTTATATTTTCCATTGATAATATCTTAACACATAGATGAATAAGTGAATGAAAAGAAGAAGGCTTTCATCCATTCACTTCATGTCCTTGGTCCCAATATTATATAATTTGTATAATTCTAATGCTGATTTAAGCACTTTCTTTTGTGTATTCTAACCAGAAAGATTAAATGTTACAATTCTACAAATATTGCTTAGAAAAAGATGATAATTATGTAACAATCTCACTCTACAAACCAAAGTTTTTAGTTAGGTGTCTTGTCTGTTTCCTTTTTATCTTTATTCTTCCTTGATCCTGATTAGCAGTGCTGGTTTGAATCCAGGGCCTCTCATAAACCAAACTAGCAATCAACGACTGAAGTGCATCTCAGTCTTTAAAATATGCATATACATATGCACACATGATAAGAATTAGTGGAAAGGAGACCATGAATCTGAAGGATAGCAAGGAGGAGTGTACAAGAGGATTTGAAGGGAGGAAAGGGAAGAGAGAATTATAATTATATTAGTTTCAAAAATAAAACTCTGGTTGCTATAAAAAATGTACTTTATCCCAATTTTTTTTCACATGTGACTGGGTCTGATTTTTATCAACATCTTTTTTTTCTTTTTTAATTTAAATTAGAAACAAGCTTGTTTTATATGTCAATTCCAGTTCCCTCTCCCTCCCCTCCTACCCTGCCCCCCACCAACCCCCTATCCCATCCACTTTCTGCTCCCCAGGGAAGGTAAGGCCTTCCATGGGGGATCTTCAAAGTCTGTCATATCATTTGGAGTAAAACCTAGACACTCACCCATGTGTCTAGGCTGAGAGTGTATCCCTCTATGTGGAATGGTCTCCCAAATCCTATACGTGTACTAGGGATAAATACTGATCTGCTACCAGAGGCCCCATAGATTAACCAAGCCTCCAAACTGACTTCTTTGTTCAGGGGGGTCTGGAACAATCCTATGCTGGTTTCCCAGGTATCAGTTTGCGGTTCGAGAATTCAACAACACAAATTGCAGAAGCACTGGCTTTCAACAGTAAAATTTTATCAAACAGCTAATGAATGCAGAAATGTAGACAAATCATGTATTTATTGAATGCTAAATTTCACAAAGTGAAGATATATACCCATGGAACAGATCAAGATCTAGAATGTTAGCGGCACAGTAGACATATTTTTTAATCTTTGACCAGCCACTGACCCCTAGTCCTAGCAATCACCACTGTATTTCTTTCTACCCTTATGGATTTGTTTCATCTATATCTGAATTTTCCACGTCCGTATGCCTATATCATGTGTATGTTACTAACTGAAAACATTTTATTATTTTTTTGTTGGCATGGAAAATAGTATGTTTCACTGTGACACTTTCATACATATATATCATCATCCTTTGTTCTTATTCTTTATGCATGTCTTACTCTTTATTCTTTGCATTATTTATTCATGTCTTTGCTCATGCTTGTATTTCATTCCGATTACTGATACACTTGTACATCACTCCTTCTATTGGTCCATCAGGCATATTACATTTTGGTTTTATCACACTGACAGACATTTGTTTTCTGATGGCCACAGTAGCTATTTCTGCAGATGGTTTCATACATGGCATTTGATTGGCATTTCTTTTGAGTGTAGATCTTGAAATAGTATTGCTGATGATCAAGTGTAATCATTTTCATTCTTACTGTTAACAAATGGTTTCCCAAATTGGTTGCTCGAATTTATGTTCCTGTCTTCAAGATATGAGAGTTGCAGCTGTTAATCACCTTCAACTTAGTTATACAGTGGGGGAGTGGGAAGTCATATTTATTAGATATCTATATATTTACATAGCTCTGAAATTGAGTCAAATGCACTCATCTTTATAGAAATACGTGAAATTTAAAATTTTCACCCATATGTGTATCTGTGTTCCTTGTGCATGAAGTTCCAAGGAAGCCAAAATGGAACATTATATTCCCTGGGATTGGAGTTATAAATTGTTGTGAGTCACCATCTTGGAGAATAAAACCTACGTCCTTTTGCAGAATACCCAATGCTCTTAACTACTGAACCATATCTGCATCCTCAAGTTATATGAATTTTTACAGATAAAACGCATATCCATACATACACACTACCCTGAAGATATGCCTTGTCTTTTGACACAACAACACAACCTAGTCTTCTGTAGAGCTCATTTTCAAGACCACATGATTCAGTTGTAGATTTTAAAAAATTGCACAAAAATTCTCATGAGGTTTTAAATAGGTTTGTGAGTCTTTTTGGATCTGCATTCGCAATTATCCTCAGTCACACATCACTGAGTCACAAGTTGGGCACACCTACTGGGAATCTCTGCCTAGCTTTTCTGGGGAATATCTTCCAAGGGGTTACAACCATTCTGGTTTTTGTTTATTAGTTGTCTTTGCTTTTTAATTTCAAAGAAATATAATCATACTCTTTCTGTTTGTACAATTCGAATGTGCATTGCAATAGCAGGTATTTAAATATACTGTGATGTGCTTATCCACTAGATTGATGAATATTTAGTCTGAGTAAAGTTGCAAAAAAATGAATATTCTTATACATGCATTTTTATAGCCATTTCTACTGGAGGGAGAGGAGAAAGGAGAGAGAGTGTAATGGATAGTAAAAGTACCACCACGTACATGTTTTCCAGACCCTGGCTAAATTATATTCCTACCAGAATTTTAGTTACTTCAGTTCGCCATCAACAAAATGATTATGGCAGGTATACGATGTTTTATTTGTACTTGGCAATCAATAAGCCTGAAACTGATTCTCAAAAGCATATTAGGTATCTTTATATTCTGTTGCAATGTGCTTTAAACTCTTTGGTTGTTATTTGGATGATCAGTTTTATTGCCTTATTAGACCAGGTGTTATATTTTTGGGCAACATACTCTGAACATCTTTCATTGCAAATCATATTATCTTTTACAAAAAGACTTTATATTTAGATATAAACTTCTAATATTTTTCTACAGAATTTTCATGGGCTTTCACATACTTTATAGTTTCACATAGTTTGTAGATTCAGCTTTTCAGTCTCCACCAGAAATAAAAATAGTGAGTTTTTTTCCAGCATTTCATTAAATATATATATAGCTTAGAGGATAATTGGCATTTTAATAACACTGAATTTTCCAGTCTTTGAACATGATATATGTTTCTGCTTTTATTTGTATCTTCATTACTTTGGTTGAACAGTATTTTCTAGTTAAGAAATCAGAGAACTTCACAACTTTTATAGGCTTATTCCTAGGCAATTGATTGATTACATTATAACAACATTGTGAATAGCAGTGTCGCAGAAAATTTCAATGATTCTTTTTTATTTCTCCCAATACACTTGATTATATTGTAGCAGCATTGTAAATTGCATGTTGTTTTTATTTTCTATTTGTGCAAAGCTATTAAAATAAAATTTTCATATCTGTACCCTCTACCTCACACTTCATTTTTAATGATATGTGCTTTATATATTCTATATATTTAATTTATTTAATAAAATATGTAAAATGTAAGTTTGTTTCATAATACTTATCCAATCTCCACTGGTAACGTCATTTTGTTTTACCCAGACTTTCAAATGTCAGCATGACATTTTTTTAAATAAAAAGAAATTCTTAAGATTGCACTTCAAAGAGAGCTTTTAAATACTATGTTGATAGCTCCTATCAATCATAGTGTTTAACAACATGCTGCTAATATTTAAGAATTCAAATTACCGTTGAACCTAAAAGATATGCATATATGCATAGTACCCAAGAGAAGTGGATGGAGACAAGATCCCCTGAATGGATGGGGAACACGGCGAGGGGTGGGGGGGAGTGGGACCTGGGAAGAAGAGAGGGGGTGAAGAGGAAGAGAGTTGGTCATGGGGGAACAGGAAGTTGAGGGGGTGGGGGTAGAATAGGGGAAGAGGGAATCATAGGATCGAATACAGATCAGGCACCAGAGTGACCTCCAGTGATCTAAAGGGATAACACCAATTGGCAAGCTAAGCAATAGTGGAGAGACCACCTCGAATGCCCATTCCTGATAATGAACTTGATGTCTATAACCATCCGGGAGCCTTCATCCTGTGACTGATGGAAGCAGAGGCAAACACACAATTAATCACTGAACTGAACCCAAGGAACCCAGTGACAGAGAGAGAGGAGTGATGAGCAAATTGGCAAAGAATGGGCTGGCAAAACCAGCAGAGACAGCTGATCTGTACAGGGGAGAGCTCTTGGACCCCAGACTGACAGTGGGGAGGCCAGCATGGGACTGATCTGGACCCCCCAAATGTGAGTGTCAGCGAGAAGGCTTGGGCAACCTATGGGGCCCTGAGCTGTGGATCAGTGTCTATCCCTGGTATACAAACAGTCTTTGTGTGCCTATAGCACAAAGAGGGATGCTCTCTCAGCCTGGACTCTTAGGGGAGTGCCTGGACCCTACCCAGAGTAAAATGACAGACTCTAGATATCCCCTATGTGGAAGGATTTGGCAATAGGGTGGGGGGGAAGGGGAGTGCGGGAGGAGGGGAGGGAGAGGGAACTGGGATTGACATGTAAAACAAGCTATTTAAAATTAAAATAAAAAATGATAAAAAAAAAAGATTTTGAAAATGAACTTTTTTTCATCAAACAAATCTTGACATTAGAAAAGTACAAAGCAGAATGATTCATATAACTGTTTATTCAAATTGATGCAGGTTAATTTGTTCCTTTGGAAATAAGAATGACAATAAAAATCAAGATTGGAGTGACCTCTTTTTTAAATTTTATTTTTGAAATTATAATATCATCACATCATTTCTCCTTTTCCTATCCTTCCTCCAAACCTTCCCACACATCTCTCCCTGTTCTTCAAATTCATAGCTTCTTTTTCATACGAATTGTTATTGAATGCACATATGTATGGGCTGTCCAAGAGACTCTAAAAACATATAATCTATTGAGGTCACCTTTGGGTACCCCACCTCCCAGAGGTAGGAGGAGTTAACTTCTTATTGCTGAAGATAGTATGACCTTCAAAAACAGGCCTCAGAGACCCTTGAATTGGAACTGTCTTGAATATCCCCTTTTTGAGGATTAGCTGACTTGGTACCAGATAATACCATACAATCTTAAAAGGAGGGAGGCAAGCATTCATCCTACCCAGCTATAACACCTATGACTCTCATCAACAACCACCCTGGAGTGATCTCTTAATTAGACAAGTGTGTGGAAAGATGAGCAAGTGCTGGAACCCAATCCCGCAAAGGTTTTCCATGAAGAGTGGGAACTGTAATTAACTAGCTCTTGGGTAATCACTGCACAAGCCATCTTTGGGGAAGACCCTGCTCTTACGGGTCAAACACTGTCAACTAAATCCATCCCTTTCCACAAAGAAAGAAAATTAGAGGTGGATCTTATAATGGGATTCAGTGACCAGCTTCACAGGTAAAGGTGACCCTCAGGCATTGTATCTTGGTGCCTAACATTCTCCCTAAAGGCCAACTTAGGGGAAATAGTACAGAGTAAATTTCAGTGCTGATTGCAGAGGGACTGCTGAGCTTTTATTGTGTCACCCATAATAAAATATAAAGGTCACTTGAATTTCTAATATTTCTCTCCATTTCGTCGATGAACAGTCATGGTAGGTAGATTATGTCAAAGGAAGAGCAAATGCCCAAAATAATATCTCCACCCACATATAAAAGTGATAGTCTTGCAGTCCAGGCAGCAGGCTCTTTCTCCCAAGTCATTGAAAGATCAGTACTCCTCGTGTATTAGAGATGTGTATTCAAGAGCTTACATGTAGTCTGTCCTAGAGCTTCAGTAAAAATCGCTAAGAAAAATAAAAAGCTGGGGAAATATTTAGGAGGCAAGACTGCTTGCTCTGAAGTCAGGGAGACAAGAGTTCAGATCCAAGCTTCCTCATAGCAAGCAGGAGGAGCATCCTACAAATCTTGCATTTGCTTACAAATCAAGTGATGCAGTGCCAGATTCTGGAACCGTGTACATACAAGAGTATGCACCCCACATGTATACACATCCACATACACAGAGATAGAGATGGAGGTGTGGTGATAGAGATAGAAGAGAAAAAGGCATTTCATATAAAAGCTCAGCTCCAAGCTGAAAGTTATGTAAATAGAACCCTTAAGGACAATTTTTGAAGTGGGTCTGTTTTGGCTGTGGAAACAACAAACATACGCTAAAAGAATTTTAAAGAGCTTGAGCAACAGCCTAGCCATTCATCATGCTTGCTTCCCTTCCAGAGAAGCCGAGTTCGGTTCCTAACACCAACACCTGGCAGCTTACAAGGGCTCCAAC
This sequence comes from Mesocricetus auratus, assembly GCF_017639785.1. NCBI lineage: Eukaryota > Metazoa > Chordata > Mammalia > Rodentia > Cricetidae > Mesocricetus > Mesocricetus auratus. The sequence continues at coordinate 14,781,959 of NW_024429185.1, forward strand.
CCCTCCTTTGGACTCCACGGGCAGCCATACATGCATATGCATGAATTTACATACATAGAGACAGACACATACATAGCACATGAATAAAAATTGAAATAAATGGAATTTTAAGAAGCCAGTTGAGCTTTAAGAAGCCTTAATTGGGTCTTAGGATTTTCATGGACTCCAGTGTTCCATGATTCAGCTAAGCAGATGATTGGTGAGCACTGGGGATCCAAAGAGAATCTCCTGTCTCTGCCTCTCCAGATTTAGGGTTACAGAGTCACACCACTGTACCTGGATTTCCACATAGGAGAGGATCTTAGAGATGAGAGATGGAGACAGGACAATGCTCACAGCGCCTGAGCCAACTAATCTGGGGTACACAATAGAAAAATAACAGAGACCTTGCCTCAAATCAGATAGGTGAAGACCAGTGCACAACACAGTCCTCTGACCTCCAAACACACATTGTGACTCTCACACAAGATCACACACAGGAATGAGCATACGCGCACACACACACACACACACACACACACACACTCACACTCACACAGCACTTAGTTATCCAGTGATGAAATTTTCTATTTTTGTGTTAGAATACAGACAATCCCTGACTTAGAATGGTTCTACTTATGAATTTTTGGGTTTGTAATGATGTAACAACAAGGCAAATTCAATAGATACTGTATTCAAATTTTGCATTTTGACCCTTTCTCAGAGAGGTGATATGCCTACTGGTATTCTCCTCTGATGGTTGGTATCAGCAATGAGCCACAGCTCCCAACCAGCCATAAGATCATGAGACAAATAATCAATACTTGATGTACATGTTGCTAAGCCTTGAAGTAGATTTCATGTGTTAAATATATTTTTGGTTTATCACGTTTTTAAACTTATGATGGCTTAATTGAAACAAAATACATTTGTTAAATTAAGGAGCATTTGGATTCACTGAGTGGCTTTCAGGCATGCAAAGGTCAGTGTAATACAAAATTTCTATAATACAGTATACTGGATAGGAAAAACAGGGCAGCAATTTTAATTTCTTATTTTACATAAATGTCTTATGCCCATATATAGTAAATGAATTCCTTACTGGGAGAGGATGCATTTTTTCACATTTATTGTTAACCATTCATATTTTAAAATTATCAAAATGTAATGTGTATTTCATAAAAAGAGAATCACCTTATGATTGATGGGAGTGCCTTGAACTCAAATATATCTGCATACTAACTTTTCTCATTAATTTAAAGAACTTACTTAATTGTGCCAATAGGCACAGATCTCATTCCACACAGCACGCTTAAGAAATACCTTACTTGGCTCTAACTGCAGCCAGAGATGTCAAATAATTTCTAAAGCATTCAGAAGCTTTAATTTTTCATATAGGCATATATTGTATGTAAGTCGACCATATTTCCCCCACACACACACCCTACATAATCAGTGATAATACCGTATGCTGTTGGTTAAAAGTGGCAATGTAAGATAGATTTCTTTACCTCTCCCTTGCAAAGTGTGCATGCAGGATTGAGCTAACCAATTAGTCAGCAACAAGATCACCTTTGATGTGTTAATTTCAGTGGACATCATTGACTAAGTACTATGTCCTAGACACGGCTCTATAGAGAGGCCCTGGAGACGGTGAACACGTGGAACACAACCCTTGCCTTCATCAGTTTAGCTGTAGTTCCCCGGAATGTGAAAGCTGAAGCCACACGACTGCAGTAAGACTACTTCCAAAATAACACCAGTTACCAGTAAGAAGCGTTTTATTCCGGTTGCAAAGAGACTGTTTTAGAGGAATTCATTATTGGTATGATTACGTAAAAATATGATAATATTGATGTTTGTTTTCATGGGAACCCATGGGTTCATGTACCACTCACCTTATTTGGGCCAGTGTTGCCTTTATTAGAAGCAGACTTAACCCCTAGGGTTTAGGGGTGTGGGACCTTAGATGTGTAGCCTATAACTATGAATCTTAGCTGATCACCTGCATGTTACAGTGGCTGATCTCTAAATTTAAACATACTTGTCCAGCATAACTTCAAATGTTTTAAAGTATAAATCCCTAAATTTGAGTATAGCTGTCAAGCGTAACTTCCTTTGTGTGTGTGTGTGTGTGTGTGTGTGTGTGTGTGCTTTTAAAGCAAAACAGAGGAATCTATGTTGTTGTTTTATGAAAGAAGCCCCCCCTATAGTGGGACTTATTGCTCATACATAGGCAAGGTTTTTATTATTTAGATCCAAAGGCCTAGAAATGTCTTTTGGAAAGGATAAGATGCACCTCTGCCTTGAAGTAGAAAAGCACAGCCATCACACACAGTCACAATAGAGCCATTGTGCCCATGGCATAAAAAAAAAAAACCTGGGGCATATAGGTCAGAAGTCTGTGGATAGGGCATGTATCTCGTGACACAAGAATTCTTAACATTTAGTTAGGAAGTTTGAACTCTAAATATCTTGTACTCATGGATCTTAATTTTGGGGAAATAGCATATTTCAATGATTTGCTACATATCTCCCATATCAATGTGACCTCTAAGCAAATACTGCCTCTAGCCTCTAAAATAGGCATTTTAAATGACACTTGTTTCTTTTAACTCCCAAACTCCACCTCATAGTTAGTCAAATAGTTCTTCCTGTGATTCAGTTCAAAAGATGCCATCACTTGCTCTTTTAAAAAATAAAAAGGTTTCGAGCTGGCAGGTATCTCCATCAGTAAAGTGCTGTGCAGATTGGTACTTGAACTTGATCCCCAACATCCATGGAGTGTGTGCTTGCAATCATAGGATGAGGAGACTTGCCAACCTGCCCTAATGTCTAAGCGCCATGTCCTGGTGAGAAACCTTGATTCTAAAAACCAAGTGGACATCTTCTGAGAAATAACACCCCAGGTTAGTCTCTAACCTACACACACACACACACACACACACACACACACACACACACACACACGCATACACACGTACTTGCCCACACATACAAACACAAATGAATGCAAAAAGTTAAATTGTGAAATTATTTCCCCTTTCCTAATTAAAGACTTTTATTCCTGAACTCAGCTTCCCCTCCTTTTCATCATGAGCTCTTGCTCTCATCCATATGATGTCAGACAATTGGTCTGTCTGCATTTTCTTATTCCTGACCATATTCGATTTCATCTAAGATTTTACCAGATCTCATCCCAACTTAAAGCCTTTCAGAAACTACCTGCTTGTCAAAGATCAAATTTTATTTCTTTAGCATCAAACCTAAGAGCTCCTCATCTCTCATCATCTCCCTCTAGTTTTAAAGTTTTATAGTGTTGACCATCGACCCCCACTTTCTTCAGCCCACTTTGGCCTTTATTAAAATATTGCACATGGAAGGGATATTTCTATGTCCTTTTTTCTCTATTAATATTGAAGCCTTACTCCCTTTTCCTCATTTTTGAAAATATTGCTTAATTTCTATCTTCTGTAAAACAGAGATGGAACTATGATCCTGCCTTCTATCCTCATGCATACAAAATTTACTGAGTGATTTGTTTGCTATAACCCTCTTTAGTTTTTTCCCTGTCTCCAGAATCTGAATAATTTTATGATCTGGAATTTAACTTGGATCTGTGATAGGCAGAAGGTGTTTGTGCATGATCTCCAGAATGATCACTTGGTATTGAATAACCAATTGATGTGCTCTTCCCTGGTGATTATTTCTCCTGCTCTTGGCATTATTTAATTTCATGTCATTCTTGATGTAGGGTGAGGCTTCATGGGCTTTCCCCCACCCACATACTGCACAGACTGAGTAAGATATGTGTGTCTGTGTGCCTCTGTGTGTGTGTGTGTGTGTACGCACGCGTGTGTGTGTGTGTAACCAGAGCTAAGGAAAAGAAAGATGCCATGAAATTGGAAAAGAGAAAGAAGAGGTGCATGGGAGAGTCTGCAGGAAAGAAACAGGGGAGAAATGATGTGTCTGTATTTTAATTTCAAAAATAAAAGAACCAAAAGAAGGGTTGTAAAACTTGTAATTGATCTTGACCTGCTTCCCGTTCTCTAAGGCTCAAGACTACATTATTCAAAACTGTCTCCGCAGCACTTTGCAACTGAATTTCAGTCACACAGAAGTTACTCAGGAAATGATTAACATGCATAAGTGTGCTATGGTAAACCTATTACATCTATAAACTTATGACACTAAGTTATACATGTATCAAGGACACAAACATACACACTTATCAGATATCTACATCCCTAGCAGTTTTGAGCATCTTTCAGACAATTTAATTGAGAATTTCTTTAGAATTAGCCAAGGAACATTAATCTCTCTTGGATTGTGGACTTCACTAAGTATAAATGGTAAAGTTCAAAGCAATAGGATTTAAAACACACATTTTTAACATGATTGCTTAATCTCTCCTTAACCCTGATCACTTAATAGCTTGGGGATACTGCAAGGGTCATTATGGCACGAGCAGTTGTTTCAACAGAACCATGACATTTTTTGCAAAAGACAAAAACCTTCCTAACGTCTATATCTGCAGAAATCCTTACTAATAGTTGTTCATTGCCTCTTCCCATGATGCCCGAGCTCCTCTTATTTCTCTCTAAATAGTATCATGCTGAAGTTTTTTTTATTTAACTCAAATTCCATTTAAAATAAAATTTCCTGTTAATATTGAGCCTTGTGAAGAATCCCTTCCCCCACCCGCCCCACTTTAGAAATCCCCAGAGTAATCTGGTAATAAATATTCTTCATTGCATGCTGGACTTCCTCGAATGCATGCTGTCACTGCTGCCTGCCACTACTGATCAGCCAGCCGTGTCAAGCAGTGCTGTCATTTATCTAAGGAAGACAAGCAGACCCTTCAATCAGGCTGTTTCTGAAAGAAAGTGGAGAACAACAAAATTTCCTCCATTTGGTGCCTGTAATAGAGAACGTAAAACTATTTAGAATTACAGCAAGAACAAGGATACTTAGTGGTTGATTATTCTAAACAGTTTATGCTAACCATTTCATCTTCGTGGCATCACAACACAACAGATAGTATAGCTTTACCCATTTCACAGATGAAAGGAACGTAACAAGTAAAAGTTCAATATTTTCCGACTGAAAGAGCTAGCAAAGGGAAGAGCTAAAAATATTTATCCAATAGCAGAATGTTGAGCCACTATTATTCTATGATGGATATGTTTAGATTATGAATTATTTCTTCTGTGCGTATGGTGTATATGCTTGTACATACAGGTACACACGCCCATGGGCATACACATGCAGGTTACAGGAGGACTCTCATGCCAGCCTGTAGCACTTTCTGCCTTCATCCCTTGGTACTGGGTCTCTTACTGAACCTGAGGCTGACTCTTCATCTAGACCATCATGCTAGGGAGCGCCTAGGTTCTTCCAGTCTCTGCCCCTACCCTGTGATCTCAAGCACACACAGCCATACCTACTCTTTTATGTGGAAGCTGGGGATTTTGAACTCAGATTCTCGTGTTTGCACAGAAAGTTCTCCTATCCACTGAGACATCTAGCCAGTAGATCATAGATTTTTAAAAATATTTTATTTAGCATTAGAAATCTGAAGAAAATGTCCTGATTTGTTTCCATTTAATACCAAATATGTTAGTTACTTTTCCATTACCCCAGTGCCCTGGCTACATAGCCTGCTAAATAAGAAACTTTTATTTTGACTTACAGGTCCAAAGAAGATACAGTCCATCAGGGTGGGGAAGGCATGGCATCAGGATCATGAGGCCACCCCCAGTCAGGAACTAGGATAGTCACTGTTCTCCTCAGACAAACAGAAAGGAGGAATTGGAGGCAGGACAAGGTTATAAAGTCCCAAAGCCCTCCACACCATGGAAAGGGTTCTCATTCAAATTGAGTCAATAACAGGAATACATTTTTCCCATTGCTTTAAAACTCCATAGCTAATCCCACTCCATTGGTAGGTTTGGAGTGGGAGAGGGCTGTGAATCATTGTTGTTTGCTGTTCTAGGATATCTGTATTATGCATGCCTTCAAGGCAATGACTTTTGAATGCCCATGTCTGTACTTCATACTTGTCAATCTATGTCAATGTATGAATCATCCTATTAGACATAAAATTTGATGGTTTTTCTTGCCTTCAGCTATCCTCATCAGAATATGGAGAGTGAGAGCTTATGTGATGCCTAGTACCCATCAGGCACTGTGATAATTTTCACATCCATCTTTTAAGCATGTTATCATTTATATTTTATGGGAGGAGCTTAGAATAGGTAAGTCTACTTTATCTAAATTCTCACAGCTTATAAAGGAAAGAGATAACAATACAAAATCTGACCTCCTCTAGCTCTGAGGCATGTTTTCTTTCTTTCCTCTCAGAAGAGATGGCTTTCCAAAAGGTAGTCCACATTTGGTGTCAGATGTAATACACCAGTGGTTCTCAAACTTCCTAATGCTGCAACCCTTTAATACAGTTCCTCATGTGGTGGAGACCCCCAACCATAAAATTTTTCATTGCTACTTCATAATTGTAATTTGTGACTGTCATGAGTTGTAATGTAGATATCTGATATGCAGGATATCTGATAGGCAACCTCTGTGAACGGGTCACTTGACCCTGATGGGTCATAACCCATGGGTTGAGAATCACTGGAATACATAATAATTTACCAGTTATATTTCTCTAAAATATAACTAACAATCACTTTAATAAATGCTTTCTGAACTGTTAGGTTTAAATTAAAAACAGAAAGCAAGTTAAATGTATCTGTCATGTATAATTTTCTTAAGTATTAGAGAAAATTTGATTTACAGTTTTATGAAGCAAAATGACTGCAGGTGCCTCATTTTATGAAGTAAGCATGAAAAGGAGAAAAAGAAAGGTTGTATTCACTGTTGGCTTTATTGTTAATTCTAGGTCACCCTCTATTAAAAGCACATCATAAAAATTGTCATTGTGATGTCACTTCCTACACGAACACTGAGCAAGGACTATCCTCTTCAATGATACCAGCAAAGCAAATAGGTTGTTTAAAGAACACACAGTATTCATCAGCATCTCTTTTCTAGGAATGATCTGCCAGTAACCTAAGCATCCTTCTCAACCAGTATGCCTGATTAAAAGTCTGTCTTTAAGACAGAAATTTTAAAAATCACCGAAGTTGTTGAGATCAATGTTTCATTTCAATTTTTATGAGTGTTTTTTTCATGTATGTGTGCAGCAGATGTGTGCCTAGTGCCCAGGGCGATCAGAGGATGGCTCAGATCCTTTATAACTGCAGTTATCGATTGTTGTGAGTCACCATGTGGTTGCTGAGACTTGAACCCAGGACCTCTACAAGAACAACAGGTGCTATAAACTGCTGAGCCATCTCTCTAACTCCTCATTTCAATTTTGTCAAACACCATATGGATATTCTTTTTCCTTTTAAGACCTCGAGTACAAAAAAAATTGAGTTTGTTGAACATTTGTAATAACATGTGTTCATACGACTATATTATTGATTAATAATAATACTATTTCCCCCTTCCTTTTATGTTTGAGCACAGAGAGAGGATTTTGTCTTACATGGTTATTACATGAAAAATTTACAATAACTTTTGGCCAAAACTGATCAACAAAAAAGGTGAATTGGCTACAAGACATGGAAACCATGAGTTCAATACATAGGCTGCATTACGACTGATTCCTACCAGTACTGATAAGACTTCCTACTCAGCTTCCTCTTCCTCCTATGCCTTCACCATCACCTCTTCTTCCTTCACCTCATCTTCCTCCTCTACTACCACCTCTACCTCCTCCTTACCTCCTCTGCCTCATCCTCCTTCTCTTCTTGAAGAAGGAGCTCTTATTCAAACTTTGTGATACTTTCTTGGAACACATGCACAAAACACATTGCCTGGTAGCCAGCACCTTCGTGCCACAGCAATCATTATCAGAGTCAGTAATTACTTTGTGAGATAATCCATCATGGCAGATTTTTGTTTGTGGCTCTCAATAATTAATGATGATTCCACAAAACAGCAGTTATGCAGCATGGAAGAAATTCATCTTCTAAAGGTCAGTGGAGGGTTGAAGCATGAAGTAAAATAAGCACATAGCCATTAGCTATTTTTCACCAATCAATCTTTCAGGAGTTGTTTGCTTTATTTTTGTGTATGAAAGCATAGTAGAAACATACATACTTTAATTTAAGCATTGCCTGAAAACTAATCTCATGGTATCCTTTTAATTAATTTTGGATTTTTTTAAAAAGTTCCTTTAGGAAGAGAACTGATTTTGATTAAGGTGCAACAGCAACATCAGGCCATGTGCTGTGTATATGGATCCGGAGAAAGATTCACCCTTTACATCCAACTCTTACCTCACTCAAAGGCAGAGTCACAGAATTAAGGAAACTGAGGAGTGTGAACTAGAAGCAAGAAATGTTAAGAAAAGGATGGGGATCGAAATTATATGCCAAAAGGGAGAGACTGAGGAAAAAACAATGTTAATTTCTATAAAAACTGGTGAAAGGGAGACAGGGATGTGTCTTACTACTCAATGAAGGCTGTTAAACTCAGAAATGCCTTGGTTGACTTAAAAAACATGAGCAGAACTCATTTCAGATTGGACCCAGAAAGGAGCCAGGATTAGGAGAAAGTGTAATTCAGGGTAACAACAAGAAATGCTCTTCTGATGATATTAGGGGACACATTGTTTCTCTGCCATTGGTTGTTTGGTTCAAACTTCACATACGTTTTAAGAAGAAAAAGTAACTCAGCTAAACTTAGGGTTTTTAAAATAATCATAAATAGGACAGTTTGTGTATAAATGCTTTGAGGTCCTGAAAAATCATGATGGCTATAGTAGATGGTGAGGGCCACAGAAAGCATCAGGACAGAGCTTGCATTACAGCTTCAGTTGCACTACACTGAACTAAACAGTGGTGAGGGAACATTTCAATTTGATCTTTCGTTTTCCCTTTTGTTTGTCTGGTTTTTGCTATATTGCTTCTTTAAATTTGCTCTATATTCTTTGATTATAACCACCCTTGCTCCCCAACTCTTCCCAGATCCACCTTCTTCTCTTCCCACCCAATGCTGTAGCATTTTCTTCTCCATGAAGACCAATTTGTGCTACTAAATATCACTGAAGTGTGGTCATTTTTTTCAAGAGCTACACATCCAGAGAAAACTGACCCTTCCTCTTCTAGAAGCTAAGAATTGCCAATAACTTCTAGCTGAGCATAGAACATGATGCCCATATCCCCTCTTCCTGCGAGTATTTGATCCTGTTTAGGTCATAAGAGGTCCTGTGCATGGTGTCACAACCACAGTGAGTTCATTCTTACAGCTACCCTTCACTGTACAGAATACATTTTTTCTTTGGAGTCATGAACTGCTTCTGGCTCCTACTGTCTTCCTAGTCCCCCTTTTATGATGATCCATGAGCCTCCAGGAGGGGCATACAGCATATATGCTTCATTTAGTGCTGAAACTTGCTATTGTTTTGCACCTTGGCTAATTGTGAATCCATATTGATCATCATCTACCATAAACAGGGGCATTACTGATGAGGGTTGAGAGATGCTTAAACTATGGGTATAAAGATAGGTCACTAACAGTTGGTTATTGCTGCATCCATTTAGCGCAATAACAGTATTGTGTTGTCCTCTAGGATCTATGTTCTGCATAACTATAAGTTCATCACACAGTGATTGTGACACAGGCCTTTAAATCAATAAATCCAATCGTAGGTTGGATGTACCTACGACTTTCATACCACTATTGCACTAGTAGGCATGCCTTTCCAGGCAGGTTGTTATTTGTAACTCTCAGTGGCCATACCTGGTTAAGATGACATCCTCCAGTAACTTTCATAACACCTGCTAGCACAGTGAAGGCTAGCCACTAGGGACAGGGCAGCCTGTTCAGCACCAGATTCATTTATCCATATTCTATGACTCAAGTAAGTAGAGTTTTCAACAATGGGGCATTGCACCAAGTTTTGGAGAGTAACCAAGAGCACTGGCAATAGCCTATGTTTTGGGGTTTGGGGAACATAGAACCAACAACTCCAAAGGAAATAACCCATTACTAGGACTGAGGTTTGTATTTGTTATCTGTCCCAGTTTCCTTCTCCTTACCTTGATCTCCCCCCCTCCACGACCACAATTTATCTCTTTCTGTTTCATAATTCCCTTTTAGCCCTTCATCCAGTGCTTTCTATCTCTCCACCTTCAAAGTCCCTTCCAATTGTCCTTTAGTAATTTCCTGACCTCTATGTGGGATCCAAATAAGCATACATATATGAAGATTCAAAGCTAACATCCATACATTCGAGAAAGCATGCAATGGTTGTATCTGGACCTGTGTTTCCTCATTCAGGGTGTCTGTTTCCAGGTCCCTCTATTACCTGTGAATATTACCTTTTAACAGCTGAGTAATATTCCACTGTGTAGATAAGCCACATTTCATTATCCATTCATCAGTTCATCGGCATTTAGGTGTTTCCATTTCCTGTATGAATACATGGATGAGTAGGTATCACTGCCACAGGATATAGAGTCCTTTGAGTACATGCCCAAGAATGCTATAGATGGAACAGCACACTTAAAAACTTGATGTGACTGTACACTTAAATATTTAATATGGAGAATACTTAGAAAGCATAATCCCACCCAGTGAGTGCTACTTATCACTAAGCTTCATTGGGGGCGGGGAGAATGCATGAATTATGATCAGACTTCTCAGCATTGCCTTATCTATAAAGAATTCCTATGTGATTGACACTTCCATTTTTATAGCCCAGATAAATGTAGGAATACTAAGGCATAAGGGTCATAGAAAGTGAAGAATTAATGTGGGTGCTATGATCATTTTTAAGGAGTCAATTTGGGTCTCCTGCAATACGGTGTCATGGATATGATTCCACTGGGATGGCTTTAAGTAGAGCAGTCACAATCTCTAATCTGCTGGACAGCAGCTCCCACATCTTGTCCCCAAAACCAGCTTGCCTTTCCTTTTGCCTCACCTACAGAGTCCAAAGTTGTCTACCCATCCCACACAGTTGCAGAAGCAAACTCCCAACAGTACAGCTCTTCATGCCTTGTCATCCTCTGTCTCTGTTTCTGTGGCTGAACCCTACCTGATGCAGACAGAACTTGACTTGTAGATAATTCAGCCTTCAGCCAATTGAACCTCAATCTTCATTTTGCTTTCTTCTCTTCTACTTATAAATGTGTAGAAATTCATTCTTTGCACAAAGGTAAACAGACCATGTTTTCCTCGAAATGTAAGATCCCAATGTTGGAGACGTCTCAACAAAGTAAATCTGTCATTTTTGAGAATTACAAAACATCCAGTTTCCCATCTTCCACACCAGCATTTCACAACAGACATGACTCAGTCTCTCAACCAGGACATCATATGATAGGAGGACTCACTAAATTAAACTTCAGGATTAATACTGAATATTGGCTTCAATCAGACTGTAGAATGGAAATCTAAAGGACACAAGCATCTGTTTCATTTCCCTCAAGAGGAAACAGGCATTGACTTTACTACCCTTTCATGCTTATTAGCATTTCTCTTCACATCTGTCACCTGAGGAGGATACCTGAAGGAAGTCCAAGATCAGCCAGGGGGAAGCCTGGCCTCAGTGAGGAGGTTGAGGTTGCCCTTGTCTTTATATCAAATGCTTTGCTCCAGCCAACTGGCCCTTTCAGTTCTGGCTAAAGTGACTGAATTCAAACAGCTGCTTGTCATTCATATACTAAGAGCTGAACATCTGTAACTTTCAAAGTCATGTGAAGGAAACAGACAGAACCCAAAGTTCCCGATCTAATAATGGCCCCACTTATCCATAAATATACACTTTGCTCAAGTATATCATCAGAGCTCCTAATTAAAATGCTATAAATTATAGCAGAAAATTAAAAGGAGTTGTAGAGGAAGGAAGAAATATGTGTGTTGCTAAAATGAGAAAGTTACCTTCTGAGCCTACTCTGGCTATTTAAAATAAGTTCAAATGACAGTGCTGAATGAACCCAAAACACCAGTGAGTATTGTACTGACCAACTGCAAGGATGTGCTAAATGGTTTGTTCAGGGACTATTAAGATCGGGGAGATTTGCATCACCATTAAGACTATAAAAGGTGACTTGATGATTAATTTCATTTCCAACTTGGCTAAGCTATGGTACCCAAATATTCAGTCAGACAATATTCCCAGTGTTTCTGTGATACATTTTAGACAAAAATGAATTTAAATTGGTGGATTTAGAGTAGAGAAAATTATCCCTTCTAAAGCAAGTTCACCTTTCACAATGAGTTCAAAACCTAAATAGACCAAAGGCTCAACCTCACCACCACCATTACCACCTATGTAGCTGATGGGAACTTTTGCAAGCAGACTGCTTTTTTCCCATTAAACTGCAGCCCTTCAACATACATAGCCTCCTAACCCTCAGATTTTTAACTCACCAAACCTCCATGACTGAATAAATAATTCCTTTAAAAAGTTCAGAACCTGAAAGGAATAAGGTTCTAAATAGTTTTTTATTTAAAAACTGAGGTGTTATTTAAAATGAGATCTGGTTGTCTGACACAACTCAGCCTCGTACTGGAATGAGCCCTTATTATACTGAAAGTGGTCCACTAACCTTATCAACATTAGCATCACCTAGTAGCTCGCTAAAAACCCAGGATTTGGGGCCCTATTAAAGACTTCCACCTTAGTCAGATCACCCAGGTAACCATATTCACACTAAATTCAAGATGAAAGTATTTCACTGTGGATATGACATTCTCCTATTTAAGAGGAAGAGTGAGAAATCACACAGTAGTAATTGTTCCTAAAAGTCAGTCTTTATTGTAATTACCAAGAATTTCCAGCAAAATTCCCAATCATCTGGTAAGATTATCCTTCCCTGACCTTACCAGGTTGGGCCAGGCTAAGTGACTTTTGTTCTGGATGATGAGAAATGCTCAGAATGGGCCTGTGTCATTCAGCAACAAGGACAGTTGTGTATGTGTCCCTCTTTTTCTCTCTTCCATGATAAGTGGCAGTGCATAGGTAGTAATTTCTCAGTCAACAGGGAACCTGGGGCAGAAAATTCAATTTACCAGAAATGAACATGGAACTTGAAAGAACCATTGTACGGGGCTCCAGAGATGCAGTGGTACTTTCTTCCTGTCTCATTGATATACTGTATCACCAATTGATTCATTCAGCTCATATTGATTGAGTGGCTACAAGGTATCTTGAGATTCTGTGATTAAATTAACCAGAGAAAGCCTTTATGAATCTCCTTGTGTCTGAGGAAAGACAGGCAAATAAATGACTAAAATATTTTCAATAGTAGTAAGTACTACAAAGAGAATGAAATAGAGAAAGAGGCCATGGCAAGCTGTGATGGAGCTCTTGATGCTTTCCTTGCCCAAGGAACTGACATGTGACCAGATTTCTTGGTCAAGGGAAACACACCGCCATTTGAACATCTGGGAAAAGTACCTCTAGGCAAGGGAGATACGTAATGGCCTTCAGGCAAGAACATGCCTGGCATGAAAAACCAAGATGAACTGAATCTCTAAGAAGCCCAGCAGTGAACAGGTGGAGATGGAGGTTAGTCTAGAGTAAGGCTGGAGAGTTAGTCAGATTCCAGTCCAGGAACTTTCAAGTTTATTCAAGTATGCTAAATGTGATGGGAGGATGTGATCTGAAGTACACTTTAGTAGCATCACAAATAACAACCTTTCATTGAGGAGAAAGAGGGCACATGGGGTAGGAAATAGAAGATAGCGAAACAGAAGTCACTTCAAAGAACAGAAAAATTCATTTCCTACCATAGGCTTAAAAGGATAGAGAATGGCAAATATTTGTTGAACACCCATCAGAAATATTTGATGCCTGCCAATTATCAAATACTCTATTCTCTCTCCCTTACCCCCATGTACTATATACCCCCATAATGATAACTCAGTAATATCCACCTTAAGAAAATCAGTTCTGAGTTCAATGTATCCTGGTGATGTATTCAGACTTTTGTATCAGAGAGAAATGCAATGGTCTTTCTGTCATATTTGGATTTGATTTTTCTTCATCCAAAAATCTAGAAACTAAAAATATGATTTACATTCCCAAATTCTATATCCGACTACATTCATGGCCAATATACAAATGTGAAACAAGTAGAAAGAAGACTTTGAAGAAGATTAAAATCCAAAAGGGATATGATATCAGAGAGCAATTCTGGAGGTAATGATGAGTGTTTGCTCTGTGGGAGACAGGGAATGCTTCCTTACTAAGCTGTGACTTGAAGAGGCCCCTTCCATGCCCTTCTCTGAAAAATCTCAGCTATGTACCTATAAATGATCTTTCTGTAATATTGTTCCCTGGGTCTCAGTCTGAATTACACAGTGGAAATTATGTCCCCAAAGCTTAACCACCCATAAATCCTTTTTCCTTTTTATTAATATGCATTGGGAAAAAGTGGGTTTAATAGTGACATTTTTATATGCACACATAAGGTATTTTGTTATTCTAACATCTCATAGTCACAAGCCCATTGAGTCTCAGCAGGTGATCCATCCAACAGTCCATTCTCTCCAAAACTCACTCATCTTCAATATCTACATTTATCTTTCTAGGCATACTTTGCATCTATACTTTTGTCTTTCTCACACCAAAATCCCAATGTCAGTAGGGGAGCCATTTTGTCCAACAGAGAGATTTGCAACCTACCATTCCTGCGTCATTGATCCAAGTCAAAGAACTTTTGCAATGGAAGTGAGAGCCATACCCCTATCATAGGCCCAGTGCTAGACTTGCTCCTAAAGGCCTTCTTGGCTTTGTCTTTGAAAAGGTGAGATTTCAGACTGCAAATCTTCAATTTCATACACTCTCAAACTTCTTACTTCCTGCATACAAACTGATTAATCTTTTCTGAGTTCATTTTTGTATCATTAGCAACGCCCCCCCAAAAAAACACCTGTAGCCAATGATAACTAAAAGCAACTGCTAAGTTTCCATAGTATAAACTATTCACTTAAGGCAAAGGTTGGGGAACTGTGGCACTCCTGGAGGCCAAATGTATGCAGCAATTTGATTTTGGGGGAGTATCTTCAAAAACAGGAAACCAAGGTTTGTTAAAACAAAACAAAACATACATCAGAGATTCACATGGTACAAAAACCATAAAATAGTTACCATCTTGCTTTCCATGCCAAATTTTGCCAAGTCCTGTCCTGGAAGCACAAGTATCTTTCTCCTGGGCTATCTTTGACTGTTCAGTCAAATGTCCATCCATACATAATATGGGCAACTGTGGTGATATATTGTTTATTATCTAATAAAGATTGCCTGAAGGATCAGAGTTCGAAACCAACCACACTAGTTAGCTCTAGAAGCACACATCTTTAATCCCAGAACTCAGGAGACAGAGGCAGATGGATTTCTGTGAGTTCAAGGCCACACAAGGCTACATTAGAGTGAATCAATCTAAACAGAGCTCATGCCTTATATACTAGAGAGTATATAAGGAGCTCAGTGCAGTCTCAGAGAGCAGTCTAGGATTCTGAGGCTTGGTAGAGAGAAGTGCAGTTTGGAGATGCAATCCAAGATGTGATGGATCACCCCCTTTGACCTGAGCATTGAAAGAGGTGAGAACTCTCTAGTGTCTGGTCGCTTTGTTTCTCTGATCTTCAGCTTCAACCCTAATATCTTCTCTGTGTTTTTATTATCAGTGTTGCAGGTAACCATGGATCTAACTTCCAAATGCTTTCCTTATCGTCCACTAAGCATGACGCCAAAGGATGTGTTAGTGTTTTTCTGTAGTAACACTTCCTTTCAGTCTGAGTAAGCTAGATTGTACTTGAGACTCCTCCAGACCATAGTCAGCTTTATAGTCAACAAGACTCATGATGATTTAACATCATCACCAGCTTCTAAATTTATCACAGCAGGAAAAGGAGAATTTGGAAAATTGTGTACTGTCCTTAAATGTCCTGCTTGGAAATGACATTTTACTCTCAAAAAGAAGGTATCTGGACATGGTCAACTACTCAGGACAGCAAAACATATTTTCCTAGAAGGAGAAAGGCTACAATCACTTTTCTACAAGGTCACTAAAACTACTACACTTGCAGTCTTGTTCCACAAAGGGAACATCCATTATGGGCTTGATAAAAGTCTTTCCATTTTGTTTCATATTCATTAAAATATGTTTTGCTAATATCCTTTCATATTATTATAGCAATTGCCTGTTGGATATTCACACTTTGAGACCATGATTATTTAGTTTATTAGAAGATATGAAAAAATTAAATATAGGAGACACAATTTATTGTATAAGCAAATGAATACAAGAATGTAATTATCCTTTGTTATTGAATTTCCATTTTATTTACACTTTGCAAATAATTTCTTTGTATTTTATAATCATAAAGAATTAGAATCACCTATATCCTTTAATAGGCCACTATACTAAGAATCATAAAATAAATTTTTAATCTCTGTCTCCTTCAGACAGAGATTGTGTCAATTGATTTTATTTTAAAAATCTATTGGTTTAGATACAAATTTTACTGATTTTATTATATATAATGAGTCTTAAAATTTATAAATTATTCTTAATTTTATTCCAAGCATATGCAAAATCATTCATAATGAAACAGATATAGCTAGTTTATAAACTGCTTAGCATTGGTTCTTCCCATCTTCTAATATACTTTATTAATTCCCTGCAATACTTCAAGAATGTGTTTTTAAGAAAAACTACATACAATAGTGTGTTTCTGGGTGCTTGCATATTCAAATACTCAGAACTTGACCTTCTACTACAAAGTCTAAGAAACCCTAGGCTAACTGCACCAATTATGATTTGTCATTCTATGAACTCAGAAAGAATTACACAACTGTTGTCTTCAAGCAATACCTGCAGTGTTGTCTAGATAGTTTCTGAGCAGGTGAGATTCAGCTTGTCTGAAGCAACTGGAAGACATCCTAGCATAAACATATATTTCATTCCCAAAGCTTTTCCTGCTCAGTTCAGCCTTGAGGAAAAGATAAACCCAGTTGCTGCGAGTATGTAACTGAAACTACTTTCCACAAACCCTCGAGTAATTCCTTTCTTGCCTCTCCCCATTATGCCCATAGCTTCCTGCTTCCATCCAGTGATGTGAAGGGAAATCTGTGCTTGATTAAAGCTACAGTTACCAATCGGAACCACTGATTCCTTCTGCCACTTGATTACATCCTTGCCACGCATCTTTCACTTTACTGAGTACATAGCCGGAGCCAAGGGATATACTGTGAACTGATTATACAGCTGCTATCTCCTTTTGTACTCTTATTGTGACAATCATAAATTGCAGCTTAAAGCAATACCTGCTTCTTGTCTCATTATCCTATAGAACCTATAGTGGGTTCTCTGGCTTAAGTTCCATGATGTAGTAGAAGAACACTTTTTGTTTTAGTTTGGTTTGATTTGATTTTTCTGGAACTTCTGAGGACAAATGTACTTGGAAGATCATTCAGTTCTGTATGATTGCAGGAGCTTGCACCCACAGCTCCAATTCAAAGTCAGAATAAGAGGTACCGCTCATGACCCTTCACCTTCTGGCCTGTCCCCAGTACTTCTTTGCCCAACTTCTCTGCTTTGGGGAGCACATGTGGTTAATTTGGGCTAACTCATGTCTTCCCTACTGTAGGCCTGCTGATACATGACCCTAATTATTCCTGTAAAGTCACTTTGCAGCAATATCTCAGTCAGTGTTTAAATTTCCACAGTGTAGAGGATCCTTGAAAAGCAACTTTACAACTGAAAATACACTATAAAAACATCGACATGAATTTGTAAGTCTTTACCTGTCCTCAGTTAGCAGGTATCCACATTCAGCCTTACTTGATGCCTTCTACAACCCCGTTGGAGGAATATCTTTCTCTTTTTATGAGTAAACTTCCTCCTTTTCTTGCGACCAAGTAAGTGGTAAGAAGCAGTAATCAACCTTGTCCTAAATAAAGATTTAATTGCCTTTTTTAGAGTCAGCTATTCCCCTAAATTTTATATAGTCTAAAATGACTAACAATAGATTTCTCACCCAAGCACAGTGATAGATTATTATGTCAAAATATGTCTTTATTAAACAAAATTAGATTTTTTGAGTTTGGTGAGGTTAATTTGTGAGTTAAATTCACTACTTAGAAGACAGAGAGAAAATATTTTTTAATGTATTGCCCTTGAATACCATTGTCATTGATGAGTTTCACGGGGCTTATTTCCTCTACCAGGAATTGGAATCAAATGGAATGGACTGGTTTCTATTTTTAAAAAGCTGAATTTAAATGCATGGCACACATGTATCCAATAGCTAAATTTAAAATGCTAAAGGGTGTGCAAAACTTCTGTGTTTAGCTAACCCTCTAATGAGAAAGACTCACAATACTGAAGTCTCAAATACTTTTGAGAATAGTGAAGAAATAAGCCACGTAATTTTAGAGTGCCATAATTGGAAGTCCTGGAAAGAGAAAGATCAAGCAGCCAGCATGGATTTAGGCCATGAAGAGTTTTAATTTAAAGGCTGAGAGCAAAATCACAGTCCTTTCATAATTATCATAAGGAGACTTAGGGTATGCTCCCTGGCACAGCTGTAGTGCCTAATGAAAAGGGAGCATTTCTCTCCTGTTTGGCTTATTTTATTCCTAATCAGCAACAGTACTTCAAATTAGTTGCACAATCTTTCAGTCTCTTTCAGACATAAAAGCCTCTTTCCCCACTCTCTTGATATTAGCATAGCTCCCTTATTGAAGTAACAACCAAAATGCTCCCACCCAAGTCTATAGACCCTTCTTCATGCACAGTACTATCATAAGGGGATCATCACATGACTCAAAGAGTGAAAGTAAGATATGGGGAAGAGCCACTGTCTTATTAGCATGAGAGGTACTGAAACACGTATGCAATGCCTCACTGACAAAGTTCAGAATGCTCAGAAGACTAAAGTTCCACCAAACAAGGACTGGCAATCCACACTTGAAAAATCTTGAACCAAAAAAAGGATATCAAACTGTAAAGCACTTGGGGATAAATTCCATTCATATTTCATATATTTAGCTCTATCGGGTAGATATTGTAGCATTAATGTGACTTGACCTGTTACATTCAGTATCTGTCATTTGGGATGTTAGATTGTCTGGTATTTATTTAACATAATTAGCACTTGTCTAAGCATAAACTCTGTGGGATAGTTGTAGTTTGTGATCCAGAGACTGAAAGATGATGTTGTTGAAGTCTTCCATCTATTTTGTGTAAAACTATTGCTTCATACACATGGCCAATTGAAGTGATCTTACATTTCTTTCTACTCGGGGGCCGGGGGTGGAGGTTTCAAGTTAAGATCTCAACAGGTTACATAACTTTAGGCTTTAGCCTCAGAGAAAAATAACTCGCTGTTTGTCTTCCTCAGTTTTGCAGACCTAAAACTATAAAACCCATAGCCTTCTTTGAGTCTTAGAGATATGTTAGCTAGTCCCAGACTCATCAAGGTACTAAAAGTAATTTTAAAAACAAGAGTTATTTGACCTCAATGAGGATACTGAGAGTTACTTTATATCCTTATTAACATCTGTGGTTCAAGTCATAACTCCAATGTTGCTTGCTTGGGTGACTACAGATGGACAAAACTGATAAAGAAAAGCAGATGAGACCTGTCCTCTCCAGCAGAACAGTCATGGAAGGTGTCTTGCCTAGCCCTAGCTCCACAGCGGCCACTCAGAGCTGGAAACTAAAGGTCATTTTCATTACCATTAATGCTCCAATCCTATTATTGTAACCAACCTCAAAATACCCATGTAATGCTAGGCTTAGCTTCATTCCTTGGGTGATAGAAAAGGCGCAAAACTTCTTACAGATGTTTATGTCTTTGCCTAGGGTAGTTTTAGAAACCAGAAGCACACTGTCTAATTTTATGTGGCCTTTAGTTCAGTATAATGCAGCAACATGTAAGTTGTTGCTGCATAGAGCACTCATATCTTGAGTATTATTTAAGGCTAACTTACAGAATAGTACCTTTCTCCATTAAGATAATGCTTTCCTTATTTAACTAAAATAGTCATTTCAAGTAGGAAGTATAAACTACTTCAAAACATGGCCATATGAATATCGTAAAGCATACTACTCCTTTGGAGGTGTTGGATAGTCAAAGAAAACAATCTGTCAGACAAAGCTTTTGCTTACAGTGTCAGATCAGTGGCCATTATTTTTGTCACAGTCAATTCAACTGTTCACGTGATTATGGAATATTGGAACTTAGAATTTAATAGGCTATGGAATTTAAACTTTATTACACATGTAGATTTTTAAAAATAAGAACTAAAGTCCAACAAAGTTAAATATTTTCTATAGGGTCACAGAGCTAAAGTACTGCATATGCTCAAATTGCTGTGTTTTTGTGCAACAAATTTAACTTAGTTTCATTGCAGACAGAGACTTTATAGGGCACTAAAGAGAAAAAAATGTGAATAAAGAATTGGTGTGCCCTAAAGGAACACTTCTCAAATTCTAGCATATCAATATTTAGTACTTAGTATGACCTCCAAATGCTTGAGGCCTGTGTATTCAAAAAGTATGAAGAACATCCTCAAATTGGATTCCTTAGTAAAAGTTAAAGTTTAAAATCTAAGTTAGATACCTCACTATGAGAAAGAGAAGGAATGTGAACACATTTTAGATTTTTGCCTGAAGTAATGTTTTTAAATAAGAAAGTATATATGATAGTTTGTGACCTGGAAAAAAGTGTAATTTGGTTAGCTCAGGAGGTACATTTTAAGCTAAAATTATGTCATGCTCTGATGCTTTTAAATTAAACTTTTACTACTTAGCCATGTAAAGTATTTGATTTTTGAAAGGACTTTATAATCAAGTAATTAACAAAAAGTGCAAGGACAGTTATAAAATATGGAGAAAGACTTAAAAGGATTGTAGCCAGCTTTAATCCCTTTCCAATGGGAAGACTTTTTCAAGACTTATTTTAAATTAAGTATTTTTCTCTTTGAGAAAACAAAAAGATAACTACTCTCCCCTGTTACATCTAGGGGGAAAATCATAAAGGAATGCAAAATGGTCACAGCCATAGGAATGTATTGCTGTATGGGTGTAAAAATGGGAATTGATGTCATTGCACTCTCTAATTTGCAAAACCTCATGGAGACCACTCTCAAGGAGGTGGTTTGTGAGCTCCCAGACAACTGAATCTTTCAACAGTGAGGGCTAGAGAGAGCAGAGGGAATAATTCCCTGCTTTGTTCTGTTTTAATATAGAAGGCACAAAGCCCACCCTTAAAATGTACGGCATACACATATTACCCTAACTGGCAGTTTTCTCCGTAGGACTCATAAAACTGGTGGGACTTGCTCTCACCCTGAAACAGGCAGCCTAAGGTGACCACCTACTATTCCCTGCACTCACTTGCAGTTCTTCATAGCTTCAGCTGCTCTCTGCTGTCTCCTGATTTATCTGAGATGCTGTGTAACTTTTAGTCATCAAGCTCTGTTTGGTGAAGAAAGAAGCTGTCAAAGGCAACATTCATTTAAAATCACAGGATGCAAATTGGGGACTCCCAATTATTTCTGAGTGGAAGGTACTGTTGAGTAGGGAAAATGCATTGTTGTTGCTTCCATAGCTGGTGATTTCTTATTCTTCTGTCTCAGAGTTCAGTCACTACCTGAAATATGGGGGCTAGGCAAACGGATCGGCATTTAAGAGTACATGCTTCTCTTGCAGAGGACCCAGGTTCTATTATTAGAACACACATGGTGGGTCACAACCATCCTAACTATAGTTGCAAGGGGTCTGGTGCCCACTTTTGCCCTCTGCTGGCACTGGGCACACGGCACACACATGGTGCACTTACATTAAGCAAACACTTGAACATGTAAAATAAAAATGACTGCACAAATGGGAGATGAACAAGGAGAACACTAACAAACATGTTAAAGTGGAGTGAGAAAATGCCGTAAAGACTCACCACTACACAAAGAACTACAGGCCACTGAATAAACCCAGGAGTTACTTTCCAATTGATTGTCCAATGTCAAAAGGCCCTGAAATCACACACACACACACACACACACACACACACACACACACACACACACACACGTAGCATATGAAATCAACAGGAATATATGTACATGCAAATACATATATGTGAGCGGTGACATTGGATGAAAAATGAGGTCATGAATTTAGAGGAGAGTCAGGAAAGTTATACGGATGTGTTTGCAGGAAGCAAAGAGAAAGCAGAAATTTAATTAAAATACAATCTCAAAATTAACAAATGAAAATAGATATATAAATACTTGAAATGATTAATACAATCTGTGAAAGAGGATCAACTTGTCATATTCTGGCTATGAATCACTTAATCTGACTAATTGAATGCTGTCTTGGAATTTCTAGCACTGTGATAAAAAAAAAACATCATGACCAAAAGCAAGGATGAATTTTAACTGACATGAACATATCACTGTCCATCATCAAAGAAAGTTGGGTTAAGAACTCAAGGGAGGCAGGAACTGAAGCAGAAGTCATGGGATAATTCTGCTTACTGGCTTGCTTTTCTACATTACTTAGCCTGCTTTCTTATGTTCCCCCAGACCACCTGCCCAGGAGTGGCAACATCCATACGGATGAGGTCCCTCCCATTTCAGTCATCAATTAAGAAAATACACTACAGACTTGCCTACAAGAAACCCTTTTTCATTTTTTTATTTTTTTTACTTTAATTTTAAATAGCTTGCTTCACATGTCAATCCCAGTTCCCTCTCCCTCCCTTCTCCTGCACCCCCCACTATCCCCCCTAGCCTCCCACCCTATCCCCACTTCTTTCCACATAAGGGATATCTAGAGTCTGTCGTTTCACTCAGAGCAGGGTCCAGGCACACCCCTAAGAGTCCGGGCTGAGAGAGCATCCCTCTGTGTTATGGACACACGAAGTCCATTTGTATGCCAGGGAAAGACCCAGCAACTCCACTCTTAGGCATATATTCAAAATATGCAAATTCATACAACAAGGACATCTGCTCCACTATGTTCATAGCAGCATTATTTGTAATAGCCAGAACCTGGAAGCAACCTAGATGCCCCTCAACTGAATAGTGGATAGAGAAAATGTGGTACATTTACACAATGGAGTACTACTCAGCAGAAAAGAAACCATCCTGAGTGAGGTAACCCAGTCACAAAAAGACAAACATGGTATGTACTCACTCATATATGGATTTTAGACATGGATCAGGATAGTGCCAATTTGCACCTCCACTGACAGAGAGTCTGGGAAACAGTAAAGAACCTAAGAGATATGCATGGTACCCAAGAGAAGAGGAATGAGGCAAGATTCTCTGAACAGATGGGGATCATGGCGAGGGGTGGGGGTAGTGGGAGCTGGGAAGAAGAGAGGGGAGAAGAGGAAGAGAGAGTAGGTCATGGGGGAACAGGAAGGTTGAGTGGGGAGTAGAATAGGGGAAAGAGAGAATCATAGGTTAGAAGACAGATCAGGCACCAGTGTGACCTCTAGCAATCTACAAGGATGACATCAACTGGCAAGCTAAGCAATAGTGGAGAGACCACCTTTAATGCCCATTCCTGATAATGAACTTGATGTCTATAGCCATCCTAGAACCTTCATCCAGTGACTGATGTAAGCAGAGGCAAACACGCACAGTTAAACACTGAACTGAACCCATGGAACCCAGTGACAGAGAGAGAGGAGCGATGAGCAAATTGGCAAAGAATGGGCTGGCAAAACCAGCAGAGACAGCTGATCTGAACAAGGGGGAGCTCTTGGAGCCCAGACCGAAAGCTGGGAGGCCAGCATGGGACTGATCCAGACCCCCTGAGTGTGAGAGTCAGTGAAGAGGCCTGGGCAACCTCTGGGGCCCCGGGCAGTAGATCAGTGTTTATGCCTACAAGAAACTCTTATGGAGACATTTCCCCTCTTCCAAAATGTGTCAATTTGGCATAAAACTAGCAGCAAAAGAATCATCACACTGATAATTATGCAACCATCTATTTACTCACACAAATAACAAAAACACTCTGCAAGTTTATTTCCCCTAACACATTATCATAAAGAGAAACTTTCAGTGAGTATTAATCACTCAGTTTATAGTAAGAATTATTTTTGGTTAAGTGAACAGCATTTGGATACAGGGAGACTTGTGACTCTATCAACCTCTGACCCATTTCAACGCTACTTGAGTTTTCATAAAACTAATTGCTTTCCCTGCCTCTTCTTTAGGAAGATAATTCACTCTTGGGGAAGAGGATGGCAGATCAGGGGGTAAATACCTTCAGCAATTAAATGAAACAGTCATTCTGTGTCCCCCAAGAATGTTCTAAATACTGAGGCCAATGACATGGAGCAGAAAACAACACACAGTGACCTGGTTCTCAAGGAGTTTACACTACAGCTATGGTTACACTGTGCACATTAGCCACTGGTCCACTAAGAATGAATAAAGCGAGAAATAAAGCTAAATCTAAATAGGAGCTGAAGAAGAAAATGTGCAGGAGATAACTAAGCGGTAGTATAGTGAAAATTATCTCAAGAGGAGGAAATCGATAATGTTTTAGAGTTAGGAAATGATTCTGCAGAAGGAAATGAAAACGCTGAGAAAGGACCTGCAGCAAATGCGTTGTGGAAGGAAACTCACCTTTTGGGGGAAATGATACAGAATAGGATCTTTGGGTAAGCAAATGGTGTGTGGTCAATTATTCTTGTTTTTATGTTGCATTTGTTTTGAGTGCTTATAGGAATTAAACCCTATGCATAAATATCATACTGTTGGATTTCTAGATAAAATTATTGAAAACAGAAGGCTGTTACCTCTGGTCTGAAGTGAGGTCTTTGTGACCAGCTGTGACCAGGCTAATCTCTCAAACTGAAAGATCCAGAATAAGATGGAGGGAGGAGAGACATTTCCCTTCCGAGGGAAAACAATTTTTGTCAGCCTATGCTTCTAAGGTCTCCACCCATCTGTAACATGATTTTTTATGCTATGGTTTTCTTTTCCCAAACACTGTGAATAACTGTTAGCAAGGGGAAATTATTCTCAATGTCTGGTTGATCTGCTACAGTCTATTCGTGTGTCCTCAAAGGTTCTCCTCTCTCTTTACCTGTAAACCATGGTTACCATTTCTCTGCTGTATAGTCTGCTCTGTTGACTGACTCTGGTCCTGATGGCAACAAATGGCTCAGCGATCTAAATCAGAGGCCAGAAAACATTTTTCAGTAGAGAACCAAACAGTAAGCAGATACATTCAGCAGCAACTATTCGTATCTTCCATTATAATATGAATATAACTATAAACACTATAAAATAATGAGCTTGGTTATGTTCCAAATAAACTCTAGTACCGGACACATAAAGTCACATCATGTGTTAATATTCTTTGAGTGAGTTTTCTTCAATATTTAAAAAAATATGATCTCAGGATGCATCTCTATTGGTAGAGTGTTCAGGTAGCATTCCATTCTCTCTGAAGCATCACATAATGCCAGGTGCGGTTGTCCATCCTTATAATCTGAGTATTATGCAGGTATAGGTGACAAGGTCATAAGTTCAATCAAGGTCATCCTTAACTATTCATGTTAGCCTGGAATATGAGAGATTCTGTCTCAGAAACAGGTAATTTTTCTACAATAATAAAACAAAAACCACTGAAAATTTGCAGTTATTGAAAAAGGATTTGGCCCACTGCCAGGCTGGTCAATCCCTGGACTTAAAATGTTGACCACTGGACCCACAGAGGCACACAGAGCCTTAGAAGCTTTGTATATATTTCTGCATAGGAGCACCACATGCCAATAGCCTCTGCCTCCACAAGCTGATGTGTTTGCTCCTACACTGTTCATCTTCAGGGACTCAGCTTGTTCATCTCTGTCTGCTGTGAATAGTGTATATGTGTTGCTGGTTTAGTCTTGCAACTCACTTGTAACTCAACTAAGAATAACACACTAGGATAAGACTTCCATGATCACACAATTTTAAGTGGGACAGACAAAAGTCAGCCTAGTTGAGTAAGGCACCATTTTTTAAACATACATATGTATGGTTTCATATTTTCTCCCGAAGTTTTAATCAACTGTCTTGTCTGTTTCCTTTTTATCTTTACTTTTCCTTGATCCTGACTTGCAGTGCTGTTTTGCATCCAGGACCTTTCATAAACCAAAAAAAAAAAAAAATCAACCACTGAAGTGTTGAAAGTCTTTAAAATATACATATACATATGCACATGTGTTAAGAGAAGCTTTTTCTTTTGCTAGCCGCTTTGGTTATCCCCCGCCAGTCGCCTGGGCTCTGCCGCGCCAGCCTGGTTCTAGATCCGCATGAGTCCCAAATAAACACACAGGAGGCTATATTCATTATGAAGCTGTTGGCCTTGTTTGTCTCTTACTGGCTAGCTCTGCCTTAAGTAATTACCACATAATTGTTAATCTAAGTATGTTTCTTACCGGAGAATAGTTCCCGGTGTCCTACTCCCATGGCGTCACATGTTGACTCTCTTGTGTTTCCCCTTCCCAGAATCCTCCTCGACTCCTAGCCCCACCTATCTAGATTCCTATTGGCCAGACAGTGCTTTATTAGCATAAGACTTCCCCAACATCTCCTCTTTTCTGTTTAAACAAAAAGAAAGGTCTTAACTTTAACACAGTCAAATTGTATATAACAGAACAGTTATCAAATAAGAACATAGTTACAATATTTTAGCAAGATTTAAAGAAAATATCATCTATCCCATTCTTGTGAGTCTAAAGTTCTATATATAGCTTATCTTTTATCATAGCTTATCTTTTATAACTATCTGTCTTCAACTCCATCAAAGACCACAGAAGGATAATATATAAACACTAGGATTGACAGAGACATCTTACTGCCTGGACAGTCACCCGAAGTTCCTCTGTAATGTTGGGGCATCCATCTTCAGCCCATAGGCCACAATATGTCTGGAACACTTCTCAGCAAAGCAGGAAATTTCAAACTGTCCATCTGCGTTGGCAGTCTGTCAGTCATTTTTCTTTGTCCTGCAGCAAGTCTCGTAGACTCTTCATCAAGCAGGAACCCTGTAAGACTGAGTTCAGTAGTCAGTTTCCTGTGGGTCCTGCATGTCCAGATGATACAACAGTCAAACAATCTAGGCAAGAGCAGTTTCTTGCCCAAATGGCTAATCTTGCCATGTTGAAAGCAAACTTTATAACGAGTTTCTTCGATGCCCATCTTCCTCTCAGACGTAATTGGTGCTGTCAGGAGCAGACATTTCTCATTGCCAAGACAAACCCTAAACCATTTTAAATGCCATGTTCTGAAGGTCTTTGAGAGGTTTGAAGACTGTCCATCTCAAATATATTTCTGTATATCTAGAATACCTAACTTATGTAACTAGAAATTCTATTATAAGTAACTATCTATAGTCTGTATTCAATTATGCATTACGTTGTAAAAGATCAGTATAAGCACAATACTTAATCAAGAGGAGAAATATAAGCATCACAAAATTGACTTTGAATTTGTATCAATAAATGAAAAACAATACCCATAACATAATTCCCCTTTTTTACCATTAAAAAGATTGGCTATGATCACTAGCCAATTATAAACAATCCCATTTAGATGAAAACAAAGATTTATAAACAAGATGGGAATTGGGACGTCGCTCATTCCAAACTGCTTCCTGCTGGAAGGGGGTGCTGTTCATACCATGGGGATCATGACAAAACTCAGAAACCTGTATAAGTCCTTATTTTCGTGGTCTGTAAAGCTGCATCATCTTAGCTGTCTCAATTGTTGGAACACCTGGTCCACTGCTTCCGGGGGTCTTGGTTCGTGCAACCACAGAAGCCTGGAAGAAATCTTCAGCTTTTCATTTTCTGTAGAAACATAAATAAAAACTCCTTTTCCGAGTAACATATCCTTATGCTTAAATTTTGAAGTCAAGGTATTTTCAAAAGATATAAGTTGTATTAATTTAGCAGCATTTCTAATCAAGTGTACTTTAGCAGCAGTTCCTTCCTGAGCAAGCAAAAAACTGAAAAACATAATAGCGTACAGTATCCAGACTCTCTGTGTATTTTCCATCTTTACGTGGCTTATTTATTTATTATTACTTTATTTATTTTACTTTTATTTATTTTTCTCTGAGACAGGGTTTCTTTGGAAACCTGCCTGCCTCTGCCTCTGGAGCAATCCTACCGGCGTGCGCCACCACAACGCCGGCTTTTGTATTTATTTACCACTTTGCCATTTCATTTTCTCTCTCAATCTCCCATATATTTTTAAACACACTGTAAACCTTTAGAGGTTTTCTTTATCCAAGTGTGACTTTACTGTAAATCTTTATGTTTTTCTGGCCACGTGTCTTATCTGTAAAACCGCGACTGTTTTAAACTGCCGTTTCAAGATGGCGGGCGTAAGCGTGACTCTAGCTTACCGCCTCAGTCCATGCTGACCTCCAGCAAAAGCTGCCACTTCCAGCTGTACGTACACACTTTTCAATCGTTAGCAGAGTCTCTTAAAACAATTTTTCTGGCTGATTTTTTTTTTCTTTTTATGCCGAGTCAGGAAGACTCCAGTAAGCGAGCCATGTGAATCTCGGCTTGTCGTTAGCAAAACAGAGCACACCTGAGAAAATTGCTGCTACCAAAATCTTTGCTTCTCTCTGTTCTTCTGTTTCTAAAATTCCTTTAAAGCTTTTGCTATTTTGCGTGGAAACTCATAATCCCACTTCTGACACCATTCTGTTAAGAGAAGCTTTTTCTTTTGCTAGCCGCTTTGGTTATCCCCCGCCAGTCGCCTGGGCTCTGCCGCGCCAGCCTGGTTCTAGATCCGCATGAGTCCCAAATAAACACACAGGAGGCTATATTCATTATGAAGCTGTTGGCCTTGTTTGTCTCTTACTGGCTAGCTCTGCCTTAAGTAATTACCCCATAATTGTTAATCTAAGTATGTTTCTTACCGGAGAATAGTTCCCGGTGTCCTACTCCCATGGCGTCACATGTTGACTCTCTTGTGTTTCCCCTTCCCAGAATCCTCCTCGACTCCTAGCCCCACCTATCTAGATTCCTATTGGCCAGACAGTGCTTTATTAGCATAAGACTTCCCCAACACACATGCGATAAGAATTAGTGAAAAGGAGGCCATGAATTTGAAGGACAACAAGGAAGAGTATGCAGGAGGTTTGAAGGGAGGAAAGGGAGGGGAGAAATATAACTGTATTATAATTTGAAAACAAAACTCTGGTTGCTATAAAAAATGTACTTTATCCCAATTTTTTCACATGTGGCTGTGACTTCTTTTTTTATTAACATCATTTTTTTATTAACATCGTTGTTTCTTTTTCATTTAAATTATAAACAAGCTTGTTTTACATGCCAATCCCAGGTCCCTCTCCCTCCCCTCCTCCCCTGCACCCCCCACTCACTCCCTATCCCATTCCCTTTCTGCTCCCCAGGAAGGGTTAGTCCTTCCATGGGGAATCTTCAACATCTGTCATATCATTTGGACAAGGGGCTAGGCCCTCCCCCATGTGTCTAGGCTGAGAGAGTAACCCTTTATGTGGAATGGGCTCCCAAAGTCCATTCAAATACTAGCGATAAATACTGATCCCTACCAGAGGCCCCATAGATTGCCCAGACCTCCTCACTGACACCCATGTTCATGGGATCTGGATCAGTCCCATACTGTTCTTCCAGGTATCAGTCTGGGGGTCTATGAGCTTCCCCAGGTCAGCTGTTTCTGTGGGTTTCTCCAGCCTGGTCTTTCACAATTGTTTCTTATAATACTCTTTAGTGACTATAATTTCCTTCTCATTTAAATTCTTGTTTCTTGTGGAGGAAAAATTTTGCAATTCTTCTTTAGTCTTATTTTCCATTATTAATATGCATTACGTTTGTGTCACCATTTTTATAACTATAACTCAGATCTTAACATCAATATAAGCAAATGTAAGATAATAGCAATAGTAATAGTAAATATGTTTATCCAGGCATAGTACTGCATCTATACATACATGTATATGTTTATGTATATGTGTATGTGTATATCTATGTACACACATCTTTCCATCATAAATATCCTTTAAAAGAAAAAGCACTACTTATATTTTATGGAAAAATAGACTCCTAGAGAAAATATGCAATTGCAATTTACCTATGACTCATTGCTAATAAGTGTCAGAGAAATAATTTGTACTCAGGTAAATAAGGTCTCAAAGATTACATTTTAACCACTAAAATCATTAAAAATTAATAATAATAATAATAATTGGTAATAAAATTAAAGGAAGGAAGGAAATACAGGAGATGGGGGAAATCTAAGTGTTAATAAAAGGGGAAAAAATTACAGGGAACTAAGAGACCAAAATCATAAATTTGGCTCTGAAGTCTCTGGTGTGTGTTTCTCTCTCTCTCTCTCTCTCTCTCTCTCTCTCTCTCTCTCTCTCTCTCTCTCTCTCTCTCTCTCTTGTTCTCTCTCTCTCCCTCTCTCTCTTTCTCTGTGTGTGTGCGAGTGTGTTAGCATGGGAGAGAGAGAAAGGTACATGTGCGCCCGTGTAGGCAGCTACGGTCCATGGCCACCACACACATATGGAGTCAGAGGGTAATGCTGCACTTCACTCCTCACTTTCCCCACTTGTTTGAGACCAGCGCTCAGGTTTGCCTCTGTGCAGACCAGGTTAGCTGCCCCATGGCCTTGTGGGGATCCCAGTTTCCACTGCTGTCTCTCCAGAGGAGCACTGGGGTTAGAGATGTGAGCTCCCATGCCCAGTTTTCAGGAGTTCTGGAGATTCCAACGCAGACCTTGGTATTTTCACAGCAAGCACTTTACCTAGGGACCCACCCCACCCCGAGCCTCTTTCACTCTGGCTTTAAGTAGCTGCAAATGGTTTCAACTTCTCTTTTCTCTATGGCCATCTTGCTGTTTATAATTCCCATGTCATCTCCTGGTTCTCTATTTATGCAGTCCCATACTCAAACAGCCACTTTCTTCTCTTCCTTATTGACAGAAAATTTCTTCTAAGACCTTGAACCTTACCACAGAAGCTCTTTGATTACTTAAAATCTGCACTATTTAGGTAACATCAAAGCCTATCACAGCATATATTTTCTGCCTAATGTGGACTGAAATGCATTTCTCCCTAGGAACGCAAGGGTCACAATCCAGAAATCCATTGATATGGGGCTTTTTTGAGATGATTAAGTTCATTTCTTGCAGAATTGTAATCAGCATGACTAGCCTCTTTTACAACAGTCAAAACAGAATGAAAGTGATCTCAAACATGTTAACATAGGACAGAGTCCAAGATATCGACAGGAACACTAGATTCACTCCAATCTCCTCAACTATCACTTCTGATTGAAAAGGCCCTTGGGTGTCCTTTTCCTAGCTCAGAAAGGAAGCTTCTCCTAATTTAGATCATGGAAGGTAATGGCAGGTAACTGAACAGAATTAATCAATTGTTAATGCCTAGTAAATAATGAAACTTCATGTGATGTGTTCTTTATTCTTCTAAGAGTCAACATCAAGGCTCCATGAGTCTTTGTAGCATCCATACACTTGCTCTGCAACTTTCTTTTGAAAAACTAATTTTATTGATTGACAGGTGAGAATAAAGAATTCATAGTTTATACTTTATGTCACTTTGCTCAAGTTGAATTGAAACTAAGTAGCAAAGAATATGTAAAATCAATAACTTAAGGCAAAAGCATGCTGTTTGCATAGTATAAATCCATAGTGTAGAATATATACATATATTTGTGAACATATCAAGTACAGGTATATACAACATAAGTTGTGAACACTATCCAGTAAATAGCATAGTTTAACACATTAAAAATGATAACTTATATTGGAATATATCTCATAAAGCATTTTCATATATATTGTTGTATGCCTTTGAATAATAATTTTTCTCATAATTGACTTATGTGATTGATTTTTAAAATCATATTACAATCCCTATTATCATAACAAAGAATAATAGAATTTAGAGTCCTAAATTATTATAAGTATATATAGCCATTAAGTCTTGGGATAAGGATCTACAAATAAATACTTGGATAGCAATCCCAGTTTTCTTTCCTCTAGACCACAGGTGTCTCTGAGGATAAATAATTCAGGAGCATCCAAACATTTCAGACTGTGCCAAATTTGCCTCAGACTAACAGAACTCCAGGGACACTGGTCCATTTCTTCATTCACCAATACAATCTGTTTATTCCTTGAAGGGAAATTGGTGGATAGGGTGTCCAGGGTTCAATTTCATGAAATTAAAATTTTCAAAAGAAACAAGACAAAGAATTTGTGATAATGAGGAAATAAAGGACAAAAAGAGGAAGCAACAATATGACAGAATTTCTGGTAGGCAGAAATCCAAAATCTGTAACTGGATAGACGGCACCTTTTTAGCTATTGGTTAAAAATGAGAAGATATTGTGTATAGTGGAATAATTGACAGTCTACCACTATAATAACAAAACTCCAAACCAGAAGAAAATTATTTAAGAGTAACTAAAGTACCATGTATAAGACTGTAACATTGGACTAGAGAATTGGTTTGGCGATTAAGAATGCTTGATGCTCTTCCAGATGACCTGAGTGAAGTTCCCAGCATACATTTCAGGCAGGTCAAAACCAACTGTCCCTCTAGCTCTGGGGAACCCAATGCCTTCCTGTGGCCTGTGCAAGCCCTCATAAACACGTGGCATAGACTCAAACAGATACATGTGCACAAGTAAAAATACATCTTTTCAAAAAGAATAAGCCAGGCAGTGTTGGCGTGTGCTTTTATTCCCAGCACTCAGGATACAAATACAGACGGGTCTCTGAGTTCAAGGCCAGCCTGGTCTACAGAGCAAGTTCCAGGACACAAAGAAACCTTATACTGAAAAAACAAAAAAATTAAAAGAATGTAGGAATACCATAGCTTAAGTATATGGAATGTGAATATTACCTCATTTTTTTTTTGGTTTTTCAAGATAGTTTCTCTTGGTAGCCCTGGATTTCCTGAAACTTGCTTGGTAGACCAGGCTGGCCTTGGCACCAGAGATCCACCTGCCTCTGCCTCCAAAGTGCTGGGATCAAAGGCTTGTTTCACCACAGTATGGCCTCATTAACGTTTTAGTGAGAAAAATTCTCAATAAAAAATATAGCATGTACAGTAAACAAGTGAAACTCATATAAAATCAAGATGACACTAAGGGGTGCAATAGGGGTTAAGTACAAAATAAATAATGTGCTTGAAGCAGAGGTTTTTGCAAATAAATTTGGGTCAGGGATTTCAGAAAAAATCCAGAACATCTAGGGATGAGGAAATGGCTCAGCCAGTAAAAGTGCTTGTGTTGTGTTACTGAGAACCTGAATTTGATCCCCAATATCCACTTAAGAAGCCAGGTGTGATTTGCACACATCTGTAAACCCAGCACTCCATGAAGCAGAGACAGGCGGATTGCTGAGCTTGCTTTCTGCTAGCCTAGCTCCAGATTCAGTGAAAGAGATTCCAACAAGGAAATAAGATGGAGTGTGATAGAAAGAACACCCAACATCCTCTTTGGTGTCTTTAAGTGCACACCACAGACACACGTGGGCGTACACCTCACATGCACTTGCACGCACACATATATGGAATATCCAATGATGTTTCAATACATTTAAACATATGACCCAAGTATCAGAACATATTCATCTTTTTTCACAATATTTTTGTTTGTTTTATTTATTATGTATTCATTTTAAAACAATCTTTTCTCATTATACATATCAATCCCAGATTCCACTCCTCCTCTCCTCCTGCTGTCCCTATCACCTCCCAGCCCCCATCCACTCCTCAGAGAGGGTAAGACTTCTAATGGGGAGTCAACAAAATCTGGCACATCACTTTGAGGCTAGAACAAGACCCTCCCCGCTGTTTCTAGGCTGAGCACGGCATCCCTCCAAAGATAATGACTTCAAAAAGCCAGTTCAAGCATTAGGGATACACCCTGGTCCTACTTCCAGTGGCCCCACAGACTGCCCAAGCCATGCAACTGTTACCCACATGCAGACAGCCTACTTTAGTCCTATGCAGTTTCCCCTGCTGTCAGTTCAAAGACAGTGAGCTCCCACTAGCTCAGATCTACTGTTTCTGTGGGCATCTCCATCAAGGACTTGACCCCTTTTTTCATATTATCACTCCTCCCTCTCTTCAGCTGGACTCTGGAAGTTCAACCCAAGTGCTTAGCTGTGGATCTCTGCATCTGCCTTTATTAGTTGCTGGGTATATATTTTTTTATGCACACTGATTTTTGTGCATCCTTGCACTGTATGCCTGAAGTGCCCACAGAAGCCAGAAGGGGGCATTCAGCTCCCTGGGACTGGAGTTAATGTTGTTGCAAGTCACCATGTGGGTGCTAAGAATTGAACCCAGTCCCTCTGGAAGAATAGCCAATTGTTTCAAATTCAAAACCCTCTCTCCATCCCCTCATCCTCATTTTTAAGTGTGTCTCAAACAGTGTGACATATTTTTAAATGTGGCAATCCAAATTATGCCAGAACACCTAGGAAAAACTAGCAGAAAAAAAGAAGCTATGACAGCCTATGAAATAATGATTTTGCAGTTCTTTTTTCACGCTCAGAAACACTAATTCAAGCCTTTATGGATGCTTTATCAGTGTGATCACTAAAGCCATCTTAACCTTCTGAGATTTGCAAGTAGATATCTCTCTGTTATGGCTTAGATGGCCACCATTTCCCACCCCATCCCCTTTGCTTTCGATATGAAATAGCCTCTGTTGGCTCCTGCATTGAACACTTGGTCCCCAGTGGTGGGACTAATGTGAGCGATGGTAGAAATAGGTTGTGCATTTCAGTGTCAGGGCCGCCCTCCTCTCTCCATGCTTCCTTCGTGCCAAAAGGTGAAACGCTTCTTCTGAGTGATCCAATGTGATGATACTCTGTCTCATCACAGGCCCAGAGTCACCAGACGGCTGTGGACTGTGGACTGAAACTCTCGAGGTGTTTTTTTAGAATGTGTTCCTTTAAGTTACCTTTTCAAGTATTTGATCACACTGAGGACAAAACTGCATAATGTATCTGCCATGGTTCCGTGTGGCTTAGACTCATGCTATCTTGTTGAGCTGGTAAGCCTTCTTAGGTGCTAATAAGCCTGTTATAAAGTTCCTACGTAACAAGATTATGCCTTTGATGATATTAGCACAGTACTCTTGGGATTCCAATTAGTTCTCAGCCTGTGGCTTTGGCTTCCTCTCCTGCAACATGGTCTCTCACTCCACACATACATTTCCTCTATGAGCAGCAGTGATACCGCCATGGAAAACACACTGTAGCTAGTGACACGCTGTTTGAACTTCCAGCCTCCAGAACTCTGAGATGGATGGGTTCTGTTTTTTGTAAGTACTCACCCTCATACATCGCATTGTAGTAACAGAAAATGGGCAGTTAATACAGGTGTCTTGCATGAACGTTTTCCTCCTGAGCTACAGGAAGGAAATGAGTTCTAAAAAAATACCTGAGACACTCTTAAGAAGCAGATAGCTTCAGGCTGGAGAAGTGACTCAGGAGCATCTTCTTGTGCAGAGGACCCCTGTTCAGTTCCCATTAACAACATGGAGGTTCACAACAGCCTGTAATTCTAGCTCCAGGAAACCCAACGCCCCCTTGTGACAATCATTGGTACTGCATGCACACACAAAAATAGTCATTTAAAAAAAAGTAGTAGAAGAGGAAGAGACACTTACTAGATTGTCTTTAATCCTCACAATACAATCTGAAGATAGGCAATTTTATCTATCCTATAGATAAAGCGAATGGGATTTGAAGAAAACTTATCTGCTAAAAGGCAAAACAGAAGCATGAGCCTTCCCGTGTCCCTGTGTTCATTCTCTCTGACCTTTGTAAGAAGCATGCAGTTGGCAGGCTGAGACAGTCAAAGACAGAGACTAAATCCATGGTGAACACTCTCAGAGCCAAATAAATATCTCTACAGGGCAGGTGGTAACATCTGCTCTCAAAGGGACAGTTTAATTTTCACAATTATAACAGCAACGTATGGATGTACCCTGACAACACAACCGTGGGAAAGCCTTGGATCTCCAGACCTGGCACAGACTCGTTCATTTTCATGCATGAACACTGTGCAGTGAAGGAGGTTCATCATGCCATCTAAGACAACTTTATAATCCTTCACTCGCTGCAAATATTTACACCCAACACGTTTGCTCTGTTGTTTAAGTTATTGTGCCATGGTCTGTACAATATTTGCAACTCTTTTAACTGAAACCTTTACTGTTATGGCCCTTGAAAAGTGATTTGTATTTAATTCTGTGGGAACCCATAAAAAAGCAATTTTACAGCTTTACTAGGGAAGATTCATGTCTTATTATTTCTCATTTAATCGTAAGTTCACAGTACATAACAACCTTAGTCCAAAGACATTACAACCTGACATGGAAAAGAGGATGGCCCAGGTTAGTTATGCTTACAGTCCAGTTAAATGCTGAGCCAGTGATGAGTAATTGAACAGAATAAAGTTGTATGCAAGAGACTGGCTACAACTAAGCAGAATGGATTCGTTTTCATGAAGTAATTGCAGCTAATTGAGAAAGCTGTTTCATTTTTTAAAAAAGTAAAAACTAATAGAATGAGGCAAGAATTAGTTCTCTTGTGGGCATTTGCAGAGGCCATTCAGTGACCTGAAAAGGACCACATGTTCTCAAAATCACAGACACAGAAGCAGAAGTCATGCAAGAGACGTTTGCCTCTACTTCCCCCACTTTATGTTCTGAGGCATCATCTCTCTCATCGTCTCTGGAGCTTGTAGGATTCTAGCTATCCAGTGAGCTCCAGGAATCCCCCTGTCTCTGCCTCAGCAACACTAGGATACAATGTCTGCCATCATACCCAGCTTTTTACACTAGAGTTGGAGACACAAACTCAAGTCTCCATGCTTGGACAGTAAGCAGCTCACCAATGGAATCCACCCCCAGCTTCTTTTCATACATATACACACACGCAGATATTTACTTATTCGGTTAACACGTAACAGCTCCCTCATGCGAACTGAACATTAGATATTGGTAAGTATGAGGAACTGTGAACTAATTTCTACTCTCTAGAATGACCAGATTTACAAAAATCAGAATGAGCATTTTTGACATGCTAGCTGGTACTCTAACTCGTTCTGTGATCCTGACCTAAATAAGTAAAGCAGACTGTTCCTGGGCTGGGAAGCGGGAGAGTAGTGGGTCCTGAAAAGGATCTAAATAACTCTGTGGGTGTTGGAAAGTAAAATGAGAATTCCAGAGGCATCTTAGGAAGGGGGACATATGGGGACAAGGTCTGGCTATAAGAATAAGCTGTCTTTTTCTGGGCTTCCTTGTCATTGAACAGTCTGGCACCTTCTTGCTATATTCTGAGCATCAGTCACCCAGGAATTCCTTTTCTTCCCACAGAGTTCATTTATCTCTCCTATGCCTTAGCTCATGCTGCCTTCTCTACCTGAAATGATCTTATCCTTCATACGCTACATTTCCTAACTGTGCTCATTTTCCTAATTTGCCATTCACCTGCTAAAGCCCATCTGCAGTTTCTTCCTCACTGAAGGTGAGAGTTAACACATTTTCCTTTAAATAGAAAATTCTCAAACTCGATAGCTTTTTCATTGATCCTATTGTTATATGTGCACATATTGTCTCTCCCTGGCTAGAGTAAAAGATTCTGTCATATTTAAAATATTGCCTGGCTCATACTAGTCATTTCACTGTAATCTATCTTAAAACTTTTAGATATGTGAGGGAAATGTCCAGTGTATTTAACATAAATATTTAAAAGGAATGTGAAAAGGCAGAAGTGAATACAAGAAAATTTATAAGAGTAATATGCTCACAGTTTTACAATGAGTATTAAAATATGACAGTAAGTCATTTAGTAACTGTTGCTCATTTGATTAGAATTGCACTTATCCTCATCATGTGATCACTCATGGCAATCTCAACTGTTACAGATGGCCTAGTTGCTGAAATTATAAACTGGGTGTCAATAGGGCACCCAATGTCATCCCATTTCAGTATCTCTGTATTCATTTACCTGTCCACTTATGCTTAGAGCAAAATATATTTCTGTCGTGTTCAGAGGCACAAAGAATAATGAAGAAAAGATGACTGGAATAATCAAGGCGTCAAAGTTCTCAGCCATGTTTTCCAAAAATGCCAAATGCCCCGATGAAGGAATAAGTACCTTTCTTGTCATACATTTTATTCTATGTCCTCAGAGCAGTCCTTTCGTGTCCCTTCTCATCTTCACATCCTTTACCCAGCACAGCTCTATGTGTTAAAATACCGGATCAAAGTGAGTTCATTTTTTTAACTCTCTGCTCTTAAATTTACTTTCTATAACTTAACCAGACAACTTTTTTTTTAGTTTGACTCACCTGATTTCATAACTGAATAAAGAATAAAATGAGGTAGAATCTATTTTGGGCATGGTAATTTTCCCCATCCTCTTGTCTGGAAGTCAGGTAGAGGTGCAGGCCATCATGTCTTCATCCCCTCTGAGCTTCCAGATGCTCTGTACCATCTGTTGAAGTTGGATGTTAAATTAAACACTCTTCTTGTTTAGGTTTCACTAGAGGTTACCTGATAGTAATCTCTTCAAAAACCTATGTTTTGGCATTTGATTAAATGTTGAAAAATAATCAGGACACAATATTTAAAACATGTGCCTGTTAGGGTAATTCTCCACTAACAATTCAATTCAATTCACATGGGGAACATATAGGAAAATTCATCATGCTTACTGCCCTCAGGTACTCAGTGCCAAATCCACCATGATACCAGCTTCTGGCACAAGACCATCTGCCTCTTCGCCTGTAAAGATAAATGGAACCTCCAGGATGCTGTCTTCCATAGTCTCTTCCTGTTCCAATATTGTCCTTCAGTATGAACATCAGCTGAGCAGAACTTCCGGCCCCCTCTAAGATAAAATAAATTAGAATCTTCATATAAATAGGTCTCAGGAGAGTCAGGCATGCATTTGTT
This sequence comes from Mesocricetus auratus, assembly GCF_017639785.1. Taxonomy (NCBI): domain Eukaryota; kingdom Metazoa; phylum Chordata; class Mammalia; order Rodentia; family Cricetidae; genus Mesocricetus; species Mesocricetus auratus. The sequence continues at coordinate 14,820,989 of NW_024429185.1, forward strand.
TAAAGTTTGAGAAACCAGAGTCTGCTCTACTTAAGATTTCTGTCCACGGTGCTCTTTTTTTCAAGAAAAGAAACTATTCACAAAAATAATTCAAGAAAAGAGACTGCTCTATTTAAAGGCAAAAATACAACTTGCAATAATTGTAATAAAATTGTGTATTGAGGCAGACTCTTATGTAGCAAACGTAAGGAAAGTGGTGCCAAAAGAATTTCAATTTATGTTAATTGGATTCTTGCATCAAAAAACTGAATTTGTTAATTATAGTTATTATTCTGCCTCTAGAAGAATGTGATTTTTCTCCAATGGGTTCAATCCAACATGCATTCTTGTTTACTTCATCAAGATATTGTTTACTTCTATGTCTCCTCTTTGTCATTTAAATAGTCTCTTGTGGTGTTTTGTTTTGTTGCAAATTTAGTTTCATACGTGGAATGAAAGCATGATGTAAATTGTTTACAAGAGCTTTACATGGTCACATTAACTTCTGGTTTTCCAAGTTCTGTGGACCAGGTAACCAGATAATCTTCATCTTCCAGTTGAAGATAAAACAGCCAATGCTATGATAGCCAGTATTATAGTAACCGATATCAAGACTGCAGAGCCAACGTATAAATAACAATCCTTGTGCTTACAGCACACACTGTTGATTCTAACTCAGTGTGTAAACTGATTTATTTTCCTGAAACAGAAGCTTCTTTTATAGCATCTGCATTCAGTAGATTTTTACTTTTAGCTATTAATAACAATAATACTCAAATTCTAAAGTTTTGCACAAAAAATTTCTATCTGCAAGTTATTTGACAATATGTATTAATTGTGAGCCTTACAGACCCAGTGAGTGAATGGAATGTGGGTTCTATTAAAACTTCCTCAGAACTTCTGAGCTTTTCCTTTCATGAACCTTCCGATTCATGCACACTAATGCTAAGATAGTTTCAGCATTGCATTTTGAAACAGGAGTTTAGCACTAGGCAGATTGTGAGAAATTTCTGTTTCCATCTTGTTTGGACTGGGTAAAAACCCTTGAGGAAAACAATAAAGTGTGGGACACTGTCGGGCTCATAAATATTCAATTGCTGGCTTCTTCTTTAAAAGCAGAAAATGTAAAGCTTTTCAACCATAATTAAGGTTTAGTCTTACTTAGAGAAACTGATGGTGTGTCTCGTCTTAAATGTTTCCCTTAAAATCATTTTGATATTTGGAGTTTTATGAATGGCAAGTATGTTACTAGGAATAGAAGCGATTTAAATACAGCTTCCAAGGTATATTTTATTTATAGTCACCTGGCTTTAAAAATTAGCTATAAAATTTTACAATTTGATTAAAAATTAAAATGACAGCTGTAGTTGACCAAAGGGGAACAACCACATAAATAATGCATATGACAAACTATCCAAGGAATAACCAATAAGTATAGATTTGTGGTTAATTATTAACAAGTAGAAAAAGATATGTGATTATGTTCTTTTGCCCAAGTTTGGAATAATTCTGCTTTTGTGAGTTTGGCTATAGATTCTCTTTGTGAAAGTCAAGGTGAGAAATTAGAAAACTGGAGGAGTCAGAAGGGAAGTATTTTTCTGTTGATTTTTAATATCAATCATTGTTTGGGACACAAATAGTTCTTGGAGTTTCTGATTGAAATTCTTAGATTTGATATTTTTGGATTGGGATGGACATTGTATTAAATGCTGTACAGGCATAATCATCATTTGACCTTAAGAAGTAGATTTTTACTTCATGCCTAAGAAGGGTTATGTGTATATATGTATACAATGTAGTACTACTGAGTGAGATTGGGGGTGGCTTGCACTCATTAGAAGGTGCTACATGCCTGATGGACCTTTTTGTCTACCTGAATATGCTTAATTATAACATTGTGTCTTTGTTGAAATCAATAGACTCAACTGTATCTGAAGAAGTTGTTTGAAAATGTTAGATGCCTCCAAATCTTGAGGCATGGCATGAAAAATTGCTGGTTTAATAGTATCCATGATGCAAGAGCTGGTGTCTGAGTGGCTACCAGAGATCACTCAGACCAGCCATGTATCTCTACCTTCGGGCTTGCAAATAACCAAGCCTTGCTGCATAAGGTAGCCACTTACCTTCTCCATATCTCAGTAAGTAGATCTGCTGCATGAAACTTGACCATATTCATCTACTACAGTAGCAAAGGATCTGTAGGTAACATTAATACCCCACCCTCTATTAAATAGAAATTAAAGAAGAAGAGTGTTGAATATGGATGTTGAGCAACACAACCTAAATTACCAGCTTTGTTCATTTTGATCAAGTTTAAAACAGCCAGGGAAGGAGACAGGCAAATTTCAAATCTTTACTTCTCCTCAGTTTCTCCAAATCCAATCTCATCCCCAGTTGGACACCAGACTCCCTTCCTGCTGCTCTCATCTCCAGTGGGTCATACAGATCTTTCCCTCCAGACTTCCCTTCCTCTACTCACTGTTTTATCCCAGCCCCCAGCTCCAACAGTGGGAACTCTCAGTCTACTGCAGCCAGGAAATAAGGTAGATTAGCTGCAGATCTTCACCCATCTCTCATCTCTTACAAATGCAATCCCCATGTACTATTCTCAGCTCTGAAGCAGACCACCTGCTACATCCTCACTCTCCTCTCTGGCCCCCATCTCCATAGGATCACTTAGACCTTTTCCTCCCCACTCATTCTGTTATTGCCATCCACAGCCTCTACTGAAGGCACAAGAAGGAAAATTCATACTTAAAGAGGTTATCTAACAAGCACACACATACACACACACACACACACACAGAATTAAAAAACAAAAACTCGGGCACCAGTTACAGAAACCAACAATGGTTGATCACTGATTAATGATCTCAATTCCCAAATAAAAAGATACAAACTAACAGAATGGATGGAAAAATAGGATCCATCTTTCTGCTGCATCCAAGAAACAAGCCTACAAGATAGACATCATCTCGGGTCAAAGGGTTGGAAAACAGATATTCCAAGGAAATGGACCAAAGAAGTTAGCTGGTGTGGCCAATATAACATATGACAAAAATAGACTTCAACCCCCAAAAAAAAAAAACAGAAAAGAAAGGGAAGAACATTGCTCATTACATATTCTTCAAATGTCCACTAAGAGGGCAGCTCAGTTCTTAACATCTGTGCCCCAAATGCAAGGGTACCCAAGTTTGTAAACAAAACACACTTAAGTCACATATTGATCTCCACACACTGATAGTGGAGACTTCAACATCCCACTCTCTCCAGTGGACTCATCATCCACACAAAAACTAAACAGAGAAATGCTGTAGCGAAATGTTGTTATAAACAAAATGGACCTAACACATAAAAGAGTTCACCAAAACACAAAAGAATATGACTTCATCTTGAACAGCAAGAAATAATCAAACTCAAAACTGAGATTAATAAAATAGAAAAAAGAATCAATGAAACAAAGAGTTGATTCTTTAAAATTCAATAAGATGACAAACCCTTATTCAAATTAACAAAATTAGAAATGAAAAGGGACATATAACAACAGGCACTGAGGAAATCCAGAGAACCATAAGGATATTTTTATAAAACTCCATCAAGTTTCAATTTGAAAATCTAAAAGAAATGCATAATTTTCTAGATACATACCACTGATCAAAGTTAAATCAAGATCTGATAAACAATTTAAAGACACATATATCCTCAAGTGAAAAAGAAGCCCTAACTACACGTCCCCCAATTTAAAAGAAAATCCCAAGGACAATAGTTTTCAAACAGAATTTTACCAGAATTTCAAAGAAGAGTTAATGCCAATACTTTGCAAATTATTTCACAAAATAAAAACAGAGGCAATAGAAATATCATTTAATTCTTGCCAGGCCACAGTTTCACAGATACCCAAATCACATAAAAATCCATCAAAGAATCCAGACCAATTTCCCTCATAAACACAGATGAAAAATTATCAATAAAATACTAGTAAACTCAATACACATCAAAAAGGTCTCTATCATCATGATCAAGTAGCCTTCATCCCAGAGGTACAGGGATATTAACATAAATTGATTATTTAACACACCTAAATCAATGACTGTAATCCACCATAAAAATAAGCTGAAAGACAAAACACACATGAGCCTCTCATTAAGTGCAAAATCCAAGCTGGGCCTTGGTGGCGCACGCCTTTAATCCCAGCACTCGGGAGGCAGAGGCAGGGGGATCTCTGTGAGTTCGAGACCAGCCTGGACTACCAAGCAAGTTCCAGGACAGCCTCCAAAGCCACAGAGAAACCCTGTCTCGAAAAACCAAAAAAAAAGTGCAAAAGCCAACACTTCTTCATGATGAAAGTCCTGGAGCGATTAGGAATACAAGGGTCATACCTCAACATAATAAAAATAATTTACAGAAAGTTCATAGCCAAGATCAACTTAAAGAGAGAAGGAGAGACTTTCTGAACCAAAATCAACAATTAATAAATGGAAACTCATGAAACTGAAAAGTCTGTGTAAGGCAAAGGACATCATTATTCACACAAAGCAGCAGTCTACAATAAAATAACAGAACTGATAAAACTGACATCAAGGGTAGATTTATCAGCCTGGCGTACAGGATAGAGTCTGAGTAGTCTGACAAATGACTGTCTCACAATGGAAAGGTCAGGAATCCAACGGTTGTTCAGTCAGTCCAGGATGCTGGATGTCTCTGAACTCCCAGGCTGGTTCTAGAACCTGGGAGGGCTCCTGAAGAGATGCTGCTGCTTTCTATCTATATCGGAAGCCTGAGGAAGTTGAATTTAATCCCAGCCTCACCAACAGGGTAGACAAACTTGTAGGTAGTCCAAAAGCCAAGCTGCCTTCTTCCATGTCTTTCTGTGGACTGTCACGAGAAGGTGTATACCAGATTTAGGATGGTCTTCATACTTCAAATAATCTGAATAAGGATTTCGCCTTTAGTTGGTCCCACATGTAGTCAAACTGGCAAGCAAGACTAGCCATCATACCCACTGAGCCATCTCCCTAGCCCTGTAAAATCTTAATGTTGTAAAACTTCAGATCAAAACAAAGCAAACAGAAATCAATGTGATAAAGAGATTTTTAGGGAAAATAGAATTAAAGGCAGTTAAAAGAGGTTGGGAATAACCGTACTTGGTATGAATTATTTACTTGTATGAAACTGACAAAGAACAACTTTAATTCATAAAAATTTTATTTAAAAACTTCCAGATCAGAGGGAGAGAAAACTTATTTTTCATAACAGCAGAAATACACCCAAAAGTACTACTAGGTGTGACCAACCCTCTCAGAGCCTCATTGTGCATTCTGTTTCATTAACTCCTTATTATTAGAAGAAAATTGTATTTTATTTATTCTTCACTTCCCACAGGTTCTTACAAAACACAGGTCTTCATATGTCTCCTGTACTCCTCCCACAATACCCCTGACTGATCTCTGTTTAAAACCGATATGCTGTTAAATTAAGTGGACCATGAGAAACAGAGGCAATGATCCTACAAGTAAAATCTGAATAAATAAAATGCATGCCCTTCTCTGGAGAGCTTTCAAGTACGTTAATTCCAAGTAATAAAGTACACAGCATCTCTTAAGTTAAAAAGTTTTCAACAAAATCAAAGGAACTGTTCAAAGCCAAGTGGCTACATGGAGGAGAGAAATGTATAAAACAAGCACAATAATAAAAGGAAATCGTTGTCATTTGGAAAAGGCTTTCTTAAAATGTAGACTTTCCCAATTTTCTGAGAAACTGCCATACTGATTTCCAAAGTGTCTGTGCAAGTTTGCACTCCCACCAGCAGTGGAGGAGTATTCCCCTTACAACACATCCTCTCCAGCATAGGGTGTCATTGGTGTTTTTTATCTTAGCCATTCTGACAGGTGTAAGATGGTATCTCAGAGGCTTTTGGATTTGCATTTCCCTGGTGGCTATGGATGCTGAGCAATCCCTTAGATGTCTTTTGGCCATTTGAGTTTCTTCTGTTGAGAACTCTGTTTAGATCTGTATCCCATTTTTAATTGGATTTTTTTTGTATTTTGATTTCTAGTTATTTGAGTTCTTTCTATATTTTGGAGATCAGCCCTGAGTCAGATGTGGGGTTGGTGAAGATCTTTTTCCATTCCACAGGCTTCCCTTTTGTCTTGTTGACCATATCATTTCCTTTACAGAAGCTTCTCAGTTTCAGGAGTTCCCATACTGATTGTTGCTCTCAGAGTCTGTGCTACTGGTGTTATATTTAGTTGTGGGACAGATGGAGGGACAGAGCAATGAAAGAGATATCTTGATAGAGGGAGCCATTATGGGGTTGGGGAAAACCTGGTGCTAGAGGAAATTCTCATGAATCCACAAGGATAACCCCAGCTAAGACTCCTAGCAATAATGAAGAGGCTGTCTGAATGGGCCTTCCCCTTTAATCAGATTAGTGACTACCCTGATTGTCATCAAAGAACCAACATCCAATAGCTGATGAAGCAGATTCAGTGACCCATAGCCAAGCACTGGGATGAGCTCCTGGAGTTCAGCTGAAGAGAGGGAAGGGTAATCAATGAACAAGGGGCATCAAGATCATGATGGGAAAACCAGAGACAGCTAACCTGAGCTAGTAGGAACTCATGGACTATGGACTGACAGCTGGGGAACCTACATGAACCCAAGTAGACCCTCTAATTGTGGGTGATAGTTATGTGGCTTAATTTGTTGGGGGTGTCCCTGTCCATGGGATCAGGACCAGGACCTATCCCACATGCACAAACATCTTTTTGGAACCCATTTCCTATGATGGGATACCTTGCTCAACCTTGATACAGAAGTGGGAGGGGCTTGGTCCTACCTCAGCTAGGTATACCAGACTTTTTTGACTTCCCTAGAAAGGCCTTACCTCCTCTGAGAAGTAGATGAGGTGGTAGAAAGGGAGGGGGCAGGGGGCAAGAGAAGGGGAGGTAGGGGGAACTGGGGTTGGTATGAAAAACAAAAAATATTTTTGAAGAAAAAAAGTAGACATTCCTAAAATGAATGTCATTTTAGTATATCTACACAAGGAAGTAATGAGCTAAGTAAACATGGGCAATAATGTGCTTTTAAAGTAAGTAGGAGACAGGATGAAATATTCGAAAATATATTGCATTATTAAAACTTATTCGTAAAAGCAGATATTAAAACTTACAAAAATCCAATCCTGTTAGTATTCTTTGGTAATAAATATTCAGAGAAAAGGCATAACACAAGTAATTTTTTATTTATTCATTTACCCTCTCTTTGATTTTTCTTGACAGTGTTTCTTGGTGTAACAGCCCAATTGTCCTGGAACTCACTGTCTAGACAAGACTGGCCTTGAACTCACACAGATCTGCCTGCCTTTGTCTCCTGAGTGCTGGGATTAAAGACATTTCCCACTACTGCCCAGCTTCATTTACTTTTGTTAGCACTCTTCTTCCAAACAATGGCCTCCTTCTTCCCAGGAACATGTGTTGAAGCCTGTTTGTGACTTGTATGGTACCTCTAGAAACTGTTTCCAAGTGTTCACCGTGCAGCACAATGCTGCTGTCTGCAAAGTTTTCACTCCAGAGCTGTAAAATCAAATACAAAAGTCAAATCAAATAAATAAATTAAATTGCAATACAATTTTATAAGATCTTAAGTTAGTTTGAAAGTTTTCATTGGGCCACATTCTTAGCTCTCCTTGATTGCATATAGCCTGAGGACATGTACTTTTGAAGCAATTCATTCTCCTATACTCCATGTTGCAAGTCATGAGTTCAATTCTATAATTCAACTATCCACTCCTAGTGTAACACTCAAAGCTCGCTACTACATTTGAAGATGACCTTATGTTTCCCCCCCTTATGAACCTATCCCAGGAGGTACACCAACAAATTGGGAAATAAAACATAATCATTTTCTTCTCTGTATCTGTACCTGTAATCTTTGACAACTCAAAAACAGAATTTTCACTTCTCTGGGGTGTTTTAAGTGGACTAAGTGGAGCTACTGATTTTGCGTCCTTTAGGGTTTAATGGTGTCTAGAGGAACTTCTTTCATGGCACTAGCCTGAACCTGTGCAAGTTTTCCGGCAGCAGGGTACTTCCTACACACAGTCCATTGGCATGGCCATTTGTGTTACTATTCCAACATTTATGGTTCTAGGCATTGGAAGGCCCCAATGAGGTTTCTTCAGCTGAAATCTGATTTGACATCATTTGTCGTTTCTGACAGAATCTCAGTTGTTTCTCTGGAGCCTTGCCTCCTGATGTTCACTCCTCTTCCTTTCTCTAAACAAGGTCTCTTGGAGAGTCCCATTTTGCATGAAATGTAGCCCTACATTCTGTTAGCATGAGCTGGCCCAGGCAGTTGTCTGGGTGATTCAGGACACTGTGTCAGACAAACTATGTTTGTGTGCTTGGAGGAAGAGGTGGGTCACATATCAAATATTCTAATGTGGTCCCTTGATAATCCAGTTGTCTAAAGAGGTATCCACCTATCCCCCTGATCTAAAAGGGAACAATTGAGGTATTATACAGGACAGCATAATCCATAGCTGCCAAGATCCCTTCTCTAATTCCCACTTCCTTGTCTTTTCTTTTCATGAACATGGATGAGAAGTATAAAATAATCTACCCTGACTCTTTTGCCCACAAGTGTTTTTTTTGTTTTTGTTTGTTTGTTTGGTTTTTTTGTTTGTTTTTGGTAATTTTCTGGGTCATTCATTCTATAACAAAACAGCATAAACTGGGTAGGAGTTTATAAAAAATCGAAAATTTCTCCTTTGTGTTCTCTATTTGGAGAACCCTAATATCAAGGCACCTGATCTACCCTCAGTTGAGAGAGGGGCCTCTTTTATAAGGATACTTGTGTAGATCTACTCTCATGACCTAATCACTTCCCAAAAGACACCCATGTCTGACACTATCAGACCAGTCACTGGTATTTCCCCTAGGATCCCCATTGACTGACCCTGTGGGCCAGGGCAAGTGGCACCCAATGTGGGTCACAAACCCACGACCCTGAGATTATTAGTCTCATGCTCTACCAACTGAGGTATCTGGGCACGGTGGCCCATGCCTGTAGTTCCAGCTACTCGGGAGGCCTGGCTAGTTCAGTCTGGGCCCCTAGGGGAGGAGTTAGAATGGACGGGACAAGAGATGCGAGAGACTGAGACAAGACAGTGTTCTGATCAAGTCTCGTTTATTAAAAGTACCAACAGAGCAGGTAACAGAAGGGCGGGGGAGCAGATGTTCTCTTTGACAGGGTATGTTTCTAAGACACAAGTCTGCACTGGGGAAGTCTGGACCTCAGGCCAGGCAGCAGAAGGGTGGGAGAGCCTGGACTGCAGGCCTTGAAAGTATGCTGTAAAGGAAGATAAGCAAGTACAGAGAAATAGAAACTTAACTAAGTGTTAGTCTCTAACAGTACATTATGAATATTAAGATGGCTTTTATTATGTTATCCTTATTTAGAGCCCTCCACAACATAGAAATTCTCAAACCATAGCATTTTGCATAATAAGGTTATACAGCTCAGCTAAACTTCATTTCACATAAATGGACATAATATGTGGAGATAGATAGTAGATGCATGAACATATACATTTAACTCAACCTATAATTAAATGATATTTACTTTATCATATATCACATGCATCTATACACAAGAATATGAGGTCTAGCTTTCTTTGTTGTTTGCACAGATGTATGGTTTAAAAAGAGAAATGAGTTCAGTGTATGACTACCCTCCCTCAAACTCACCAGGAAGGAAGGAAAAGCAGCACATTTCTTTTCTAAATAAACCTGCAATGAACACTGTGTAAAAAGAGCAAGCTCATTTATGTGAGGTACTAAAAAATACATTCTTGAATCTTTCCTATTCCCAGGGTGGCATATGACCAGATACTATAATCATGAGGACACATCATGAAAAAGTTAGCACTGTAGAATTTGCTAGAAACATTTTTCAATTTTTTAAATTATATTCTAATAAGTAAGTTCAGTACTCCAGGCCAGTAGTGAAATACTAATGCAGTTCAAAAAGAAAAAAATCTAAATTTATTTTCTTTTCCTTGAAAATAAATTTTCTCCCCAAATAGGATAAGCCAAATATTAAGTTACATAGTTGATTTCTGAGAAAAATTAAAAATGATAGCCAGTAAATTTCAATCATCAATCCAGTTTTATTAATGATGTAAGAAATTCTGGAAATCTGAACAACTAAAAGACTAACAATAATTGTTAATTATTGTTTGTAATACATATTATCAAAATGATAATCTTTAACCACATTTAAAAGAAAGCAACCAAAAGGAGTCAACATGGTCTCACCAGTTTAATACCAAGTCAAAAAAAACTTGATTTCTTATTTTAAATATGCTTGCAAGTGAGTATGACCATAAACACAATAAGTATTTCTAGCCTTTAGTGATATTCCTTAAAATATTATGAAGGATACTGATAAAATAAGGACATTTTAATTGGTTTGGTGACTTAATGATCAAAAGTGATCATTAGAATGGGTAACAACAGAGAGGCTCTGTCATGACATATTTATTCACATGTATAAAAAAAGATCTTTTAACTTTCTACATTATCTAGTCTTCCCAAAACTCCATGGCTAATGTGTTTTAGTTGGCAATGAGGATAGAAACAAGTCTGCTCTCCAGTTAGACCTGTAGGGAATAGTAGGTAATCCTCTAAAAAGAAAAGGTGCAAAAAGGAATTCTAACCTCTTCATCACTCGCTAAAAATAAATTGCATTACATCTAGCTGCCAAGCTTATCTTCTTCATATTGGATCTCAATTGCTTTACAAGAGAATACAAGCAAGAATGATTTCTAAATAAAGTTTCTTAAACATAAATTTGAGCTATGACATAGTCTCCTCCTTTGCTGTAGGCAGGCAGTCTATCTGGGGAAAGACAGAACTGTGTTTCATTGTGGCAGACAATGCAGCAATCTGCTATTCCCATCTGTTTCCTGTAGAAAGAAAAATACCTGTTACATATGGGGATCAATGAGCCTGAGGCCCCATGGAACATGTCTCTCTGAGAGGAAGAAATGAAATGATACAGTGTAAATGAATAGCGTTTCTTTTGTAAACACCAATGGTCTATTTTTTCTCACTTCTTTCATGATCTTTATTGATAGTTTTTCAAAGAAAATTGAAGATATGTTCATTTATTCAAGTTGAATTAATTGCTCACATGGTTTTCAGTAGCATGCAGTTTTTCTTAGTGTGAATGTTATCTTGTTAGAATAATAGATCTATTTGGTGAGCTAGGGTTAGACTTCAGATATCCACAGGTCTATATAAAGTTATGTGATTAACCATGTAGACAATTAAATTCCATTGAGACAATCATCACTATGAGTCCTGACAGCAAACAACTGAACTTGTTCTGGCTAACTGACTGAAAAGACTCAATATTAGAAAGGCATTGACTTTTCACAGAGTAAGGGAAAGAACAGAACACTATGGCCACAGAACAGTGGGACACTGACAAAACTGAAGTTCTCACGTACAGGAAATGGGATGGATATTTAGAATTTTGCCACTAAGCCAGACTTCTTTCTTAGATTATGCCTCCCACCTTCAAATTCTTGTGAAATAGAACCTGCTTGAATGAACCTCAGCCATTTTCTTCACCCCTTAACCATGGTAGGGACTGCCGGTAATTTCCAATTGATAATCAGAATAGATAATCTTGGGAATAGAAGGTCTGTGAAAGAAAACTACTGTCAGATCCTGTTCTAAGAAGAGGAGACAAGGACTGATAAACACACAATAAGAGCAGAATTTACTACCAAGAAACTGTTTTAAAAATGGCTTCTGCATTTACGGACTGAATATAGTACCTTACTGTAAGTTTCCAGTTGCTGGATGGAGTGATAGGGCCAAACACATTCCTTTTTACTGTGTGTATGGGACATAAATAAGATTGGTCAATGACAGCAGTGTCCAAGCATGACCTAGTTCTCAATCTCTAGATTGGCCAATGACAACAGTGATTCCATGCATGACCTTGTTCTTGATCTCTCCTGTCTCGTACTATTTGGTCCCCTGTTTCCGTTGAGGTCATTTACAATGAAATTCTGTAACGTTTATACTTTTCTGTACAGAAGGCTTGAAGATATATGTTATTAATTACTACTATGCTTGTTGGTCTTCCCAAAATGCATATGTTGGAATGTAAAATCCACTGCAGTAGTATGAAGAGGTAGGGACTTTGGGAAGCAATGAAGTCACAAGGACTCCTCTTTGATTAGCACCCTTATGAAAGCAGCTCCTGCAAGTTCACTTTGTTCCTTGTGAGAACACAGTGAAAAGACACCATCTGTGTCAGAGAGAGAAATACCTTCCTAGAAGGCCTGCTGGCTGGTCAGGGGATCCTGGACATTTCAGTCCCAGCACTGTGAGGAATCAACATCCAATGTTTATGAATTATAGATATTTTTCTATAGCACCCCAAAAGGCTTACACTTTGTACTTCCAATTTAGACAGTGTCCTTTCCTTTAAAACGGATTTTGTAAATGTATATGCCTGTCTATATACATTCTATTTTTTTTCAAGTAGTGAAATAGCTTTTTAAGTTCAACCTCTTCTAGGTATTTGTTTGTATAGCTTTGTGGTCATTTCCTATGCAACCAAATCATGTTCAAAGAATGACAGTTTGATTTTCTTTCTTTCCAACTCTTATATTTTTATTTCTCTAGTTTTACTACACTGACTATAATGCCCGAGGCAATGTTAAAAACAGTGAAGTGTTGAAAATAGACATCTGTGTCTTTTTCTCAAATTTAATACAAAGCTTTTCACATCTTTTCCAGTCAGAACAATGCTAATAAGCATTATTCATGGTTAAAGAAATTAGTTTATATTACAAGCTTGGTATTACCATGAATATGTGGTGTTGATTTTAATCCTATGGTTTTCTACATGTATTGAGACTACAGTATAATCCTTGGCCCTTTTAAAGTTATATTTTGTTCATTCTTTGAGAATTTCTCATAGTGTATTTTGATCACATTCACCCTATAGCAGGCTTTCTTGGACTGCCAACCCCCCAAATTATGGCACAGAGACTTATTAGTTATGAATGCTCGGCCTTACCTTATGCTTGTCCACTAGCTCTTATAACTTAATTTAACCTGTCTTCATCTATGTTTTGGCTTAGGGCTTTTAAACTTTCTTTACTCTGTGTCTGTCTGTCTGGCAACTGACTGGATGGCTGGTTCCAGGCATCTCTCTCTCTCTCTCTCTCTCTCTCTCTCTCTCTCTCTCTCTCTCTCTCTCTCTCTCTCTCTCTCTCTCTCTCTCTCTCTCCCTCATTCTTCTCTCTTGAGCCTAGATTTTTCCTCCTACTTGTTCTCTCTTGCCCCGAGACCCAAGTATCCCTCTTCTGCCTAGCCATTGGCTCTTCAGCTCTTTATTAGACCAATTAGGCAGACAAGGTAAAACAGTAACATATGTTTACAGAATTAAACATGTGCAACATAAGTAAATGTAACACACCTTTACATAGTTAAAATAATATTCCCCATCGTCATGCCTTCTTCCAAATCTGCCTTGCCTCTCTATCCACTGAAATTCAAGGATGCTTTGTTTCTTTCTTTTTATTTGATTATTCTTAATAATATTATATTTTTTGGTGTTTTGAGACAGGTTTCTCTGTATAGCCTTGGCTGTCCTGGAAATCACTCTGTAGACCAGGCTAGCCTTGAACTCACAGAGATCTGCCTACCTCTGGCTCCTGAGTGCTGGAATTAAAGGTGTATACCACTACCACCTGCCACTGTTTCTTCATTTTTTTAAAACCCATAAAATCCAATTGGAGTTTCCAAATGACCCTTGGGACTTGGACCTTGCCTGGAGTGCGGTAACCTACCAACAATGGGCACACCATTAAAAACAGACTGACTCTCCCTTTCCTAGGAGCTATCAAATACTGGTATCTCCTCATCTACTGGTAAGATTTGTATTCTGTCTCCTGTCCTGATATTTTATATAGCCTGAGCTTTTGCAGGTTTTGCGTATTCCATCGCGATTACTATTTATATTCACATGTGCCACTGTCCTGTTATAGAATAATAATAATAAGACTGCTTCCTTGATGTTATTCACTACTGACTTTTCCAATCCTTTTGTTCCCCTTTCCATGAAGGTCTATGATGCTAGGTGGAAAGGGTGTCATGTGGATACCTCATTTAGGGTTAATCACTTAGCAGTTTCTTATTCTCTGGTCACTGAGAATTTGTGTTACTTTCCATCCACTGCAAGAAGAATCTTTGAAGAGGGCTGAGACATGCTGATCTATGAGTAAAAAGTCTACAGAGTTATTTTAATACTTGTGTTTACTCAGCAAAACAGGATTAGTTTCTCTCCTAGGGACTAATGACATGGCTAGTCATATTCTTGATTCCATTTATGCTTTCAGGTATTGTTTCCAGCTGATGGAGTAGACCGATAAGAAATTGGTTAGTTACTATGTACTATGTATGGTACTATTGCCCGTGTGGGTATGTTTTTCCCAGTCAGTCTTATAGTTCATAGCATTCACAGAAGGAGAACACTAATGATTATGTTCTCATCTGATAATGTTCATAACACCTTCCAGAACTGTGAAAGCTATCCAGTAGAGAATAAGCTTCCAGGTAAAAAAAAAAGTCAGATTAATTTCTCCATATTCTACGACTGAGGTATGTGGTATCTTCATCCATAAGGACCTACTCATCAAGTTCGAGCAGTTAAACAAGGGTCTAGTCTCTCACATATGCTTGTTAGTTTTGAGTCTTTAAATATACCATTTGGAAAACCCTACAGAGGTTAGGCAACTAGCAAGGGATGTGTTGAAGAAGGTAACCTTTCTAGGGAAAAAATGGAGAATGAAGTGATATAAAGGGGGAACCAGAAATAACAGGACAAGATAGATCTTCTTACATCTGGAAATCAACATTTTATTCTTTCCTGGTCGGGATGCATGATCCAGATTACCACTGTTGGTGAGCCTGTGATCTCTGTGAGGGCTCTACCATGAGCATCTTTTCATGCTTCTTGCTACCACCTGGTGACATCAATAAACCTTGTGCTCGTAGGCTGGTGATAGCAATCAGACCAAACTGCTTCTACCAGTGCGTGCTTTGCTCCGTGTTTTCTGTCTCTGTAGATTCCTACACTTTTACCTCATCAATGTGATGATTTAAAGTAGCAGAACTACCTTCTAAGAGCAAAGTTAAATTGGTCATGATATCTTTTTAATATGCCTTTAGATTTTTGTTGTAAATTTATAAGAAATGTGCGATTATTTTAATGGTGAAAATTCTCTCAACATTTTTCTCATCTACATCAGCTTTTATGTCAAGACTAAATCTGCCCTGTAAATGAATTAGAAGTAGTGAAACATGAGATTGTGATCATGGGATATTTTTAAATTGCTATCTTATGTGATCATGTAAAGTAATGAGTTTAATCATAATGTTTGCTCTAATGACTATTTCATTAGACTTTGAACTAATATATAACTCTTTTATAAAGTGGCATTCAAGTCCTTTGGGGATATGCCAAGGACTGGTATAGTTTGGCCATATGGCAGAACTATTTTTAGCTTTTCTAAATACTCCACAATTATTTCTGTAGTGGCTGTCCCAGATTGGAATCCCATCAACAGTGAATGAGATTCCTTTTTCTCCACATCCTCACTAGCATTTGTTTCTGGTTGTTTCTTGATCTTATCCACACTTGCTGGGCTAAAATGTATTCCTGAAGTAGTCTGAATTTGAGTTTTCCTAATTGTTAATATTTATTAGTATTTTAATAAAAATTATTGTCCCCTTTAAAAATTTTATTTTCATGTTTCATATTTTTCTCATTTATTAGTATTGGAGAATTCTATATAATGCATTTTGATCACATTCACCCCTCTTTCTACCTCTCCATGATCTGCACTCTCCCTTGCCTACCCACCTATTTTTGTAACCCACCAAGTAAAGCCAATGCTGCAGGTATAAACTGATGTGTTCCCTTCACTAGAAGATGGTCTACCTATCCAGGGCCATGCTGTTGATGAAAACTAAATCTCTTTCTCTGATTGCCAATAGCTTCTTAGGTAAGGGAGGGATTTCGTGTCAACCTCTTCTCTCCGTGATAGTATTTTGGCTAGCCTGAGCAGATCTTTTTCACACTGTCCCAACCACCAAGAATGCATATGTAGAACTGCCTTGTTGTACCCAGAAAACTATTTTCCCTTGATGTCGTCTATAATTATGAATCCTGACCCTTGAGTGGAAGGAGTCTGTTATAGATGTCCTTCTCAGGGCTGGGCATTCCACAGTCTCTTCCCCTCTGTACTTTGATCAGTGTGGGTCTCTGTGTTTGTCGCTATATGCTTCAGAATGAAGCTTCTCTGATGAGGCCCAGTTGATGTATGAATCTATGGCTACAGATATGTCACCAGGAATCGAGGTTTTAGGCATTTTTGTTTCTTCTTTTTATTTTTGAGATTATAATAAAATTTCATCATTTATCCTTCCCTCCCCCTGCTCCAAACTCTTCCATTCACAGTTTCTTTCCATCTTGCAAATTCATGGCCTCTTTTTTATATTGCTATTTCATATATATATATACATATATATATATGTGTGTGTGTGTGTGTGTATACCTGTGTGTGTATGTGTGTATGTATGTATGTATGTATGTATGTATGCATATACATATATACTCTGAAATAGCCTATTCAATCTAAATAACGCTAGTAGTATGTATACTTTCAGGGTAACTATTTGGTACTGGCTAATCAGTTGGTGTTCTCTTTCCTGGAGAACACTATTTCTTCCACTCACAGTATTCCGTAGTTGCTTATAGATATCTGTGCAGGTCTGAGGCCTCACGGGGTTTCCCCTCTCAACTTTCACATGCCTGTAGCTGTCCTTACTCAGCTCATATTGTAAGCATGTTGACACGTTACAGGTGCAGCTTCTGACACTTCTAGAAGACACAGTCTCACAGCAAACTCCCTGATCCTGTGACTCTTGCAATCTTCCTGCCCCCTCTTGCACAAAGCTCCTTGAGCCTCAGGTGCTGGACCATTTTGTAGCTGTGTCCACTTGGCTGTTTCTTCCTTCGAAGACTCTGTTCAGATCTGTAAACAATCTTAAATGTATTTTTATTGACTCTCTGTCTTTATTTCCGCATATATTCTGGATATAAATCCTCTACCACATGTAGACAGATTCTATCCCACTCTGTGGGCTTCCTTTTCACTTTTGTGATTGTTTCATTTGCTGGGCAAAAGCGTTTTGGTTTTATGAGGTTCCATTTGTTAATTCTGAGCTTAATTTCTGAAAAGGACTACACAGTAGGAACATCAGTCGACATCCCAATGTGAATGCAGAGAATTTACATGCCTTTGCTCCTAGATGAAGAGCTACAGGCAATTAATAGCTGCCAAAAGAGAAAAAACGGTGAGTCTTCTCAAGGGACAAGACCCTGAACATGCTTGCAAGTTCCAAGTGACCATTCCTAAGCACAAACACATATGAGAAACATTAAAAGAGTTCAGCAGATTGTTCATATAGTTACATATAGGTGTATATGTAACAATAATAACTAAAGAATTTGTGAAGTGGGAGGCATAGGAAAAATTGGAGAGTGAAGAATGTAGAATGGAAATGATGTAAATTCTTAAATAATGATAAATAAATGTTTTTAAATGTTATTCTACTTACTCATTGTCTTAAATCAGTGTTCTTTTGCTGTGAAAAGACACTGTGGCCAAGGCAACTCTTATAAAAGAATGCATTTAATTGAGGCAGGCTTGCAGCTCAGAGGTTTAGTCCATTTTTATCATGGTGGGGAACTTGGTAGCCTGCAGGCAGACATGGTTCTGGAAAAGTAGTTGAGAATTCTACATCCAGATCTGCAGGCAGCAGAGAGAGACACTCGGGCTTGCTTGTGCTTTTGAAACCCCAAATCCCACCCTAGTAACACACTTCCTCCAACAAGGCCACACCTCCTAATCCCTTCAAGTAGCACCACCCCCTAACGACCAGGCATTCAAATATATGAGTCTATGGGGTCAATTCTCATGCAAACCACCACATTCATTAAATAAGCTAAGGCTGATTTTACTTTTAAGAAATATATTAAATAGTGTATTTGAACTCTTTCATTTTCATTTGTTTTGCAGTTATTATTTTTCTTAGAACTTGTCCACATAGTCACAGATCATTGAACAAAAGTCAGTAGTCATATTACCTAGTTAAAATTTACACAGTCTTGAGGGTTTTTATTTAGGTTTACTTTAGAATTTCTGACATTCATATTCTCTGTCTCTCTCTCTCTCTCTCTCTCTCTCTCTCTCTCTGTCTCTCTCTCCCCCCTCTCTCTCTATCTATCTATCTCCCTCTCTCACATGCACAAACACACACACACACATACAACACACACACACACACACACACCTTTATTTCTTCAGACTAATTTTGACTTGAGGTCCATTATGGTAGATATTAGTGACTTTTTTTCCAACTTCTATTTGCTTGGAATTTTCCCATGCTTTTATTTTGACTTTCTCTGTGCCATCACCACTGAAGTATTCTTGTATTAGAAAAATAATAGTTAAATCTTGTTTGTTAATCCAGTCAAAGAGTTTCATAAAAAGACCATTTGTTTGCATTTAGGGCAATTATTAGAAAGTATATTACTTCTTATTTATTCATCTTTAGGTTTGCTGACTTATTTAACAATGTTCATTTCTTTACTAAATCTTTTATTTGCCTGTTCTGCTAGTCAGAGTTAATATTTCCTATGTTCTCATGAGTGTGTGTGTGTGTGTTCCTCTTCTGTGTATAATGTCTCTTTATAATTTCTCTTCAATGCTAATATGGAATTTAATACCCCCAGGCTTAAAATTCAATACCACATTAAGATCTACTGGCCATGTGACATTGGAATATTGCTTCACCTCTGATATTAAAGTTATTTGTAATCTAAAAAAGAATCATGACAGTATTCATCTTATTTCAGTATCATGATAAATGACAACTTTCTTTTCTTCAAAGCCAGTTTTTTGGGGTTTTTTGTTTATTTGTCTTTTACTTTGTTTCTCTTTGTTATGCAGGAAAAGCAAGTGACATTTTGTTACTGGTACTAAATGATTTTCACTCCACCTTGAGTGAATTTTCAAAAGCTACCTTTGTGGGGAGATAACAATGTTATGAAAGCTACATTTTCAAACAATTCCCCATCTTCTATTTGATCTTTGTTGTTTATGTCCATTGATTCTTTAACTCAGGTTTTAAGCAGGGGGCTCCGACCCACATTCGTGGCTGTATGTCCTAAACAAAAGAGGGCTACCTCCACTTTGAGCACACTGTCCTCTCTGCCATCTTGGACTTCCCCTGCATCTCCAACATATAACTACTCTCAGGCCTGTCACAGTAGAGTGACTCCCTGCCTCCACCATCAGGCAAAACTAGATGTTGTGATTAAAGTGACATATGACAAAGAATGACAGAAATGAGTCAAAAAAGAAAATGAAGTCACACTACTATCCAAACCCCTTTCTTTCAACCAAAATGTTTGTGCTGCAACCCCTAGTTCAGAAAACTGCTTTCAAAGAAAGGTCTTAATTCTTGCCGGCCTAATTTACCCTGATCTCTCTTCAGTTAGCATACAATAAAGGGTTCCCTGGGAGGAGCAGCCAGCCCGAGTTCAGTCCTGAGATGAAACAAACATTTCAGAGACTTATTGTAGGTGAGCTTGGCTTTTGATGTGTTTGTTCTCTGAAGTGCCTGAGCTGTCAGCAGCTCCTGGTCCTGGGGCAGACATCTTGTACCCTCTGCCTGCTTTCACCCAGTATGGGGAACCTGTTTATAAAAGAAAGGACCCTAAGTGGCTACGCACAGTGTATTAAATGCATAACGATGATGATTTTCTAACAACAGCAAGACACAATCTAGGCAGACTTTTATTAAAATGTTAAAATCTGAGACCGTAAGAGAATGAGAAAAAGACACACCTAATCAAGTAGTCACTAAAAAGCAGATTGGTAGGTTTAATAAATAAATTTTGAGGGAAATTATTAATGAAATTGGTGAGAAAAAATCATTATTCCTCATACAGCAAGCAAAGCTACAGACATCCTTGTTATTAGAGTTTTGTACTTGAATAAAAAACAATAAACATTAAATGAAGGGAAAGCTGGCAACCCACAAAAAGAAATTTTAAGTAATGACTAAACATAAAACAGCAGTTAAAGAATGAATTACTATAATAGTAATTTTATAATTACTTTTCTAAAATAATCCCTATTGTTGTCAAGGACTGAGAAAAGGGCCCATTCTAATTGGCTGATAGAGTGAAAATTAGAGGAAATTTTTGGACAGCAACTTGGCAAACAGTAACAATGATCTTTAATATGTTCTTATTTTGACTCATGCCTTTTTATTTATGAGACGATCAGAGTATTCTTTAAAAACAAACATAAGTATGCATGAGTTTTTTATTGGTGCAAATACAATCTTGCAAACCTCCTCCTACAATCTGTAAGGAGCACAAGCCCTCTGCACAATCAAATACCATTGGGTATTTTATAAGCAATGTTTTCAATACCAAGTTATTATTTTTTGTACTAGGGAAAAAATATGCCTAGGAGTGGAAACATGAAAATTTCTCTTATTTTCTGCTTTGCTTCCAAGTTTATTAAGTTTGATTTGAGAGGGCTTGCTTTTGGAATTTGCTTCTAGGAAAAGAACACTTCAGTATGGAACCTGAGATGATAATTATACCTACTTGATATATACTTTTTTGATAAAATATTGAGTTAAGCAGTGATGGCATTAGTCTTTAATCCCAGCACTTGGGAAGCAGAGGCAGGCAGATTTTCGTGAACTTGAGACTAGCCTGGCCTACCAGAACAGGCTCCAAAGCTACACTAAGAAACCCTGTCTCAACACACACACACACACACACACACACACACACACACACACACACAAACTCATGGAGAGAGAGAGAGAGAGAGAGAGTTAATAATCTTGTGAGTAGAATTGAGTTTTTCCAAAATTTGTTTAAAATGGGTACATTCTACATACTACATTTACAAAACAAACTTACGTATAAACTGATATATTTAAAAGGTGTTGGTGGTGCATGCCCTTAATCCCAGCACTCGGGAGGCAGAGGCAGGTGGACCTCTGTGAGTTCGAGGCCAGCCTGGTCTACAAAGCAAGTTTCAGGATAGCCTCCAAAACAATACAGAGAAACTCTGTCTTGAAAAAACAAAAAAGAAAGTATTATCTCAATTATTTTGAAATGTATCCATCTGCTCAATGAATTTCCATTTATGTCTCAGATATTCTTTTAGGCACAAAACATGCAATATTGTGTGGAAAGGGGTATATCTGCCCTCATTGAGTTGCAGTCTAGAGAAAAGTAGTCAAAACAGTAAAAGGAGGGTTCTTAGATTTTGTGAAATAGCTATAGAAGAAAACTATGTCAAAGAACAGGAACGGGGTATGAGTGGTGAGAGAATATAGTTGAGTTTTAAAGTGTACAAACAGAAACCACATGATATTTACTACAGGTGAATGCGTGGTTATGAGAGTCAGTTCTGGGCTCCGAGGAACAGTGCTCCAAGAACAGATAATACAGCATTACAACCTTCAGTGGAATTTTCTGAGGACTCCATAAACAACATGGAGATCACTGAGACTAGAGCTAAGTGACCAGGGAGGAATGAGTTCAGATCCTTTAGCATCCTGGAACTACTTTGAGGTTATTTTTTTTCCGAGTGAATGGAGAAGCCTATGGGGCCTCTGGCAGTGGACACCAATGGACTTTGGGAGCACATTCCCCATGGAGGGATATTCTCTCTCAGCCTAGATACATGGGGGAGGGCCTAGGTCTTGCCACAAATGACTTGACATACTTTGATGATCTCCCATGGAATGTCTCACCCTCTCTGGGAGTGGATGGGGGATGGAATGGGGGGTCAGTAGGGGGCATGGGAGGATGGTAGGGAGAGGGAACTGGGATTGATATGTAAAATAAGATTGTTTCCAATTTAATATATATATATATATATATATATATATATATTTGCTCCCACCTGAGCTGTGAAACAAACTCAGAAGACTTGCATTATAAAAGGATCCCTCTGGCTTCTGGGTTGTAAATGAAATGAAGGGAGGCAAACTTTGATGTGTTCTGGGGCAGGAGATAATGGTCCCATGATTCTGATCTGAGAAACAGGGATAGTGAAATTCTCTTTCATGAAGAAGGGGTGTGTTTGGATGAGTTTATTTTCATACATACTAATGGTTAAATTTTGGCAGGACTGTAAGATTTCTAGTAGAAACATTTCATAGGTAGTTATGCGTTTAAGAATGAAGTTAGATTTCAAGGGACAAAGCTCCCACTTCAGTGTCAACAAATACAGTCTTTACCACCATTAGCCTGAAGAAGTCTATAGAAGAGTGAATGGAGTAGAAAGGAGGTCCAAAACCTACTCATTGGCAGTCCAACCCTTAGAGGACACAGAGTCAAAGGAAAAGCTAAAGACGATGAGCACACACAGCAATGAAAAAAAAGGAAATGGAGCTATGATCCACTGTACGGCAGGACAATGGTCCTTCAGGGAAAGAGATCAACTCTGTCAAAAGAACTGAGAGTCAAGAGTAGATCATTGTGTTTAGGAAAACAATACTGTTCGCTATAGATGGATATATATGGGTTATATGGCCATAATACATATAAATGTATATATAGTTCTGTATGCATTTGGGTGGTATCTTGTTTAGGAATATATAGAATAAAATTGCAGCAGTGGCTAAACATCTATTACTTAAAAACCTATCTTGTGTAAAACAGAATTTATTTAAGAAAGTGTCAAAAGTTATTTTCAAGACCTAACACAATTTGATAGCTAGTGTCAGAGTACTGAATTATTCTTCCTAAATACACGACTTGAATACAATTCTTCCTGTGGTAGAAGAAAGGAATAACAGGAACAGTTAAGTTTCTGGGGCCCTGAGAAGTGTGTGTTTAAATGATTTCATCATTGTGCAAGCATCATAGGCTGTCCTCATGTAACAGATACTTCTTATGAAGTCATTTGATGATATAAATAATCTTACAGCACTATTGTCACACACATGGTTTTTCATTGACAGAAGCATCCTATTTGTGCCACTTGTGATACTTCTTCAATGTCATCTTGATTGACTGTGGAATCACCTAGGAGACACATTTCAGGTTATACCTGGAGGGATTTTCCAGAAAGGTTTAATAAAGAAAAAGATACTCATCCTGAATGTGGGTGACATTATCCCATGGGCTGGGATCCTGAACCAAACAAAAAAAGCTGACAAGGGAAACCAGCCTAGCGTCAGAATCCATCTCTCTGATTCCTGACTGTGTGCACAATGGGACAAGCTTCCTCAGGTTTTTATACCATTTGTCCCCTGTCATAATAAACTATATACTCAAAATGTGAACCAAGATAAATTTTTTCACCCTCAAGTTGCCTTCATCAACAGTAAAAACATCTCACCTTACTTAAATGTTGATTCTTTCAAAACAGATGATTATGGGGACTGAGTTATAAATATATTCTTTTTAACAGCTTAGAGCACAATAATCATTGCATAACTCTAACTGATTTTAATTATGTGTTATAAATTTATAAATGGTTAAAACTCCAAAGATGCTCCTAAGGTGTAAAGTTCATGGAAGATTTTAGATTTTGATGCTAGAATGTTTGTGTATCTCTGTTAGGAAAATTATATGACCTATAAGTCAATTTTGTTGTCAGTAAACAAACATCAGTATATTTAAAACTTTACAGGATACAGGCAGTATGTTTGTGTCCTGCGGAATATATAACATTCCCTGTTTCTATTTAGGAGATTAAATGTTATGAGATATATATTCCTGAATTAAACCTTTTCTCATTGTGTAATTCTACAGAACCAGCAGAATGTTTATAGATTGTATGTACAGATTGGGAGAGGAGATGAGATACAGGAACAGGATAGATGAAGACAGAGAGAGAAAGAGAGATCTGTTTTTATATGGTTCACGGGATTACAATCTGACAAATTCAGAGTTTGTACAACAAACCAGCAGATTGGACTCCTGGGGATGAGCCCATGTTTCCATCCAAGACCAAAAGGCATTGGCTAACAGAAGTCCCTCCTCTTGCAGTGACATCGGTCTTGTAACCAAATGACATCTCTCAAATGTGAGGCTTACCACATTTTGAAGGTCAATCTCCAAGTTCTACTGCTTTATATGTTTACCTCATCCAAATCATCCAAAATACATTTAAAATACATACCTAGGCCTTGGAAGGTTAACACATGAACATCTCCTTTTTACGGGAAGTAATGTGAAAATATGTCCATCAAGCTGCCCCATGTCAGAAACTAGGGAATCTGCTGATGTTTCCTCTCATTAAAGCTATTGCCTTCTTTATGAATCGTATCCATCCCACTCACCCTTAAGCTCCTCCATCCAGTCTTCCTTACCCTGGTCCATCCTGTCATCAACTCTGCCATTTACAAACTCAACAATATCAATTGCCTGAGCTAGCATCTGTAGACTCAAATTGGAGCCTGCAGAGCTATTCCAGACAAATTGAGGTATAGAACAATAGTTTTAAATCTCCTTCACCTTCTTCCCATCTCTCTTCTTCTTTTATCCCTCCTCCCTTCATTTTGACATTTTTACCAAAGTTAGGCATTCTTGCATTCTTGCTTAGAGATGTATTTATTTTTTTATTTTATAAGTATGCATGTTTGTGCACCATGTGTGTGACTAATATCGATGAAGCCTAAAAAATCAGTGTTGGTTCTCCTGGATCTAAAATTACAGTTGGCTATGTGGCACTACCTTGTGGATGCTGGAAACAGAACCAGCGTCCTCTTCAGGAACAGTGAGTGCTCTTAACCACTGAGTCATTGCTCTAGCTAAGAAACGTATGTTTTGAAACACATTAATTTAAATATTGAGATTTAATTCACCTGCTACTTTTATATGTAAAAGATAATGAATGCTCTGGTCTTGGCTGTATGGGTCTACCTTCGAAGATACACCCACATCTGCTATGGATGGTAAAAAGTCCTTCATACAGTGAAATGTTACATACAAATTAGTATAAACAAATAAATAAATGATTCCATTTCATAAAGTAATTGTTTAATGAATATCTGAGGTAATAAATCCCAAATAATTTCTGTGGTTATTCGAATATAATTGTCACCCCCTCAATTTTATAAGGAGTGACACTGTTAGGAGATGTGGAGTGGATATGACCTTGTTGGAAAAAACGTGTCACTGTGGGGGTGGACTTGGAGGTTTCCTATGCTCAAGATACCACCAATTGTATCAGTCAACTTCCTGTTGCCTGCAATTCAAGATGTAGCCAGCACCACGTCTGCCTGCATGTGGCCATGCTTCCTGCCATGATGATAATGGACTGAACCTCTGAAACTGTAAGAAAGCCACCACAATTAAATGTTTTCTTTATAAGAGTTGTCACAGTCATAGTGCCTTTTCACAGCAATAGAAACTCTAACAAAGATCATTTCTGACACTAAGTTATCAGTCTGTAATGATGATATTCAATGCTATAAGGAGAACAATATATGTATTTACCAGAGAGAGAGTCGCACAAGCTAGGAGTTAGAAGCGTGGCTGGCTTCCAAGAGAAAAAAAGGGGAGCTCCTTTCCTTTCACTTCCTGTGTTAATTTACTTGTCCCTGCCCTCATGGGCGGATAGCTTTGTGGGCTTCACTCCTACAATTCCCCTTTTAGTCTAAGTAGAAGATTTAAATTTGATACAAACTCAAACATATACAACATATATACATAGAGGGTGATAATTAAGTTATAATCTACTTATCCTAAGCTAAACATATCCATTCCACCTAAATTCTAAACTTATCTGAAAGGGATACCTAAGTCTGAACACCTCCTTCCAATCCCAACCCTAAAATAATTGCAAATTAACACTAACAGGTGTAAACTATCCTCTAATATCAAGAGTAGGGAGAAGGGACATGGAATTCTCAAATTTACTTCCTGCTGAAGTGGGACGATGACAATCATGTGGACCCGTGGGAAGAAATTGTTAGTGTAACAAGAGTCTTAAGTAGATCAATTAGTCTCTGTTTGGCAGGAGAGGTTTGACTGAAGTTCTGGATTAGAGTTCTAATTTTGATTGAAGCTCTTGTCTGAAGCTCTGATCAGATTGTAGAAAATGCACTGTATCAGTTCCTTGGTCTGGAGATGTGTCGAGAGATGTAGTTCCAAGCTGGTTTCAGGATGGTGCTTGTCAGGTGGGGTCGATGATATGGAGCAGTTTAGATGTATCCAGTCGAATCAGGCGGAGTCGGGGAAGTGAATCCACATTCTCTTTCTGAAGCAGTTGAAGATCGCTGTCAAGAAATCCCTTTTTCTCTGGAAAACTGAAATATTAATGTTAGCACAGAAATTTTTAACTTTTATGTGTATGTATACTGGGAAAGGCAACCCTAAGGAAGATAATACACATGAAGGAGATTAGAGTTTTAGAAAAAGAACCAAGTATACACAGATGACAGTCCCTATTTTTTTCTGTCTTATATCAATGGCTCTTTGACATAATACACACTACCCACACACATACACACACACATGCACACACACACAAACACATGCACACTAATAATTAAAGAGACCAGTGATTTGGTAGAGGAAGTAATGGTAGGAGTTTAGTAAATCTTATATAGATAGTGTTCATTTACAAAGTTCTCAAAAATTATCATTAAAAAATGAATTTTGTGTTCCCATGGTTAAAAACTTGGGAAATTTTCTCTGATTCCCCCTGCCAGCATAAAGAAGGTTGTCAAAATTATTGCAGAAGGTGTTTGATGCATCTGATAGTTAAAGGCTGAAGGATGCTGGTTATCATCTGACACATGTATTTGATAGGACAATTCATCATCAAAGAACTAACTAATGAAAATGTCAATGGTGTAAAAGTTTAAAACCCTGTTGTTGGCAATGCTTGTCCAAAGGCATGAGGTTTCCACCAGAGTACATCACCCCAAGAACAGAATAGTTCAGCTAAGGTGTTTTATAACTCTCAATGTAGAAAACAGTGTTGATTTACTTTCTGGGGCGAGTTTATTAAGCCCTGGGTGCCTGGAGCTTGAAGTTACTTTTTTTTTTTACAAAAGCATCAAAAAACTCCCCTGGGTGATATCTGTTCACCCCATAACATAGCCCATGATTTTGCAGGGATGAAGAGTCCCCTGGACACATGAAAACTCACTTTCCACTGTCACAGAGAAGTGTATGTTCAATCTTTAACTTTTGTTTGTGTACTATGTGCTTTCTAAGAAAACCAAGGTTTCTGGTAAATACTCGAAAAGAGAATACATTGAAATAGCTATTCTCTTTCAATAATTTTTACTTATAAGGTTTTTATGTGTGCTAGGGCTTTATGTTTTATAGATACATACATTTTAGTCAATCTCACTGTTAAAATATAATATAAAACATGCTTTATTTGCCTTACATCTTACAGATGCATACATTATAGTCAATCTCACTGTTAAAATATAAAATATACTTTATTTGCTTTATTTTTACAGATGCATACATTTTAGTCAACCTCACTGTTAAAATACAGTATAAATATACTTTATTTTCTATGAAATCACTCACAATTATTCTGTAAGTTTCTTCAATAATAACAACTTGAACTTATCTCAACTTTCATATGCTATATACTTATTCATGCTTTAAAAGACCCATGATACATATCTTCTGGTATAACTGAATACAAAATTTTATGCATGCCTGAATATATTAATATTTTTATAATTTTATTTATTCTTCGAAATTTTCCATAGATATCCAGGTACACAATGTAGTTTGATCATTTACGCACTTCACTCCCCAACTTCAACTTTCCCCAGTGCCTCTATCATAATTCTTTCCAAATTTATGTCCTTTTATACGCTGTTATTTACTTTTTAATCCATTGACTCCAATAAGTTCTTCCCATAGGGACATAGGCATGGGGTATAGCTATACTTTTAACAATTAAAACCAATTTTTCACTACAAATTATATTCTTCTATCCTTAAACAGCAATGAACCATTATGTGAAAAATACATCATTATGTGACAAGAAATTCAATGTTATTTATTTTTCCTTACCTAAACTAAAATTGTATCCCAAACACTTTTACTTTCAAACATAACTTCTAAGAAATTTCAGAAATTCAAACATAAGATCAATATTAATAAAATATGCCAGAAAGTATTTGCCTTTTAAATATTTGAGTTAATATCAGATCCTTGATAAAAAATATTCTGGTTGTTGCAAAGCAAATTTGATTGTCATTCAGTTGTATAGAACATCTCCTAGAGAATGGCTGTCAGGTGCCCATGGTACTAAAGCTAATCCATATGAATGGACTGGCATTCATTGGTCAAATAGGTACCTCCTCTTTCAAAATCAAGCTAGGCTTGGTGGCTCATGCCTGTAATCTCAGCAAGGGATTGAAGGAGCAAAAAGATTAATGTGCCTTTGAACTCAGCCTGGGCTACAATGCAAGAGTAGACCCAGTCTAGGCTACAGTGCCAGTGCTGAGAGCTTTTCTCAAAAGACCTGAGAAAGAAAGAAGAAAAGGAAAGAGGGAGGGGAATGGAGGAAGGGACAGAAGAAGAATGGAGGGAAGAAGGGATGGAGAGAGGAAAAGGAAAGAGGGAAGACAAGGAGGAAGACAGAGGGAACAAATTCAAAAACTGCAGAATGTATTGATGAGCTCTGATAAAAATGAATGCCTAGTTAGGGTTCTATGCATCGAGATAGCCAAATTGAATAAAATACAATATACTAGTTTGCTTCTATTACAATTACCATCAGTGCTACATGACATATACATGAACACAATACAGATATTTCATGGGAATATATAAAACTTGGAAAATAAAAGGTTTCTAAGCTTATGGAGCAGTGGTTTTCAACCTGTGGGTTGTGACCCCTTTGTCAAACCTCTATCTCCAAAATGATTTACATTACAATTCATAACAGTAGCAAAACTACAGTTATGAAGTAACAATGAAAATATTTTATGGTTGGGGGTCACTACGGTGTCAGTAACTATATTAAAGGGCTGCAGCATTAGAAACGTTGAGAACCACTGACATAAAACATTGCTAATTAAATGGTGTCCTGACGATAAGAAAAATGAGTATGTATTTTCAAAAAAATAATCTCTTAATGAATGCTCAAGAATAAAATGTGGAAATAGAAAACCCAGGAGACTTTAAAAAAGAAATCATAACAAAGACTATTCTTATATTTAGGGCTGTGGGCCCATGTGTATGACTTACTGGAGATTTTCTGAACCATGATTGGTATCCCAGCTCATAGTAAATGTAGATCAACAGTCAGTTAGAAAAGCTTCTGAATTTATATGTTCATGGTCCCAAAATTAAACATATAAACCACACTGCCAGAGCATAATATTAAAAATGTTGATAGCCACTAAAAACTAGCAAAAATGTATGACCTTGCTTTATAAAATCTATTCAAATTTTGCTGGGAAGGAATTAAACATACAAAAACTTCTGGGGAAACTGCCTACCCATTTGAAGTCTATCACTTCAAAAAACGATGAGGTTAATCAAATTCCTCTCATTAGGGCTCAAGAAACTCTGGAGATGAGGAGTAAGAGTCAGTGGAGCTAGAAGACACCAAGAAACCAAGGCCTTCTACCCACAACAGAACTGGTGCCCATATGAATTCACAGAGATTGTAGCATGCGCAGGTCTAAGCCAGATGTGTCCCAGTGCTGAGAAGAGAAGTAGACACATCCTCCCATCCCTAACCCAGAAGCCATTTCCAATTGACAGCCACTCATGAATGAAATTGAGTTTGTTTGCTTGTTTTTTACAAAGGAGTTTCACTGGATATACAAACCATACTTAACATGAGGCCCCATGCCCAGCTATAGATGGCAAATACGAAATGAATGTGATGGCATTTGCAAGGTGATTTTGTCTCATAAGTCCATCTCTCTGCTTTTTTTAACCTTACAGGTCTTTTACTTATATATTATTGTTTCTTGGATTGTGGTGCGGGGGGGGGCAGGAGGACTTTTTTCTCATTGTTTATTTGTTTTGTCCTATTCTGGTTGGTTGGTTGGTTGGTTGGTTGGTTGGTTGGTTGGTTGGTTGGTCTGTTGGTTCTAAGATGCCTATTTGCTTTCTAATGTGACAGAGAAAGAGTGTGCATTTGGGTGGATTTAGAGGTAGGCAAGATATGGTAGGAATTAGGGGAGGAGAAACCTTGATCATAATATTGTATGAAAAAAATATTTTCAATTTAAAAACAATGATACTAGGTTATGATATTTTCTGCTACCCATTCATCAGCTATCTACTATATTATATTATATATTTATTATACTTTAATTCCAAAATGGGAACAAATCATCTTTACCCTTTAAAATACTTTGAGAAATAATCATGTATTAGGGGCTCCCCTGTTTATGCTTTTGAAGGGAGACTCCAGGAACCCTTTGAAAAATACAAAGTGGTAGGTAGAGTATTTGTCTTCAGGATTGGAGTGGGATTATGATCTGAAAGAACAGCTTCCTACTCCTGCTGCTGCAGAGTCTAAGTTTTAGGAATGAGAAAGATGAATTTCTGCACAATTAAGGCAATCATAATATGCTAAGCACTTCAAAATTAGCAGCTCGGTGAAACACTAATTTGTATTAAGTTAAAATTCTAATGTCGTGGCGGGCAAATGGCCTGTATTCTCTCCTTTGAAAGGCAGTGAAAGGAACTGTGCAGGAGGGTTAATTTTGGTGTAATTGCTTAATAATATGTATATTTAAATTCTGGCTGAACACGGTTTAAAAGAAAAGCCAGTAACCAAATTAGTCCTTTCTACTTTTATGAAAAGGATATATGTCCAAAGTGAATCAGACATACCTCATGGCAGAATCTCAGAACTAAGTGCAAATTTTGAAAATGCAAACATAATAAAATCGATCATAAAATAGGGGAAGCTTGAGTTTGAAATCTTGCTGTACCGTTTGTTTAACTGGGTGACCTAGAACCAATTGCAGCACTCATTTGAGCCTTGGTGCTCTCATTTATAGAATAAAGAACACGTTTATAGCTTTGCAGTGGAGGGTATTTGAAATACTGTATGTACTGCACATAGCTTCATAGGTATATGTTAAAAATTACTAAAGCCACTGGATGTCTCCCTCCTAACCTACTGTCCCCAGAACATAGTGTTACAATGAAGGTCCTACAAGGTCTAAATACAGGCAGGGAATTAGAATACTTAGTCAGGATCAATGCTAAGGTTTTGTCAGAAGAACCTGCCCAATTTATAACTGTAAGATCAATTTTAGGTATTCCATGAATAATATAAATTAGCAGATTTTGCCAAGGAGAGTTTCCCCCTCTGAAATGCAAAAATTAATAACTTCGTCCAAATCAATATAAATAAAAATAGAAATGGCTGACCACATTAAATTTCTATCAAACTCTTTCTGAGTGAACCAGGAATGTGACAATATTGTTATTTATCAATATATTGAATTGCTACCCTTAGAGCCATGTAGCCCACACTTTGTAGATTGGATATGGCTGGTAGAAAGTCACATAGCAACTGAATTCTGTTGCTTATGCTACCCTCTCCTTGTTAGTTAATAACAGGAAAAGCACCTTAATTCTTCCTGCCATCTATTACGAGTTAGCATCTTATCTTTCGTCCACTCACTTATCTGAAGGTCTCATGTTTACTTTTTTCAATACATTTTAAGATGCTGCAGATAAAGTTCAGTCTTATAAAATTTCAGTTTAATTTAAAAAATAACTAATATTAAAAATCAAAGTTAATTTCATAGAAGATAGAACTCTGGCCACTAACAGGCTCAAGAAAGTAGAGAGGAAAGGGGATAAATGAGGGATTAGTAACAAAATCCAATTACGTAGTATTCTTCATCGTGTTGGGTGATTATGCAGAATCATAACATTTTATAAGCACCACAATCAGAAATTTGAGGCTTCACCGGGTGGTGGTGGTACACGCCTTTAATCCCAGCACTCGGGAGGCAGAGGCATGCGGATCTCTGTGAGTTCGAGGCCGGGCTGGACCGACAGCCTCCAAAACAATACAGAGAAACCCTGTCTTGTAAAACCAAAAAAGAAAAGAAAGAAAGAAAAGAAATTTGAGGCTTCACAATAGAAAGAAAAGATTAATGCCCGAGGAGATTAGAAATTCTCTTTACCTTGACTGTGTCTTCAAACAAATGTATGTGCATTAAATTATCCCACTGCACTGTGTAGACCTGTGTAATGACTGGGTGCCAGTTAAGAACAAAACGAAGTCATCTTGGCACTATACTTCCAAACCTACTTCTTCCTTCTGAGAGAATTAAAATTGCCTATTACCTTTTACTTTAAATATTTCACACCACCATAGAAGTGACAGAAAGAAATATTAAATATTTCTCCCTTCATTTACTATGCAGTACATCAAGTGATGGGGTTAAACAAAAGTGATGACAAATGACACTTCTAAACTGCTTTGTGAATTTAAAATGCTTTGGCATAAATATCACCTATTAGTCAATTATAACATTTGAAAAGACTCTGACCCCAGATAGTCACAGATTTATTTTAGTACATCTTTCTTTAACATCTTTTACATAATGGGCCTTGAAATTACCTTTGAAGGAAAGGCAAGGGTGATGTGAAGGGAGAATATAAAAGAATAAAGCAGGATTGAAAGGGTATTACTCATCATTTGGATCAGTGTTCTAGCATACAAACCAAGAAAAGAATAAATAATATTAGTCTTTTTCTTCTACATGTTTACAAATATGTGTAAATGCATATGCATGTGTGGTGTATGTGTATATAGGGGTCACATATATTTATGTGGCCATGTACAACAATGGTGTCCTGCTCTATAACTCTCTGCCTTACTCCCTTGATACAGGGTCTCTCACAGAACATGGAGCTAAGCTAATGGCCAGCAAGCCCCAAGATCCTTAACATGCCCATTCCTGGATTTTTATGTGAGGTCTAGGGATTTGAACTCTCCTTGAATTGGGCAGTAGGTCCTCTTCCCAACTGAGCAATCTTCTCAACCAAGAAATAAATTTTCTAATGTATTCAAATCATATTTCCTGTAGATATAACATAAACTCAACAGATACAGTTTCTCAAGTCTCAAAAGACATAGGGAAATTTTAAGTGACTCCTAATATTCAGTTGTCTTCAAATTTCTTCTTACAGACCATACCAGGTGTGAGGAGAATGAATGACAGCAATGCCATAATGTTAATGTCTTTATGACCAGCCTTAACTGGATTCTGCAATTCTAGAACACATTTACCAGTGGGATGTCATGAGTTCTTTGTCAGTTCAAATGAATTCTGTGAGTAGATAAACACATTGAATGACCATCATTAGATTCATCTAAATCAGTACTTTATTTGGTCTTTCAGATGCAGGTGCACAAACAGCACTCTCTCTATTTCTCATTATCCCTAATCAGCATTGCATATGCAGTGTGGCTAGAGCAGTGGGTATAATGAAGTTGTATTAAGCATTTTTCCAAGACTGTACTATTGCCATCATTAGGGCTTTGCTAAATAGAAGAGTTTGTTGCTTAGTAACACACATATTGCATTGGAGGTGGTGGGAGACTGTTTTTCTTTTATCATGACTCTAATTCACTCTCAGTCCTGCAATAGCAGTATTCTGATTAATGGTGTGGCTCTATTCTGACAATGCACTCTGCCTATCTTTTGTGTGCATAGCAAGATGCAAACCAAAGCCTATTTGTGCTAGAAATTCTTGTCCCAAACGGATTCAGTGCTCTCATTTTCTGACCTCTCATTTGAAATTGGAAACTGTTATCATGACACTCATGGATGAAATTTCATGTACAGAAACCACCTAAGAAGGGAGGTTGTACTTGTGAAATGAAACTTACATATGATCAAAAACAAGCAGATCTTATAGGCAAATATGAAAAATAAATGCCAATGGTTAGATAAATGCCCTTCTCAAAAACACATTTGCAAAGCACAAATGAAGCTAGACAATGCTTCAGAACTCTTCCTTTCCATTTTTTAAAGAATTCCATACTATATACTTTGATCTTATGCTGTTCTTTTCCCAACTCCTCCCAAATCCTCCCCCACCTCCATACACACCCAATTTCATAATCTTTCTCTCCCTTACAAAAAGAAAACAACAGAAACAAGAAAACAAAAAATAACCACAAAAATGTAGTCTGACTTATGTTTAGCCAACTACTTCTGACCATGGGCCTTTGCTGGTGTATGGTTGATATACCCAGTGACACTCCACTGAAGGAAGCTGATTTTCCCTCTTTCAGAGCCTATGAAATGGAAATAGCTCCTTAACTAGCAATAATATTTTGGGCCATTTGCCCTCCTGTGTGGTGAGATTTTATCTGACTTGAGCCTGTGCAGGTTTTTGCATGTTGACACAGTTTCTGGGAGCTCATATGTGTCTGCCATGTTGATTCAAGAAAATGTTATCTCGTTGGTGTTCTCCACCAGCCCTGGTGCTTGAAATTTCTATCCCCCATCTTCCACATAGATTCTTTAGCCCAGGGAGCATAAATGTAACATAGACATCCACGTGGGGTTGACCACTCAAAAGTCTCCTCCTATTTACATTGTCCCGTTGTGGGTCTTTATGTTAATTAGTGTTGTCTCCTGCAAGAAGCTTCTCTGATGAGGGCTGACTAACGCACTGATCTATGGGTATATCAATAAGGTAGTAGGAGTCCTTTTTGTTATGTTCACTTAGCAGAATAATAGTAGGTTTTTCTCTAGGACCTTGTCTGGTATGCCTGGCCTCATTAACAGAGTTAGATATGGGCCCCATCTCATAGAGCAACCTCTACATAGAGTAAAATATAGGGGTTGATTACTCCCAAAACATTTGTGTCACTATTGCAACACCGAGCACATCTTACAGACATGTCATCTTTGTAGCTCACAGAGTTCACAGTTGAGTGAGATTGAAGATGCAAACTTTAGAACGTTCTTTGACAAGACTAAGAGACCTTCCCCACGTTTGCAAAATTAAAACTTAAATTTGTAGCCTCTCTCTCCTCTCTTCTTTCCCTCCCTCCCTTTCCCCATCCTCATAGTGACATTTGGTTTTAAAATATATATGTTAACATGAACAGGAAATTAAAATAAATGTATGATATCAACAACCATGCAAAACAACTTTTAACCCCTCCAATGTTTCGCATCCCAACTTACCTTTTTTATTAATAATCAATTGAGTTTGCAGCTCATCTGCTCATAGATGTAAGGAATCATCAGTTGGACCACAGACAATATACCATGGGCCATATTACTGAATAAAACTAACAGTCTCAACACATGGTATTTATGTATGGAGTTACCAAAGAATAAATAAAAATTTGAAAATAATATATATAATATATAATAGTTTTTCTATAGCATATCTATTATTGAAATTTGAAATTATTTTAGGCCTTCTTGCCCTGTCAATCATGGCAAAAAAGGAACTGTGCACTTCAAGCAAGCATCATTCCAATTTTTTTGATAGAGCATATTTTTTTCCAGAATCAATATAGAGAGGTGTAGCAAACATGCTGAAATACTGGTATGTGCATTCATCTTCTGTTGCTACCAGAACAAATTACCACACACTTGGTAGCTTAAAATAATACAAATGTACTACCTTTCAGTTCTGGGTACTAGATGCTGACATGGCTCTTGCTGGGTTGAACAATATACTATCAGGGTCTTATTACTTTTGCAGGCTCAAGAGAAGAAACTATTTTGCCATCCTCTTGTCCTTCTTTTTTTTTTATTTTATTTTCCAGTTTAAATTTAGATAAGAAACAAGGTTGCTTCACAAGTCAGTTCCAGGTCCCTCTCCCATTCCCTCCCTTCCTCCCGTGCCCTCCCCCCCCCCGTTATCCCCTCATTTCTCCAGGGAGGGTGAGGCCCTCCATGGGGGTGTCCATAGTGTGTCATTTCATACAGGGCAGGGCCTAGACCCTTCCCCAAGAGTTCAGGGTGAGAGTGCACCTCACATTGTTCTATGGGAGTCCAAAGTCCGTGTGTATACTTGGGATGGGTACTGATCTGCTGCCCAAGGCTCAATAGATTCCCTAGGCCTCTTCACTGACACCCAGATTCAGGGGGTCTTGATCAGTCCCATGCTGGCTTCCCAGGCTGATGCCTGGGATTCAAGAGTTAACCTTTGTCTGGTCAGCTGTTTCTGGGGGTTAAACCAGCCCAGTCTTATTCCCTTTGATCATCAGTCCTCTCTCTCTGTTACTGGCTTTCTTGAGTTCAGCTCAGTACTTAACCAAGGGAGTCTGCCTCTTCTTCGATCAGCCACTAAATAAAGGTTCTGTTTCCCAGACTCTCTGGCCATAGGATTGTAGGCTGGCACTCCCCAGATCTATGTCTAAAATCCATATATGAGAGAGTACATGCCATGTTTCTCTTTTTGTGACTGGGTTACCTCACTCAGGATGGTTTCTTCTAGTGTCATCCATTTGCCTGCGAATCTCATGATTCCATTTTTTTTTCTGCTGAATAGTACTCCATTGTGTAGATGTACCACATTTTCTCTATCCACTCTTCAGGTGAGGGACATCTAGGTTGCTTCCACGTTCTGGCAATTACAAATAAAGCTTCTTGAACCAAATCTCTTGAATCAATTCTGTCACATTCTGTCTTCAAAGCCAACAGAATTTCCCTTCCATGCCCATTCTCCTATATCCACCCATCCCTCATTCTATAGCCAACCAAGGTTATCATCTTTGATGGATACAGGTGTCTAGGTTAGGTAAGTCTGCACAATCTTCTTATTTCATTGTACTTAATTAAATAATGTAAAGTAGCATGCTCATTGGAGCTATGATTGAGAACATGGTATCTTTGGGAGGACATTATTACACCATTCTCCATACAGAATAATAATAATCTCTTAAATGGACCACAAATCACATACTTGGCTATTACTAGGTGTGCAACCTTGGTGAGCTTATTTAACCTCTTGAGCTTCAATTTACACATTGGATAATAAGACATTATAATAGAGAGCCTGAGGTGTTACTGTGTAAAATGGATATGTCAAGTACTTAGTACAAACTCAATAAATCATAATTAGATTTTCTTGATCCCTAACAATTTTGGATAAAGCCAAGTAGATGAAATTTGACTTCCTTGTAGAACCTAAGCCCCTGAAGTCATCTCATACTAAGTTTGATTGCTATATTTAACTTCGCAGGAGAGAACTTTCAGAGAACCTTGAAGAACAGATATAAGAGTGTTGTGTAATGACTTTTAAAAGCACAATACCTCAAATATAGTTTTTAGTTTCTGTTTTGGTAGAACCTGAATGTAAATCAATCATGTTTCTGATTTTTAGCATACATCCAACTTTTAGGTGTTGTATATTATTAACAGTAGAAAATTGTATTTATTTATCAAAGGACAAAGTAACAAGTTTAATAATCTCTCTGTGGAAAATAGATGCCTGAAAAATATTCTTCCAGAGAAAGAATAAAGTTCTTTGAACAACTAAAAAAATTATGAATAGGGTGAGATATTCTCTAAATCATGAGTTGAACACCTCATCGTGTGAAACTAATCACTCTTAATATTACTTAAAAACGGGCCTCAATTTGAATCCCTTTCAAATGCCCTGACACATTATCATAACTTCTTTATTTCAAGCCCAAGTCTTTAAGTTAAATTATTCAAAGTGACATTTTGAATTTATTAAATGCAAGCAACAAAAAATTACAAATAGTATCTTAGAGAATACAGAATTCATTTTCCTCATATAAAACTCTCGAGGAAATAAAGTTCAGGGCAAGGGAATATTCAGGGATTCTCAAAGAGTTGAGTCATTTAACTTTCTTGCTCCTCCATCCTTACTGGAAAGATTCTTCTTAATAGTTAGAGGATGACAGAGTATCCGCATGCATGTCATTCACATCTCATACAGTAAGAAAGGCAAGAGCAAGGAGCGAAGGAACAAGAGCCTGAAGGAACATGTCAATCATAACACTCTCCCAGAATCCAAATCTAGTGATTTTTACTTGTATATTATTGGTCAAAACTATCCATGACAGACTGCTGGTAGAATATGAATTACTGGGAATATCACTGCCTTAACAAAAAAAATCAAAATCTGTTAGTAGGAACTGAGAGTATTTGACCCACCAGATCTACTCATATGCTGTTGATTTCTCATTTATGAACTTGACACAGTGATATATGCCATCCATTTAACCCTTCCTACTGTCATTAGATTGACTCCAACATACTGAATGATGCTTAAAATAGATTATGATTCTTTGTTCAATGTGAATGTCCCAAGATCATTATCATGGCATACAAAGGCCCATTATTACTGCATTTCAGGTTATTCCTCCAAGTTTCTTTTTCAACTCACTCAACACAATGTTTTGGCTAATCTAAATATACAGCAGTCCTCTAGATTAAACATGTTTTTCTGCTTTTATTCCTTTTATTCTACATAGATATCTTCCTCGTTCATTTTTCTGGACAAGGTCCAGCATTACTTGGAGACATTTCATGAATGGCTCTACTTGTGAATATTCCCACAGCAGAGTTTCTCTGACTTTATTGTGGTGTTCACCTTTCTATTGCAGCCTCGGCAGAAGGGTCTGGTGTTGGTTTTCTTTCCAAATGGTTCCCACTATTAGATACCGAAAGTCCTCAAATTAGGGACCCATACTCTTTCTGCCACATAATAATGTGTGCAATAATTAAAAAGAATTAAAACAGGAAGATAGTAGTTAAGTAGTAGAACAGATACTGAAGAATTAAACTTTTTCTTTTTAATTCTTTTAACTTTTACTGATTCTTTCTGGATTTCGCATCATGCATTCCAGTCCCGTTTATTTTCTTGTCCCCTCACATCTTCCTTCTGCCCTTGCAACTCCCTCCCCAAAACAATACAAATTTTAAAAGACCAAACAAAACGAAGAGAATAAAAGAGAAGAATGTCAGCATGGAACCTGCAGTGTGGCCTGCTGAGGCACACAGTTTGCCCTTTAGTCCATTCATCTTCACTTGCAGGTGATCATTCAATGAGTCATTAGCATCACTGGTCTGGCTCAAGGCCTCTGGCTTCTTCCACACCACGGATAATGGGCTCTCATTGGAGCTCCTCTTAGATATCCTGTCTTTGTGCTGTGTCATGGAGATCCTGATGTTTTGGATTTGTAGGTTCATCCCCTTCACATGCTCCAATAGTTCATAATTGAGGGGGATGTTGGGATGGGCCAACTCACAATCCTGGTTCTGGGTCTGGGTGGTAGCTGGGTTGGTCAGCCTGCCAGCTTTCCCACATGGTCACTGCTTAAGCAAGCTCACTACTAGGCAAACTAGTAAGAACTGCCTAGGTGTCCATTGTGGCCTTTGGGTTAAATTTGAGTCAGATTTCTTTACATGTCAAAATATTATAATGATGTAGAAACTTATGAAAAAGCAGAAAATAGTACCTTTAAGAATAGAAGAAGATGTGGCATACCAATTACTCAAAATATAAATCAGTAATGAAGACACTTGGATATTCCCAGGGTATAAATGATCACGGGCTCACCCTCCCTTACAACACCTACATAGAATTGTTTCAAGCTAACTTTCACACTTTAGGCAAATCCTAATCTTTCTCATCATTCCAACATTTCTGAACTTTTCTGAGGTATTTATATCTGTCTTTGAACTTCAGTTTGCAAGACATTAATTTGGAATGTTAACTATTTCTCCAAATTCCATGGTCACTCATGTATAACTCTCTTCTCCTGCCTTAATTCTTTAGAAAACTCATTTAATAAGCCATTTGTGTATATGTATATATATATATATATGTCATACAGCATATTGTAGTACACAACTTCCAGCTGAATATAGAACCATTGTCCTGAAGTTTGACCTTTTCTTATCCCTCAGACTGTTTTTCTTTACTTTAAGCTGCAAACACTTTTACAAATCTTTCTGTCGGTGCATGACAGAGAAGACTTCTTAAAGCAAATTTGTCTTGATAAGGATGTGACTTTCAGTATAAGCGGTTTTTAATCTAACAAGAGCCATTTTCTGCCAAAAAAGATTACTAGTTACAATTATAAGTAGTAAAACATGTCCCCATATCCCTAGCTTAATATAAAGTTACCATTGGAAATGTGAACAAAAATTTAGATAAGACGGAGACTCTTGGTTTCAGAGTCCTGTAACAGATTCTTTTTAAAAACTGCATTCCTCTTTACTGAAAGGAAAAGGAAGAGTGGTGGATCTGGGAGAAAGAGGGTATGGGGATGGGGCTGGAAGGAGGAGAGGGAGGGGAGGCTTTGGTAAGGATGTATTGTATGAGAGAATAACAAAGAAAAAATATTCAGTGGAAGAAAGATGTTTGAATTTGTTTAATGAACAATAAACCTCATTTTTTCATCTGTGAAAAATTTTGCTCACTTCTGATGTTTACTATGCTTTCAGTATAATTGCA
The DNA here is from genome assembly GCF_017639785.1 of Mesocricetus auratus. NCBI lineage: Eukaryota > Metazoa > Chordata > Mammalia > Rodentia > Cricetidae > Mesocricetus > Mesocricetus auratus. The sequence goes on from NW_024429185.1 coordinate 14,861,561, forward strand.
CAATATTCTAAGCAGGCAGTTCTATCAGTAAATAAGAGATACAAAGGATTAGCCCTTCCACAGAGTTTGGATGGTCATTAAATTAATCACTGTGTCTTCTCCATAAGGTTGTGATTAATCTATAAGTGAACATTTAAATGTCACATTAACTATTATGGAAACTCAATGATAATCATTACAATTATTGTTGTATCAAAAGTATTCTGAACCCTTGATTAAAGTAGTGTGACCAATAATTGCATAGTTTCAGACCCCCTAAGGATGAAAATAATGAAAGCTTACCTTGAGCCAACCAATTAAACATGCATCTGTTGGAAGCCCATCACGTATGAGGAATTAAGACCTTGAGATACAGAAGAGGTCAAAAAGAAAAGAACTCCAAAGTTGTTAGAAAAACTTGTCTCTATCTCATGCACAAGATTATTATATTGTCTGTGACAAGCCTTGATTCTGTGAGCTAAACCATGTGTCAAACAATGATCAACTAACTCTCAGGCCATATTTTGTCAATGATAATTTTGGCATCTCTACCAGCATCCATTTGTCAAAAATAGACAGATTTTCAGTTTCAAGTATCAGCAACTCTACTAAGTGAGGCTATTCTACTGACACATAGACTTGATGAACTACAGATTACAAGACATATATTATATGAAATATGGTCACAATGAGTTACAAGGAATGCTTACTTCCCATAAGAATGAGCTTCTTGTCCTTGAATGTCACTGGGTGGCAGTATAACTTACAGTTCTTGACACGACCTCATCATGAGCCATTGGAACATGCCCACTCCAACTTGTAGTAGTACAAAGGTTTCTTTTTCTAAGTCAGTCTACAAAAGCCATATGGTTGATTGCATACAGCCATTGTCTACCATCCTGTCCGATCATTTCAAAACATCAGAAAGTATTGAACTATAGCGCTTAAGCCATATGATATTTGGTTTGTGATATCAGAGGGGATGGATGATTTTCACTCTGTTTTTCTAGACAGCACCATTTCTTCTCAAAACAAGTTTTCTAACTAATCTGTGAAACTCCTTATACCAAATTCTAAGTTTACTATGACATGTGCTTCTGTATATTCAACATAATCTTGACAATTATACAAATGTCACATGGCTTTAAAAATCGCAACAGTCTCAGAGCTAAAAACAAAAAATCCCCAAACCTCCACCCCCTGAAGCCTTAACGTTAAAGGTTCCTCAGATAATCTTAGGTTCATTTATTTTGAAACCAAACTTTTATTTCATAAATAACTACCAGTTTCACAATGGATGCCTTAGTGTCTTTTAATTACATGTGAGTTTTCATATGAATAATATTCGATCTTTCTGTATAAATATATAATTTTCCTCATACCCTATAATGCTTGAAATTTTTGATAATTTATTATCTTACTAATAGTCTCCCCCCAAAAATCAAGTTTTTTGTTATTTCTAGTCATAATAAGTCCTTCTGGTAGAACTGTAGCTAGCCAGTTGAGATTATACGTAGCCTCTACATCTGACCAGATTTTATGTATTTTCAAGGATTCAGGACACTTGTCCTTATGCTGGTGGGTCAAGAGATTTTTCCACTAGCCTGCTAGGGAGATCACTATGACAAATGGGATGGTGTCATAGCATAAGAGAGATTTTTCTAGTACTTTGGACTATGGTATGGATAGCATATTTAAAGGAATTCAACTGCATTCTGGAGATAACCTCTTGGGATTAAACTGGATTTTACGTCTTATGAGAGAAGAACAGGTCAGAGTGACTACTGTGTTTCTCCTCTTTGTCACAAATGACTGCAACTCTTCCTTCCAGCTGCAAATGTCTTCACATATGAAGCATATTATAAGCAAAAACTTTCTTGTTTCTCTAAAATCTGTAGGTGTCTAGATATTATTTAAACTGAGAAAAAGAAGGTTTTATGTAAATTAGGAATGTATAATATTTAAAAGGCCAAATGCATTTTCACCAAGTTTTGAAAATTTCATATTTTAAACTAATGTTCAGGATGTTTGTGTGTGTGTGAGAGAGAGAGAGAGAGAGAGAGAGAGAGACAGTGAGAGAGAAAGAGAGAGAGAGAGAGAATATTAGAGGTCCTGTGAATTAAATGTGAATTAATTAATATGAATTAAAGTACAGTTGGAAATCTGTATCAAAGAAACAAACTCCATTTCAATGTCTGTTAATAAGAAAACTATAAAAACAGAAAACATGTTTTAGGTACTTCGCTGGCCACTGGACTTTGTTGCAATCAAGATCATATGATTAATTAACTCAGTTACAAATAAAAAAGAAATGCTTCTGATTTTCTTATTGAACAATCTACTAAAATAATAACTATAATTCCATCAATATTTCTTGTCTTATTATCTCTTTTTATAATTTTGAAGAGTTGGCATTTTGAATCTGCTACATATCTTCAGATTTCTGGTAAAGCAGGCAAACAAATTCTCCTACTTACTCATTTCAGTTCATCCTCAATAACATAACCTCTGGTGAGATTTTGTTGTAAGAGACAAATTATTATCTGGAAAATTATGGAGATTGACCTATATGATAATACTTATTAGGGTTTGTAGTTACCAAATAGTCTTTCGACTAATCAAGGCTCCATGTTCTTCTTTAAATCAACTGTCTCAGAGACACACAGAAGTTCCAGGAAGACATGACTATCCCCTCAAACAATGCTAACAATATTGTTCAGAGCTGTTAACAGAACCTGTTAGGAGGTGACACACCAGCTAGATGGTGGCAGCTATAGGGACATGTTCCTAAGATGCTTCCAAGTGAGGACAGTTTCACTCACTGTTTGCTCCCCTTTTATGGGTCTGCACCTCCTCCTTTTGTGTCCCTGTGCCTTTTATTGGCTATGACATTAATATCTTCTGTGTTTTCTTTATGCACATTGAAACTGAGGTAGATATTATAGCAATTTTCTTTCCAAAGCAAATATATTTATAAAAACTTAATACATGGAAAAGGGTGGGTAACATACTTTCTGAACAACCGTGAGTTTGAATCCCCGGCATCCACATAAAAGCTGAATATGATGGCAAGTGCTTGTAAACTAAAAAAAACACTAGGACAGTAGTAGAGGAAGATACTGAATGTTCACCTCTGCCTCATAAGACAGCATGAGTACAAGCATGGCTCCGTGCACTCAGCACATACACAAATAATAAATGAATTCCAATAAAGGAAAACTGCTGATGTACTGCCGTTCTACATGTTCTTTTTCTTTTTTGTCACAGGATTTCTACTTTGAATAGAAATTTAGCCTTTTTATAGTACATCTTCTAGATTTCTCTTAGCTGCCTCTCAAGGTTCAACGTTATCCAAGTAGTTCAGGTTCTAGAGTTCTTGTGTACTCTCAATCTTCTCTGCAACTTCTCGTGGAAACTTTATGTGATCTTTATCAAAATGATAGCTGATGGTGACAGAACTTAAACTCTGAAGCTCTCCAAAAGCACCTGTAAAGTAAGATCCATTACAGAAGAATTATATGGCCCATCAATTGTAGGTTTTAATGTGGCAGACCGTACATTAGTAACTTATTTTATACTAGGGTCTTTTAATTTATGCATGTATAAGTAATAGAATGTAACTAGAAAACCCCTTCAGTAAGAGTGACACAGGAGGCTGGAGAAAATACACTTACTTGCTTTTCAATTGCTATTGATACTTCAGTCTTTCAAGTGCTACTGAATTCATAAACAAAATGAAATGTTATTTTAAGCGCAGGTGTTTAAGCCAAAGGCCAAATGAAATTGAAGTTCAGTGTTAAGTGTCTATACCAAGCTGGTAGCAAACTCTAGATATAAGTACTACTGTTAGAGATAAAAAAAATACTATATCCTCCTAAAAGAAAACTTTGTTTTTAAAAATATCACCAATTTTACCCCAATTGTCATCAGAGAGTCTTCATTCAGTAACTAATGGAAACAGATGCAGAGACCCACAGCTAAACATTAGGCCAAGCTCAGAAAATCCTGCTGATGAGAGAGGAAAGATCATAGGAGCCAGACAAGGACACCACAAGAAAACTCACAAAAACAACTAATCTGGCTCATAGGAACTCACCAAATCTGAACCAACAACAAGAGAATCTGTGTGGGACCAGCATAAGTCATATATATATCAATTGTGTAGCATGGTCTATTTGTGGGAATCCCAACCATGGTAGCAGAAGAGGTCCCTAATGCTTTGGTTGACTTTTGGGAACCTGTTCCTCATACTGGATTGTCTTGTCCAGCCTAAATACAAGGGGATGTGCTTAATGTTACTACCATGTAATGTTTTGCTGATACCCATGGGAGGTCTGCCCCTTTCTGAACAGAAACAGAGGAAGAATAGATTGGATGAAATGGGGAGAGATGGGAGGAGAGAAAGGAAGGGAAACTGTGGTTGGAATCTAAAATAAATTAATTAATTAAATTTTTAAAAAACTTAAAAATCCAAAATTATTTCATTACTCTTTCCTCTGTCACTGTGGGACTTTAAAAATGTCAAAAAACTAAATCCAAATCCAGGCATTCCTCAGAATCCTAACATCTTGCCTACAAATGTCCAGGCTAGGGCAATGTTCATGGGCCTTTTGAAATCATGAAAAGAATATAGGATAGAGGCTCTGAGATGGCTCAGTCGGAAAAGCACATATCTTGGGGACAGTACAGGAGGAACTATTTCCAAGGCTGTAATTCTGTCTTCACACACAAACACAGAAATGCATGTGTCAGTACAGAGAGAGAGAGAGAGAGAGAGAGAGAGAGAGAGAGAGAAGGAGGGAGGGAGGGAGGAGGGAGGGAGGGAAAGATGCAGGGAGAGAGAGAGGGAGAAAGAGAGAAAGGGAGGGAGGGGTGCTGGGAGAGAGAGAGAGGGAGAGAGAGTGCAGAGAGAGAGAAAGGGAGGGAGGGAGGGCTGCAGGGAGAGACAGAGACAGAGAGGGAGAAAGAGGAGAGAGAGAGAGAGAGAGAGAGAGAGAGAGAGAGAGAGAATAGGATGGACCCTCATTTCTAGATTTCATAGCACATCTTATGCACAGTTGATACCACAGGTTACAGAAGCTGGAACTCTATTTGATGCACTGTCTGGCATTTCTAGTCTCCCTGGCTGACTGCAGAAGCTGCTAGGAAAAGTAAAACAGCTTCCTCCCAGACCGTGTCTACTGACTTAACTAACTGTCTCTTTGGCTCGTTAAATTATTCTGTCTGAGTTTCACTAAGAAGGTGCAAAGTCACACGTGCTTGTATTTCTCATGCCACTGCAAGAACCCTTTCATTAAAATATCAAGGTGAGAAACCAGCATTATTAGATTAATGGACTGTGTAGTGGCCCTACGAGGAATAAGTAATTATATTAAGCAAGCCATAGCAACTCAGCCTTACAAAAAATATCATGATTGAAAATTTTCCAAAGCCTGCATTGTAAATAATTAATTTTGGTAAGCTTCTTGGTATATCTTTGCCTAAAAATATATTAATCATTCCCTATCTTGTTAAAAATACTAATTTTCAGTATATTAAAACTGAATGTTTATACACTTTGACAATAAAACTGGATGCTCTCATGAAACATAATAAAATCGGTAAAAATAAGGATCATGCTAAACAATACAGTTAGCACTTTGATACTCTTCCTTTTGTTTCTCACAGCTTCATGCATTCAGTTCTACACTGAAAATTAACATTAAAAACTAAATATTCCCCATCGATATAAGATACCACAGTCATTATTTTTAATTGCTAGGATATGGTGAATGTGACATAATTTGCTAAACTGTGTCTTAGTTTGGGGTTTACATTCTTTACAATTATGCCCTTAAAGATGCAATTTTTTGAGGCAGGGTTTCTCTGTGTAGCCCTGACCATCCTGGAACTCACTCTGTAGACCAGGCTGGCCTTGAACTCAGAGAGTCCTTGTGTCTGCCTCCTGAGTGCTGGAATTAAAGGCTTGTGCCACCATTACCTAGCCCTCTTGAAAATTCCTACATATGTTAACTACTGTTCAAGAAATATCCTCAGAGGTAGAATCACTACGTTCTACATCACAGAGGATTTTAAAAGTTAATTTGAACACATTGAATATCTACCTTAATTATTTTTTCCAATTATGATGCTTTTTTGCATTAATTTTTAACCGGAAAGAAAATACACCAACTATGAAGATAAAAGACCATTTGTAATCTTTCAGCTGACCAACAAAATACCTTTAATATTTTGTTTTGTATAACTCCAAAGATGCTTTTGTGTGGTCTTTGCACAACAAAGATTTTTGTGACCCCCTGTATAACACTTGGGGCATCACAGACTGTAAAAACTACCAATGCTTCACCAAACCAAACTCTGTGGTTCTGAAACTAAATTCTATCACCCAATTAACCTACTAATGTTAATTTTCTGCGATCAATTTAGCTTGTGTCATAGTACACTGTCCATCTACAGATTCTACTGCATTGCTCAAAACTGTTGTAGAGGACAAGGCAGAGTGATGGCTGAGAGCAGTTGTAGGAGGTGGTGGTGAAAGTGGTGGGCATGCACTAAATACATGTAAAAATGCAGATTAGCAAATGTAATTAATTGTAGCAATGCATTAAAATGGCATAGAAGATATTCAGGGGAAAATGATAGATGCATAGATGATTAGCTAGATAGATGCATAGATAGAGACAGATGAATAATGATAGATAAACAATAGATAGATGTTGACAGATATTAGATAGATAGATAGATAGATAGATAGATAGATAGATAGATAGATAGATAGATAGGTAGGTAGGTAGGTAGGTAGACAGATAGATGATAGTGATAGACAGATGATAGATAGAGGGAGAGAGAGAGAGATAGATAGATAGATAGATAGATAGATAGATAGATAGATAGATAGATAAGTAGATGATAGTGATAGATAGACAGACAGACAGACAGACAGACAGACAGACAGACAGACAGACAGACAGATAGATAGATAGATAGATAGATAGATAGATAGATAGACAGACAGATGAGAGAGAGAACCCATCCACACTAAGTATTGTGGCAGCTCAGTACTATATTTTAGAGGTTGGCATTGCAGCTACCTTCTTCGAGGGTTTACAAAGCAGTGAAAATGCAAACTGGCATTCAAAGCAGAACAGAACAAAACAATAGCAGAATGTCACAATGCACCCAACATTCCAATGTGTTTGAAATCATATAACTTACGTACATCTGTAAATAACAGGACAGTATTACTTGAATCATTGGTGGTTTATCAACAGCAGCCACAAAAATAAGATGGGTTTATAGTTCCTGTTAGAGTCACTTTTATGGCGATTATAAAAACACAATTATGAGTCTCATGGTTATTGAGAAATTAATATCTCCCTTGGAAAATGACATCTGTATTTTCTCCAGGAACACAAATGTCAACTTCTGTTTTTCTTGGTCTTTTGCATTAAAATTGATTCACAAAATAGTAAAATAGAGTCATTCTTGTAAGGAAATAATGTGGCCTTCATTATACAACTGAAAAATTTTCATTTTAGATTAAATCTCAAAAGCATTTTTGAAGGGCTGAATTGATTTGTTTGATATATCCCTGAGGACATAACATTATCTATATATTTACGTGATATTCTTTTCTTAGGCAAATATTAGAAGTTTCTAATTTCATGTTTTCTACATTATCAATTGATGCTATAACTATAGAAAAATGTATTCTCAACAATTTCCGTTGCTTAAGCATCAGACCTTAGCACAACTGAATCCTGTGTGATTTTTAATGCATCATTTTTGCTTTACCTTCTAAACACTGAAGATAAAAATGGCAAGTTACCATTTTCCTTAGCCTTGAGTATTTTGGTTAGCATTTGCTACATTGGAATAGAAGATTCACACACACAATTTTACTTCACTGGTACTTCCCTTCATAATCTTTCTCAAAAAATAAAATTAACTCATAAATGTAATTATGCTGTCCAGACATTAATGTATTTTCCTCATGGGCAACATCTCTTGTAACAGCCCAGAAAGTAAGTGGGGGTGATAATTTCTCTTTTAACTAGTGAGAAAACTAGAATGGAAAGAGATGGTAAAGCTTCACAATCATACAACAAGAAAGCATTAAAATCAGAACTTGAATCCTCCCAATTCAAACCCTCAGCTCTATTTACCTGTAAAGGAGAACATCAATTAAATTCAGCAGCATCATTCAAAATCATGCAAATCAAGGCATCCATGAGCTAAATAGAAAAACTGGAAGCTGACACATAGCATATGATAAATATTACACAAACATTAATCCTAGTGAAGTTTTTTTTACAAAAACAAGGGAACAAATGCTATCTGCCTCATCAAGCTGAACCAAATGGGTGAGCCTACCCTTCATGTGTAATATTTTTATGCTTAATTTATTATAATTTGCATAATTTTATTAAACATTAAAACAGAGAAAGGTACAAAGAATGATTGTGACATACATTCCTACCCCCAATAAATTCAAGGTTATATGCATTCCAATACTTATGTAAAGTTTTTTTCTAATTAACAAATGAATAAACATATTTGAGGCATGATTTGACTCCCTCCTACTCACAGCTATACTTCTCTTAATCCCCTCTTTCACTGGAGGACAATATTTCCAAGTTTTTGTTTAGTTTTGTTTTGTTTTGCCTGACAGTCAGTCCCTAAGATTTCCTTTCTTTCTGATACACCAATCAGAACCTCTGGCCTGGCACTAAGTAGTCTGACTCCCTATTAGAACCAAGCTTGTGATTCTCAGGATATCGCAGGGATAGTGTTTCTTCACAAACACTGCATCTTTGCAATGGTTGTGATGCTCACTTCTCTGAGCTCCTCTTATACCAAGTAAAGTTATACTGAAAAGGGGAAACTAAGTAACTTGGAACCACTTGGTGAGTCTACAGGAAGGTGACCAAACCCAACCATTTTGGTGCCCTCAGAACTTCCATTAGGAGCCATTTAATCTCATCTTTAGATCTTGGCCAAGTAGGAGAAAAACACACTAGACCAATTTTCTTGTACGATCAATAGTTTCTCTAGAATATACCTAAAAGTAGCATTTGGAGGTCAAAGTTTTACATGATGCTCACAACCAGTAACATTATTTTAGGTTTTTAAGATCACAAGTCTGAAACAGTCCATCATCCACCCTTCCCTTCCACCTTACCTCGAAATTCTGCTATGGCAACCCCTTCCAGCAAAGATTTCTAAAGTGAAAAACATCAATGGCCTGTGTCCCCCAACTTCATCAGATATTACCCTCTTAGCCTGAAACCTTCTAGCCACCTACTGTCAACAAATGAACAAAAGGTAAAAAAACACTCATCATTGACAACCTCCCCCCAACAGCTGGTTCCTTCTCCCCATTCCTCTTGAGTGGCTTCCTGACTTCAACCTCAAAAGGAGACTTGAATGGGCAGGTCACAAGAAGAATCTCTCACACATCTGTGGAATTCCCATTGACCAGTGGAGACAAAGAAGCCCATGCAAATGAGAAAATAGACAATGTATCCCAAATCATTCCCCAACCTCTAGTGATCAGCACAAACAATCAGTGAGCTAAAATGGTGGGAAAGGAAAGAAAAAGAAGTTCAATGAAGATGCACACCAGAAATTAAGTAGGAGAAGGGACCTGTGTTTCTGCCTGGTTGGTTGTGACAGAAGTGACCAAGTTTGAGCAAATCCAAGCCTATTGGAAGAATGAGTTGGACATGAATAGAGAAGGTGTGATAGGCTGCATTCTAGAATAATCTCATCACCTTTGTCTGTCCTCATAAGCACCTGCATAGAAAGGTTGAACTATGCAATAAATGTTAGCTAATCTACGCATATACTTCTAGTTAAATTTGATCAATTATTCCACAAAGTTCTCTTCCAAATTAATGAAAGCTTTGTGGTAGGAATGTAGTATTATGCCATATTTTATTTTCACTCTACCAAGAGAATATTTGTTATGAAATACCTTTAAGTACCATGTGTAACTAAACATAGTAATTGCTCTACGAAAACTCCAAGAATCCAGAACATTATATGCTACATATCATTTATGATAAGATAATAGAGAAACTATTCCTTTTATCAAATAATTATATATTTATATTTACATTTTATATGTTTAGAAATTATTACATATAAAATAAGTGTGTGTGTGTGTGTGTGTGTGTGTGTGTGTGTGTGTGTGTGTGTTTCCAATTTTCCTATTTCTCAGAAAGCACTTTGGGGTCTTCTCTGTAGTCAAAGCAATGTACACAAAATACAATGGATAGTGTTAGTGCAAGTTCATGATAACAGACACTGTAAAGTATGAAAAGTAACTACTCATGGATCTATTTCTCTCATTTTCTGATTTTTAAATCTCTACAATTGTAATTTATATATATTTTTAAACCTGATCACCATGCCAAAGGACATTTCTTCAGTTTGGAAATCTGCATTATAATAGTCTAGAAAAGCTTATATGTGTCTACATGCTGGCTATGCTCAGCAGCTGCAGAAATACAACAGGAAAATCCAGGGAACTGACAGATGTAAATACCCAGTCTTTCAGGGGCTTAGCTAAACAGCATAAATGTTCTTACACTAATGGACTGGCTTGGTGCATTTTCTTTTCTTTTTGTCTTTCAAGAAGCTATTCAATAATTGCCAGGGGAGGGAGACCAGAAAACCATAATCAAGTCAAAGAAAAAAGGACCATATTTTTAAAAATTATGTTAATGTCAATATTGGAAATTACATGTGACTGACACAAAATATTTCAGCAAATGTATTTGTCTTTTCTGGTCTCATGCATTCTGCTGTCCTCCTGTGGGATTGATTCAAATTATAAAATTCTCTTCAGTGTAGTATTCTGACATTATCTGGTGAGATTAATCATGGCTAAAGAGTTGTAGAAACACTGCTGCATTCTTCCATGTACTACTGATAGCACCACAGTTTGCTCTCAACTCAGAAGAGAAACCAGGTTGAACGCAAAAGGCTTTCTGCCAGGAACAACTTGATGAGAGCAATATCCATTGGTTTTGTTTCATATATTTACATAGGGCAAAGATCAAAATGACAAATTTTCTCTGCAAAATGAATATACACTAAGACCTTTGAAGACTTTCATAATTATCATTTCTTTTGGCTTAAATGAAAACAATGGAAAAGCATCTGAAGTCCTGATGAAAAATGAATTGCCCCGATGGTCACTTTGAGTAACCCATTAGTCAGTGACGACTCACTAAGCATAGAGTTCTATAGCCTATGCATCCCGACGACAAGACGGATACAAAGAGGAAGAAACAAGTTGTGACAGCTGTGTCTACACACAGAGTAAAGATGTGCTCGTGTCATGAATTTTAAAAGAGAAGTAAAAGCAATGCCCTGAAATTTTGGTATGTGGAAATAACCGGGGCAAATATAAAACAGGATTGGAAATATTCAGCTTTATACTTTACTACGTAGAAGTTTCCCACAAATGATCATTAAAAAAAACTTGGGTCATTTAATCTTGTACCTGTTAGATATTTAGATTTGTAAGTCTATGAGTAAGACTGGTATGGAGGAAAACACTTGAAAATTACTAAATTTTAATTCATTTCATACTTTTCATATTTTCTCATTAAGATTCCTTCAGTTATTTGAGAGCACATACACACATAATTACCTTGTAAGTAGCTTTGAAAAACATTCAGTTAGTTACCCAAATGCTTGGGGTGGGGAAATGGCAGCTAGGCTGCTGACTTAGTACTGAGAACCATATTTGACAAACGCCTTTAATGGTGTCTCCGTGTTCAAATGAGAGAAATGGCAAGACTTCACCAAGCAGCTTAGTTTTCTTTAAAATAAAAAAAATGTGTGTGTGCATGTGTGTGTGTGTATGTGTGTGTATGTGTGTGTACAAGAGCTGTAATTGGTATTTCAGCATTTTAAAACTGTAGACTATACCACGCCACCAACTAGCTCCCAAATCATGACACGGAGACTTAATATTAGTTATGAATGCTCTGTCCTATCTTATACTCCTTTCTCGCTAGGTCTTATAATTTAACCTGTTTCTCTTTATCTACGTTTTTCCTCGGGCATTTTACCATTTCTTTCTATATGTCCTACTTGTCCTACTTCTTCTCTGACTGGCAGCTGCCAGGCTGACTGGCCCCAGGGATCCCCCCTCTCTTTCTCCCTCTCTCTTCTCTACTTCCTTCTCCTTTTATTCCCCTCCTTCATTCTGCCTGCCAGCCCCACCTATCCCTCTCCTGCCGTTTAGAGTTTTTATTTCTATTGTTTTTTGCTTTTTTTTTAGAAAAGTCCATTAAGTGTGACTTTTCAATATTTTTTATTTCATAGTTCTCCCTCCCAACCTCCTCCCCTCCCCCTGCTTGCCTCTTCCTATCTCCACTAGCTTTTTACTGGATCAATCAGGTGCCTTAGGCAAGCAAAGTAAAACAAATGCAACACATTTTCACATAATTAAACAAATGCAGCAGAAACAAGGGTAAGACATCTTTACATCATTAAACAAAGGTAACATACACAAATGTAACACACACCTTTACAAGGTTAAATTACTATTCCACAGCAGAAACAAATGTAACACACGTTTACATAGTTAAATATTCCCCAATAGTAACTATACTCACAGAAGTTTCACGAGGAAATAAAGCTGACTAGTAAACAAATTAAGAGCACTTGATATGGTTAATGAGTCAATGAAAGTACTTTCAAGAGAGATACTACTGGTTTCCAAATAGCCTAAAAGTAAATAACTTACTGGGCAATGTGAGAAAGTCAAGTAGTAAATATTTCTTGTTGGGGAAGTCCTGTGCATTTGTCAATAAAGCACTGTTGAGCCAATAGGAATCTAGATAGGTGGGACAAGGAGTCCAGGAGGACTCTGGGAAGGAGAAACATACGGAGAGTCGAGATGTAACGCCATGGGGTAGGAAGCCCGGAAACTTCTCCGGTAAGAGACATACTTAGATTAACAATTGTGGGGTAATTACTTAAGTCAGAGCTAGCCAGTAAGAAACAAGCAAGGCCAACAGCTTCATAATTAATATAGCCTCCTGTGTGTTTATTTGGGACTGATGCGGCTCTAGAACCAGGCTGGCAGGGGGAAGGCTTCTCACAAGGAAAAAGCTTCTCTTTACAATTTCTGGAATAACCATTTGAAAATATCCATCAGTGTTCTACATTTGTTTGTGTGCTTGTTTTTCTCTTTTTCTGATAATTTTCATCCTAAAAATGTATCTTACGGAAATAAATGCCTGAAACAATAGTATATAAAAATATTATCCGTATAGTTACTTTATTTTTATTACTTTAATTTTAAATAGCTTGCTTCACAGGTCAATCCCAGTTCTCTCTACCTCCCCTCCTCCCGAACCACCCCCACTATCCCCCCAGCCTCCCACCCTATCCCCACTTCCTTCCAGATAGGAGATATCCAGAGTCTGTCATTTCACTCAGGGCAGGGTCCAGGCACACCCATAAGAGTCCAGGCTGAGAGAGCATCCCTCTTTGTGTTATGGACACATGAAGTCTGTTCGTATGCCAGGGATAAACACTTATCTATTGCCCAGGGCCCCATAGGTTGCCCAGGCCTCCTCACTGACTCTCACATTCAGGGGTTCTAGATCAGTCCCATGCTGGCCTCCCATCTGTCTGTCTGGGGTCCAAGAGTTCCCCTTTTTCAGATCAGCTGTCTCTGCTGGTTTTGCCAGCCCATTTTTTGCCAATTTGCTCATCGCTCCTCTCTCTGTGTCACTGGGTTCCATGGGTTCAGTTCAGTGTTTAACTGTGAGTGTTTGCCTCTGCTTCCATCAGTCACTGGGTGAAGGTTCTAGGATGGCATATAGTGTAGACATGAAGTTCATTATCAGGAATGGGCATTCGAGGGGGTCTCTCCAGTATTGCTTAGCTTGCCAGTTGGTACCATCCCTTTAAATCACTAGAGGTCTCTCTGATGCCAGATCTGTCTTCTAACCTATGACTACCTCTTTTATGATATTTCTCATCCTGTTCTCCCCCTATTCTACCCCCCACTCAACCTTCCTGTTCCCCCATGACCTAATCCCTCTTCCTCTTCTCCCCCTATCTTCTTCCCAGATCCCACTCCCCCCCACCCCTTGCCATGTTTCCAATCTCTTCAGAAGATCTTGCCTCATTCCTCTTCTCTGGGGTACCATGCATATCTCTCTTAGGTTCTTTCCTGTTTCCCAGACTCTCTGTCAGTGGAAGTGCAGACTGGCACTATCCTGATCCATGTCTAAAATCCATATATGAGTGAGTACATACCATGTTTGTCTTTTTGTGACTGGGTTACCTCACTCAGAATGGTTTCTTCTAGTGCCATCCATTTACCTACAAATTTCAAGATTCCATTGTTTTTTTCTGCTGAGTAGTACTCCATTGTGTAAATGTACCACATTTTCTCTATCCACTCTTCAGTGAGGGGCATCTAGGTTGCTTCCAGGTTCTGGCTATTACAAATAATGCTGCTATGAACATAGTGGAACAGACATCCTTGTTGTATGAATGTGCATCTTTTGGATATACGCCTAAGAGTGGAATTGCTGGATCTTGTGGTAGACTGATTCCCATTTTCCTGAGGAGTCTCCATACTGATTTCCAAAGTGGGTGTACAAGTATAGTTATTTTAGATTACAAAAACCATGTTCTATAACTAAATATGGAAGTGTTGAAATAAATTTATATAACCTTAAAATATGTAATAAGTTACTATTAAAATGGTCCTTTTGTATATTTAGTTCTTGAGTCTGTGTGTGTGTGTGTGTGTGAGAAGAATAATCAAAACAGACCCAGCCTATTGGTATAAGAAAGGAAACCGAGTAAGCCAGTAAGCAGAGTCACTCCATGCCCTCTGTTTTGCTTCCTGCCTTCAAGATCCTGCTGTGAGCTGCTGTCCCAAGGGATTTTAGTGATGAACTGTGACCTGAGTCTTATAAGATAAAATATCCCCTTTTCTTCCCAAGTTGATTTTTATTTTTTGGTTTTTACGAGACAGGGTTTCTCTGTATTGTTTTGGAAGCTGTCAGTCCAGCCCAGCCTCGAACTCACAGCGATCCGCCTCTCTCTGCCTCCCGAGTGCTGGGATTAAAGGCATCTGCCACCACCGCCCGGCTCCCAAGTTGATTTTGATAATGGTACCTTGCCGCAGCACTAGAAACCTAATCAAAACAAACTTTTAAAGTGATTTGTGCTGCCTGCATATTCGTGGTTCTGCAGTCTTCCACTGAAACATGCATGATTTATCAGGGCTACTCTCTTAGACAAAACTGTTTCTTCTCCCTCTCCCAGCAGCTAACATTTTCCAGTAGCTCCATGGCAAGGGGTGGGATTATGTGCCGAATTCCCATCTCCATGCTGGGATTTAGTTTGCATTTAATTTGGCTAGTGCTTTCACAAGTATTGTGAATACTGTCACAACCACTGTGAATGCATGCGTGTAACTGTCCAGAACACACTGTTGCACACCATCATTCGTTACACCGGCTCTTACACTCTTTCTGCTCCCTCTTCTGCAATGACCCCTGAGCTTGGGGTATGTGGTGCGTGTGTTCCATTTAGAACTAAGAATTCTTCAGTTTCTTATTTTCTGCATGGTGGCCAGTTGTGGATCACTGAGTTAAAACCCATCTACAAATAAAAGCTTCTCTAATGAAGGTTAGGAGATCCATTGCTCTATTGGGATTCGGTTTTATGCTATGTCCATTTATCAAAATAATAGTAGAGCCAACTTACCTAGTCATGGGTTCTTGGCCCAATGCTAGGTATGTTTCATCTGCTGAAGCAATCAGGAAGTGTTTGTTTACTGCCATGGTGTCCACACCACTACGGCACCTGTGGACATCTCTTGCCAGCCCAGTCACTACTGTAGCTCACAGGGTTCCCAGCTGGGTAAAAAGGATTGCTATTTTTACCTCTGATCACATGCATAGTATCTTCCAGCACTGTGAATGCCATCTAGTAGGGTCGAGGATTCTGAGACAGGACGAACTAGATTCCACCATATTCTATGACTATGTTATGTGGTGTCTTCACCAATACGCTGTTATCATCAGATTATGGAGAGTAACCAAGATCAATGACAATAGCTTGTAATTTCTCGGACCCAACTGGCCAAAAACCTCAAAAGAAGTGACCTATTCCTGGTTCTGGGATTTTGATTAGCCTCCATTGTCTAGTAAGAATGTTGTTGCCCTGTTATATATGGGGTAACACCATTTTAACATTCTGTGTGTGTATGAGTGTATGTGTGTGTGTTTATATATTCATACAAGTGTATATATGTAGGATTATATGTATATATGCTATATGTACATATACATGTATATATACATATGTGTATATATATATATATGAATGGTTCCTGTACATCTTTTTTTAATGGTCTTTAGTGTTATTTATCACTTTCCATACTCCCTCATTTGGAGTACCATGACCTCATCTAGAGCCTTTTGCTTTCTATTTTATTTTTCAAGAATATGAATCCCCTTCATAATATATTTAAAAGTAAGCTTCATGGTCTGTTGTATTAAATAAACCACTGAAGGTTAACTCAACAAGACCTTTATAGTTATCTTGAAATAATCTTACTTTCAGAAGAAGAATTATTAGGAGATTTAGAAAGGGTTCAGTGAAGATAGTTTTCAGCATTCATTTACCAAAGAATATATATTCAAAGGAAAGATGATCCTTGGGGAACAAGTTAGCAATCTCTGAAACAGTAACATAACAGCAACCCAGGAAGGAATTATTCTTGTGGTTCCCTTGAGTACTTATTTGTGGAAATAACATCCTAGTTTTTCAACTGCATATCACAGAGTGGTCAACTCCAATTCTGGAATATGTGCAATTAAGGAGAAAATAAGCCAGCAATACAGAGCGAGAAACACACTTACATTACTTGGAAAATGCAGAAAGATCAACCATAGTGAATTAGAGAAATTTCATGATCCTGAATTACAGGATGAATAGGATAAATGTCTGTGATTTGACCTTTAAAACTGTGCCATATTTAAAATAAAAATGTAATTCTGACTTTACATTACCTTCAGCATTCTGAATGGATGGGTATTCTTGGAGGGAAATTGTTATCTGAATCTAAAACATCGCATAAACTATCTGAGGCCTTATCTAACAAACAGCTCCCATGGAGACCTCTCCTCATCTGTAGTGAGGAAAACGCACTGATCACTTACTGAGTGATTCCCCATGTGATAAAGAAATCATCTGACTATTGATTGTCTGAAAATTAGCTCGGGACCATGAAATCTAAGCCCATGAAGTGTTGGTAGCACAAGGGTAAGAGGGGAGTGATAAAACTGTGTTTTCAGTGGAGCCTGGCAGTAAGTTGCAGGTTTTCGGCTTTGCCTGAATATTTATGCACTGACTGAAGAGCCGTGCCCATTCACTGGCTCTGTCTTCTCCTACCCAGCTCAGCTGGGAACAGAGGTCATCCCTGCACAGCCTTGCATAGACACACAACTACATCAAGACAAGAACACAAAGTTATCTTGGGACCAAACTCAAACTCTCGCACTGAGAATATTTGCTAAAAGGAAAAACATAGGAAAATGACTATGTGGGATACCACATTCCAAGAACACCTTTTAAGACCATGTTTCAGTAAAAGCCATAGAAAGGGGGGAAAGAAAATTTGCCTTCAGGGAGAAGAACCTAAGATTGGGCTGTCCACGAGTGACATTCAAGCACAGCCCATGTTGTAAAGAGGAAATAGTAGGAGAGAAACACTGGCGGGGGCCTTTTAAAATCTCGTGGGCTGATGGAATGGTCAAGGCTCATTTTAAAAGCAAGAGAAGGTAACTCCTCTTCCAATTCTCCCTTTCCCCTGCTCCCCACACCTCTGTTCTTTGTGTAGCTCATTAAATACTTTTAGCTTGAGCATTTTTCTTTCTGTCTCTGAGCTTACTTTAACATATGCAATTGTTCTAAAAAGAATGTTCAGGTCTAAGACTGAAAGAAAGAACTCATTCCACCAGTGGCAGTTGAGTGTTTTTATAGACAATCGTTGTGCACTGAGCGCTTCAAAGCAGCTTTGGCTAATGACTGTTGACTTCTCACTGAGATCTGCAGATATATAAAAGCAGAGTGAAATTCAGACTTCCTGCCCTCATTTCATGCCTGCTTGTGACTGAAGGTTCAGAGATAAGTCATTGTCCTGAAGCTGCGGTTACCTTGGATTCCAGGAACAGCAGAGCCTTGCTCGTTCATTCCCACGCGTGCTCCATATGAGGAAAATTACCCATCAGAGTGAAGCTAGGCCCGAAATGATTAACAATAACAACTGACAAATTCATGAGATGGCGGGGTGCAGGACAAGTGAGAGCAGTGGTGATAATGTGTCAGTGTTGACCATGGCCGTGCCCAAACCAGAACTATGGTGACCATGGCCGTGCCAAAACCAGAACTGCTAGTAATTCATACCTCCTGTGCTCTGTTTAACCCTGAGTCTGTAAGGACCGCCAAGGCAGATTTTGATGTCATTAGATCCCTTTCTTTGAACCTCTTCCCACTGAAGCCACGTTCGATAACTTCTTTCATCATTCATTTCTTAAATTGATATATGGGGACCAGTGGCTAAGCACTGCTTATTGGGGCTATCAGAAGCCAGGCTTTTACTCAAAAATAAATAAATAAATAAATAAATAAATAAATAAATAAATAAACTTCCAGTAACAACTTCTGCCTTAAAAACTACATTATTTTCTGATTTGAAGCATTTTGTGTGTTTCATGTCACTATTACAGAAAGTAATTTTTTCATTTCCCAGCTTTCTAGGGGGGGAAATTCACTGCTTTACATTAAATTTTGCTTAACCACTTCTGCTGTCTATGTGGACATTTGCAATAGTTATAAACCTTGCAAAGGGAGAGAAGACTTAAGGAAAGAAGGATCTGAACCAACACCACTGAGAATATTTATTCAAACGTTTAGATAATACAACATCCCTTAAAAATCTCAAACACTAATTAAAACTTATCATGGATGAGCATATCAACTACCTTCCTAGATGCATAAAGGAAACTAAAGAAGGAGAAATGTAAGCTGATCTTCTAACTTCTAAGATTATAAAGGCACCAAAATATTAAGGTAGACTTTGCTAGTCTAGAGTAAGGGTTTTGTTACCAGCAAAAGAATAAGTGTTTTCCATTGATGAATCAGGTTACAGCCACAGACCCCTACCAGGAAGAGAACAGTGCCAACAAATTACTGGAGGAGTCAACTTGCTTTTTTGAAGTCTATAAATAATGTAGCAAGAGAGCGCTTGTTGAGAGGGGATTTATCAACCATGGCTTCATCCATATGCAACGGTGTGGATGTCATTCTGCCTATTTTGCTGGTGGGACTTTTGTGGTCTATTCAATGATTTACATACTGATGAGGCTAGGAGAACTCAGAGCTCTGTCTCTTGGGCACTGCTTTTCTAGCCCTGTACAGACTGTATTTATGCTCTTCAAAACCACTTAATAAATCAGAGAAAAGAGCCCTGAGTAAGGACTGAAGCTATATCAAGCTATGGACCCAAAGAACTAAGTCAGGCTGCCTTCCAACATATTCATTGTGTCTGCAATGGACCTGACAATTACAGAAACTTAATAGGACCTGATAGAAAAATGAGTGAAAATGAGTCATGGAGGCCAACTATTTCCTCAGTTTCTATTCGGTATACCAAATTGATACTAAAAAAGTGAAAATTTCTGCTTTGCAGCAATGAAAGCCACATTTACAGTATTCAAGCCTTCACAAAATTGCAAGTAGCTTTTCAACTGACCAAGCTGTGACCATCCTCTCTTCCCTTTAGCCTTAACCTATGGCCTTGTAACCTGTTGCCTTCCCATCTAGAAAATACAGTATCTCAAAACTGTAGTGGATGGGTCGAGAATGTAGAATAGTTGAACAATGTCTGTCTTTCTTTGTAGGAAATTCTCAAATAATTAATTTATAAAATGAGAAAAAAAGAAAATTTAAAAGGCCTGAAAGGTTATCTGAACTGCATAAACATGCACGATTTATTTATACACATACCAAATGTCTTCAAAACTCTCATATTATCACCTGACATGGACTCCATTTACCCAAGTAGAAAACTTGCCTGAGATAATCGATTAAAAACAAGCAGTATCAGTTTTCTTATTGATAAGTTAAGTAACTTAAAACTAAAGTGGATGGGCCATTATAAAAGCCAGGGGAGCCAGAGATTCTGAGGGGTTCCACAAAATCCAGAATATCTTAATTATATCCAAGTTGACTCTTTCTCTCCTTAAATGAATAACTACTGCCTTTAGCATGACCCAGGGTCTGTCAAACTGATCCTCTATGAACAGGAGTAACACTCTCATCCTTTAGTTCAAGTGGAGCCCTTTCGGTTGTCCCAATTTATTTCTTTAATAAAAATTTTAAATAAATTTGATTTTGTATATGTAAAGTACATATCACAATGTCACAGAATAAATGTAAATAATTGAAAGTGTTACTATAGTAAAGCATATTTTTAAAAATCCCTAATCTAAGAGTTTGTGGTAAAAACAGCTACCATGTACCCAGTTAACATGACTCTTACTTGGAGTACAATTTTATTATTGGAGTTTTCATTTTGTAGATAAGTCTTGACTTTGATTACCATGAAATACTTATCTGTGATGATTTATAAATGGTGATTTTTTTCTCTTTAACCAAATACCTAAATCATCATTTCCTCTGGAGAATGAACATTTTCCTGTGGCTATGTCCATCACGGAATGACTTTTGGTCAATCTTTATCACACACTTTGAGGATATTCGTTTATATATATACAAATTAATTTATTAAGGTAGATTCCTAAGTCCTTTCTATATCTGCTGTATCAGTTTCTACAGGTTGAGTTTGGGGCTCTAAGTGACTCTCAAGTATGTGAGTTTAGTCATCAATGTCCTGTGAGGAAAAGAATTAGGTAGCTTGAAATATAACAGGATGATAGGCCTTCCCAGCTTACATTAATTAAGTGCTTTGGAGATACATAACTAATTGACATTTGTGGGTCATAAGAAAAGTTTTCAAAGAAGTATAAATCTAATTTTTATTCCCATAATTTCTGAAACCTGAGAATGTTATTTATAGTAACTTCTTCACAGATAAGATTCAATTATAAATCTTGAATGGAAAGAGTATCATATATGACCTAAGTGACCCTAAATACAGGAATAAGGATACTTATGAGAGGGTTGCAATAGTAAATTTAAGGAAGAGAATGAAGCAATGTGATAATGAGAGGAGCAATTGTCATGGTATGGTCACACACAAAGAAATTCTTAAAGCCACCAAAAACTAAAGTAAATTGTAACAAAACAATAACAGATTCACATACATCTCACATTATAATGTGTTCTTTTTATAGCTCCCTGTAGACTAGAGGGATAATTAATTATTAACAATACCAAATCTTCCAATCCATGAACATAGTATTCCTCTTCAGTTTTATGAGTCCTTTAGTTTTCCTGAGCAATATTTCATGTCTCCAATAACTGTTTCCTGAATATTTTCACTAAGTTTATTCACAAGTATCTAATGTTATTGTAAGTAGAATTTAATGATCATATTTTCCAGTCCTTTAACTTGGTTACTATAAATGCAGTCAGCTTTTTAAACTGAATTTCATTACTGAAATCACAATCTCCTTACCTAATGAAGCTCAGAGAAGACAAGAATTCATGATTATAAACTCTGAAAAATTTCTTCCCTGTAAAACTACAATTCTGACAAACTATTCTCATGCCCTGAAAATTCTGCATTTATTCGAACATTTTTTAAAAGCGACCCATATGAAATCTTTTATGTAAGACTCTGACTCAGGCCTATTGGGAGAGGTGAATAGCATGCCAGCAATTCTGAGAAAGTGTCCCTAGGCTGCTGAGACAGGTCCAATTGAGAAAAAGAGCCTTGGTGATTACATGTCAAAAATAGTGCAAGTGATTTGAGAGATTTTTTAAAAATGAGATGGTTTCTTGGAAATAAGGCACACTTTACCCAATCACTACTAATTTTTAACTGGCAATTACCTTGCATCTTTGTCATAGAAAATGCTCATGACATTTTCTTTTCTTAAAAAAAAAAAAACAAAAAGCTTTTGCATAGCAAGCTCTTCAAAGGCAATTGTACACCATCACAGCACTCTTTTCTCTGAATCCACGGTAATGGAAGTGCTACTCTCCTTCATCATTAAGCACATACTTTTCTTAAATTTCCACTGTGGGAAGACTGTTTTGTTTTGCTTTTTCCATCCTTCTGTATTGCACTCCTGCTGCTGATAGTTTAATAAATGAACTTAGTGTGAAGGCTAATCTTAACTCAGGATAATTAAGGTTAGTCTATTGACGCCCACGTTTTAGAGTTATCTGAAAATAATTTTATCTCCCTTTCAGGGCTCTAGGAGAATGAAGGAATGTGGGAGGTGGGAGAGAGATCTATAGATAATGCAACCTAAACTTAAATATGTGCATTTATAGCAAGGTTTTCCTTTTCCTTTTTACACATACCTGTCATATTCACAATGTCTGTCCTACAGAAAAGAGAAAGTCTAAGCGCTAGAGGACTTAATTCCCTGGTAGTCTCACAAACACACAGCTAAGAGTCACAAAGGTTACTCAGCGGAGTTCTGCCACTGAGAGGCGGCAACAAGACAATGGTGTCTCTTCTGGAACTACTCTCATCTACACTGACTGATCACTGTCCCACCTGGCTCCTCATAGGAATTTCTTTAGGAGCCTTTCTTTTCCCAAAGGGAGTTCAACATTTTAAATATGTCACTAGTAAGCCTCAGTGTTAATGTTTCTGAGCATTCACCCCTGTTAATATTACAAATGTTAACATACATATTTAAAAGTTTTCTTATAGTGGGGTAAAACAGGACAAAAAGCAAGAGTAGGATTAAAGTGGAGCCATGGTTATTTCTCTTCTAGGCTAGATGCTGAGATTTATTAGGGACCAAAGACATAAGCACAGGCAGAGATCCAGGTCTAAGGCATGAAATAGCAATAAATATTGAGGACATTAAAATATAATTAACATATTCATTAGATGCTTGAATATATATGGAAGATATTATGACATATTTAAATATGTATATTTAACAGAAATATTACTATTTCTAATCTCTTCTGTACTTCAAAAAACAAATTATTTAAGATGTCTAAACACCAGCAAGAATGTCTGCTATACATATTTAGCATATTTTCATAAGCTAAAGTGACCACTGCAACTGGTGGATGTGGCATCCCTATAACAAAATATCTAAGATATTTATAAATGAGAAGATGTATCCGGCTCATTAAATCAGACAGTTCTCACTTTATCGTGGGTGGTAGATGGCAGTACATCATGGCGAAGCATGGAGGAGCAAGTGGCCACATCCCCAACAGAAACAGAGGCTGACATCTCACAGTTCCTTCTAGGAGAATGTATATCTATAGTGATGTAAACACTTTTCTCAAGGCATCTTAAGAGTCCACATTCCAAGACCACCACTCTTGAGACAAAGATCTCAGTTCACAAATCCTTGGAAGAACAAACTGTAATCTAACCATCACAGTCCATTATATGACTTTTTAAAAAAAAGAAAATTTTGGTCCACTGTAGCAGGTATTCCTGAGATTGATTGGAAATATGACATGTCAAGCCATCGATATTATATAAAACTTGTTACCTATACATTTCTTTTAAAAAATGCACTCATCTTTTCATGCTGAGATGTACTCCAAACACAATATTGTTTTAACTTTTCACTTAGATTAGGTTTAGCTTGGATTTCAGTTAGTGTGAATTAATTTGCCAAAATCTATTCTCATTCATTCGTATTCAACTCCATCTTCTAAAGTATCATTTTACAAATCTGCTTTAATTTAAAAACATGGTAAGAGCCACACTTGCCTTTCATTTAATGGTCAGCTACAGGGTCATAATCATCTTGAAGGTTGTCTTGTGGTTGGGCTCAGCACACTTGTAGCTGTACAGAAGAGCAGGAATACTTCCCCGTGATGTGGGCTTTTGACCTGCCTTCCTTGCTTCTTTGCTGAACTGTCCACCAATCCCATCACTGATGGAAGGGAAACAATTTCTCCATTTAGTGCTCTCAAGTATCCCTTTACTTGTCTTCCTAGTGCCAAGTGATAAATTGGCTATTGATTATTAGCTGTTCTGAAGAATATATTTGTACTGCAGGAAGAAATCACCTATCCTACATCATGGGGTACTTGTGGAGGCCAGGCACTTCTGTGGCCATATCAAACAGGCCAACTGGACCTCTTTGAAACACAAAAGAGCATCAAGATTGTGTTGAACTGTAGTGTTCAACACTTAAATGTGACAAGACAGAGAACTGGAAGTAGGGATTGAGAAACTAATGTGGGAGCAGCATCACTGGTGTGAGGGAAATGGGGATTATAATAATCCAAGATGATAGAATAAATTAAGTCTGTACATAGCCAAGGAAAGGTGTCAAAGCAATGGCATTTTTAATAATTTCATACCAATAAATATTACAAGGTAATTAAGCCACCCAATTCCCACTCACTTTGATGTCAAGCTGAATTAACTGGTCATTTAAATCTTTAAAAACCTTCATTGTTATTTTAGTACTATTAACACACAAAATTGACTTCAGTATTTCAAATCTACTTGGAAGGCATATTAGGTAAGATAAGGGCATTAAGCATAAATAAAAAGTGCAGTGTTCCTTACTTCATTTATCCCTTCCTTTTAATAGATTAAAAAACTTTCAGCAATGAGGAGGCATCCACCCAAAAATAACATTCTGAAGGCAATCCTGAGTAGAAACCTCTCAGAGTGACTATGAATAATTCAACTTTTTTAAAAAATAAAAAACGATCCTGGAGCTGGAGAGATACCTCAGTGATTAAGAGCATTTTCTGCTCTTCCGGAAGACCCAAATTCAGTTCCCAGCACCCACATTGGGTGATTCTCAGTTGCCTGTAACTCCAGCTCCCAGGGATCCAGTGCCACCTTCTGCACCCCTTGGGCACACACACACACACACATACACACACACACACACACACACACACACACATACATACACACACACACAGAGTCACATGAACATGATGCATTAAAACATTTCAAATAATTTTCAGATACTGTCTAACATTTTTCATCACCAAGGAGCTTGTGCCACTTATTTTAAAAATTCCCAGAGTAACCCTGAACCTCCCTTCCATAATAACCATTGTAACTGTTTGATTAACAGCACATGCTGTCATAAGGTGATGGCTAATTGTGCACCACTGTTTCGCTCATTAAGAAGAGAAGCAATGGCATGACACATTAGTTTGAGAACAGAGAAATGAATGCTTTTTAATAAGATCCCTGTCCTCTGTATTTCCCTTCCTTTCACAGGTGAACTTCAATGACTTAGCTCCATGATTAGAGGTGGGGGAGGGAAACCTCTCTAAATCCTCTATGGCAACAACAAACTATTTACTGCTGCAAGTGGCCACCATGAAGATTGTCTGAATTCGCTTTCAGGAAATCATTCTCCATTGTCACAATTGCTCTTGTAAATGCTAGTAATTGTAGCTTTTTCAGAGGGACTTCTGGGAGCTTTAACCCTTTCAGACTATGAGCTTGTCTATTCAAACACAGAGAACATGCTCATCTCTCTACAGGACAGCACCAGTGAGAAAACTGCATACTGATTGTCTATCCTCATATTGACCAGATGGGGAGATACTGGAATAGGACAATGAGGTGAAGGATCTCAGGTCAGTTAGACAACCTTCCATAGTCTCACTTGATATCGTGGAAGTCCAAAGAATGCTGGATCTCCATCTCCACATTAGACTGTCAATGTCTCTTCACTGTCAATCACTGACCGGCATTTCCAGAGCAATATTGTTTATGCCCAGCCTCGAGGAAATTTTATATTCTCCTGACATTAGAAGCTGACACTTTTCAGTTATCTGAGGTACATGAACCAAAGTGGTGTCAATATATTAACATCGCCATTCTTGTTACCCCCAAAATCTTTATCTCGACATATTACCTGTCAAAATCTAGAGTCATTTGATCAAAGGATTTCTAACTCCATCCTGTCTTCTTTCATTAAGTAAGCACTTCTGGAGCACTTACCACGCCCAGGGTAGTTGAGACTGTAGAGAGACTCATCAATCATCAAAACAAGGACTGTTCATCCACTAAGACAAGCAATTAGTCCGTTAGAAGTCTGTGTCCATGAGAGTGAGAAAGGCAGAGACGGAGACAAAGAGACTATGAGACACAGACCGAACAAGTTAAGAGTGCAAGCGGTGCTGATACACATTTGGGAGGAGTGCACGGTAAAAGGGAAGTACAGGAATGCAGGCAGAGAGTTAAAAAGCACACGGGACTTGACAAGGATCGTCTTTGAACATTTAACTAAAGCCTGGAGGAGGGAGTAATTGTGAGGAAACAAGCCTGGCTCCTTCAATACCTATAGTTGGGAAACAGCTCTAGTTGTCTCTCCCACAAACCAATGAAGTTGCCCAGTTTTGATGTCAACAATTACTTTCCCCCTAACATTTAATATTGCAGCTAGATTCTCACACTGCTACAAATTACCACCAACGTATTCATGCCACAGAAATGGTAAGAGTCACATTATTTAGAAATGTTCTACACATGGGCGCTTCTTTCTGTCTACAAAATAAACTTCTTTAGGGGCCTGTTTCTCTATGAGAACCTTAATGGAGTGCTTTGTAATCACTAACTTACCTCTTCTACAGATGTACAGAATTCAGTTCCAAACATCAGTTTAGCCTCGTGGGCACCATGAGTACACAAAGCCTGCATATGGCTTACTATTCTTCCCAGTATGTAAATCACATTCTGCTTCTCCATCACATTTACAACAGGTGGGACAAATCATTCTGTATTGTATGGTAGACATTGCTGAGCAACCTCTCCTTTGATGTACACTCAAACATGCCAGGGCAGTTTGTTAAAATGGTGTGAAAGACTCACAATACAGAAAGGATGTCTCCGTAAATAAGTGATGTCTAGATGCCAGCAATAAATCCTCTACTCTGAACACAATAAGATGAATGTATCAATGGCCAATGCCACTTACTGTTGGAAAGGATTTATATGAGAATTCTGATTTGTATTCATAGAATGCCTTTTTCTGAGCTCTTCTGCTATATAATTACAAAGTGTCTTTGTGCTTAGGATTGTTGTGACAATAAATAACAGGACAATAGAAGGCAATAAGTGGCCCTGTCATTGCCTCAACCTAGAAAATAAAGAGAATGCACTGTAGCATATGTGTGTTCAGTGCCCCAACTGAATTCATCATGATATACAGTCCCTAGAATTACCTGTGTGGATATCATTCACTGACTGTTGTAATTATGAGTCATAATCCAAAGGATGAGACAGATCCATTTGGAAATAAATATTAAGTGCAACTGTGTTAGTCAGGATGCTCTAAAGGAACACATCCATGAGTGGGTATGTATTAAAAGTGGATTTATTGCCGGGCGGTAGTGGCGCACGCCTTTAATCCCAGCACTCGGGAGGCGGAGGCAGGCGGATCTCTGTGAGTTCAAGGCCAGGCTGGACCGACAGCCTCCAAAACAATACAGAGAAACCCTGTCTCGTAAAAACCAAAAAAAAAAAAAAAAGTGGATTTATTAAACTGGCTTACATGGTATAGGCTGAATAGTATAACAATGGCTGTCTTCACACTAGAAAACTGAGACACAGTGTCTACTTAGTCCATAGGTAGAGAGTGGATGTATCAGATATCCCGATCTGGCATTAAAGGTCTATAGGATTCCTAGAGAGCCACTGGTCCCGAGTGCAGGCAAAGGAAACCAGGATCCAGTGATAGCACTAGTGGTGACAGCAAGAGAGTGGTTGCACTGGACAGCAGGCAGCAAAGGTGGGAAGACAAATGCAACACTGCTTTGTCCTCAAACCTTTTTGTGTCTGGATCGCCACCAAAGTTGTGGCTACTCTGCAGAGCAGAGTGTCTTCCTCCTGCAGGTAACTCTGCCGGGAAAGACACTCTAAGACCTGCACAGAGATGTGTCTCTTAGTTGGTTCCAACCAAGTTAACTATCACAGCACCCATTCTGTTGTCAGGAAAACCTCACTTCTTTCATTGGAAGGCCTTATCTTTTTGCTGTCTTCTTACCAAAAATAGAAAATAATTAAGACAGAAGTCAGAGAAAGGAAAACAATACACATTGTATAAACTCATTGCATTCTTACCATGAGGTAAGTAGGATCTAAAGTAAGCTTTCTTATTTCAGTTTTTGTTATTTCTTGGAGAGTTAGATGTGATCTGTTTTGATCATATCCAGATTCATCCCCACCTTACTCCCCACCCAACTTTGTGTCCTATTATTTTAAGTTAGAGTGCCTCAGAGGAGGGTTGATCCAAGAGTTTGTGATAAAACTTAACAGACAACGAAGATCTAGAACGTGAGACAGCCCTGTAATGACAGAATGCATCCTTTAGAGGAGGGGTGGGAGGGAGAACAAGCAAGAAAAATCATACAAAGAACACTTGGTAGGCTTCATCAAAGACATTAACAGGGCTGATGATTCTTTTGCAACCACTGTCCATTACCAGTTTTCCCTGGAGGAGACTATTGGTTTTGTTTAAGGGCTTCATATGTATTTCACTCGCCAGTTTTTATAGAAGTCAGCCATCAGGTCTCCTCGATTACAGTTTTGTAGGGACCATTAAGAGACAGTGAGGAGTGTTGTTCAACACTATGATTAACACAAGCCGTGTTTAGTAAGGAAAAGTGTAATTGTGCAGCTGACTGTACTGTGTACCAGAGCCCTGAAGAAAGATAAGGCCATAGAAATGGTCTTCTCTATACACAGAGTGATGACATAAGTTTCAACAGATGAAAGGGTTACTGTGTAATTAACTGTTGTTAGAAACTTTGGCATAAAGATAAAATGCCTACAAACCTTGTAAGAGAAGTCAGGTAAAGCAACTGTCCCATGGGCAGTGTCATCTCAGCAACAGATGTCCTTGCCTGTGTACCAGACATAATTTCCAGTAGGAATGGACCTGAGGGAAATCCAGATTCTATTTATTGAGGTCATGATCAGATATCAGTTTCTGATTAACGATATAAAAAACAAATATAATCCCAATGGGTCTTTTCATAGGATTGGCCATCAGTGTCCTAGAAACATCACTCAAGTATCTGGAATAATTTTCTTAAACCTGTAAGTTTGACAGCAAACTGGTACCGTCCTTTAATCAGGGAACATAGGTAATTAGGATACAAAAGAAGGGTTCTCTTTTTATAATTCATTTAAATTTCATTTTACAATCCAACCACAGTTCTCCCTCCCACCCCTCCTCCTGCACCCCTTGCCTCCCTCACTCACCCTGAGTCCACTCCTCCTCACAGGTATGAGCTCCCATGAAGAGTTAACATAGTCCGGCACAATAGGTTGGGGTAGAGCTAAGTCCCTCTCCCATGCATCAAGGCTGAGCATAGCATCCCACCATAGGCACTGGGCCCCAACAAGCTAGTTCATGCACCAGGGTTGCATCGTAGTCCCATTGTCAGGGGCTCCTCAGATAATCCAAGCTTCACAACTGTCTCCCACATACAGAGGGGCTAGTTTGGTTCCCTGGAGTCTCCACAGTTATAGGTCTAGAGTTCATGAGTTTCCACAAGCTTGGATTAGCTGACTCTGTAGATTTCCCCATCATAATCTTGACCTCACTTGCTCATATATTTTCCTCCTCCTTCTCTTCAATTAGATTCCTGAAGCTTGACTTAGTTCTTGGTTGTGAATCTCTGTGTCTGGTTCCATCAACTACTGGATGAAGACTCTATGCTGATAGTTGGGGTATTCACCAATCTGATTAGAGGGGTAGGCCTGTTCCAACAGCCTCTCCACTATTGCTAGGAGTCTTAGCTGGGATAATTCTTGTGGATTCTTGAGAATTACCTTAGGACCAGGTTTCATCCTAAGCCCATAGTGGTTCTCAATAGACTCAACTTGCCAAAAAGAAAAAACAAAAACAGGCTAATGCTCAGTGTTGACACATGGAAGAGGGGCCAGGCCTTGCCCCAACCTATTGTGCCAGACTCTGTTGACTCCTCAGGAGAACACTTACCAATGAGGAGGAGTAGACTGGGGTGGGCTGGGGAGGAGGTGAGAGAGAGTGGGAGGAGAAATGGGAGGGAGAACTGTAGTTGGAATGTAAAATGAAATAAAAAAATTAAATGGGGAAAAAAGACATAGGCTAACAGAATGAATTCGAAGACAGAATCCATCCTTCTGCTGCATACAAGAAACCCACCTCAGCTTCAAAGACAGATGTTACCTCAGAGTAAAGGTTGGGAAAAGACTTTTCAATCAAATGGGCCTAAGAAGGAAGCTGGTTTTGCTATCCTAATATCTAGCAAATTAGACTTCAAACTAAAGGTAATCAGAAGAGATGATGAAGGACATTTCATGTTCATCACAGGAAAAAATCCTGAACATATATGTCCCAAATACAAGGACACCCACATTCATAAAAGAAACATTAATAAACATTAAATTACACATCAAGCCCCACACACGGATAGTGGGAGACTTCAACACCCCACTCTCACCAGTGGACAGGTCTGCCAGACAGAAACTTAACAGAGAAATAAGGTATCTAACAGACCTTATGACTCAAATGAGCTTAACAGTGTCCTCTTTTTTAATCATTAAAGACCAATTTGTGCTGCCCAAATATTCTTAGCTGTGTATCTTCCACTAGAGAATGGTTGGCTTCCAGGGGCTACACTTTCAGAGAAAATAGACTCTCCATATACAAGTACTATAGCTACATGTCTAGGGGTGGACATGTATCCCCTCACCCTGCTGAGATTTAGTCTGACTTGGGTTTTAGATGGGTTTTGTTTATGCTATCTCAACCACTGTAAGTTCATGTATGCAGATGAATAGCTGTATCTAGAAAGCTATTTTTCCATATAATCAACTGCCATCTCCATCTCTTACACTCTTTCCATACCCTCTTCTGCAATAATTGCTGAGTTGGTGCATATGTGTTCCATTTAAGGCTAGACAGTCTATAGTCTGATAGTCTCTGCTTCACCATTTGTGACTCCCTGTGTTAATCACCATCTACTACAAATAAAAGCTTCTCCAATAAAAGTTAAAAGAGGCATTGCTCTATAAGTAAAACAGTAAGTCATTAGGAATCTGTGTCCATTTAGCAGAATAATAATGGTGGATTCCTCCTATGACCTATCTAGTCATTGTTTCTTAGCCCAATAAAGGTACCAAGTATAGTTTTCATCCCATGGTTCCAAAACAGAGCATCTGGTTACTCCCATAATGTTCATGTCACATTTCAGCAGTGATGACATCTCTAATCAGGCCAGTCCTTATTGTGGCTCACAGGATTCACAGTTGGGTATGATTGACAATTGTATTTTTCTCCTCTGGTACCTTTCATAGCAACTTTCAGCATTATGAAAGCTAACTGGTCAGAATGAAGTTTTCACATCCTATCAGCTTGATAGTTTTTGTTCTTTAAGGCAACTATGTGGGAGCAGGTATCTTCAGCAATGGGGTCTTACCATCAAGCTCTAGAGGGTCACCAAGGGCAATGAAATCAGCCTAGAATGTTTGGGATCTATGAGACCCCACTGGCCAACAACTCCAAAAGAAATGGCCCATTCCTGATACCGGGGTTTCTGTTAGTTAGCATACAGGTGTCTAATATAGGCACTGATGCCCTATTATAGACTAATTCAATAACACACACACATACACACACACACACACACACACACCTCTTTATAGAAGTAGGTATCCATGTCCTTTTCAAATTTTCTGTAGTATAATTTATCCTTCCCCATACTTGCCTCTACCTTACCCACTACTCTCCATAGTCAATTTAATCCTTGCTGTTCCTAAGCACAAGAAACAAACTCCAGAACACTGAATCAAAATAGGTCTAACAGAGCCTCATTCTGGTTTCGAGGAGACTCTATGAGTTTTGCATTGATCACTGAAATTACATTTCATCTTCACAGCCATAGCTTTTCAAGTCCTCAGGTTATTTGTTAGGAAACTGAAAGCTGGAGCTACCAAATGGCATACCTATGGTCAAATAGGTACTGGCAACAAAATTAGAATGGCTGTGCTTGTATTCAATTGCAAACAATTTTATTTTAGCTATTATTATAAACTCAAAAATACTCTTAATTTTCTATGCTGTGAATAACAAGAATAACTGACTACAATGAATCATTTCTTTTACATGTGTGTTTTGCTGTGCCTCCAAAGACAATATAGTTTTGGTTCTATTAGTCTTTTCTCCTCTTTAAGAAGAACTTCTTTGTTTTTAACTCTACAGCAATGGAATAAAAATCTACCAAATCAAGCATAATAGAAATGGATATGTTAGAAAAAGAGACCAAATATAAAGAGATGAGACGATGAAGCAGCATCCCTGACTACAAAAATCGCTCCACATTATTTTAGGGAGGAGAAGGAAACAGGAAATAATCAGAAACAGCTCCAACAGTGCCAATCACTTTGCAGTCACCTTAGCCATGAGTAATCTACACAGTTCTCTCTGCCTTGCATTTCTTATGTACTCCTGCCGGTGCTTATTTTTCTTGCCTGTCCACTCAACTACCCAACATCCCCAAAACATCCCTTGATTGACTATTTCTTCTCAGATTAATCTGTCAGGTTCCTGCAGCAAGCACATAAAACATCAGGATGCCAAAAGCAGATGGCCTCGGAAAAGTCTGACTAATGAATGTTAACTGAGTCCCAACAAGCAAGCTCTGTTTCACCCTATTTAGCTAGTCAATGCAGCACAACATTGGACACTTGCCTTTCAGGCTACAAGGATGAGAAAAAAAATACCAGGCCCACTGGCAGTAGCTGCTGATACTGATATTTTTGGCATACATTAGCCAATCTCTGGGGTGACTACATTGTCTATAGTTACTCTGTCCTTTACATGGAAATAACAGAGAGGAAACTATCAGAGTACGCCTAAAGCTTTGATATTAGAAAACATTAAATCTTTGACCTGATATTTTTAAATCTTGCATCATTTTTCATAGATGCATGAGAAATTACCACAATCTCAGCATCTTAAAAACAGCAACATTAATTGTTTCATGGTTTCTATGCATCAGCATGGCTTAATTGGGTCCTATGATGGAGGTCTCCCAGGCAACAATCAATGTCAAGCCCCAATCTCAAAGAGCCAACTGAGAATGAGCCTGCTGCTGAACTTATTCAAGTCATGGGAAGAATTACTAATCTTTTAGCTTTAGGCCTTAATGTTCCAGTTTTTTGTTGACCATGAGCTGCAGGCAGCCTCAACTGTTGGGGGCTGGCTAAAGTCTCTCAACACCCAGCTTGCTCAACATAGCTACTAAACTTATCAACCTTTCAAGGACTTCTAGTTCACGAAGATGTTCTAACATAAACAAAATCAATTAGTCCATTACCTTTGTCCTACTCTGTTAGTGAGACACAAAGCACAGATTGTGACTACTTTGAAACTGAGGAGGTAAAACACAAAGTCAGGGAAATGAGAAGCAGAGAATCACTGGAGGTCACCTAGGATACATCCATACTTTTTTCTTTTTTTTTTTTTTTTTGGTTTTTACGAGACAGGGTTTCTCTGTATTGTTTTGGAGGCTGTCAGTCCAGCCTAGCCTCGAACTCACAGAGATCCGCCTGCCTCTGCCTCCCGGGTGCTGGGATTAAAGGCGTGTGCCACCACCACCCAGAGGATACATCCATCCTTAAGTGCTCCTGTTAAGAAGAAATCATGGGTTTAGATTTATGACCTTTTTTCTTCCTTTTCTAACAACATGATAAAGGGTCACATTATTATTATTATTATTATTATTATTATTATTATTATTATTAACAACTAGATAGCTAGGCTCTCCTCACATTACTTTCTTTTAGAACCAATGTCATAGAGTCATGGTTAAATTGTATACTCTCTGTTTTTATTGGGGTCTGAATGAAGGACCAATTGTCTAAATAATACATTGACCTAAGTGTTTTATGCAAATTCAACATTTAAAGCCACAGCATACATCCAAAGAGACCTGAATTAAGTCGGAGTTCTCCAGAAGAATAGAACTAATGAAACAGGTACAACTATAAAAAGGGGGGACTTAAAAGATCAACACGCATCATTATCCTAACTCCCTCTCCCCCCCATGCTCCCAATTTGCTTAGGAGATCTTGACCCCCCCCCCGATGAAGGTCTCACCCTCCCTGGGGAGCAGAAAGGGGACTGGAATGGGGGAGTCTATGGAGGCATGGGAGGATGGGAGGGAGAGGGATCTGGGATTGATATGTACAACAAAATTGTTTCTAATATCAATAAAGTAAATAAATAAATAAGATCAACACACAGAGGTATATTAGTCTCACAATGGCCATCTGCACGATGGAAAACCCAAAACTCAGGGGATGTTCAATTGTAAGAAGATGGGAGGCTTGGAATGGTAGGGGAGCAATAATGTAGCCCAAGTCCTAAACTGAAGGCCTGAAAGCTCCCCACAAATTCACTGACATGAGTCTGCATTGAAAGGCTGAAGATGTCATCCACAGGTGACAAAGCAGCAATGGGTGCAGTGACTCCAGGTGGGGCTTCCACATGCTTGCTGGCGCTCTCTTTTTCCATTCTTAGTCTGTCTAAACCCCTCACCTATTTGGATGGTCCCACCCACATACTGGGTGAGCCCTTTCTGCCCGCCTATTGTCCTATACGTCAATCATCTCTGAAAATGCCCTCAAAAAAACACGCCCTGAGTGCTTTGCAAATACCTTAGGCAATTCCCAATCTAGCAATGTTGACAATCAAAATTACTCATAACAAGACTCTAATATTTTTCCTAGGAATTCAGATATTTTAAACTTATCTCCTTTCCTATCACTTCTGTTTCCTCTTACCAAAAAGAGTGATAGCCGGGCGGTGGTGGCACACGCCTTTAATCCCAGCACTCGGGAGGCAGAGGCAGGCAGATCTCTGTGAGTTCCAGGTCAGGCTGGACCGACAGCCTCCAAAACAATAAAGAGAAACCCTGTCTCGTTGAGGACAGTACATGCAGACATACCAGGTTCTCTGTGTGGACTCTGGTTCCCTGGGTTGGGCACATTCCCATCACCAAAGACACAGAGAAGAATCTAACAGGCAGGTATGCCCATTTCAGCCCTCAATGCCCTACTAAAAAGTGGTGTCACTGGAACTTTCTCTTGACAGTAATCTATTCAGTTAGCAGTTCTGAGCTCTGCTTCATATCTCAGATAATATTCATCTTATATCCACTGAAGAAGTACATACACTTAACTGGAGAGTTATATGAATTTAGTGACCCTCATGTCTATGTTAGTTTTGGTCAAATCGTTTGCTGTCTTGGAACAGTATTTCTTAGGTTGCAAACATACTTTTAAAATCCTGGAATTTGGCAAAATCATATCAAAATCATATCAAAAGGGAACTTTGGAAGAAGTCTGTCATTTCCTTAGAAAATG
The DNA here is from genome assembly GCF_017639785.1 of Mesocricetus auratus. Taxonomy (NCBI): domain Eukaryota; kingdom Metazoa; phylum Chordata; class Mammalia; order Rodentia; family Cricetidae; genus Mesocricetus; species Mesocricetus auratus. Next base: position 14,897,118 of record NW_024429185.1, read on the forward strand.
AGAGTTATTTTTTAATTTTTGTTGTAAGTGTAACTTTAACAATTTTAGTGCTGTCTTTTAAGCAATATAAACCATATTCATACTTTTTTGAAGTTTTACTTATAGGGCACTCAATAATGAAGCCTAATTTTAGGCTGTAAATTTCACTGTACTAGTATAACTCTACAGGAGGCAAAAGAAAGTTTCAGGACCTCACCATGTCAATGATGTATTATAGAGTTTTCTTTGTTTTCTAATCTGTGCTCATGTATGTGGTGTGTGTGTGTGTGTGTGTGTGTGTGTGTGTGTGTGTGTGTGTGTGTTTGTGGGCAGATGTCAGAGGACAACATCAGGGTCAGTTCTCACCTTCTACCTGTGGTTTTTGTTTCCTCCCCATCTCTTAAACAAATGCACAGTGGCTAAAGTACATCTTAGAAAGTTCCATACATTTCTTTTTTAACTATTTCTTTTATTTTCTGAGATTATTATATAATTACATCAATTCCTCCTTCCCTCTCCTCCTCCAAATCATCCCATATATTCTCTCCTTGATCTCTTCCATATTCATGGCCTCTTGTTTAATTAATTGTTTTTACATGCATACATGTATGTAAATATATGTTATATATTCCCAAGTATAACCTGATCACTCAACACAATGTTACTTGTATGTATATTTTCAGGGTTGACCCAGTATTGGAAGACCAGTTGGTGTGGTATTCCCAGGGGAGTACTATTTTTTCCATTGTCAGCATTCTTTAGTTGAGTATAATTCATTCTGTAGGGTTGGGAAGGAAGGAAAGGGTAAAATAATAGAAGAATGTCTGGAAAAAATCATAAGAAATTATATTATTAACTATCTACCTAAAAAACTAAAATACAGCAAAGTCTGTGTATAACTATACATCTATAGTTTAAATTAAATCCATACCTTTCTTGCTGTTGTCAATACATCTCTGCAAATACACATTACCACTTGCAGTCACTGTGTGTGAAATGATAAAAAACAATACAGACCGAGAAAGAAGAGAAAGGTTTTTATCCCATGGCATTCTCGAACATGTACCTTTTTAGCCTTTTCTGTAGGTGAAGGGCAGCAATTGATGAAGTAAAATACTGGAAATTAGTTAGGGAAATGATGAAAAGTAGTATTCCAAGTTTACAATAATTGGGAGAGGTTCAGGTTATTCAAGAAAGTATACGCAAAGACCAGCTGTCTCAGAAATAAATAGCTTTGAAAGACCTAACTTCAGAATACTGTATATGTTCAAGGTATTTCAGTATTCATTGTCTTATTTGAACTACAGTCAGTCAGCCTAGGAAAGAGAAGACAAAAGGAAGACAAAGATTCTCTATTTCACAAAAAGGAAATCATCAGTGTGAGATTGGAAAAGGTAACATTTCAAAGACGGATGAAGCTGGCGGCTCTGCGGGCATATCTGATTATGGCTTTGATGCTGGAAAAGCACTTGATAAAACAATAAGGGGTTTCTCCTGACTGGAGTACCATCTAAGAGGATGATTTGACTACAGTTTTGCTTTGAGTACCGAAATTGGATTTCTATGATGCCTAATTCTTAAGGTAGTAAATTAATCTGTGGTCAGCAATGACAATGAGAATGTGACATTGGCCTGGCTGTGAGGTGATGCCACAGCAGTTGCAGGAGAGAGTGAAATCAAATGTTTTAAATTAGAGGTGAACTTGCTAACTCAGGGATACTCTTTGTGGCCTGGGTACTTACATGACAGGTACCAATCCAGACAAAAAAAAAAAAAAACAGTAAAGAAAAACAGACAGTCCTTGCTCTCATGAAGCCTTGATCCTAGTAGAGAGAAAGATTAACAAACATCAAAAATACAAATGTATAAAATGTGAAATACAAGAATTAGTAAGAGTATAGTAGGGGTAGGAGACAAAGATTTATGTCTTCAAAGAGATGCTCTATAGAGGTGGGGTTGAATGCGACAGAGAAGGTGTAGAGAGCTGCGAAGTGCTGCACCCTTAAGATGGCGCTGGCTTCTGCCTTCTGCTAGCCCGACAGCAAGTGCTCTCTTTGATAAACAACTCCTTAAGAGCCCCACCTGTATTTGGTTAAGGCTGGATATCAGGCTTGCTTCTGCATATGTGGACCTATCTACATGTTCCACGTGGCATACTGGGGTTGGCCGCCCAAGGGCTTTTAAGGTGTGGGCTGGCACTCCCCGGGGTCAGAAGATTGTTCAATGTTCCTGAATAAACTGCTTAAAGAAGAGTCCGAGCGTTGCATCTTCCTTGCTTGTAGAGGCAGGCGCAACAAGAAGGGAACATTTCTAAGCAGTTTCTCAGAGAGGAATGTGCTGCTTCATCTAGGGAAGACACATTAATCATCACCGATCATCTGTTTGGTTAAGATGGGACTTTTCCTCTCTGGAGCTTATGCTTTGTGTATATGGGTTTTTGTTGGTGTTTCTTACAATTTATTTCCTTTCCAGCTGAGGAAGTTCCGGGTTTTCAGAAATTAGTTCTAATCCATTAAGATTACAATTGATCAATGGTCTTGCTTTGCAGAATGTCACAGTCAGTTAAGGAAACCTCAAGTTCCACTGTTGCCAAGTTAAGAGTTCTGTGGGTGAATGGACAGGTGGAATTGAGTGTCTTCATTTTTTTTTTCTAGGAAGAAAAAGTCAATAATTCCATAATGGGACAAATTAGAGAGAATAAACTGTAGCTGGTTTGGTTGTTTTTCTTTGCTCTTTTTGGGGCTGCTACCCAGCTCCCAAATAAATAAATGAGGCTTATTCTTTCTTATAAATGCTCAGCCTCAGCATGGCTTGTTTCTAGCCAACTTTTCTTAAATTATCTCATCTATCTTCTGCCTCTGGGATTTCGTCTTTCTCTATTATATATAACTTTCTTTACTTCTTACTCCACGGCTTGATGTGTAGCTGGGTGGCTGGCCCCTGGAGTCCTCCTCTCCTTCTTTTTTTTGTTCCTCTATCCTCTCTTCCCAGATTTCTCCTCCTGTTTGTACTCTTTGCCTGCCAGCCCCAACTACCCTTTCTCTTTATTAGACCAATCAGGTGTTTTAGACAGGTAAAGTAATGCAGCTTCACAGAGTTAAACAAATGCAGCATAAAAGAATGCTATATACCTTTGCATCATTAAACAAATGTTCCACAGAATACACAAATGTAACACATATTAAACTAATATTCTGCAACAACCATCATTTAAGAAATAAAAACAAACAAAAGCCTACCTGAAAATGCATCTCTATAGTCAGCTTGCTGTCTGCCAGTCAGGGCAGGTGAACTGCTTTCAGAACTACCAGAAAACATGGACACTTCACAAATAGGAAGCTGCAAGCACTGCCCAAAAGCCAAGAGCTCCCACTGGGCTATACCCAAAAGTCAAAAGCATTGATCAATCTCCAAATCACCAATCCCAAACTGGTAGCTATTTGGTTTTGACTTAAGTGAAAATTTCCATTGAAAGTATCCTAAGAGGTCTGGAGAGATGGCTCAGAGGTTGAGAGCACTGACTGCTCCTGCAGAGGTCCTGAGTTCAATTCCCAGCATGTACATGGTGGTTCACAACCATCTATAGTGGAATCTGATGCCCCCTTCTGGTATAAAGTCATACATGCAGATAGAGGACTTATATACATAAAATAAATAAATAAATCTTTTTTAAAAAGACAGTATCCTGGGAATATGATAAGGAAAACAGCAAATGAGATTGCTAAGAGCGCTATTCCAGTTAGGAAGAAATGGAATGCTAAAGTACAAGGTTGGGAGCTTTTCAACATATAGTCACATATTCAGTTATTCACCCATGCACAAGGTTGTCTGTATTGTTGGATGTGATATTTCAAAATATCAATCTGAATTAATTTTTTAATAATTATTTTTTATTTAGGTTAGAAACAATCTTGTTTCACATGTCAACTCCAGCTCCCTCTCCCTTCCCTCCTCCCCTGACCTCCCCACCAGGTCCCCCAGTCCCCCACCCAATCTTCACTCTGATCCCCAGGGAGGGTGAGGGCCTCCATGAAGGATCTTCAGTGACTGTCATTTCATCCAGGGCAGGGCCTAGGCCCTCCCCCCAAGAGTCCCAGCTGAGAGAGCCTTCCATATTGTGGCATGGGTACTCAAAGTCTTTTTGTACGCCTAGGATAAATACTACCCTAGGCCCCATAGATTACCTAGGCCTCCACACTGATACCCACATTCAAGGGGTCTGGGTCAGCCCCATGCTTTCCACACAGCCATCAATCTGGGGTCCAAGAGCTTCCCCTTTTTCAGGTCAACTGTTTCTGTGGGTTAAACCAGCCCACTCTTAACTCCTGTGCCCATCAGTTCTCTCTTTCTGACACTGGATTCCAGGAGTTCAGTTCAGTGTTTGTCTGTGGGTATCTGCCTCTGCTTTCATCAGTCGCTGGAAGAAAGTTCTGTCACCCCTAATTCATGTCTAAAATCCATAAATGAGTGCATACATACCATGTTTGTCTTTTTGTGACTGGATTACCTCACTCAGGATGGTTTCTTCTAGTGTCATCCATTTGCCTACAAAATTCAAGATTCCATTTTTTTTTCCAGTAAGTAGTACCCCATTGTGTAAATGTACCACATTTTCTCTATCCACTCTTCAGTTGAGGGACATCTAGGCTGCTTCCAGGTTCTGGCTATTACAAATAATGCTGCTATGAACATAGTGGAATAGACATTTTGTTGTATGAATGTGCATCTTTCGGGTATATGGCTAAGAGTGGAATTGCTGGGTCTTGTGGTAGACTGACTCCCATTTTCCTGAGGAATCTCCATACTGATTTCCAAAGTGGCTGTACAAGTCAGCACTCCCACCAGCAGTGTAGGAGTGTTCCCCTTTCTCCACATCCTCTCCAGCATAAACTATTTTTTAATTTCCATGCACACTAGTGCATGCCTATACATCTCACACTACTGAGGCTAAGGAGGGGGATTGTGACTTCCAGGGCAGCCTGCCCTTCACAGTGAGATTCTGTCTGAAAGAGAAACTTTTCTTAATTGTAGTCATCCAGGGAAAAAGAGGAATTACTGTTTATTTTGGTGTTTAGTTTTTCTTGTTGTCTTCCTTTACGTTCCCCTAACGGGATACTTTTAGAGTCATTTCCTAAGAGCTTGCCCAAGCAGGCTTGTCATTTAGTAGGTTGTTCAGTTTTTCATTTTGACTTTAGAATGAGGTGACATCTCAGGACTATGTGTTTTTGCCTTCTTATTACCTCATTCCTAATACAACCCCTTCCCTGATTAACCTATGCAAATCTAACTCCTCTAATTCAAGCTCTTCCATCCTTCCACTACACAATTCATTTGCCACCCATCTGTATCAACCACCTAGAATAAGAGTCCTAGTAGGAAGTATTATCTTTCCATGTGAATATTCACCGTATCCCTATTGACACTGAAAGCTCCTGGATCTGCTGGCAGGGTCCTTGGTGTCTCAGCATTTGCCTAGCCTGCTGCTTTGTGCATATTCATTACTTGTATTTACTTATAGGTTGTTCAACAGGGGGCATTGAGTTTTAGTGTCAAGCTGAATGCCTGTTAACTTTTACTTTCATTGGCTAGATTTGCAATATCTTCTAGTGTGCATTTGTTTCTCTTCAAGCTAATAGAATAGGCAGAAAGGGTAATCTAAGACTCAAAGTAAGAATATAGTCTAATGCAAACTTGGAGACTCAGGCAGAATTGATATAAAGTTATTGCAGGAAACAAATATCTCCCGAGAGAGAAGCTTTTTGCAAAACACTAGTCACCCAGGGTTTGTCTTTCCTAAGAGAGTGAAAAAAATCAACCCCATACCTCCCTCTATTTGCAGAATACTGACTGCTGGTAGTCTCCTCCATAGGTGAAACTGATCAAGTGTGAAAATAATCCTGGGACCATGGGAGGTACATCATTAGCAGAGAAAGCTATATCCTTGCTGAGGCTGATGGAGATTCGGTCATTTAAATGAAGATGAAGAAGGCCAAACAAACGACTCACAATATAAAATGTGTTTCCGGAATGTCAGCAGAGAGACATGGTGCAGCCCTTCGTCATTCCTTGTCAAGCCAGTGACAGACTGTAAAACTCCTGCTGCTGGCTGATGCTGAACTCCTCGCATTCTGAGCCAACTCTTGCTTTGGCAGATGCTTGGCATGTTTTAGACATATGATTTATTACCTCGTTTAATCAAGACTGTGCAGGAAACAATGATCTCTCTCTCTTTGCAAATTACAAATTAGCCACCTTTCACTTATACTTAGTGACAGAAGTGTGTGTGTGTGTGTGTGTGTGTGTGTGTGTACTGTGTGTGTGTTCTCTGTGTGTGTGTGTGTGTGTGTGTGTGTTCTGTGTGTTCTCCAAAGAATGCCATTTATCATTTATTTACTGCTTGGCAAGAAATTTAAATAATGACTCCCATTCCTTCAGCCTGCCCAAGAAAGGGAAATTTATGCGATACTGTAGAATATAAAAGCAGTCAACCTGCGTCAGTGTTTATTGTCATGAGAAAAAAAAAAGCCTGAGCAGATTGCAGTGCTAATGAATGGCTATCCTGAGGAGGTTTATTGGCAATTTAAAAGCCACATCATTTCATTTTGCTTCCCATTTTGTGAATATATTGTACATACCTTTTAGTAATTTCTTCTGAAGGTTGGAGGAGCTCTGGCTTGACCATAAAAGGATCACATGTACCAAGCAAGTCAGCTGAATTTCCTGGAAATAATATCACCTGTTTAAAAATGACTCTTGGGACATTGATTAAGTTGAAATGAAGTGCACGTGGCCAATGCTAGGCTGTTGTCTTACCTAGGGAGACAAACATCGCCTTCAAGAGTTCAGCAGTAAATAGGCAATTCATTCCGACATAACGAGGGGGAGTGATGTTAACAGCCAGAGGTCACACAAAGCAGAGATGGAAAAGACCTATTAGATCATTTTCTCCATTCCCTGGAGAGGAGGGCCAAATTATATTTCATACTGCTTTGTCCAGTTTGGCTTTCAATTACTCAAGCCAGAGAGGCTTTTGCCACTTCATACATTTTCCAGGATCTTTATCTTTCCACGTGACCCCTGCTTTGCTGGGTCTAGTGGCAAAGTCTGAATCTCACTAAAATTAACCTTAGAGGGCGGCCACAGAAGGACTTTCATTTACAATTAGACCCCTCTACCTCAGAGCGAATTTTCTCTTCTTTCGATAATCTTTACAATCATTTCCTTCGAAATACCTGCCTTTGTCCTCTCCACGCTACTTCTGTATGAAGTTTCCTCATACATCCTTTTACTCAAAGACTAAATAAGAGGCACTTCTGTCACAAGAGCCCCTTTGAAACTAAATTAGTGCCTATTTCCAAAAGAAAATGATCGGGATATCTAGGGCAATGCTGCTCATGCCGACACCAAAGAACTTCCTGAATAAATAAAAGGGACCACTTCAGAGAGAATGGGGGGTGAAGAAGTGGAGACTAGGAAACTAACAACTCCCTCACGGACTGCCGAGGCAAAAGAGAAGGGAAGAATAGGACAGAAACTGGGGGACTGTAGGGAGGGAGGAGGCTGGCTTTCGAAGACAGGGCTATTGAAACACTTTCATTGATGATAGAGTCACTGGGAAGAATAAGTAACAGTGGGATTTCAGTGGAGGTTCCCCTCAAAGCAGGTAAATGATGAGATCCACAGCCTCATAAAATGCATGGGTAGTCTGTTCATTTTATAAGTAGGAAAGAAAGAATGGGAAAAGACAAAATGATGGTTTTGCAGTTTGATCTCAGTTCCTTTTCAATAAAAAAAATAATGGAAGGAAGTCCCTTATGTCAAGTCTTGCTTTTATTTCCCGAGTTGTGAGAACATGCTGTTCCTGAAAATGTCTACGCCAATGTCTTAAAGCATTTCCCCTTGTGTTTCACTCTAGAAGCTTCAAAGCTTGGGGTGTTACCAAATGAACAAGTTTCGATGTGGACAAAGATCAACAGAGTAAACAGAAAGCCTTCAGAGTCAGAGAAAAACTTTGCTAAGCATGCATATGACAGAGAAGTAATATTTAGAATATTTAAAGAACTCAGAAAAGTAGCAATCAAGTAGTACAGTCAATAAAGTAGACCAGCACTTCCTGAAATACCAATGTCCAGGAAAATTGTGAAAAGTAGGGCCTCTGTAGCCATCAGGGAAACACACGTCAAATCTCACTGGTACTCAATCCAATGGCTATTATTGATTGGATTATTAGCTATCAAATACTGATGAGGATGTGTCAAAAGGAGTTCTTATACGCTTTTGATATCAGTGTAAATTATGTCAGCAATGAATACTATGGAAAATACTATGAAAGTTCTTCAAAAACCCAGGAGTTAAGCTATGATATGCTGTAGCTGTTATATATACATACATAAAAATATATAATCAAACAAGTCAAGCAACATACAATGGAAGTAGTATGTACATACCCAGTTTACTGAGGCACTACTCACAACAGCCAAGTTACTAAATCAATCGAGGTGTCCGTAAATTTCAATGGATGGATACAGACACCATCATATGTACTCAGGAGAATATTATCCAGTCATAAAGAAGAACAAAGTCATTTAAGCAGCATGAATGGAGCCGGCATGGCGGTACCTTTCTTTCCCAGCAGCCAGCCTAACAACACTCTTCAGGGTTGTGAGAGCTTGTGATAGGGAGGCTCCCAGTATGACACCAGCTTGTGTCTCATAGTCCTATAACAAAATGCATGGTGTCTTCAGTCATGTGGTCTTACTCTTCAGCTTCAGCAGGCAGCCAGGTGCAATGGTGGTAGCTATATTATTGAGGGAGGCATCACTTGGAATCCTTACTTGAAGAGAGATAGTCTACATCTGGGACTTGAGTTTTTGTTTGATAGTCAGTGATTTCCTAAATGCCCCACCCCCCCTCCATTTTTTAATGGTACATATTTTGAAAGCTTATGCTTCCATGTGGCTTTTTCAAGCATCCTGAATGTTGTTTATCACCTCCTCCCACAAACCCTCGGTTTTACGCTCCTATCCCCCACCCTCCTCCTTACGCGCCTCCTTCATATCACCTGCATACTACTATCCCCCTCCCTTATCACGTCCCTCGCCCAATGGTCCCTTTCTACTGCCCTGCTTCCCCAGATACTTCAAGTTACACAAATCTAACAAAGCAAAAGATGTGTTCTATGCCTTTGACCTAGAATGCTTTTCCTTCTGCTTTTCTTCTAAAGTGTGTGTATGTGTGTGTGGTGCCTAAATTACTATTCATGGGGTTTTTGTCTTTTCTTAACTTATCATTTTCTTGAACTGAGTGGTCTAATTAGTCTACCTTGTTTTCAAATTCTGATATTCTATATTCTACATAATCCATTCTGTTTTTAAATTTACCATTGAGGGTTTTGTTTTGTATTGTTTTTGTTTTGTTTTGTTTCGAGATATCAAATATTTCATTTTGTCTTCACTTCAGCTTTGGTTTTCAATCTTTTTGTTGAATTCACTTTTAATGCCTCAATTGTCTTCATTGTTTTATTTAGTCACCAGTTTGTGTTTTCTTGAGCCTCAATCAGGGGTATATTCTTGTGCTATTTAAGTTCATCCAACTGTTAATTCATGTCCTTTTTAAAGTCCTTGAATTCTTTGACCATGCTTCTAATTGTTCTTTTAAATTCTGTGCTTTGGACTCATCTGTATTTTACTCAATGGGCAACATCACGATAAGACTGATGATATTTTTGAGGCCCATATTGTTTTGTCTTTCATACTGGTTTATTTTCATGCTGGGACCTGGACATCTGGAGATAGGTTGTTGGTTGTGTGTTTGATATGAATTTCCAGTCCACCACTGTTGAATGCGAGTTTGGTTCTGGTTTTTTGAGTTTTTTTGTTTTTTGTTTTTTGTCTTGTTTTTTGTATGTCACCCTGCCTTGGCTGGTTTCTGATAGAGGTAGGAAGTGCTTGAGTCTCTATCTTTCAGATATGTGGTACTGATGTGTGAGTGGGGGGAGGGTGGCTGGGGTGATTCCAATTAAGTGGCTTTGGGGGGATTGCTGGTTCAAGGTGGCTGTGTGAATACTTGGGTGAGGACTTGGGACAGAGAGCTGGACACAGGTGAGATTTCTAAACACTGGTGACCATGGACAAGGTAATAGATCAGGGAGAATGAGAAGGGCAAAGGAACTTGCCACCAGCACCTGTGGGTACATTGGCAGCTGAAGCTGGGTCCCAGGAAAAACTGAATAGGGGAGGAGAAGCAGGTGATACAGGAACTTGGTAATCAAGCCTGCAAATGTCTCGCTGTATCTTTTTAATGCTTAAAATATTCCAGGCATTATTTTGCTATATGACACTAGGAAAATTTTCAAATTGCCTAACACTCACTGCCCTCATTTTTTAGTAAGGATAATTTTCCTTATCCATAAAATGAAGATTAAATAATTATCACATGAACGCATCTTAGAATAGTGTCTGGCATTATTGCAAGCACTCACTTTACATGTACGTGTTTGTTACCATGTTCATCCATTATGCTGTCAAATTTATTGCTTATTATTCAGGAATATCATGCTCAGCTTTGGTCTTTTCAATATTCTCATTTATAAATTTTGAGCCAATACAAAAATCTTGTGTGGTTTCTTTCCTTTTAGTTCCTTAATAGTGTTGTCAAGAAATGGACCAATTCCTGGAGAGGACATATCGTTAGCAGCTCAATTCTCTTCAACAAGGGCAGACAAACCATTTCCTGAACGCCTCCTTCTATATTGCACTACAAGGATATCATTAAGAACTGGGAGTTTCTGTGGCCTTGAAAACAGGACCAATTCCCAGATCTTTAATTTAGTTCTGCTCTGGACTAAATGAAATTTTGACACAGTTGTTTGTTGTTTTTGTTGTTGTTGTTGTTTTCTCACACCAATTGTTCAGTGGCATTCTTTCCAATTTGTCCTTATTTATTGTGAAGTCCAGCCAAATCCCTGAGGTCTTCAGAGTTGTTTGGCATTTATTGGTGGCATTATTCAATCACTAGAACAAACATTAATTTGATATTATAGTCCAGGTAACTCTCCCCGTATGGCATCGACTCCCGGCGATTTGAATAGATTCTTCAGAAAAGACAGAAGAAGAAATGAATCTTTCCTATGTATACATGGTTGTGTGTTTTCCACTCAAGGCTTTCAGTAAATGCCGATGTTCACAGCTCCCATTCAACATCTGCACTGCTTTATTATGTGAGACTTTTACTTGGTGTTGTTTTCTGTCTCACCTACGTTTTATGTTTTCTAAGTAGCTAAAGATTAACTTACACTTTCTTGGGTATCTTAGCTTGGGAGTTTATCACTTCCAATTTTTAAAGCTATTTTATAAATCCCTTGATTTTGGAGGTGGGCCCCATGTACCTTGCTGCTGTGACACACCCACTTGCTTCCACTAAGAGGCTGTGACTTTGCCTTATTTGTAGCTCATTGATGTTGCTTGTAATTCCTTGCATTTGTTCTGACACATAGTGACCACGTTTCATCTTAGGAAAACAAATAACAAAAAGCCACCCATTGTCTTTAGGAGGAAACAAAGTTGTTCTAGCTCTCAATTTTTCAGAATGATCCCATTAGTAAACCAGGTTGGAGAAGACTACTTATCCCAGTTGTGAATGTGTGCATCACACGTTCAAATAAATCACCCACCAACATCAGCTTTACTGTAGTAATTCAACAAAAACAAGTGTAAGAATCACATAACATGGTGTTAGGCAAAACACAATACAGAGAAACTGAAATTCCTGTGAATTAGTGAAATTTAAGAAGGAGATTTTTACCTTCAAGGGCTCTAGAAAATAAAAGCACAAATAAAGCTGGTACTGTAGAGACGTTGCCTTTGTTAGTCAGTTTTTTAAAGTCTCTCAAGATAAATCATCTCATAAAATGAGATTTTTCAGAAAGTCTTAATGATAAGAGGGATTACAAAAAGACAAGAAGTGTGCTTGCTTTGGATCATGAGAAGATGTTTAAAGATACGTTGCTAAAAACAGGGGATTAATCCAGAAAGATAATTGGGTACAAAGTGCCCTAATAAAGCTCCCTGGTAAAAGTGATAAGAGGCAGAGACCCTAAGAGTCATCAACCAGGTAGACAAAAACCTTGTGTCTAAGATGGGAGTGGGGAAGCAGGCAAAGAGGATTTGGCACAGCTACATGGAAATCAGTTTTGATTAACTGTCTTGATAAAGGGGTACATTTTCAAATACTGGGCTCCTTAATCATCTACTTTGCAGTGATAGAGAAAACAAATTATAATCTTTTCCTGTGAGTTGTTTTAATCTGAAGCTTTAATTTCTATATTACTTCTTATTTTGATAGTTATGTTCTATATTGAAAGTGTTTTCATCATCAACGTTCGTACTTTATTTACACAATAACTATTTGGTGGGTTAGCTTTCCTCCACGTGCGACTAAACTTGCTGAGATGCTCATCTTGAAAAGAGCCGTCTGGATGTGAAGTTGAGTGGGTCCCCTTGCATGCTGGTGGTGGCAACTGGAAGTGGTGCAGTTACTATGGAAAAGTAGCAATATGATGGGTCTTCCAAGCACTGATGCTAGAGTTGGATGTGATCCAGCTCTCCCTCTTCCATAGCTGCCTCATCCACAGAGGACAGAAGGTGGACATCATCCAAATGTTCACCAACTGATGAAGGGATAGTCAGAAGATAGAGTGCAAATATGATCCAACAGCACTTACTCTTGTAAAGAGTAGCAAAGTAAGGAGACACTGGGAATGGAGTAGAGAGCTTACATGGCATTCAGGATTCCCTGGATTGTTCATTATTAACACAGGAAATACATATTTTTGCATAAAATATATTACATATCATACTATACATTATGTATTTGTTAATATAATAGGTATGTATACATATAATATATAGAGAGAGAGAGAAAGAGAAAGAGAAATTGTGACACACATACTACTGTATGGGTGAACACTGAGGACATTCTACTGAATTAAACAAGACAGTCATCAAAAAGCAAGTACCTCATGTTTCTATTTATTAGGCATCTATAATAGTCAACATATGAAAACAGAAAATAAAAAATAGATTCCCAGGGATGGGAAGGAGAGGCACACAGTCAGTTACCATTTTAACAGAGAATTAGACCAAGAGAAAAAAAACTTCCAGAAATTATTCCCACAGGAATGTGAACAATGCACTTGAAATTATTAAACTGGTAATCTTGCTATGTGTGCTTCATAATTTTAACTAGACTAGGTAAAACTAAAAGGCCATACATAGGAATGCATGTATCTATTCTGTCATACCAACAACGATGACTCAAATGTTATATTGCCTCAGTTTGTTTGTTTCCTTTTAAGACTACTTTAGGGTGGAGAGAGCGCTCAGTGGTTAAGAGCTCTCATCCCTCAGTCATGGAGATTGAAGTTCCAATCTAAGCACATAGATCAGGTGACTCGTAAACTCTATCTCCAGCTCCAAAACTCCGATAATCTCTTTTGGCCTCCATGGATACTCAGACATACAAGTGTGCATACACTCACATAAACAAAAAAAAAAAACACAAGAATAACACACACATAAATGGCTAAAATCTTTTTTTTAAGTACTGTGCTTTGGGTAATAGTTTAGTAGGATTAAAATGCTTCCTGGTCTGGGTTGGCCTGGTCTTCCAAGGAACCCCTGTTTGATTCCCTAGCAACCACAACCATCTGTGACTCCACTCCCAAGGGATCTGTTGCCATCTCCTGGCCTCGGAGGGCACTGCATCCATGTGGTGCACAGACATACACTCAAACACAAAATAATTAAAAGCAAAATTGAAGATGCTTTCTAGTGTTTGCAGAATTTATCACCTTTGGTCTAATTTTAAAGCTTTTCGAGGTCAAACAATGTGACAGTAGACCTCTGACTTTGTCTTGCTCATTTTAAGATACTGGAATTTGGAAACCAGAACTGAGCTACAAATGACATCTGTAAACTATTTAGTGATTCTACTGCAATAAGGAGAATTTTTCAATGTAATAAAAGAGGCAAGTTGTTAAAAAAAAAGAGATATGCTTCCATTGCATGAGGATGCATCAATCATACACAAACTCACAATACTTAGAAACAGTATTTCACAGAAAAGACTTCTGCAACTTACCCATGTTCTACTTACAGCTGTCCTCCTCTGAGGCAACAATTACAACATCAGAATAAATTACGTAAATACACTGTTTCAAGGAAAGAAAAAGTTCACACTGCAGGTTAATTTAAACAGAAAAATTATAAGCTATAAACTATGCTAAGATTTCTTCATTTTTATATGAAAGCTTGGGGAACATTACAAATGCAAATGTGAATTATATGAGAAATATTTGTAATCACAGACAAAACCCATTTTTAAATAGCTCTTCAGGATATTCTGTGAAAAAGGAAAATAGTGCTTAAATATTACCATGATATACTGTGCGCTGTGCCTTTTCAATAACTGAAGTAATGAATAGACAAGTCAAATTTGTAACAAATGAGCTGAAATAAATGTACATTGTAGACATTTTATACAACCAGTTTTTAATCTCTCCTCAAAAATGCCAAAATATTTTTGTATAAAGTGATAATCTACTACATTCCCTTTTGCAAAACCCATTGTAAGATTGTATATTCTAGTCTGTTTTAGGTTTCTATTGCTGTGATAAAATGCCATATTAATCAAAAGCAACTTAAGGAGGAAAAGGTTTATTCCACCATGTAGTTTATAGCTCCTCATGGATGGAAGTCAGAACTAGCCTGCGATATATGAAAGCTTGTTTCAACAAAAACAAACTTGGGGCTTGTTAAAACAAGACTAGGTTGTACCTGGTAGGTACAAATTAGTCACCACTTCCTACAGCATTCTCTGTGCTTAGAAAAAACTCCGCGTGCGTCAAAACTGCCACCTACAGTGTGCTGTTGAGCAGCCTTCGGGATTCTATGCAAAAAACTATGCAGATCTGTGACTTATCTTTCCACTGTTTTGTGGATACAGGCAAAGGTCATGGCATTCCAGGGCCTGAGACAATGGATTTTATTACACATAACAAGCAATGCAAGGAACAGAAAAACTATCTCAGTTCTCCCAGCCCCAAATTACATGGGAGTGATACAGGTGTGTGCAGTTGAATTCCTACACAAGCAGTTTTTAGTTTAGTAGTAGTAGTAGTAGTAGTAGTAGTAGTAGTAGTTTTGTTATGTGCAAATTTCACATATATGCATAATGCATTCTGTTTACTCTCACCCTTCTGTCCTTGTTTATCTCTCTTCCACCCCTATCAACCTCTTCTCACTTCTACAATTTCCTGTCATATCTTCATAACTTTTCATTTTGTTTTGTGACCCAGTAAGTTGAACCAAATCCACACATGTAGTCTGGTGGTGATGCCTCCGGCCATTTTTGCTTTGCTTTGTTTTGTTCAGTATGTTTTAGCCACCTTGATCTTTTGTGTTTCCAAACACACTTAGGGCTTTGTTTTGCTTTGTTTTTCAGATTTTGTGCAGAATCATGTTGTAGTCATAATCCTACCAATCCATGAACATGGGGCAGGGGCTTTCCAGTAAAGTTTTTATTCAGTGTTATGAGCTTTTCATTTCCAGCATCATTTCAGTTTGGGTTTTCATCTGCAAATCTATTGCTTCGTTGTGTTTTATTTTCATATCTTATATTAACTTTCTCATTCATCTCTTCGTTTTGTTCCATAGGAATATACGTGAGCCTTCTTTGAGTTGCTTGAACATACTTACAATCATTTTTTTGGAATGAAAGTTCTTCAAGACAATTTTCATTACCTGTCATTATTATGGGATTGGAAATTTATGGAGGCCTTGGCTATTTGTATTGTCTATGGAATATATACTCTGATTACAGAGACACAGAAAAATACTGAAAATTTAAAATAAATAAACAATAGCATGCTGCATTCTAAAACATGAGTTTGGTGACTATTAGGTTACACTTGTCAGAAATTCCAGGAAAAGAAAAAAAAACTCCTCATACTAGCTGTCTTAGTTAGGGTTTCTATTGCTGTGATGAAACGCAGTGACCAAAAGAAACTTGGGGTGGAAAAAAACTTATTTCACTCACGTTTTCATATAACAGTTCATTATTGAAAGCAATGAAGATAGGAACTCAGGCAGAGCAGGAACCTAGAGGCAGGAGCTGATGCAGTGACCACGAATGAGTGTTGCTTACTGGCTTGTTCCCCATGGCTTTTTAATAGAACCCAGGACCATCAGCTCAATGATAGCATTACCATACACAACAGGCAGAACCCGCCCCCATCAATCACTAATTAATAAAATGCTCTACAGGCTTGCCTACAGTTCAATCTTATGGAGGCATTTTTCTTAATTGAGGGTCCCTCCTTTCACAAGACTTCAGCTGTTTCAAGTTCACATAAAACAAGCAGCACAGTATCCTTATACATGGACTAGTAGCACCAAGGAATAAAACTATCTAAGTCCATATTGCACAAAGGTCACCAAATGCACCATTTTGGTTTAGAAGAACTGAAGAAACAATGCATTTTTAAAGGCAGTAGAAAAAAACCTTATAATGTAAATGGTTTTTTAATTCATTTTGTTCCCAGTTTGCTTCTAACTAGGGAAGAAACAATTCTAATTTTAAGAAGTTCAAATGATTTCCAAATCTTACATAGCTGCATTCAAGATGGCAGTACAGGATTTCTTTTGCCTTTCCTTCCCCATCTATTTCAATACTGAGTGAGTCACAATTCCAGTTTAAATTAGGAGCCAGAACTGGACTGACTTCTCAGTTTTCAGTTACCTTGCAGGGTGGGAAGCTGTGTGTGACTCTAACTGATTTGACAGACATTTTCTCTTCTTGTTTTACGGGGGCTGTTATCAGCACACAAACTGCCAGGCAAAACTCTGCTGTAAAGAGCCCTCTTGTCATGAAGAGCCCATATGCCAGGATGCTCATCTGACTTTGCACAGCAGGACCTAGAAGGCGGATGCCCATCTTGGCACAAGCTGGCCAGGATTAACATGGCGGCCCCTGGCCAACATTAGCTGCCTGACTGAGCTCTGTGTATCTGTGTATCTCTGCCATCCACTGACTTCAAAGGGCAACATTTGTGGCTTATGAAGCTTTGGGGGAAATAAAAATATAAAAACCCCTAAGCATAAAATCTTACTAGCGTCTTACTCTCGATGAAGAGAGCAGAAACGCAGACTTTGAAATTGTTCCGCTTGGATTCACCGTTCACATATGCTCTATCCACAGCATGCAGCATCCACAAATGCATCTGCTGTGACTAATGCTTGGCATTCTTCCTGTGCGTTCTCTTTCCTTCCTAGAACACTTGAAGGATAAGTTAGAGGATTACATGGCTCGGTTTCCCAAAGTGAGAATTGTTCGCACGAAGAAAAGGGAAGGGCTCATCCGGACCCGACTCCTGGGAGCTTCTGTGGCCAGAGGCGAGGTGCTGACCTTCCTGGACTCCCACTGTGAGGTCAATGTGAACTGGCTGCCCCCGCTCCTCAGTGAGTATACTACATAGACCATCATTCTCGCAATGGCATTCTGGATCCGGGAAGCTGGCAACTGGGCCCTACTAATGGAGTGCAAGGTTTCTTCTGTAAATGCTGCAGTCAAGAAAGGCTTGAATTTGAATTTTATCTTCATCACTGCTGAATACAAATAAGTATAACTGCATTAAATAGCATTTCAGATAGGAGCAGTGGCAATCTAACTTAAGGTTAGGAAGGTTTCTTTTATAGTATGTCTTCTTTGTTCATTGCAGTTACGTTTATTGGGTAAACACTAAAGTAAAAAAAAATAGCCTCAAACTATTTTTCAGTCATCCTACAAAGATCAAAATACACATACCCATGTATAGACATATATACACTTATAACAGTTATCACAAGATGGTTAAGAAAGGAGGAACAGCTGGGTAGTGGCAGTGCACACCTTTAATCCCAGTACTCTGGAGGCAGAAGCTTTTGGATCCCTGTGAGTTTGAGGTCAGCCTGGTTTACAGATTGAGTTCTAGGCCAGCCAAAGCTACAAGGAGAAACCTTGTCTTGAAGAAAGGAAGGGAGGGAGGGAGGCAAGAAAAGAAAGAAAGGAAGGAAGGAAGGAAGGAAGGAAGGAAGGAAGGAAGGAATAGATATCAGCCCCAAGGATATCTAAGTGACTTGCCACTTTTTAAGATGTAGAATGCTATTCTATTTTTGTTTTTCTTTCCAGTTCTGGTACTATCCTACGTCATTAAATGTACAATCCCCCATGTTCACATAGAGCCACTCAGACACTGAGTTGCTGTCCAGGTGATAATGACTCTTAAGTGATTAGTTATGGCTAACAGAGAGAAGGAAGCAAACCATGCCATGTCACACAGCACTGAACCACTAGAGACATAAACAACCTGGACATCATTCCAGCTAGAAACTCCAGCTGTGGCTCAATTCAAGCCTCAGTATTGTTGCCATGTTAGTCTACAATGAAGTCAGATAGAAAACCCCACTGTGCCTAAGAAAGAAATTGCATGCCTAAAGAAATTCTTTCTAGAAAATTCTTAGTACATATATATTGCCCTCCTTTCTTATTCTCTCAGATTTCTCCAAAGCAAGTTTTATTGCAACTACATCCCTGGCTTTATTAATAAAGCCACCTTCACCACCACCACCTCAGAAAGAATGCTGTGTTATTAACTATTATGTGGGATTTCAGCTTCAACCAGTCGAGCTACACAAGCAAAAAACAAAACAGGGGACTCAGTACATCCATGTAAGATGTAAAACACAACACTTAGCAACTAATGCTCTCTCCCAAACTACCCAGTCCATATGCCTCTGCATGGGTGGCTGTCTAGCCTTCTCAATCGACAGGATCCCAGGACCATAACAACCAGAGACTCCCCCGCTCCTTTAATTAAAACTGCTTTGTCCAAGGACACAGACATTTAGAATTTCATTAGCAATGGCAAGAGTCCCTCAAACTGAATTTTACCTGTATGATGTCAAAGAAATCCCTAAATGCCAATTATCAGACCCTAGTTATTCACTGTGAATCACACGGAAAGGGGGGATAGGGAACAGAGTCTCCCACAGCCCACTCTTTCTCATTAAAGCATTTCATTTCCTGTGGGTCTGATGGATAAGAAACCATTCAAGCTCGGGATGCTATCTCTCTTTATTTCCCTCTATCAGTATCTTGATACATCATCCAAAATGAAGAAACAGGCGGAGCCACGTAGCTGCTTCTTGGTTCATTTTTCACCTTGGGGAATTATACCTGAATTTCAATTTCCTATTGAGTCTGTTTGTTTGATCCCTGGAAATTGAAATGTAGGCACCAGCCTTGGATGAAAAATTAGTCATGCGGCTCTCACCCCAAGCTACTACAGCTGGATGAGAGCTGAAAGGAAATTTGAAGGGAACGCTGACAGTTCATTTAACAGACTCATTCTCTTTGGATCACCTTGGGACTCCTTATTGGTCAAGGAACTTGTAAATCAAGCTGGTTCTGAATTCAGTGGAAGAAAGTCACTGGAACCATAATACTAAAAACTGCAGAGGTGACTGGCAAACTGTTTCCAACCTTACTCTGATGGTCCCCTCCATCCTCCGGGGAAAATGCCACTTAGATAAAACCCACAGTAAGGCTTGCTATGGTGAATATAGATGCTCCTGAGCACATGGTGGCATTTATCTTGACATGGGACATTTGCTAATTAGCTGGCACTAAGAGAAATACAGTCCCTAGCTCTGTAAGGCTCCCTGAGGTCATGGTGTTTAAAACTTCCTCCTTTTCCATACTCCAGAATTCTGTGTCCCCCTTACCACTGTTCTTTGTCTTATTTTTCTTGTAAAACACTATAAGATTCTGTTATTCATTGCATTTTATAATTTTTTGCCCCATTCCTGAATAAAATGGTATTTGTGGCATATTCTCTACAATAATGTTAGAACCAAAAAGAGATTGACACATTTTTACTTAGTGAATAATTGTTGTAACATGAAAGAAGGAAGGAAGGAAGGAAGGAAGGAAGGAAGGAAGGAAGGAAGGAAGGAAGGAAGGAAGGAACGTGTGTAATTGCAAGGGAATTGCCCTATGGGATTTTTGTTTCTCTCCACACTCTGTTTTATTAGAATGATAAAAATGTCACTTGTTATGATAGCCAATAAAACCTTTTGCTTCCTGCTCTATGCTAAGCAGAAACTCCCAAAGTACATGGACAGTTTCCTCACTGTAAAAAGCTGATCTCTCTCACACACCTTACAGTAGCTTCAGGATCTCTGAGAGAAAAAAAACTTCACAGAAATAACCAACTCCCATCATATTTCTAAATGATATCCTTTGTTAAATGTCACATGCCACATCCAAAGGTCTTCCAAATAACAAGAGAGCAGGTGTTCATACTTAAACATCCTGCCTGTCAGACAGCAGTCGTTGTAATAAATTGTCTAAACGCATGTTCTTGAGAGGGAGGGGGAAAAAAGATACTTCACATACTGCTATTCTCCATGCACCAAAATAAACAAATGCCAGCTTCCTGCAGGGCCTGTTAATTCTACCACAAGAAAAATATCTGGGTAGAAAAGCAAGATGCTAGAACTGGAAAGAAGAGAAAAATCACCTGTCTGCTATAGGAGGAGCACCATGGCAACCTAGAAAGGCAGGTTTTGGAGCTGGAGAGTTGAGCAGGGGCTGTATCCTGATCACTATTTCCAAAGCTGAGTAGCCCTTGACAAGTTGTTTAACTTCTCTGAGCTCGGTTTTGCTGTTTGTAAGCAGGATGACAACAATAGCCCCTTTTCAGGGATAGCGGGACCATCAGAAAGAGAATGAGCATAGATGTCCTGGGTTTACCAGCAGCATCCATAACAGTAGCACCGTGTCATCTAATGACGGTTTTTAATTGGATGAAGGGGGAGGATAAAATGTGCACAGCACTGATAAGTAGAGTCCGTCTCAAAGAACAGTGGCTCAACAAATTCGCTGTCAAGCTTGACAGCAAAGAATTTTATTTGTGATTGGTTGACATTACAGGGGGCGCAGGGGGGCGCAGCCATCATGACTGTTTTATGATTAGATGCTATAAGAACCGTGAAGTTAAATATTTACATTTTGGAACCTTCAGAAAGCAGGCCAGTATTTTCTCAGCAGGCTTTAGCTGTATGCTTGGAGGAACACAAGTACTGTTTATACTCTGTGCATGTTGGAGGCACGTTAAAATGACAGATTGGGGACAGGTCAGAGCAAAAATGTGACATAGTAGAGCTAAATGGACTTCTGCAAGTCTCTCTGGGACATAACTTTCTTAAAGGGAAATATAACAACTCTAATTGTACCTAATCACTGTCCCATCATGTTAAGCCCAGTGCTCAGAGATTCCTGCAAAGTGCTCTACGGACGACAGGGAGACGCCAGGACGGCAAGTGTTATGCATTAAAAGGAGCTGTGGGCTTCTCTTTGCTGGAAAATGATAGATGACCTAGGCAGGCATGTCATTTCCTATTTTGTGCTTTCATTTTTCAGACCAAATTGCACTAAACCACAAAACCATCGTGTGTCCCATGATCGATGTCATTGACCACAATCACTTTGGGTATGAGGCACAAGCTGGGGATGCCATGCGAGGAGCCTTCGACTGGGAAATGTACTACAAAAGAATCCCCATCCCTCCAGAGCTCCAGAGGGCTGACCCCAGCGACCCTTTCGAGTGAGTAGCAGCTGAGGGAGGGGGTAAGGGAGAGACAGGTGATGTTTCCAGCATGTCAAACTCAGGACCCTCGAGGACAATTTCTCTGATGAAATGTAATAAAACCAGGTGGTAACAATATGCAAAACGCCATAGAAAGGTCAGACCTGTAAGACATAGCAGATTAACATTACATGCTGTGCTAAATACGGGGATCACCATCTTCAATGCTGCTAAGCATAAGGGAAAGTGTGTGTTAATGAAAAGAGCCAGAAACACGTGCCCTTAAAAAAGAATACAAAGAGACTCCATGTTCTACTTTAAGATATTCTCTTCCAATTCGGGGCCTTTATTCCCTCCATTTCTCCTAAAAGACTATTCAGATTAAAACTTTGTTCTTCTTTTATTGAGGACTAGTACAAAGTAGGGACCTATATTCTATATCCTGTTTAACATTGTCTACTCTCAAGGAAAACCAGTGCTCTCAAGTATGTACTTCCATGGCTTTACATTGGAGACTCGCATTGAAAATCAAATCCAAAGAATCCATCACCCTTCTCCTAATCTAAGAGCTTGGAAGAAATGAACTTACAATAACCCACTGACTGACTCCTACAGAGCTGGAGCCTGCTGGTGTTTATTGTGGACACGACAACTGGACATTTCAAGGAAAAAAAGATGCAGAAAGGCTTAGCTTTTCAGCACTGTCAGTGGTGAAGAGTGAGGTGTTCCCAGTAGTTAGCACAGAGACTGCCCAGTGTGTGTTACAGCTAGTCCAGTCTATAGCCCTTGAGAGCACTAAAATCTTTATCATTTTAAAGCTCTTGTATATTTTTTAGTATGCAATGACTATCTGTGATCATGGCTTTCCCCGCTATGTAGGGATCCATTTAAGATGCATTAAAATTAGCACTGTCTTTTCATCAAATAATAGAAGCCATTAAAGTTTGCAGTAGGGAAGTTACCAAGTACTAAAGCAACTTTGGTGACACTAACCATTTGGATTCTGATAAACATTTAGTAATGCCCAGGAAAGTGTCTCTTCCAATTCAAGTCTCTGCAAAGATGAACTCTGAGGGGAGTGAAGGGGATTTAAGAAGTCAGTCACTAAATGAAGTAGGAGAGAAGTCATCTCTCTTGAAAAAAGAAACATAGTCATTAACTATGCAGCACTTCTGGAGTTAGGATTTCAACCTCTCAAATTACTGGCAAGTGTCTGAAAAGAAATAATAAAAGCCCTTTATTGCTCTCCCATATGCTTTGACCAAAGTTCATGAATATTCAGAACTGCTATAAAGATGTATAGGGATCTATTTGAAGGACTTTCTTACAAGCCTTAGAAGCAGGCCCAGCTGAGAACGGCTTCTCAGATGTCCCTGAAGGTAGCCATCGCAAAGCTTTGTCAAAAGCTCTAGCAGTTGGATGAGTAAGTGATGAGTTGGTATGTAACAACAAGCTTGATTTAAACCCTCTCTCAGGTGTGTGCATGTGTGTTTCAAACCATGTCATTTACCACAAATACATACAATTTTTATTTTATCAACTTTCTAATGTGATAAATAAATTAAAAAGTAAGATAAGAACTAAAAGTTAAAAATTGATTTTTTAAGTGAAGGAGAGGGTTTCTATTGTTATGATGAAATTCTGTGACCAATAGCAAATTGGGGAGGAAGGGGTTTATTTCATCTCACAGCTTATAGTCCTTCTGTGTATATGTTGTCCTACTGGTTGATTAAATAAAGCACTGTTGGCCAATAGGGAAGCAAGATAGGTGGAACTAGGAATCAGGGAGGATTCTGGGAAACAGTCAGTCACGATGTAGGACACCAGAGGAGTAAGAGATCAGGACCCTTTTCTCCAGTAAGAGAAATACTCAGATTAGCAGTTATGGGTTAATAATTAAGTCAGAGCTAGCCAATAAGAAACCAAGCAAACACCCAGCAGCTTCATAGCTAATATAGTGTTTCGTGTGTTATTTGGAGGCTAAGGCAACAACAGGACCTGAGCAGGAATCCCGCAACAATAGTCCATCCTGCAAGTGACTCAGGGCAAGAACTCAAGGCAGGAACCTGGAGATAGGAAGTGATGCTGCGGTCAAGGCGGTATGCTACTCTGAGGTCATGGAGGGGTGCTACTCTGCTGGATAGTTTTGTGTCAAATTGACACAAGCTATAGACATCTGAGAGAAGGAACCTCAACTGACGTTGGGCTGTATGCAAGCCTGTAGAGCATTTTCTTACTTAGTGATTGATGTGGGAGGGCTCACCCCATTGTGAGTGGTACCATCACGGGATAGTCATCCTGGCTTCTGTAAGACAGCAGGCAGAGCAAGTCATCAGGAGCAAGCTAGGAGGCAATACTCCTACAAGATCTCTGTATGAGGTTCTGCTCCCAGGTTCCGGCTGTGCTTGAGTTCCTGCCCTGACATTCGTCTGTGGTCGACAGTGGTAGGAATGTAAGCCAAACAAACCTTTTCCTCCCAGTTCTGCTCTGGGTCCTGGTGTTCCATTGAGCAGTAGAAACTCTAACTAAAACAGCTGCTTACCAGATTGCTCCCCCCATGACTTGAGCCTTCCTTTTTATACCATCAAGGACCACTTGTCCAGGGGTGGTACCACCCACAAGGGACTGGGTCCTCCCTCATCAATCGTTAATCAAGAAAAAGACTTACAGACTTACCTACAAGCCACTTCTATAGAAATGTTTTCATGATTAAGATTCCTTCTTCCCAGGTGACCTTGTATCAATATCAATTTGATATAAAAACTAGCCAACACAGGATATGCAAACAGATGTGCCACAGACACCACAGAACCTTTCTTGGACGGCAGATAACGGGAGCCTCTCCATAGTTCAGTTGCTACTACCCAGGTCACCATGTGGGACAGGCTAGAATTCATCCCTATGATGGCATTCCAAATAGTGTAATAGTGACTCAGTGTATTGCCCTTTTACATCTCTTCCTCCATGACAGCAAAATGAGCTTGCTTTCAGAAACAACAGGATCAAACTTCCTCCAAAGGGCACTCAAAGGCTTCAGACTATAGAAGTGTTCTCAGTGCCTGCACTGACAGTGGAATTGTTTTGTCAGGCCAATCCTGGCTGGGGCCATCACAATATCAAGCACTTTGCTTAACCCTGCCTCTGACAGAATTGGTAACTTTTCGAATGAGATTACCACTCATTCCTGCCAACCACTTAGGTGGTGGCTGTCCTGTCAGAAATTGCCCTGGCCTATTGAATATTACTGTCTTTCTGTGTTAAGTCCCTTTGATGCCTGGGAATGCAGACACTTTAGCCTTTTGCAATAAATGTAACTTCCAGGAGGTGTCCACTTTGATCTTAAAGACGGCATTTGCCTTCCTAACAACAAAAGAACGGTTACCCAAGCACTCCGAGCAGCGTATCAGCAATTCCATTATCACAGCAGTCACCCGAATGTGCTCATAAACAGACATGCTTTAGGCTAGAGCTTGCTTTGGTAGCTGGCTATCTGTACATCTCTCCAAGTCTTTCATGTTTCAAGAGTCTGCGGGGAATGTGTAGCTTTCCCTGGGAACATGGACACAAAGCTGGAAAGGTGGGTAGAAAGGAACTTAAGAGGAATATGGAAATTCATTGCAACCTGCAAGACCTTCCACACCATATATATGTAAAAATCACCTGCCTGCAACAAGTCTATCAAAAGTTCTGAAATGATACAATTTATGTTTCCTCATTTAGTCTGCCATTATTTGAGTTTTCAGTGCTGTGGTTTTCAACTTGAAAATCCCATGTAATGAGTAGGATATGATCAGTAACTACCAAAGAAATAGGTCATATTGAATTAAAATTTCAGAACACTACAATAATATGTAAGAATATGCTATTTCTTAAACATTTAGTTTCAGTTAAAATAAATACATGATCCTGAGGGTGTGGCATAAATAACATTTCTTAAAATAACCCAAAGAACTCAAGATCTTCAAACATCCTAAACTGGGAAACATGATCTTCTGTAATCACAACAGGAAGGCAAAGGTTCTTCATGCTTCACTTGAAATACCAAGAAAATGTTTACTTGTATTTAAAAAGAAAAATCTCATTGTTTAGACAAAACTGTTCTGATAAGAGAAAATGCAATGCTTATGATTCCAGTAACTATAATCCAGTCATAATTTGAATGGATTGGATTGAATTAAACTGAACTGGACTGGGCTGGCATGGGCTAGACTGAACTGGGCTGGAATGGGCTGGACTGGACTGAACTGGAATGGTTTGGAATAGAATGGAATAGGCTGGACTCAACTGGAATGGGCTGGACCGGACTGAACTGGAATGGGTTGGAATGGAATTGAATAGGCTGGACTCAACTGGAATGGGCTGGACTGGACTGAACTGGAATGGGTTGGAATGGAATTGAATAGGCTGGACTCAACTGGAATGGGCTGGACTGGGCTGGACTGGGCTGGACTAGACTGGACTGGGCTGGAATGGGCTGGACTGAATGGGTTGGATTGGATGCATCCCAGGAACACTTTGTCTTTGATTAAGGAGCATACAACCTTGCCTCTTTCTGGGAACTTGCATAATGGAATGGAATGCTTTTAGAAGATTCTTGTTATCTGTGGCTTTTGAGTTTCCTCGTTTGTGGTTCATCTTGAATGCAGAGCACTTAGGAAAGTAATCTTTTTCTGTGTGACAAAATGTAAGATGCCCCTATATCTTTTAATGACAAAATGGAAGTTGTTCATTTACTGTCTGGCCACTAACTTACTTCTTCAACCTTATGTTAGCATCTAAACATTTAGAAAGAACCAGAGAAATTGTCTTGCCCCACTTCCTTGTCAATTGGAGCAATCACTAGATAATACCCCAGATAGTGGCCTGCCTCTGCTTGAACTCATCAAGAAAGTAAATTTGCTGCTTCAAAAGGCAATCCATTCCAATGGACTTATTGACTGAAACCTTTTCCTTTGCATTAAGAATATTCTGTCTCCTTGATCCCAAATTATCCTATTTGAGATGTAAAGGATGTCTAATCCCTTTATCAGTGACAGCTATTAACAGTATCTGAAGGCAACCCTCATGCCTATTTTCTTTTCCAGGCTAAATATTTTCTCTTCTATTACTATGTCTAGAATCCTGCACACCACGTGCGCGGGCGTGCGCGCACGCACACACACACACACACATACACACACACACACACTACATACACCCCACACACATATACATATACATGTCCCACACAAACACACACACATCCCACACACATACACCCCACACACATATACATACGCATGTCCCACACAAGCACACACATACATATGCATACCACACACACATAAACACACACCACACACAAATACACACCACACATACACACACACAAATACACACCACACATACACACACACACACAAGTGTGTAGTTGTGTATACACCAAGTGAAGAAAACTCATCTACTATAAATATTGTTTATCCCTTAGCCACAGGGACATAAGTCAGAAGTTTGTTCATATAGATTCATAGACTGGCCTAGAAATGCCTAACTCTTGCTGTGACCTGCTTGCTGCCAAACATGACAAGCCTGGCACTTCAAATACTATAGATTCCCTGAGGATATAGTCAAAGAACTGTGAGTAGAATCTCCATGGGCTGGTTCTATGGTCAAAAGTTAAAAGTGCAGTCCATGCTGGAATTGATTAAACACCACCTCTGTCAAAGGGCTGGTTTCCCTCTGTACAGAAAAGTAGGATGCCTTCTAGAAATGTACTCGCAGTATCTACCTCCACTCCTCAGAAGAGACTATAAAACTTAATGTCATTCTTTGAAGTATGAATTCTGGCTTCATAGTACAGGTCTCTAATCCAGCACTTGGAAGACAGCTGCATACAGATTGAGAGTTGAAGACTAGCCTTGGCTAAATAGTGAGACCCTGTTTTCAAAATAATAGTATGTGAAGTAATTGACATAAAATATTACATGAAGGTCGATGTGTATCAGGTAACACATAAAATATTTTGGTAACTTTACTGTTAGATGAGTGTGGTAGCCAGGGTTTCTGTTGCTGTGATTAACACCGTGACCAAAAGCAGCTTGGGGAAGAACCGGTTGATTTCTTCTTAGAACTGTGAGGTCACATCCCATCACTAAGGGAAGTCAAGGCAGGAGCCTGGAGGCAGGAACTGAAACAGAAGCCAGGGAGAATGCTGCTTACAGGCTTTCTCCTCTTGACTTTCTCAGCCTGTTTTCTTTTTTTTTTTTTTTTTTGGTGAAAGATAACTAGATGATCCTAGAGTGGTCATTCCTTTTTTTTTTTGTATTTTTTTTTATTTTATTTTCCAGTTTAAATTTAGATAAGAATCAAGGTTGCTTCACAAGTCAGTTCCAGGTCCCTCTCCCATTCCCTCCCTTCCTCTCGTGCCCTCCCCTCCCCCCTTATCCTCTCATTTCTCCAGGGAGGGTGAGGCCCTCCATGGGGGTGTCCATAGTGTGTCATTTCATATAGGGCAGGGCCTAGACCCTTTCCCAAGAGTTCTGGGTGAGAGTGCACCTCACATTGTTCTATTGGAGTCCAAAGTCCGTGTGTATACTTGGGATGGGTACTGATCTGCTGCCCAAGGCTCAATAGATTCCCTAGGCCTCTTCACTGACACCCAGATTCAGGGGGTCTTGATCAGTCCCATGCTGGCTTCCCAGGCTAATGCCTGGGATTCAAGAGTTAACCTTTGTCTGGTCAGCTGTTTCTGGGGGTTAAACCAGCCCAGTCTTAATCCCTTTGATCATCAGTCCTCCCTCTCTGTTACTGGCTTTCTTGAGTTCAGCTCAGTACTTAACCAAGGGAGTCTGCCTCTTCTTCGATCAGCCACTAAATAAAGTTTCTGTTTCCCAGACTCTCTGGCCATAGGATTGTAGGCTGGCACTCCCCAGATCTATGTCTAAAATCCATATATGAGAGAGTACATGCCATGTTTCTCTTTTGTGACTGGGTTACCTCACTCAGGATGGTTTCTTCTAGTGTCATCCATTTGCCTGCGAATCTCATGATTCCATTATTTTTTTCTGCTGAATAGTACTCCATTGTGTAGATGTACCACATTTTCTCTATCCACTCTTCGGGTGAGGGACATCTAGGTTGCTTCCACGTTCTGGCAATTACAAATAAAGCTGCTATGAACATAGTGGAACAGACCTCTTTGTTGTATGAATGGGTATCTTTTGGATATATGCCTAAGAGTGGAGTTGCTGGGTCTTGTGGTAGGTTTATTCCCATTTTTCTGAGGAATCTCCACACTGATTTCCAAAGTGGCTGAACCAGTTGGCACTCCCACCAGCAATGGAGGAGTGTCCCCCTTTCACCACATCCTCTCCAGCATAAATTGTCATTGGTGTTTTTGATTTTAGCCATTCTGACAGGGGTGAGATGGTATCTGAGAGTTGTTTTGATTTGCATTTCCCGGATGGCTAAGGATGTTGAGCACTTTCTCAAGTGCCTCTCAGCCATTTTAGACTCCTCTATTGAAAACTCTCTATTTAGTTCTGCAGCCCACTTTTTAATAGGGTCCTTTGGTGTTTTGGAGACTTGCTTCTTGAGTTCTTTGTAAATTTTGGAGATCAACCCTCTGTCAGATGTGGGATTAGTGAATATTTTTTCCCATTCTGTGGGCTGCCTTTTTGTCTTGCTGACTGTGTCCTTTGCCTTACAGAAGCTTCTCAGTTTTAGTAGGTCCCATTTATTAATTGTTGATCTTACTGCCTGTTCTACTGGTGTTATGTTCAGGAAGCTGTCTCCTGTACCAATTCGTCCAAGGGTACCACCCACTTTCTCTTCTAAGAGGTTCAGTGTGGCTGGATTTATGTTGAGGTCTTTGATCCATTTGGACTTAAGTTTTGTGCATGGCGATAGACATGGATCGATCTGCATTCTTCTACATGCCAGTCTCCAATTATGCCAGCACCATTTGTTGAAGATGCTTTCTTTATTCCATTGTATATTTTTAGCTTCTTTGTCAAAGATCAGATGTTCGTACGTGTGTGGGTTAATACCCGGGTTTTCAATTCGATTCCATTGGTCTACCTGTCTATTTTTGTGCCAATACCAAGCTGTTTTCAGGACTATAGCTCTATAATAGAGCTTGAGGTCAGGGATGGTGATGTCTCCGGACGTTGCCTTGTTGAACAGGGTTGTTTTGGCTATCCTGGGTCTTTTGTTTTTCCATACAAAATTGATTATTGTTCTTTCAAGGTCTGTGAAGAACTGTGCTGGGATTTTAATGGGGATTGCATTGAATCTGTAGATTGCTTTTGGCAGGATTGCCATTTTTACTACATTGATCCTACCTATCCAAGAGCATGGGAGATCTTTCCATTTTCTGAGGGCTTCTTTAATTTCTTTCTTTAAAGATTCAAAGTTCTTACGATACAGGTCTTTCACTTGTTTGGTTAGCGTTACCCCAAGGTATTTTATGTTGTTTGTGGCAATTGTAAAGGGTGATGTTTCTCTGATTTCTCTTTCAGCCCTTTTATCATTTGTATATAGTAGGGCTACTGATTTTCTTGAGTTGATCTTGTAGCCTGACACTTTGCTGAAGGTGTTAATCAGCTGTAAGAGTTCCCTGGTAGAGTTCTTTGGGTCATTGATGTAAACTATCATATCGTCTGCAAACAGTGAAAGTTTGACCTCTTCCTTCCCAATTTGTATCCCCTTGATCCCCCTTTGTTGTCGTATGGCAATAGCTAGGACTTCAAGTACCATGTTGAAAAGGTATGGAGAGAGTGGACAGCCTTGTTTTGTTCCTGATTTTAGAGGAATTGCATTGAGTTTCTGTCCATTTAGTTTGATGTTGGCTGTTGGTTTACTGTATATAGCTTTTATTATGTTTAAGTATGTCCCTGTTATCCCAGATCTCTCCAAGACCTTTATCATGAAGGGGTGTTGGATTTTGTCAAAGGCTTTTTCAGCATCTAGTGAGATGATCATGTGATTTTTGTTTTTCAGCTTGTTTATATGGTGGATTACATTGATGGATTTTCGTATGTTGAACCATCCCTGCATTCCTGGGATGAAACCTACTTGATCGTGGTGAATGATTGTTTTGATGTGTTCTTGGATCTGATTTGCCAGTATTTTATTGAGTATTTTTGCATCAATGTTCATGAGGGATATTGGTCTGAAGTTCTCTTTCTTAGTTGTATCTTTGTGTGGCTTGGGGATCAAGGTTATTGAAGCCTCATAGAAAGAGTTTGGCAAAGACCCTTCTGCTTCTATTGTGTGGAACACTTTGAGAAGAATTGGTATAAGCTGTTCTTTGAATTTCTGGTAGAATTCTGCACTGAGGCCATCTGGACCTGGGCTTTTTTTGGTTGGGAGACTTTTGATGACAGCTTCTATTTCCATAGGGGTTATAGGTCTATTTAAATTGCTTATCTGTTCTTGATTTAGTTTTGGCAATTGATAGCTGTCCAGGAAGTCATCCATTTCCTTTAAATTTTCGAATTTTGTGGAGTACAGGTTTTCAAAGTATGACCTAATGATTCTCTGGATTTCCTCAGAGTCTGTTGTTATGTCCCCCTTTTCATTTCTAATTTTGTTAATTTGCGTGTTCACTCTCTGCTGTTTGGTAAGTTTGGACAAAGGTTTGTCTATCTTGTTGATTTTCTCAAAGAACCAACTCTTCGTTGCGTTGATTCTTTGTATTGTTTTCCTGGTTTCTTAAACAACTCAGAACTACCTGTTCAGCGATAGCACTTACCGCAATGAGATGGACCCTTCTGCATCAATCATCAGTCAAGAAAATGGCTCCCCACAGGCTTTCATACATGTGGATGTGATGGGAGTATTTTCTCTGTTCTGATTCTCTCCCCTTAGATGCCTCCAGGCTATGTCAAATTGACCAAAAAAAAAAAAAGCACAGAGAATCAGGAAAAAGAACTGTACAAATCATAAGTTCATCAAACTAGAAGAACACTTAGAGACCATTTGGCCTCTCATTTTTATAGAAAATCATGAAGACTACAGAATCTACATGGTGTATTCGGTGCCACGAGTACTAAATTCAACAGCTATCTCTAGAGTCTAAGGTTGTAACTCACCATTCCATGCTCTTCTCTCTTTGCCATGGAGGTGGAGAAGAAATTACATCTATTGTCTCCAGGAACTTGGCTAGGAAATTTAGATACATTGCTAAATCATTTAGACTTTATTTCAAGATGATGAAATAATTCCCTCATGCACATTTTGGAGGTGGTGGCTGAGGTTTATAAAGCAAATACAGCAAAGTGGAACGAGAACAGAATTAGGAATGGTCTAGTTCATGGGGGATTTCTATTTTCCTTTCTACTTGGAGAAGGTCAAGTCTCCAGTATTTAAAGACTGATCCCATGGAAGCAACATTGAAAACAACATTCTCAGCATGGCATCTTCCTCCCTAAATACAGCAATTGGCTGTTGGGGATGGGGGAGATATTACAGTACCAAAGGCATCTCTGGCCATCACCAAGAGCTATAGCAGGTCCTGTTTCAAGACCTGTTTGGAACATTGAGTTAGACAATAATTCCAGGACTACAATTTACTATGGATGGGTGATACATTTTTAATTCTGGCCAGAGTAGGGTGCAAATGAGGCTAAAATTCAGCCAGCCCTGTACTCACAAGCCATCAGGCTAACTAGCCTAGAGGAAATAGTCTCCCTCTCCTTGATGACTTGATGAATTTCAACACTCCACCCTGAGGTTGGAGCTACTTTAATTTACTTATGATTTGAAAGTAATTTCTCTTATTTCAAACTTTCTGTGTGAGTTTTGACCCAATATTAATTATTGTAAATTAATCAAAATCAGCAAGGCATGAAATTGCCCCTTCCTGCACCTGGTCCTGCAGTTTCTCATCCCAAATAAATACACAGAGGCTTCTATTAATTATAAACTGTTTGGCTGATGGCTCAGCTATTGGCTAGCTCGCTCTCTCTTTTTTCGGCTTTTTGAGACAGGGTTTCCCTATATTGTTTTGGAGGCTGCCCTGGAACTTGCTCTGTAGACCAGGCTGTCCTCAAACACCCAAAGATCTGCCTGCCTCTGCCTCCTGAGTGCTGAGATTAAAAGTGTACTCCACCAACACCCAGCATGCTAGCTCTCTCTTAATTATTAACCTATCTCTATTAATCTACGTGTCTCCACATGGTCTTGGCTTATGGATAATGTTCAAGTCTCTTTTCCTTCACAGAAGCTACATCTGCATTCCTCTTCCTAGAATTCCCCTAGTCTAGTCATCCTGCCTATATTTCATGCCTGGCTACATCCTGTCTGTCCATTGGCTGGAACAGCTTTATTCATCAGCCAATAAGAGAAACATTATTCACAGCATACAGAAGAACATGCCCCATCACATTCCCAATGGCAACTCATACTAGTAAAACTCTAATTTTTGTTGAATGTAAAACATAGCTTGGGGTCTTTTCCTCCTTCACCTCTATACTGAATTAGACACTGTTATTCTTTCCTGATATCTGATGGCTCATCTTGAGCTACCTTGACTCTTTTTGAGTTTGAGAAGCTTGAGAAAGGGAGACAATTTTCTCTATATACTACTTCTTAGGCCAAGTCACACAAATTACTCTGTAATTGTTTACAAATCTTGTTCACACCAAAAAAAAAATCAAGTTGATACATCTAAACTATCTTGGGTTTTGTTTGCTTGGATTTAACATTCTACCATAAAATTCTGTATGATCAAGGTTTAGAAATTTATTACCTCTGTGTGTGTGTGTGTGTGTGTGTGTGTGTGTGTGTGTGTGTTTGTTTCAGTTTGCATTTCAGTTGCTGTGATAGACATCATGACCAAAAACAACTTTTGAAGGAAAAGATTTATTTCATCTTAGACTTGGAGGTCACAGTCAGTAACCAAAGGAAGTCAGAGGCAGGAACCATAGAGGAAAGCTGCTCACTGGCTTGCTCCCCTGGATTCTTCAAGTAGCCTTTTTATTATTTAATTTAAATTAGAAACAAGTTTGGTTCACATGTCAATCCTAGCTTCCTCTTCCCCCCTTTCCCAACCCCTTTCATCTCTCCCCAAGCCCTTCCCCAATCCCCACTCCACTCCCAAAGAGAGTGAGGCCCTTCTTGGAGGACCTCGAAAGTCTGTCATATGATCTGGGGCAGGGCTTAAGGCCTCCCCCATGTGTCCAGGCTGAGACAGCATCCCTCCATGTGGAATGGGTTCCCAAAGTCCATCTGGATGACAGGGCTAAATGCTGATTTATTGCCTGAGGCCCCAAAGGATGCTAAGGCCTCCTCACTGACACCCACGTTCAGGGGTTCTGGATCAGGCCCATGCTGGCCTGTCAGCTTATCAGTATGGGGTCTATGAGCTCCCCCTTGTTGGGTCAGCTGATTCTGTGCATTTTGCCCACCCAAGTCATAACCCCTTTGCTCATCACTCCTCCCTCTCTGCAACTGGGTTCCAGGAGTTCAGTTCAGTGTTTAGCTGTGGATGTCTGCCTCTGCTTCCTTCAGCCACTGGATGAAGGCTCTAGGATGGCACACAAGGAAATCATCAATCACGTTGTAAGGAAGGGCATTTAAGGTACACTCTCCACTATTAGTTAAATTGCTAGTTGGTGTCATCCTTGTAGGTCTCTGGACATCTCACTAGTACCAGATCTTTCTTCCAACCTATAATGGCTCCTTCTATTATGGTATTTCAAGTAGCTTTTTTATACAACCAAGACCCATCTACCTATAGATGACATTTCCCAGAGTACACTGGGCCTTCCTACATCAATTAGCAATTAAGAAAATGCCCCCATAGACTTGCCCACAAGTCAGACTGTTCTAGACAGTTACCTAATTGAGACTCCCTCAGATAATTCTGGCATGTGTAAAGTTGACAGGTTATGCTAACTAGCAGAGGTGTGAGTCGAGGAGAGAGAGTGCAAAATTAGGGAGAATTTGTATGTGCTTATGGCACTATGAGAAGATCAAAGGGTAACTTAGTCTTATTCCACCGTGTCCGTCCTCGAGACAAAACCTGGGTTATGAGACTTGGCAGCAATTACTTTTATCCTCTGAGCCAGCTTCTTCAACTAATCTGACCAACCTGGTTCATTAAGTGTGTGTTTGACATTAAACATGTGTCTGGCACCTCATACTATGTCAAAGGACTTGACTGTATTATGTACCTGACGTACGTAAACTGACTTTAATCCTTTTTCTATTTTAACAAATTAGGAGGATGAAAAACAAAACTATTTTGGCTAGTACTCTTAACATGAAACAAAATTCAAGAGTCCAATTACCATCTTCATTCATTCAAACTTCAACTCTCAAGATTAATCAATACTCCCACAGGAGTCCAATCAGTGGTTTCTTTCATTCATTCGGACTTTAAATCCTAGGGTTAATCGATAATTTTCTTTGCCTGTCTTTGGAAGAGAAACTTAGACATCCATTAAGAGCAGTAGTTTTGTCAATTAGTGTTAGATAGAGAATCCACAATAATGACAGCGGGAAAAGAGACAGATTGCCTCATCCCCACACTGTGTCCTTATCATGAGGCCAAACTGCAGCTGATGGGTTGAAAATGTCATCTCTCATTTACTAACTAATGAAGGGAAATGTCAACCACGCCGGCTTCTGATCTGTCTGTAAGATCTCGCCCAATGTTTGACAACCACAAAAAGACAAAATATTTAGAGAAAAACACTATCACACTTCTAAACAGTGTCCTTATCCTCAGAGGGTGAGAATAAAGTACCAGAAATGACTCAAGTGCTCAAAAACTAATCAAAACACTGAATAAAATCAATCTCTCTCAGAAGTCCAGACTGAGAACCCACTGGAGATATTTTTCCTTTAATGAAAAGTAAAATGCTGGCTCATTAGCAGAGCCAATCAAAATCAGAAGAGTTAATTGCCCACCCCTCTTGAGAGATCCCTCTCCATCCTTCAGCTTGGGAGGCCTTTTGACTGTCCCGGTCTCTATTCTCCATGAGAATCACATCTGATAACTGCTATTCACAGGGGAGTTATGAAGCTCCGTCTTCCCTGCTCAGGTCAGTTTTCCCAAAATGATGTTTGCATTCCTCCCTCTCCCATACAGGGAATCATTTCTGCCTGCATTGGGTGTGCTCTCTAATGCACCCCTTCCCTTAGCACACACGATAACATTACCAAAGCCCATCCCTAACTTAACACTTGTCACAATTATTTTTTCTGTGATTCACATTATCATTCTTCTTTAGTTTGTCCTGGTCTCTCAGCACGTCTGGGTTCCTGAAACAGCTTTGGCCTGAAGAGTCCCATTGTGATTTCTAACCATGTAGTTTCAGATTTTTTTAACATTTTTTTCTGCTGCCATTTTGTTAAAGGTAAGGATGCTTGTTTATTATGCTATTTTAAAAGAAGGAAGGTAAGTCCAGTCAATCTTCCTTTGTGAGAGATTGCTTTCACCCCTGTGTTCTAGTCATTTGGGACTATTGTCTTAGCAGACCTCCAGAAAACCTTTGCCATCCCTACCCAAACCTTAGCACGGTTTTTTATTCTAAGTATACTCGACTGTTTCTTTGTTTCTGCCTCCTCGAACCTTGGATTTCTCTCATTCCTCATCGGGCTTCAGTGTTCTCTTGGTCCTCTATATGAAGATGTATCTGAACTCTGCATCCAAGAAGCTTCCATTCCTGTGACAAAAAATGTCCAAGTTAATCAATGTAAAAGACAGAATGCTTCATTCTGACTCGAAATTTCAATGGTTTCTGTTCATGTAACGTATAGCTGCTATTTTGGACTTAAAATCACACAAGTGCATCATGACAGGAATATTGATAGATAAAGCCTAGTCACCTGATGGCAGCTGGGGCTACATGATTCTTATAGCCCCCCTCAAGGGCAAGGCCCCCGTGATTTAACTTCCTTCTTCTGGGCTGCATCTACCAAAAGTTCCATTGTGCCTTAAAAGCATGAAGCTGAGGACTAAGTCTTTAACCCACAGGCTTTTAGGCTACATTCCAGATCCAAACAGTGATATCAAACATTCCGCCAACAGGGTCAACCAATCACTGTCACCTCCAGTACCATCAATATAGCAATGGCTCCCCAAGTCTCCAATCCTCAAGGTTCACAAATTAGTTTGGGAATTCCTTTTGCTATCCGCTGCCTTGGTCTTTCAGATACCACCTACTTTGCTTTGGCTTCCCAAACTGGCACCCTGAGTCTGCTGGTTGAGATATATGGTATCTGTTCCCCACTGGCTACATGGCTTTGCCCACAGTTGCTCCTTGTTAGTGCTATTTAATGGGTTCTGAGTTCTAGGGCGCAATCATATTGTCCCATACTTATCTGTACATCTTCCTGGCCTTCTCATCTACATTTAGCCAGAAAGAAAGCATCCATGAGATCACAAAACTATCATGTCCCTCTTCCTAGTTCTCAGCATTCAGCAGCAGCATTTATTCTTTCTGTGATAGCATCGTGACCGGAATATGGTAAAATTTAACAGAAACATCTGCTGTTTGGTCAGAGTTTACCTTCTCTCTCAAAAGATGTCAGTGTATATGTTAAGCCTAGGTCTATTCAGGTTTATCTTGTCAGCTAAGACTTCATTTGTTAAGGTATCTGACCCAGATCTGCTGCTGTTTTTATTTCCTTTTTTTAATTCAAGAGCCATTTTTTCCATAATTGCTAGCATTGATACTAGAATATACATTCCATAAAGGCAGGGGTCTCTTTTACTCAATTTATGCAATGACACATTGCCTAGCACCTCATATCTGCACTTAGCAGGCACTTAATAGACATTTAATAGGTAGGTGGAATAAATACTTAATCGGGACAGACGGTGGTCAGACAAGTTTGTCTATATTTGAACATGTGACTTTTTTTAAGAAAGGACATCAAATAAGAAAACTATTGTGGCTATCTGGAGCATGGTTTTGACAGGAAGCCACCCACAATCTACTTCTATAGATTGTTACAGCAAAGAAGTAGAAAATACAGAAGATAACAGAAGCCATTGCCTTGCATGTAGAAGAAAGATGGTCAAGAAAAAAAAGAATTTCCTGAAGTTATTTCTATTATGAATGATCATTAAGTTCTTTTTTAAACCAAAATCCAGGCAATAACATCTTTAACAAAGAAGCAAAGGCTTACTAAGGTTATGATAGTTATCTATCAGTTTTATGTTGTGTATCCAACATGTTCTAAGAATCTCTAGATTCTAGCTTATAAGCTATTTCAAAATGTTATTACTATTATTACATATTATTACTGCTCTTTGCACATGCCAGACAGGCTCTGTATCTCAGTGAAGACTTGGTTTTGATTTTGTTTGGTTTTTGAGGCAATGGAGCCCCATGAAAATCAAACTGGCCTTGATCTTCTAGTGATCTTCTTACCACTACCTCAAGAAGGCAACTATTTCTTCATCCACCCTCCCTTTAAATATTTTGTAAAGAGAGCATGTTTGTGTAAGTAATTTCAGGAATAAAGATGCAAAGCCCTGCTCTGATCCTACACTGGTACCTTCTAAGGTGACCAGCATTCACTGGGGATCCCATGTGACACAGGGACTTAACTCAGAATGTACAATCATACCTGGGGGGGGGGAAATCCCCTTCAGAAAGCAGGCAATTCCTCTTCATCTTTAGCAGTTAGTGCCAAAAAACCAAATCAATTATTAAAGTTGCAACATAGACCTTTTTGTGCACAGTGAGGAATGAGTTGTATTATTATTAGCTTAGCTGGGACTGGATGGGTGGTTTTTATTGTTTGCTATTTTGATTGTGTATTTGGCTCTAGGAGCTCTGTACACAAAAAAGCACTCTGTTAGCCAAGGCCATTGCCCCTCCCTTCAAGAAAGCAAGCAAAGCAGTGGCTATAACACCAAAGGAGAGGTACAAGCATGTCTTCCCTGTATTTTATTTTGTTCCTTTTGTATTTATTCTAATGCTTCTTGGAACTGGTCCATGGAGAAGTAGGTTTGAGGGAAAGAAATGTGTGGTTTTGTTCCTTGAAGTGCCATTACAATGGAACCAAATGAGCTGTTGACCAGGGAAGGTGACGTAGCATGATTCAATGAAAGACACATCCTCCCAGCAATGGAAGAAGGCATCGTGCTAGCTGAAAAATGGAGATGGGTTCTCCAGGTGTAACCTTCTGATTCCAGAGTGGTCCTTGAGAGCATCTCACATCTCATCTTCCTCCTATTTGCTGTTTCCTTTTCCCATCAATAAGAACCAGAATGAAAGACGAATCCATCCTGATCTTACTTGTAGAATTCAGGTGAACCAAGGCAGGAGATTCAGAAAGCCAGCATCTCCCAGACTGGGACAAATGGTTAGAAAACTTACCCACAGCCATCCAGAAGTGACATGTGGTAAAGAAAACTACGAAAATGAAGAGGGGGCAGAGAGGGAGAAGGAGGGAAGGAGGGAAGGAGGGAGGGAGGGATGTCAAAATATTCATCAAGAGCCAAAAGAGAAGAAGCAGGCCTGAAAGCCACGTACCCAAAGGCTGAACAGGAAGCAAGAAATTGCAAGCAGCAAGAGAGAATTGTCCCATCTTTCAGAATGCCAACATGGTGCCAGGGCATTTTTTCCTCCCCCACCCCATAGCCTGTCCTTAAGTAGTTCTACCAAAGAAAAGAGAGCTTTTTCAAGCTTTCTGTTTCCCCGTTGCTTAGTGCAGCTCCAAGAATTAAATTTAATGTTTGTAGTAAGAGAAACTGCCCCATGGAAACTAATTCTAGTATATATAGTGGGCTTAAGAAGAGAGTCATAAATCAAATGGCCACAAGTACAACTTCCTTTGTCTCTATCACTGGACTCTATAGAGCCCCAGGGTACTGTTGCCAAGGCAAGCAGCAAGCTTGCTCCAAACATCCACGACCCTGGGCAGGAGAGCAAATGAAGACCCAGGTGGCCAGCACTTACATAACTAGATCTTATAAATCAAGCCAGCAAACCACTGAATTTGGTTGTATCCTTCTATCTTGATGAATATCCTTGTATAACAGCCTAAAGGGGCATATTTGCAGATAGAATCCTTCCCTTCAGCTCTGCAGCTGCTTCCAGCAAGGGTGGGTCAGGGATGGGCAGACAGCTCACTACGTTCCTTAGGCATGTCCTGCCTGTACAGCAACAGTCCAAGGGCACACAGAGGTATAAATCAAAGCCTATACTTCCAACTCTGTCTAGAAAAACATCTACCCTTCTGTTCAATCTTCAGACCTAAGGGGATAGATTCCAAACCACAAGAAAACACCCCTTTCCTCCCCTAAAGAAAAGAAGCAGAAATCCCTAAGCCTCAGAAGCAGGTTGAGAGCCATTTTATTACAAGGGTGTTCAGCTTCGATAGACCACATGGCTTGAGATGCTAGGACTACTCACTGAGGGAAGGAAATATCCACAAGAAAGTAAGCTGGAACTGAAGTCTCTTGCGTGGTAACAAATCCTACACTATCTTGGAACTATCTTCTATCTAACTATGTGACTCTTATACCCTAACTTCTAGCTCACAAATAAGATATTTCCCATCTGATTCTTTACAGAAAGTGTATTATATAATCCCCATATCAAAATATGCAGCACAGGGCTGGCAAGACAGCTAGGCGGTTAAGGTGTAAATCCTCTGCTCTTCTAGAGGACTTGGGTTTGATTCCCAAAACCCAGATGGTGGCTCACACAACCATGTATAACTCCAGTCACAGGGAATCTTATATACTTTCTTTAGGCCTCCTCAGGCACCAATCACAAGTGTGGTGCACAGACATACAGGCAGACAAGATACAAACTGTGTGTGTGTGTGTGTGTGTGTGTGTGTGAAATAAATAAAATGTTAAAAGATACACATAGTTCACACAACAGTGGTAATACCCATTATTCCTCATGGCAACAAAACTGTGAAAGAACTTATTGTGAAAGACGTTATTGGTCTTATTGTGGAGGGCGTGCTGTTTCATTTTGTGTTTCATTCTATTTTGTTTTGTAATCCTCTTGCCCTAGCCAAATAAATGCTGAGATTACAGGCATGCACTACCTTGCCTGGTTAAGATGAGGGGTTACAGCTTTTGTCTTGCATTGGTTTGCTTTAAATAATCACCCTACATCCTGCCATTAAAAACAAAAACAACACCACCCCAAACACACAGTCATCCCCTGGTGTCAGGAGAAATTAGTTCTAACTTCTCATGATACACATCCACACACTACAATCTGCAGATGCTCAAGTCCCATATATATATACAACTGAGATGCTCACATGCAATCCACACACATTCTCCTATATCCTTTAAATCATCTTCAAATGACATATAACACCTAATACTAAAAATAAAGGCTATGTAAATAATAGTTACACTGCTTTATTTAAAGGGTGATATAAGAACAAAGTCTGTACATGTTCAGAAACAATAACTTTTTGTAAGTATTTTTAACCTGTGGTGGTTGGTTGAATTTAGATACAGTTTCAGAGGGATATGTACACGTTCACTGTAACCCCAAACTTGGTGTCATACAGACCTACACTCAATGCTGGTGTGTTTTCTTTTCCTAAATTGCCATGCTCCAGCTCCCTCCATTAGCACATCTTGATGCTAGCAAAAGTCACAGAGGTGGGAGGGGCCACCTGTAGGTGTATCTGTCTCTGCTGTCCTCAGCTGGGCTCGTATTGAGTATAGCAGTGAGACTTTTGTCCTCGCTGAACCCCTTGATGTGGCGCTCACAATTTTCCTGTCTCCACCAGGTCTTTTAGCCCACGTGGCCACCTCTCCTCTCCCTGTGTCCAACCTAAGTTCTCAGTTCTTGTTAAGTTCTATTCTGGGAGACCCAGTCATATGCTTATCCTGGTTCCAAGCTTTCGTTAGTTCAGCTGCAAGTCGTGGAGATTAATGCCTTCACCCTACATCACAGCTACCTCTGTCTGATTCTCTGCCTATTCTCCAACTCAAGCATGCAGGAATTCCTCACACAGGCACCAGGGCCACCTGGAGATCTTATCTGGGGAGCCCAGTCTGCTTCACCACCCTAGCCATTCTTTGCATTCTGATGACTGAACTCTGTGGTATAGGACGCGTTACTTAGAGGTGTAGAGTAAGTTTGAATTTTAGCCAGGAACTGGGAACAGTCCCTCTACCCTGGAATCGTAAAACCAGTCTAGAGCTTTATCCTCTGCTGCACATGTTCACTCGCTAATCTTTATCAAAGCAAAGCCACACCCTTCTAAATCTGATTCATTGGAAGCAATGAACCCCTTTTCTCCTTCAACATACAATTACCTTCACAAAGGAAAACTGTTTCCAGGGATGTTTATCTGAAGTCCAGGTACTGAAATCCCATCCCTATTCTGGATGGTACCTGCCTTGCCTCCTCTAAATCAACAGATGCTTGGGTGTCCAGAGAGAAAAAGCACAAAGCAACAAGAATTACACAGAAGAGAACGCTTGCCAATAATAATTTCTTGCAGACTATATTATTCACTTTACAAAGTTCTTAATATGCACAATATTTTAATTTGTACATACTAATTATATATATGTATGTATGTGTATATATATGTACACACACATACATATACATATATATGTATATATGTATATATATATATATATATATATATAACATTTAGAACAGACATTTGCCTCGCAGACATTTAAAATAGATTACGGAAAGAAAGCCCTCAATAGAGGAATGAGTCATGGGCTGAGTGGGAGTGCAGTCCAAACTGGCAGTCTGGAGGAGACCCAGAACATTCAGCAGAAGGCTGGACCAGCGCCTGTATTCCTTCCCTTAAGGCTGTCAGGAAAGTGGCCCGACTAGACAGCATAACACATGGGCAATAGATGGCTCATAAATCACAAATGGCGGGGTCATGAAGTGCAAAGACCAAGTGTCAACAAAGCCGTGCTCCTCCGCTGCTATTAGAATGAGTCTGTTCGAGCCTGCCTACCCATCTTCTCACAGCTTGTGCATTCTTTGACTTGTGGACACGTGGCTTTGGTTTGCACACACACACACACACACACACACACACACACACACACACACACACACACATTTACCCAGTGTTGCTTCCCATTCTCTCCACTCTATACGTTCATGGAAGACCCTAATAAGGAAAGTAATGAGAAGAGACAGATGGGAGACATCTCACCGTCCATATACATACAATCTTAGAAGCGGAAAACAGATGGACTTGAGGAAGGAAACCAGAGTTCAGAGCCACGGAAGCAGAGAACACATCTCTCTGCCCCTAAGTGTGTCTTCACCACCTCACATAGTGACTAGCTCTAACAGCTACTTAATAAACACTTGTTAAGTGAGAAGGTGGATGAGGAGTCAGCATTTTTTGGCATTTTGGTGTTTAATTTTGTCTGGTTCTGGTTTCATTTTCTCTTACTTTGATTTAAGATAAGGTCTTCTGTAGCCCAGGCTGGCCCCAAAATTTTATGTAGCCAAGGTTGACCTTGAACTCCTGGCCCTCCTATACCTACTTCTGTAATGCTGAGGTTACAGGCATGCACCTCCATGCCTACCCTGTAGTTCACTTTTAACTTGCACAAAGAATAAAAGAAGTGAAAATATTTACTAGAAAGTAAATCCAACCAGGTGGTGGTGACACACACCTTTAATCCCAGCACTCAGGGAGGCAGAGGCAGGTGGATCTACAAGAGCGAGTTCCAGGACAGCCTCCAAAGCCACAGAGAAACCCTGTTTTGAAAAAAAAAGGGAGGAAACACATCGAAGAAGGTCAATCTCTCTTTTTATGCACAATTCACAACTTTAATTTTTAATTTTATCTGATCAGTTTAGGTGACTTTTCAAGGAATAAAAAGTAAGGGCTCTGTCTTTAAGCAGTGCCTCTCTGACTGATTTGCTGGTGTGGTTCTCACCATCAGCCGATCTCTGACTCGATGGTCTGCTTCATACCTTTGGCCCTTGGTGTCAAAGATTTTAACTACAGCATTTCCTGCCGTCTTCTTCTTCACTGCTCACTCATACCATTTATCCTGATCTGGTTACTACTCTCTGACCATTGTGTTTTAGAATCTCCCTGGAAGATAAGACAATTAAACTATTTACGGAGCTACATTACAGAAATCTGTTTCTGCCAAGACTTCAGGATCCA
The DNA here is from genome assembly GCF_017639785.1 of Mesocricetus auratus. Taxonomy (NCBI): domain Eukaryota; kingdom Metazoa; phylum Chordata; class Mammalia; order Rodentia; family Cricetidae; genus Mesocricetus; species Mesocricetus auratus. The sequence continues at coordinate 14,940,877 of NW_024429185.1, forward strand.
GAGAAACAATCTACAATTCTGCCTAGCTAGCATAACTCTGTGAGGACAGCATTCCTGTAAGTGTGAAGTTTTAGAATGTACGCACACAACATAAACATACCAAGTAAATTTTACAGGAAAACCAGGGTCTCATCTAGACCTACATTGTAGCCCAAATAATTTTATCTTAATCAACTTACTATAGTCTCTGAGATACAGTAGCTAAAATTAACTAGGATCAAAACACTGAGATGGCCCAACTATCTGAAAGGATCTCTTCCTAAAAGCTGGCTTCTGTATTACACTTAAAACACACATCAAGGGTAAAGGAATGCGTACTCTCGCCAGAGCTAAACTTCTTTATTGAGATAACATGAGTTGGTACTCTGTAGATTGACTCTTTAGAAAAACTATTTTCACTTTAGAATTATTGCAGATATCTAGCTGAGAATGGGATTGGTAGTGATATTTTGTTTGTAATCTAACAAATGAAGCTTGCCTGAAGATCAGAGTGCAAAGCTAGCCATACACACACACACACACACACACACACACACACACACACACAATACACTAAGCCACTAGTTAGTCGCACACAATACACTAAGCCACTAGTTAGCCGTAAAGGTCAGGCAGTGGTGGCCACACCTTTAATCCCAGCACTAGAGAAGAGACAGAAGGCCTGAGCTCGTGCAGTCTCGGGCAATCTGAGATACAATCTGAGGACAGGATTGCCTCTTAGGTCTGAGCATTGCTATCTGTCTCTGGGTTTTTATTACTTGTGCTACAGGGATGCCTGTTGCCCAAGAAACTGAAGGGAGACTAAACTAGTCAAAGCCACAGTTTGCTCAAGCTTTTGTTTGTGTTATATCGCCACCTGCTGGAAGCAGATGTGAATCATTCTAAAGAGACTTTAACAAAAGGTCATAGTACTTTTTCAAAGGAGGTTTAATGTATTAACGCACATCACTCGATGGGGGACAGGATGAGTCCCAGACCACCTTGAACAGAGGAAAGATGAACTAAATCTTTATTGTAAAGTTACCAAACTGTCTCTTTGTGGCACTGAAGGACTGCAGTGTGGCCTTCCACTGCAAGGGCATGGGGACAAAGGAACGACACAACATTGAGCAATGGCTGACTCGTGACCTGAATGTCAAGAACGGCAGCAATAATAACAAGAAAATCATCAGAACCCAGGCATCTGGGTTTGTTCACTGCTGAAGTAATGGACACCTGCCATGCAGTCGGGGAGACTGTGCTGATGTGTCCCGATCTGGAAGATACGTAGGAAGACACAAAGCCTTACTTCACCTCCATCTGTCTGGTGACACATGCCACTGTGCTTCACCCAAGACCGAAGCGGGTGTTGAAGGAAAAATAAAACCTCCAGATTGATCTGCCGAAAGGAACTGGAACAGAGACAAAAGGAGGGAAGGAGTGGGCGAGCCCGAGAGAGGGGAGATTCAGGAGGAGTGGGCCAGCCCAGCAGAGGGGAGATTCAGGAGGAGTGGGCCTGTCCTGGAGAGGTGACATTCGGGAGAAATGGGCCAGCCTCAGAGAGGTGAGACTCAGGAGGAGTGGGTCATCCTGGGAGAGGTGAGATTCAAGAGAAGTGGGCCAGCCCGGGAGAGGGGAGACCCAAGAGGGGTGGGCCAGCCCTGGAGAGGTGACATTCGGGAGAAATGGGCCAGCCTCAGAGAGGTGAGACTCAGGAGGAGTGGGTCATCCCGGGAGAGGTGAGATTTAGGCTACACCCTGATAGTACTGGAAAGAAAGGAAAGAAGAGAAAGGGAGGAAAGAAGGAAGGAAGGAAATGAGATGAACGAAAAGGAGGAGTTGTAGAAAGAGGAGGGAGGAGACAGAGAAGAGAGGAGAAAGAAAGGGGCGTGGCTGCAGAGGTAGGCAGCTTCCTGGGCAGGAAACGGCTGGCAAATAAAACAGGACGAGGTTCCAAGACTCTACTATAGACTGTATTCCTTCCTCCAAAATCTCCATGGTGATGGCACTGCGGGACCTTCAGAGGTAAGAGAATCATAGGATGCTGCTCCCATGAGCACTGAGCACCGCAAGGAAGGATGAAGACACCAGAGCACTTGAGATGTGCCTACCGTGTGAGGGTGCAAAGACCAGCACACAGCCTGCCCCGTGGAAGAGCCCTCCAAGCTTCCCTACCTGACACACTCGCCTCAGACCTCAAAACAGAGAGGACATTTTCTGTGAACAAGCCACCGAGCAGTGACTCTGTTACAGCAGCCGGAACTAAAGACAACAAGCCTTCAACGTTTGTCCCCTGTGGTACCCGTTGCCGTCCCATTTATTCCTAGCATTTGGAAGTGTAACACATTAGACCCTCCTAATGTGTTGGGGTGTTCACAGGAAAGCTTAATACTTGGTATTTCTTCTGTCAGAATAAACTGATGCCTTTTGCTATGGTAAAGTTTAAATCACCGCCATTCTTTTCCTGTGATACAAAGCAGCACAATTGTGTGGCTTCAAAAATCTCTCCCCCTAATCTTCTCATTTTCGGAGTAGAACTCACCTGGGCCAAGTCCCTAGGACGCTGGTTTCTGTTAGCATGTGACTCACACACAGGATTGGAGGGTCTAAAGAGAAATGGGACTCCATGGGCTTCCAGGAGGAGAAAGGGAAAGAGACTCTCACCTCTGGAACAGCTGGGCAGAGGGGTGGGGCTAGCACAGCTATTGGAAAAACGTCCTGCTCAGTTTCCACTGCTCGTATTAGAGTTCAACTCAGTTTCCACTGCTCGTATTAGCGTTCAAGCTCAGAGAGAATCGTGACCACTGGCATGGTCTCAGTGCCGTGTTTACAGAGAACTGGGGCATGTTCAAAGAAAGCAGATGACTTCTCCTCTGAGCAGCACGTAAAATTCTTCAGAAGGAGACACTTGATTCTGTCCAAACTTGATCATGGACACCCATGCCCCAACTGCCCTGTCCAGGAAGGGATTTGTGATTGACAGCCCCGCAGAAACACATAGAGTGTGTGTGTGTGTGTGTGTGTGTGTGTGTGTGTGTGTGTGCGTGCACGTGTACATGCGCATGCACACATGCACGTTTGTATAATTCTGGACCAGTACAGTAATAAATGGCCAAGGCATCTGATCACAAAACCAAACTCTGAGCTGGATATATGGATCCCAGTCGGTACACATTTTCAGTAAGTCCAATTTCTAAATTAAAACTCCCAATATCTCTTCTCAATAATTCTGGAAACCTTGTGTGAGCAGTTGGCAGGAAAATCGCAATTTAAGGCCAAAATTGTAAGCATTTGCTATCAGCAGGTACCAGAAAGCCCCATAGGTGAAAAGAGGAGAGAGGGCACTTTTCTCATCGGCCCTGCAGAGCTCTGGGGACAGGATAAGGCTAGCGGGGCAGATGAGGGCTGCCTCTGCTCCTCCAGCACATCAGTGGGCAGCCTCACCAGCAAGCCCTTTTGAGTCTGAGATGCCCATTCCCAACACCTGAACCCCATCAGGATTAGTAATAGGAAGTCGTCTCGATGTATACCTGTTATTAATCACCAGAATGACTTTATGTCATCATTTTTTTCCTGAAAAGAAAAAAAAAAACCTGCTGACCCCAACTCTAACACAAACCCTACCCTGGAATAGCAGCTGGTACATACAATGAGGGAAGAGCCTGTTTCTCAGCCTCTGGTTTAGGGGGAAAGACTCTAAGAGAACCTCTGTCAAGTTAAAGCCTACTGAATTACAATTGGGGGAGGGGAGAATAAAATAAAATAAGACTGTAGGATTGTCCTGAATGACCTGATTTTGTTTTCTGCATTCGTCTGATTTGATTTTCAATTTGCAGTAGTGGGAGTAAAAACTATGGCATTGCTCATGCTTAGAGTCCCACTTCCCATGTAGAAGTTGGAGAGGAGGTGGCTGGATCTTACATGGAGTCATTAAACGGTGGAGCATGGATTCAGTTGTCCATGACAGTGAGCTGAGAATGGGTAACTCAAGGGCTGGAGAAATGGCCCAATGGTTAAGAGTGCTTGATATTCTTCCGAAGAACTCAAAATCAGTTCTCAGAACCCATGCTGGGTAGGGGTGAGGTGTGATTCACAACCACCGGCAGCCCCAGCTGCAGGGAGTCTGATGCCTTCTCCAAGCTTGCATGGACACCCATGAACACACACACACACACACACACACACACACTTACTCACATAAATTAAAACAAAAATAAGTCTTTAAAAAGAGAGAATGGAAAAGTCAGGGAGGAAGCCATGGTTTGACTGCTTGTAACATTAGACAGGACAAGGATAGAGAGACTTCCCAAGGGGCAGTAGGAAGGACAGTTGAGATCCAAGGACTGTGTCTGAGTGACGGGCCTGCCAAAAAAGAAAGAAAAAAAGGAAGGAAGGAAGGAAGGAAGGAAGGAAGGAAGGAAGAAGAAAAGAAAGGGAAAAGCTGTGCTTTCAGGTTGGAGTCAGGAGCAATGGAACCAATGGGTCAGCCAGGCAAAAAAATACATCAATCATGTCATCACCGTCTGACAGAAAAGTGAGTCTGGGCATGTCCTATGACAGTAAAAACCAGGAAGTCAGAGAGGCTGCAAAGAGCACCAACTAGGTAAAAATGGATCAGCCTATTTTCTCTAAGTCCTTCTTGGGCCCTTAAAAGCACTAAAGAGGGGGTGGGGAGAGAGGAAGAATGAAAATATAAGAAGTTGTTCTCCGCCCTCTCCTCAGTGTGCTCCAAAAAGAATCCCAATGAAAGCTGTGTAGACAGGGAGGGATGAAACTTTCAACTGAGTGAAAATTAAAGTTGTGACTATGACAAAGTGAAGATTTTTAATTCTTCAGGAGAGAAAAAAGTAGGTTTTTTTTCAGCTCAAATTCATCCACAGTCAAGATCTGGAAGCTGTTGAGGATGTCACCAAGGAATGGGGACAGATGACCTGACAAATCACGAAATAATTTATGATAGAAGCATATCTTACAATCTGATGACAAAATCCCAGCTGATGACTGTTGACACTTGATTTGGATAGTGGAGCACTAGGAGACTTTTAAAAACAGAAGAGAGTGGTGAGTCCATTCCAGGCACAGAGTAACAGGAATGGGGCCATGGAGATAGGTTCAGGACAAAGTGAATGACCTTATTTGAATAGAATCTTCATTCCATGGATCATTTCAGTTGATGTTAAAATCAGAAATACAGGGCTGCAGAGATGACTCACAGGTTAAGAGCACTGACTGCTCTTCCAGAGGTCCTGAGTTCAATTACTGGTAACCTCATGGTGGATCTCAATCATCTGTAATGAGATCTGGTGCCCTCTTCTGGCCTACAGGCATACATGCAGGTAGAACATTGTATATGTAACAGATAAATCTCTTTTTAAAAATCATAAATACAGTATGGAGACCATACTTGGCATGTTAAAATCAATTTTTTAAGCTGTGTGTTTTGTTCTTTGAATAAAACCATAGAAGATTTTTAGTAGCATAGTATATGATTCTATTCCTGTTTTAGGAATGTAATCCTAGACTAGACTGTGGGGGTGGGGGGTTGTGGGGGGGGCAGGAAACGACAGATGAAGAGATGAGTTAGAGGTAAAGTAGGCAGGACTCATAATGGCTAGAGTTCCTATGCAGACCTGTGTCTATGAGTACTTGTGAATCTAGAACCATAGTCTATGAAATGTCTACAAAAATCTCCTCATTTGATGGGTAGACCTAGAGCTAGCAATGGGCCAACTACACTGACAAATTCACCTGTAATTTGGCTGGTGAAGTTATGAAGACAAGTCCACTGGTGAAACCTTGGTGCATATGATCTCCATTTCCTTCAAAATGTTAAGATCATCTATTGACTGGTAGAGACAGAGACAGATTTGTCTCCTCTGTGGCCTCCAAAAAAATATGGGAGATGCTCTGTCTGGGCCCAGCAATAGACAGCAGGAGGTATATCAGTTATCATTACCACATGCTTCCTCAGTTCTGCAACAGTGAACAAAAAAGAGAGCAGCAACTAAAATGGATGTTACTACGATAAGTTTGCCACTTCTAGTGACCACCACAGCCAGGCAACCTGACGAAACATACTATTGGGCTTCATTTCCCCCTTTCAATACCTCTATGGGTGCCTTTGTGCGAAGCAGGGGAAGCTTTTTGCATATTCTACAAAATTAATACTTTGTGTGATATGTTGTCCGAAGCATGGCTTATTTCATCATCCTGTACCTTGGGAATGACTGTCAATTACTCTTGCAAGGCTTCCTGTGAGTTGTGGCAGCTAGATCAAATTAGATACCGACCCAGACATCCTGAAGAGGAGAAAAAAATCAATGTAAATAAATGTAATTTCTAAATAAAATATGCTTTTACCTAATTGAAAAGCCATTACCAATTAGTCAAATACAACTTTAATCAGACATGAATGATTGAGGAATTCTAAATTTAGAAGAACACAGGCTGGCATTTAAAAAAAAACTCTCATGTCTCATGCTATTAGCCTTGAAACCCTTTTACCAGGTAACTGAGGTATGCATTTTAATTCCCAGTATCAAACCAAGAATAAAATTATTTTAATTATGGTCAACTGGGTAAGGAGCATTGGCGGTCTAATTGCTGAGCTGTAATTCTGTATTCTGTCCCTTGGAGACACACACCTGAGCCAAGTGCTTCAATAATTCATTAAAGCACTTCCCTGTGCATCAATTATCAAATCATGTGCCTTGATTACTTTACTTAGGGAAAGTTACCCCTGTGAAAAAGGCTTTACCAATCAACAAAACATAGGGAGAAAAAAAAGAAGAAAAGCTTTCAACCTACTATAACAACTTTAAAAAAATATCTCTTCACTAAAAGCTGTAGCATGACAAATAAAAGACCCAGATACAGATAGTGGAGTTCAAGCTTCAAGCTGAAGATCAGAAAATCAAAGCAGCCAACCACTAGCTCTTACCTCTACCTCAGACTGAAAGGTAATCCTGACTCCACCAAACCTCAGACTGCAACCCCAGACTGCTTTGCTCTTCTCAACTCGTGGCTGTAGAATCCTGAGACTGAATGACTCTACCTTTTGTGTCTCTCAGATCCTGAGATTAAAGGTGTGAGCTCTGATTCACCCTCAGGTAGTCCAGCATGTTCTTGGACTCAGATCTGTCTGCCTTCCTCCTGAGTCCTGGGATTAAAGGTGTGTACCACCGTTGTCTAGTTTCTATACTGATCTCCGGTGGCTTTATTAGATGGTAAACAATATATCACCACAAAAAAACAATATTCAAAATGATTACAACAGCCACAACTCACCAGCTTTACACAGAATGATAACGTTTGTAGGTTAGAGGTCCCTGTCTCCCTGATTCTGGCTTCTCCAATAGCTTGTTGTAAAGACTTCTGGTTGCCTTTCTCTCCGTGATGATAAAAATACCTGACAACAAGCAACTTAAAGCAGGAAGTGTTTACTGAGGCTCACAGTTGACGAAGGGATACAGCCCGTCGTGGCAGGGAGGGCCTGGCAATAGAAGCAGGAAGCAGATGCTCACACTGCATCCACAATCAGGAAACAGTGTGGGACCATGCGGTGAAACTGCAAGGATCAACTCGGTGAGCCACTTCCTTCAGAGAGGCCCGACCTCCTAAAGGGGCCACAACCTTCTCAAATCATGCCACCACAAGTGTTTAAACACATGAACCTGTGGGTGACATTTCACATTCAAATTACAAGAACTAATTGTTTCAATTTTCATGCAATATATTTTATCACATTCCTTCCCCACTCAGACTCCCTTCCTGTCCAAGCTATTTCAGGTTCCTCTCTCAAAATTCTTTAATTAATTGATTAAGATAAAGAATAGCAAAAGGAAACAAAAAGCACACACACACACAAATGGAGTCCACTTTGTGTTGGCCAACTAAATCCCCGGCACGGGACTTACTCTGGAGTGTGGTTGAGATGCCCAATGATACTCCGTTGGACCACACTGATTCTCTCTTTTCCCGGAGGTATCAGTTGAGAACAGATTCTTGGTTAGGGATGGACCTTGTGTCCTCTTCCCCTTCTCAATGCAGGGAGGAACCTTGCCTGGTTTGAACCTGTACACGAGCTGTACATTTCATCACAGTCTGTGATTCCATGTATGTATCAGTCCTATTTTTGTCTGGGAGATATTATTTCCTCAGACTCATCCACCGCCTCTGGCTGTTACAATCTTCCTGGTTCCTCTTACACTTAGATCCCTAAGCTTTGAAGGGAGGGGTTTGAGAAAGACATTTTAAAAAACCTCAAATGTGGTCGAGAATCGTACTTTTTTAAGCTTTGTTTTCCTATGATGTTGAACTCATTGTCTTCAATAAGTATGGCACACTGCCAACTGACATTTTTCCAATATGTCATCTTCAACTTCGGCAATTTACAGTTATTTTCATATTACTGCATGACTTCATTCAAAAATACCAAAGTGGAAAGATCACAAAAGAAAGAAAAAGTCAATGAGCAAACACGAGGCTCTAAAAATGGAAAAACAAAAGTAAGACAACCTCAAACCTGCCTTCCTTAAGTGGAAAACTCACTCCATAAATGTTGGGTTGCTCACAAATCAGCTAAATATTTCCCAAAAATGGAGAAACCTCTTCCTTTTTCCACTCAGACCCGTTTTTAATCCTGATGCCGATAAACAGTAACAGTTAACATGAGGTTTAGCTTCTCTTCCTAATCCTTTGTAGGATTTTCATTTTGTTTCTTTTGTTTCAATTTTGTTTTCTGTGGTTTTTCTTTCATTTTTTTTTCCCTTAAGTCAGGAACTCCTAAATTCGCTTCCAAGTCACTGCATAGACAAAGATACCCTTGAATTTCTGATCATCCTGCTTCAGCCTCCCCAGTGCTGATCACGCATGCTCCGCCTAGCCTGCTGCACGCCGCGCCAGGACAGAAACAAAGGGTTTGTGGGTGCCACACAGTTTTCCACTCAACTCAACTGCACGCCCAACCACAACTTTCCTTCCTGCTCTAATTCTCCTGCCTATGATAAAGGTAATGGGGCGGGGGGATGTCAGATTAGGTCAGATTAGTTGTAGCCATAAAAATATAAACTAGGAAAGAATAATGGAACAATCAATATAAATAGACAAAGCTACCTCCATCAGATTTACTGACTCATAGTCGCAAGTCTGTACACTCACCCTGTATAACCACTATCTTTGTCAACACTCTTGTTGATATTGTAGTTTGGGGTGGACTTCAAGGACCCACGATGACACTAGTACCAAGCACAAGGGTGTTTATCTCAGCGCATCTGTAATTGACAATTATTCCTGTGTCAGCTACACAAAGGAACACATGACAAATGGGAACCCAGTCCCGTGGGCATGTGCCAATGTTTGCACAACATGGAAACATTTGGAACATTTGGGGCGTGCAGAGAAAGAAGCAAGGGTCTATGGGAGCAGCTGGGTGGGATTCAAGTCCTGACTGACACCTCCTCCCATCTCCCACTTTGTACCTGAGATCTCTTTGACAGTAATCTGCAAGTTTTATCCTTGAAAAAATGGATTGGGGACACAGAGAAAACGATTATTCACTGTGGCAACAGAAATGGTTAAGTACCCATAGGGATGGAGTCACCAGCCCAGCAACATGTAGCAAATGTCCAGGGAGCTGAGCCCAGCAGCATCAGAGATATGACCACATGGATTCGTTGTGCTCAGCTGCCCTGTATGACTGTCCTGAATGGTGGAGGGAAGAAGGTGTTCTCTTTTTTTACCCTCTGCAACATATGTACAGTTCTTGAGCCATCTAAAGCTCTTCTAACAAATTTCTTCAGTTTAAATGAGATGGATCAGCCTTGTTTGCAAGCAAGGTGTGCAATTCTTTAGGAGAACTAAACAAATTTTAAAGTATAGTTTTCGTAACTATAAAGCAGGAGGCTTAGATGCGAAGGATAGACTTGATAGATTAGGAGGGCTTGCCTTTTCCCACTTGTAACTCTACAATGATTTCTTCTCCTGTATAAAAATAACTTGTACAGTCACCGGATTGCATAGAGAGACTGTTTGTCCTTCAAAAAATACCTTTTCCACAAGTACAATAAAATGTGGTCACTAAATGTGGGGGAAAGACGTTTATAAGCAATCAGGTTAGCCCATCATCAAGGGAATAAATCAGTAAACGGGTAGACAGGACTGAAATAGATTATCCGGGCAGAGAACCCATCGATAAACAGAGGAAAACTTAATCAATTTAGAGTTTTTTATTATCCCTGCTATAACTGGGCCAAAGAGCTTTGTAATTTAGAGGCAGCCATTGCAGTCAGATGTGACAGCTAGAGAGTTCATTATAAAGGAAACACTACAGACACAAGTTTACATTTTACCTCAATAAAAGGGGTCATAAAAGACGGGCAAAACATCTGTAGTCTACACCATTTAAGAGGAGATTCAAGGCCTGAGCTGTGATCCAATTTATGTGCAACAGAGTCACTGGAGGCTCCCAGTGATCACACCTGTCATCTCATAGACAATGTAAATATTGAAGAATCAGAGGCTATCTGAAGTTGCTATTCTAATTCTCAGACAGTGTTAACATTATGTCAGTCTAAAGACAGCGCAGAACCCTCAGATATTGCGCTGGTAGCATGTGAATGCCATGATAATGGCCTTCTGCCAGAAATCTAACTAATGAATAAAATATTTCTCTACTCTCAAGAGTCTTAAACTGTGAGACACTGGAGTCGTGGAAGCAGAGAGATATGAAGACCTATGAAGTATGCACTACATACATGTGTGGGTACCAACAAAGAAATAAGTAGTTAACAAGGTGTGGGAGAGAGAATCGGAGACTTTAATGTCTGAGGTATAAACTGAATTTTTCTGGAAAACTGTTTTAGTCCAATTTATAAATGCCGCTGTTTGATATACTTTTTTCTGCTATTAAAGGTCTTTCTAAAATATAGAACTGATATATCTTCAGTCCTCATAGATGAGTTAAATAAACATTCTAACACACTTTCCTCACCTTGAAAATGCAATACCTGTTAGAAACAAATGTTAAATTGTTTTTGAGACAGAAAGTTAAATCTAACCATCAGAAAGCCCAAAAATGCTAACAAAAGAAAAATTATTTCTTTTTAAAACAGAAAGAATGATTTCTTGACACTTAACACAAAATCTTTCAGGTTAGACCTGAAAAGCAGAAACTGTCTGTGGACATTTGTAATTGTTCAAAAAGATTTTAGAGAACAAATATACATCTGCATATGCATACATGCATATAACTGCAAACTCCTGAGACCAGTTGTCTTACCTTGATGTCTAATTTAAGCTCCAGAATCAAAGTAAAGAGCTTTAAAATACTTTCAAATGTGTAAATATTCTTGATACTAAAAATAAACACATTGTCAATTAGTGAATTAGAATGCTTTAAAAATGTATATAATGGATTTGAAAGTTTCAAGCAATTTTGGTTTTTTTGTTGTTGTTGCTGTTTTTGTTTTTAGCATTCTACTTCTAAAGGTGTAAAAGAATTTCTACTAGTGCTACATTTTATCCCAAGATTTTGAATGACTAGAAGGATTATAAGTAATTCAAAACACTTCTTAATTCCTAGTCAGATGGTCGTCATAAGGAAAATCATTGTGTTGGAATTCTACTGCCAGCTTAATTTACAATCTATCAACTAAATTGATTTTTACTTCTTTTCTCAAGATCATTTTTTTTTCTGAGGCAATGTCTCAATATGTAGACAAGGTTAGCCCTTGAACTCATGCCCCTCCTGGCTCAGACTCCCTAGACGCCGAGATTAAGGCATGCGCGACTGTGTCTGTTCTGGCTCAAATAATGCAAGCCTTTTTTAATAGTTTATTTTATTTTATATTCATTGGTGTTTTTGCGTGGGTGTATCTGTGTGAGAATGTCAGAAACCTTGGAACTGGAGTTACATACAGACAGGTGTGAACTGTCATGTGGGTGCTGGGAATCAAACCCGGGTCCTCTGGAAGAGCAGCTAGTGCTCTTAACCTCAGAGCCATCTCTCCAGCCCCCAATTCCAGCCTTTATCTTTCTCCTCTCCTAGTTGTTTTAGGGCACACAGCAGTTCTTATGTGAGGGTAATCAAATCTGTATCATTATTCATCTATAATTACTATTTTTTCTAAATCTTCCTTTATGTCCTTCATCCTGCCCACTGTCATCCCTAAGCTCATTAATTCCTCTGGCAGAATTCATTGAGCAGCTATCTTTCACTGGGTAATAGTTTAGAACTTAGGAGACAACGATAAACTAAAACACAAATGAGATTCCACTGTAGAGAAGCCCATACTGAATTGTATATGACTCATAACCATATGTGTTTTAAAATAATGTAACTAGTTCATTTCCACTTCCATAAGTGCTTATTCCTAACACATTTCCCAAAGCCTACTATAAAATCTGCTTCCAAGAGAATCCAACTGGAAGTATTTCTGGTTTTTCAATACTGAGCCTTCAAGTTGCAGGGTAAGTACCAAGCATCCTGCCACCAAATAACCAAGCCTTATGTCACTGAATCACAAAGTATCCCAGCACTGAATCCCCAAGCATCCTGCCACTGAACCCCAAGCATTCTACCACTGATTCACCGATCATCCTACCAGTAAATCCAGACTTGTTTCCTTTACTTTGAGACTTGCTGTCACTAAATTGTTGATCTTGTAACTCACACTGCAGACCAGAGCTTGAATCTGAGAGACCTCCATCCCTGTCTACTTCAGCCTCCCTAGTAGTTGAGACTACAAGCCCTTGCCAAGACACCAAAGTCCATACTTTGAAAGCTCCTCTTCACTCTAAGACCCTACCTATCTTATGCCTATTTTCTTGTAAGTCATTCATAAAATCACTTAATTGCCATAATCCCCTAGTGAGTTAGACCAGACTTTATCATTCCACTTTATCCATAAGGAAACAGGTTCACACTGATTCTATGACTTAATTAATCACAGAGAATTAATAAATAACAAGGACATTCTCATTCAAATCCAGTCCCCCTCTCTCCAAAGCAAAGTATTTCAAAATTAAATCATTTAGATTCATCTTAACTGTGCTTATTCTATAAATTACACTAAATCTTAATGGATTAAAGGAGTTTCCATCTTTAGGATTTGTAGCAGCTAGTTTCATGTCGTTTGCCAGAAAACTTGACAGGAATGACTCAAAGGAGGAAAGCATTTGATTTGTTTGTTTGTTTGTTTGGTTGGTTGGTTGGTTGGTTGGTTGGTTGGTCGTAACTCATGTCTTGGGGAGATTTTAGCCTATCCTGGAAGGAAAAGCATGCCAATGAGAGTAGCTTGGTTCATGGCAGCCACTATGTAAGGCAGTGGTATTCCCACGATGGCAGAATAGGACATAGAGCTAAACCAGAACCTGGTGGGGTGGGGAATAAGATCCAAAGACGCCCCATTGATAATCTCCTTCTGCCACCTATGTTATTCCTCCTTAAAGCCCGTTAGCCCTCAACCAAAGCCCTCGAGGTGGGGACTAAGCCTTCAGACCAAGAGCCCATGGAAGACATTTCAGATTTGAACTATGGCAAAGTCTAACACTGGATTAACCTTCAAACATCCCAAAACCAAGAAAGCAGCATCTTTTCTAACTAAAAGCCCTCTATCCGTGCACACAGGGACATGTCCTGGGATGTCCTTTCAATGAACTTAGGTGACTTCAACAGAATCATCCCCTGTGTACTCTTTCCAGGTTCCCTCAGAGTATATCAAGTGAAGGCTCACCATCCTTACGTTAAGCCCAAATGCTATGAATGCACCGTTATATGTTTGATGACTCTTTCAAGGCGCTGATACCAATTCTCAGAAATGCCAGTTCACAATGTGCAATGACATGATACCATCATCTACTTATAGATAAACTAAGTTTGTAGAAACCATTGAGGCCTTTGGCCCATAACTAATTGATTCCATTCAGCAAGTATCAGTCATTTCTATGTCTGAGGATGTGGGCTGGGGAGAGAGGAACAACAGAGTAGTAAGAATTTTCCCTTACACCATTTTTTTCATGGAAGTAGAATTACACGAATTTGTCACTTTGAGAAACACGGGGTTATAAATCCCTCCCAACCAGAAAGCAATTCGGCTGAATGTTTCAGTATAACTGAAGTAAGCTGTGAGGGGAGAGCCGCTCTCAGATACCCAGCCTACAGTCGGGAACAAATGGACAAAGAGTAACGGCTTCTGCAAGACTAGCTCCCCGACTTGGGAAATGCACTTACTCTTTGTCTCGATTATTTGCGGCCTGACAATTGTTCCCAGCAGTGAAAGGCAGGCTCGCCCTCTGGGAATGGGTTCAGATATAAATGACCGAGAGCCTTGTCAAAGGTCCACCATAGCTGACACCGCGTCTCTCCACCCCCATCCCCTCAAGGGCACTTCATTTTTCGCTTTATTACTTTTGTCCCTCCAAGAGAGGGCTAAGGTCCGGGGCGGGGGAAAATATCATTATAAACGGAAGTTCTTGACGATAGGTCAAAACATCCATCCTCCTTCACCTCCGCTTCCTCCCCTTCCTTGCTCCCTCCTTCCAATCTTACCCTTTTCAAGAATTGCAGAATCCCAACCCACTGTTTTGATATCTGAGAGTAATTTGGGTCATGGCTGCTGTAAGACCTTGCATGCACAGCCCTTAATGAACATGTACAAGCCCTGGAAAGCGTCGCTACATTGTCCGTTTACTCGGCTCTTGACATGACAGCTGACAGCTTCCGTGTTGGGAGAGAGGAAAGGCCAGGACATGAGAGTCATAAATGGCTTACTTTTCTTTTCTCTCCCAGTGAAGGCCAAGTTTACACACCCAGCACTCTCTTCCATGATGTGGTATTGTGAAAATTGCTGTCATCCGGATTTCTTGGGAGAGTTAAAACAAAGAAATCACAATGACAGGCCCTTCGTTTTTCGAAAACTCCGATGTAATAAAAAGCATACAGAACACCACACAAAAGAAAAGGCAGCTCTCCTTGAAGTAACTTTCATGTGGCAATTCTGGTTGGCAACCTAAAATTCAAAAGACACGTACAAAAAGGGAAGAGATGACTTCAATTCTGCAGCAGAGGGTCTTGGATCATCCTGGGTACCCTAAGCCCTATTAGGATGAGCTAGAGATAGACCCCGTGGTCTCTGTACTGGGAAGCCTAGGAAAGATGGCAGCTTAAATGGGAGCTGCTAAAACTGATATTCAAAAGCCCCAAAGGGTAATTATTTGCCACCTTACTTGACCCTCAGATGTGTGTAGAACTGTGTGTCGGCTGCTGTCGCCTGGCAAGGCAAATCCTCCGAAGTTCAGAGACACGTGGTTATTCCTCACCAGGAGCCCAGCTAGTCCTCAGACTCATCACCACCTCCAAACTTCATGTGACCACCACTTCCTGGGCTGGGATGACTAATGTTTAAACTTCCTAAGAGTCTTTAGTTATTATTCACCTTTTCCTTCTCATGGAAGCCCTCTTTTATGTTGGTAGGCAAAATGGTCTGAGTGTCCACATATTAAAATTAGCATGCTTCTAAAAGAGAAGTTGATTTGCCAAACACTATTTAAATTAAAAGATGCTAAATGTGGCAGTGTTCTCACTCCAGCTGCCACGGGTCAATTATGCAAGGTCTCTATTTCTAGATTGTAATTAGATTCACCAGAGACTGATTAACCTCCTGGAAGAGTTACAAGTTATACATAAAAGCAAAATGGAAATAAAAAAACTAACACTTTCAATCACGAAGAGTAATATTTGAAACAAAGATAAAAATAAAATAAAATTCTCCTTACTCATATGCCCATGGGAATCAAGTGCTTATAAAAATGACTTCCTTGGCCTTCTTGAGTTGATCCCATCACCTACAAAGAAATTCCAGGACACAACACTCATGTGACTTAGGCTTGCTGAGAGTCTGAATTTAGGATTTGCAGAATGACAGTCACCCTCCCTGCTGCAGGCCTTGAATGGGAGTGTTATTAACAGTAATATACACTGAAGTTCTGCCTTTAAAACTCTGAGAGTTATCACTTATCAGGTAAATTTTTGCTAGTTTCTGTTTTAATATCCATTTGTTTCCTCATATTATTCATAACTTAAGCCAAACCTCATTAGTAGAGGCCTGTCGTAACTGATGTGGACTTCTGAACTATTTTTTAATTACTTAAGAAAGTAAGCTTGCTATCAAATCAGCAAGAGGGTTTTTTTTAATTCTCAGTTTGTGCATATCCATATATCACTTGTGAAATGATCTCTTCCTTTTTCTGCGATGAAATGTTAACAGGCCCAGTCTTGTGTATGTGTAGTGAAGGTAACACAGCTACAGTGCATGAAACTGTCAGAGAATACAGAGTACGTTAATTTTAATAAATAAAACATGTAAATACAGCAAGAAATAAAGACAGAGAGCAATCAAAAGAAACTTGATATCAACACTTGACTCATGGTGCACACATGCAGAAATGTATACACCCACACTAACATGTACATACAGTACATACACACACACACACACACACACACACACACAAAATAACAGTTGTTGGGCTTATGCACATCCAACTGGTAAAGCACTTACCTAGCATTCATGGGGCCCTAGAGTCAATCCCCAATGTTCCAAGAAGTAAATAAATATGCATGTTATAAATAAATTAAAAACACATGTATATGTTATAAATAATCACTGTGTTCCCTACAAAGAAGTGTGTTTCACTCAAATCCTAAAAACTGAAAATTTTAGAGAAATTCGAACTTTTGAAATATAATAGTGCTATCTGAATGTTAAATCTAAAAGCACGATAATTATTATATGGAGAATATACTTTTAATTCCAATCAACTGACTGGCAAGGTGGCATTAAGATGTCATCATCTGTCTTCTATATTCACACAGAATGAAAGTTGCTAAGAGGACCACTTCAATGATTTAAGCATAATAAGTAGTTGCCATTCGCCTGCTTCATCTAGAGTCAATAAAAGCCATGAAATACTCCTAATTTCTCAGTTCTACCATCTGATTTCCTAGAGAATGTAAATCCTAGGTTATCTTGGAACAGGAAAACATTTTCTATCCAATCACATCCATGGTTCTATGAGCATCTCTGAAATTCTTAAGGCTCACTATTCTGTTTGCACACAGCTTTGCATTCCCAAAGACATCCCGTGCTTCCCAGTGTGTACAACTAAGCCTCTGGATCTCGCTGTCTTCCCTGGAGAGCTGATTGGTCTGCAGCTAGCTAACTTCCCTCTGTTAGTAGTGCAATTCTGATGAGTCAGCTTTTTCTCACTCTTCCACTCTGACTGGCAAAGTCCAGGCTAGCATTTCTTTCCCAGTGGCCCAGCAGGAAGCTCTGTGCTCAGAGGGTGACAAGGACAGGTGACACTGCCCACTGATAGATGTGGTTTCTAGAACAAAACGGCATCTTTACTTCATTATTGAAGACCACTTCATCAATTGCTTAGTTAACTTCACTTCCAATCCACCTCGTTGGTCCTTCCCACTTAGTCTCAAGTAAATGTCTTCCAACACCTCGATAATTCCTGGCACCATCTTTACGCAGAGTGATGAGACCAACTCACTCATGAAATCATGTTCAGCTTCGAAGCACTGCACAAGTCCGAGTTGGAAAATGAACTAGAAAAATGACTTGAGTTGTGTTTGAGCTCTCTGACAAATTTTCAAATCAGTTTATGATGTCCCGTGATATGAGCGCCTGTTTCCAATCGTTTCCCTTTTTCTCCCCTTCTCGCATCCATGCTTCTAGGGGCAATAAGAGAAGACACTAGGGATTCAGGAAAACGTCAGCCGTCAGGACCACGGGTGCCTGTTGTGATTCATTTACTGGAGGCAGAAGAAGCATCCGCCATCTCTCTGCAAACTGACAAAGCAGAGAGGTTCGTTGATGATGCTCTCCACTCCTCTACCTGCTAGGCTTCACAGCAACTTCAAATTAAAAGCAGGCAGGCCACGGGAAACAATAAAATGTCCAACCTCATCAGCTTTTAGCTCTTCTGTTCTTCGAGGTGAAGTAGATTCCCGTGACTTTTTTTTTCTCTGTCAAGCCTATTTTTGAGAAACCACTTTCACAGCTTTTACAAGAAAATGTCACTATGCCTCTGGTGCAGGCGAGGAGGAATCTAATTTCATTACAGTTAAGTGCCTGACTCCCCCATTACCCTCCATAATAGTGTAACATGGTATATTATAAGGCTTTAATAAATAGGAAGGATGTGGGTTGCAGCACATTTTCGTCGAAACCAAATTACTTTGAGTCACACATCTGCCTCTTTTAGTTCATCCTATTTGCCACCATTTCACAACCTAATTACAGGATTTTCTGGAAACTGCTGTCCGGCGGTAACTAGATGACCTGCTTTATGTGGCAGAGACAGTCAGGCAGCTCCCCTGGCTTCAGACTTCCTCGCGGTCGTCATGTAATTGCATTGGACCTCCATGCTAATCCCTGCAGGCGGGAAGCAAATGAAACATTATAATTACCCTTTATTCCCTTGCCCCTGAAGCATGGATTAGGGCAGTGAACATGCAAAGGAGGGAAGAGGAAGGCTGTCTCTAAGAGTACCACTATGGTTTGATCGAAGGAATAACGGTGGTGTCATCCCTGGCCCTTACTTTGCCTGGACGCAGGTCAGCATCGTCAGCCATAGTGCCTTTCAGTTATCGAAGGTTAAGGTTGTCGGTTTAACTCAACATCACCAAGGGTCATGGTGGAGAAATCCCAGGGACATGGCCTGTTATATCAATACTATAGAAATAAATGCGTTTGCATGTGTGTACGCGTTGGAGTGTGTGTGGGCATGTGTGTACTAGACAGAAAGAGAGAGAGAGAGAGAGAGAGAGAGAGAGAGAGAGAGAGAGAGAGAGAGAGAGAGAGAGAGAGAGAGAGGATTTGCCTGAAGGAAAGAACAGAGGGACATTAAAATCCAGTGCTTCTTTAACGAATGGGGTAAAGGAATTCATATGAGTTTGGGTACATTTGTGAGTTTGTTGTGAAATAAAAGAATAATGATGCTTTAAAAGACAAGTCTTGACATTGAGGAGAGATATGACTCCTTCCATTGTATCTTTTATCCTTCGGAGGAGTTGGTTACATGGACCTGAACAGTGGCCTCTGCTAACCTGTTATAGTGGATTGCTCCACAGGCAATCCTTTTGTTTTAATGTAGGTATACTTTTGTATGTCCATTTGTTTGAGACAGGGTTTCTCTGTGCAGGCCTGGCTGTCCTAGAACTCACTCTGTAGACCAGGCTGGCCTTGTGCTGCCTCTGCCTCCTGAGTGCTGAGATTAAAGGCATGCATCACCACTGCTCAGTCTAACTATACATTTTTAGGGTTTTTGTTGTTGAGGTTTTTTTTTTCATTAAGTTGCCTTAACATCTAGTTCTTTCCTTTTATGTTCTAAGTTAGGAATAGAATCTAACTTCTTATAAAGTGCCTTTTAAATTGGAATTTGTGGGAGTTATAAGTACATGATTTACATATAATTTCTCAAAATTCATCATTTGACAGCTCTGCCAGATTCGTGAGTTCACATTGTGATGCTATATGTACTGTTAGACCTGAAGCTACAGACTTTATTGTTTGCCCTGCTGGGTTTTGGTCTTATTGTGGTCCAATCTTTCCTCACCGTTTTCTATTCCTTCCTCTGGGAATGGTAATGTTTATATTGTAGCATTGTATATTAGAAGTATATAGCCTTTATTATTTTACAGGGACTTACAGATAGGTGTTTCTCTTGAGTCTCAGAAAAAGACTGAATTTTTTGAACAATGCTAGAACCTGTAAAACTATGGGGACTCTTGAAATCACGCTGAATATATTTTTCACATTCTGAGATGGCTATGAGTCTTTGGAGATTGGGAATGGAATGGTACACTGAATCTGAAATATACCGCACAGGCTCATGTTTCTATTGCTCGTTCCTTATCAGGCTCCAATACTTTGGGATGTGTGTGGAACCTTTAGGAGATAGCAGAAACTAGCTAGTAGGTTATAGGTCAGTAGGGCAGGCCTTTGAATGTTATAATGGGCTCTTTGCTTCGTGGTGAACAAGAGATGAACATCCATCATCACACGTTTCCTGTTCTAAATAACACAACAAAAAGCTGCAGCAAAGCTCAGCAAACATAGCCACCGGGAAAAGGAGAGTAAAAATTAACAAGCTACTTCGTCTCAATGAAATCAAAGAAATCATAATGTCTTGGGGAAAATTACACACTTCAGTGGTTAAAGAGTAAGGTCATCAACAGAAGGTAATAAAATGTGATCTACAAACTGTCAGGAAAGACAATAACATTAATAAAAGTATTTTTAAAAGCGGGCCTATGATCCTATCAAGTAGTAATCTTTCATTGTAAGCATCAGAAATGGAGGCAGAAGTTTAATGGCAGAGTTCTCGGAGGCAAAAGGAAGATTCCAGAATGTTTACAGGAACAGGAGGCTCTAAAAAGCCTTGTGAAGAAAAATGACCATATTTTTACTTGATGTAACCTATGTCATACGTACATAAATGGAACCCTACTGTCCTTAATCTTACCCAAGACACCCAGTCCTGTGAGAGCAGTCATATCCCAACCCTTGCTTATACTAAGGCAGGTACAAGGACCTCAGTGCCTGGAAATGCCAAGGATCTTGTCTGCATCTCTAATAGCAGTCAAGAACATATAGTACCATGAGCCCCACCCCTGCACCAAATGGAGGAAAAGTAAGCCTAATTGTTAGTGGATGTCCCAAAACAAAAACTTAGTAACCATCTATTACAGGGACATGACATACCAATCTGCCTTGTAGGGATGGAAAGAAAGAAATGCAAAAATTGAAAACCTTACAAGGTAAATGAGATATAAAAGACAAAGAGACCAAATATTATATCTGCAAATTCTTCCTTTTGATTTATGCAACCAATATTAAAGACCAGGAAACAACATGAGAAGACTCAAAATTTGGGTTGGAGAGATGACTCTGGGGAAGAGTGCCAGCTGTACAAGCACAAAGATCTGAGTTCAAATCCTTAGAACCTACTTTAAAAGTTGGGCCTGATCCAGGTGGTAGTAGTGAACACCTTTAATCCCAGCATTCGGGAGGCAGAGACAGGTGGGTCTCTGTGAGTTTGAGGCCAACATGGTCTACAAAGAGAGTTCCAGGACAGCCAGGGCTACAACAGAGAAACCCTGTCTTGAAAAAAAAAGTTGTGCCTGACCTTGAATGCATAGTCCTGTGGGGACAACAACCAAGGATTGCCAGGACTTACTCGCCTAGGGGGTGTTTTGTGTTTTCATCACTTTTCTCATTGCTAAGACGAAATACATGAAAGAAGCAATTTCTGCTAGGAAGTGTTCATCCTGATTGAGTTTGTTTAGACCATTCCACTGTGGCACGAAAGACATGGTAACAAGCAAGGAAGGCGTGGTGGCAGAATGTAGAGACTGCCCAGTCACACTGCATCCAAGAGTGTTACCCAGTCACACTGCATCCAAGAGTGATACCCAGTCACACTGCATCCAAGAGTGCTATCCAGTCACACTGCACCCAAGAGTGCTGCCCAGTCACACTGCATCCAAGAGTGAACAGGAAGTATAGTCGGACTGCCAAACCTCAACACCTGTCCCCAGTGACCCATTCTCTCTAGCAAGACTTTCCCTCTTACAAGTTCTAGCATCTTCTCAAATAGCACCACTCACTCAAGCTCAAGTGTTCAAACACCTGAACTGATGGGGAAGAGTTCACGGTCAAACCACAGCACTGAGAGATCCTGCCTCAAAGGAATGAGGCAGAGAGCTATAAAACAGGACATGCACCACACACATACACACAACACAGACACAAAACACACAAAATATAGTTATTCCATCATTTCCTTCTGCTTGACTTTGTGTGAGGGGCATGTGTGTATCTGTGTGTGTGTGTTTTGAGGGGTGAGTATGTGTGTGTGTGTGTGTGTGTGTATGAGTTGAGAGGTGAGTGTGTGTGAATACACATGTGTATCTGTGTAAAGACAAGAGTGGACTGTTGTATGCCCTTCTCTCTGGCTCCTCCGCCCCATTGCCTTGAGACAGTGAACTGAGAGATCACTGTTCTATCTAGTCTGGCTGGCCAGCAAACTCCTGTGACCCACTTGTCTCTGCCCACTCAATGTCCTTTACAGGCCATGTCCACCTTTTTAAGTGAGTGGTGGGATTCAAACCCATGTCCTGGTGTTTGCAGAGCAAGATGCTCTTAACCACACAGCCATCTCTCCAGGTCCCCATGACATTTTTCGTAGGAGTTTCAAGCCGAGTGGAGGTGAAGGCAAGTAGAATTTTCCAGTCTGTGTATTTCAACAGCAATGAGCACAGCCATCTGCCACCTGAACTGAATTTTCTCCACATGGATCTGTAACTCAGCTCCCCAGGGAGGAAGGAACTGGGAGACTTTATTCATTGTTATTTGTAGATAGTTTGTTATCCAGATCAAGTCTATGTACAATAAACAAATTAGTTGGCCATGCTCCCCCGAGTCACAAATGAATTACACTGAGCTCTGAGCTTATCTGATCATAAAAATTACAGAGAAGATGCTATAATTTGATAAGAATGCCTCCCATAAGCTCATATATTTGAAACCTTGCTCATCAGGGACTGGTGCTACTCAGAGGGATTAGAAGTATGGCCTTGTTGGAGGAAGTGTGGTCTTGTTATAGGAAGTGCGTCACTGGGCATGGACTTTAGAGTTTCAAAAATCCAAGCTAGTCCAGGTATCTTTCTCTTCTTGCTGCCTGTGGATCCAGAAGTAGAACTCTTTTTTATTTTATATAAATTATAAAAGAAGGCTTTATTGTTTTTCTTTTTTAACATTTTTTCATTTAAACTAGAAATAAGCTTGCTTCACATGTCAATCCCAGCTCCCTCTCCCTCCCCTTCTCCCCCACCCCATTCAACCCTCCCCCAACCCCCCACCCAATCCCCACTCCACTATCCAAAGAGGGTGAGGACCTTCATGGTGGATCTCCAAAGTCTTCAAATCATCTGGGGCAGGGCCTAGGTCCTCCCTCATGTGTCCAGGCTGAGACAGCATCCCTCCACATGGAATGGGTTCCCAAAGTCCATCTGGATGCCAGGGATAAATGCTGATCTATTGCCCGAGTCCCCAAAGACTCTTAACTACTTCTCCGACACCATGTCTGCCTGCATGCTCCACATCATGATGCCAATGAAACCCATAAGCAAGTCTTTAAGTGCTTTCCTTTCAGAGTTGCCATGGTCATGGTATCTCTTTACAACAATAGAACACTGACTAAAACAGGAGACAAATCCATGCAAAGACTTTTTGAATGCTACTGCAAAGTAAACCTTGGCAGAAGGAATGAAACACGTACTGATTTCATTACATTTTTTTCCTTAAACACCGTTGAAATGTTTTTCACTGAAGTACTTGAATGATTCAAATTATCTCCTACATCATCAGACAAGTTTAGACTGAATAAACTCAGGATGGCTTAACCTTGAAGCAGCTTTTGGGGGATGAAGGCGAATGCTGAAGAAAAATAAACTGTCTGTCGGGCTCTGTGCTCCCAACTGCAATGCTAACACTCAGAATGGTGAGACAGAAGAACTGAGAGAGTCGGACCTACATAGAAAGATCTTTTCTCAACCCAGAACATTCTGAACTGATTCTTCGCTGAGGATCACTGATTTAATTTTCCCCCATCTTCAAGTAACACAATCAGTAATGACACAGATTCCAAAAATGGGCTAGGCATGCTCAGGCCAACTCCTTCCCAGAACCAGGGCTATGAGTTGGCCCACCCCATCATCCTCCCCATCTATGATCTGCTGGAGTATGTGAAGGGGCCAGTCCTGAAGACCCAAAACTGTAGGGTCTCTGACACAGGGCAACAGCAGGACTCCAAGAGGCGTCCCAGTGAGAACTCAGCATCAATAGTGCAGCAGAAAGCAGAGGTCTCAAACCAGACCAATGGCTGCATGCAGTGAACACTTGCAAGTAAAGATTTGCAAGGAAAGATGTATGGATAAAAGGGTTTACTGAGTGACTCACTGTGTCACACTACAGCTTCCATGACCAGATGAATTTTTCCCTTTTTTTCTTTTTTCTCTTTTCTCTTAAACTTTTATTTTGTTGTCGGGGAGAGGGTGCAAAGGCAGAGGGTGGCTAAGAAGTGATGGGGAGATAAACAGGACAGAGCAGCACGATGTGAAAGACACAAAGAATAAATAAAAAGAAAGTTCAAGAAAAGAGAAAGAATGAAACAGATCTTTGTTTTCTTCTAAGCTGTTAACTCCTCAAATGTTCATAGCCAGGGTGTGGTAAACTGATAATGACTTGCTCAAGAACAATAAAATTAAACAGCTTTTCGTCTTAAGAAAATCTCGTAAAAGGCTAATAACAAACACTCACATCTAGTTGCTTCTAAGTACATCATGATACATGTATGCAATCGCCGGGATATTTTATCTTTATCTGACAAATGATAGGCATGCTTGTTGAGACTAAATTTTCCTATCATTTTTAAAAGAAGCAGGAGGAGGAAGAGGAGAAGGAGGAGGAGGAGGAGGAGGAGAAGGAGGAGGGAGGAGAGAGAGAGAGAGAGAGAGAGAGAGAGAGAGAGAGAGAGAGAGAGAGAGAGAGAAAATCCTGTTCTCTTTGTTTCTAAAAACTAAATTCCATTTGGAAACATCTCACAGTGTCTGTGTTAATAACCTGGTCATCTATACAGAAATGCCTGGAAACCAAGAAGAGTATGAAAAATAAACTCTACCTTAATATAGTGTTTATAACTGCAGAAAGGAAAGACTTCCCTAAATAACTCATAAGAAACAAATAATTGACCTCTAAAATTTGTATTAAAATCCATAGCCAAAAACCAAAATATACATAGTGGCAGACATCCATAATCACAAAACTGGTGAGTCTGAAGCCAAAGAGTCGTGAGTTTGAGGGCAACCTGAACAGAACAGCAAGGTTTTTGCAACCCTGTGCTGCATAATGAGAGCCCGTATCAGTTGTTTGTTTGTTTTCTCATTGACACCTTAAGGGAGGAAGGGTTTGTTGGAGCTTACAATCCAAGGAAATGCAGCCCCTATAGCAGCTATAATGGGACACAGATAGTCACACTGCTTCCAGGGTCTGGAACAGGACAGGCAATAGAGTGGCTATAAAACCTCAAGATTCACCCCAAATGACCGGTTTCCTTCCATCCCGCCTTCCAACAGTGCCACTACCTAGGGACCAAGTGATCAACCATCTTGAGTGCCATCCCCTATTCATTCCACAACGGCTCCGTCTCACAAAACAAATCTCAAGGCTGACGGTGCAGTTCCATGGTAGAGCGAGCATCTGTCCAGCATAGTCAAGACCCTAGTATAGATTTCTCCCTGCCCCCACCTCCTACCCCCAACCCCACCTCACCCCACCCACTCCACCCCCTCCACTCACTCCACTCTCCACCCATCCTTCCATCTACCCACACCTCACCCCCTCCACACATCCACTCCACCCCTGCACCCCTCATCCCCACACGCACTGTAAAATAAAGCAAAAACTCATGAAGAAACTAAGCACATCCATTTCTGAAGCTTGAGTCACTGGCACTACTCTCAGTCATTTGTGTTTTGGAGTCATTCTTCACATTGGTACTTAGCAATAGTTACTCGCCAACTTGGAAATAATAATTCCCTGATAATTTTGACTGGTTCTGCCTTTAGTGCCTTTAGCTTAATTGGACACAGAATGGCCATCTGGCTTCTCCACATTCCTGTCTCCCTTTCCATCTGCAGTATTGATAATGTTGAGAAAAAATCGTCCATATTTCAATACACCATCTACCAAAGAGAAACACGGGTGTCTCTGTCTTTTGTGACTTAAATGGAGACTGTTCTTCAGGATGACTGACAAAACATAGAGACTAATGTTTTAAAATGCCATCCAGCACAGGAAATATTCTAGAATCCACTGGAGCACAGTGGGTAAAGAGAGATTTGAAGAGAAACTAGGGAGGTTTACAGTTCCTATTCAGTTTGTAGGGTTTACCTAAACTTCCTGTTCCTAGGAATTTTTTTTCATGCTTTGCTGTATCAAGGCACTATTTGACTCAGTGTGTGTGTGTGTGTGTGTGTGTGTTCACACACACCCATTCAATCCTACTTGCACATGTGTTTGTATTCCTATGCATGTGTGTATATATGTCTGTCTGGTGTGTGCATATGTATGTATGTATGTATGTATGTATGTATATATGTATGTATGTATGTATGTATGTGTGCAAGTGTTATGTGTTTAGAAGATGCCAGAAGTACTTTGCCTGAGTCCGTACAGTTTCTATTTCAGTGTTCTCTTTTCAAGGGGAAAAAAGTCTCCATTTTATTTTCCTCATCTACAAAATGTACCAGCCATTTACTGTGAAACACAACATGAGCCAGTATGGAAAAGTGTTGGTAAATAATAATTTTGCATTTCATAAAGAGTTAAACCTACAAGTGATATTACTGCAGTTCACATATACTAGCTTGGATTTATGGAAATTTAATTTCCTTTTTTTCTGTATCATTTGGTGTTCTGTTTTTTTTTCTGACTCTACTTATACATATTCCCCTTGTTAATTAATATTTCGAATAGTTTGGGAGAGTGATGGATATGAAGTTAGGCACAGCAAAACTGAGAGAAACCCCAATCAGCTGTGGAGACATGCCCACAGATTGTCGCTGCTGTCATTATACTTGTGTTATTGCATCCCTTTGCTTAAAATTATTGGGGTTTTGTTATCTTCCTAGTGAAAAAAAAGGAAAGTTGAGAAATGATTAACCTTCGATAACCTTTGCAATATATTCTCAAATTTGCCATGTCCTACCAAGGGACCATTTCAGACAGAAAGAAGTTCATTAGATCTGAGAGTTT
The DNA here is from genome assembly GCF_017639785.1 of Mesocricetus auratus. Classification (NCBI taxonomy): domain Eukaryota; kingdom Metazoa; phylum Chordata; class Mammalia; order Rodentia; family Cricetidae; genus Mesocricetus; species Mesocricetus auratus. Next base: position 14,967,744 of record NW_024429185.1, read on the forward strand.
CAAATCTCTACATCAAGGACAGGAATGAAACTGCTGTATTAGAGAAAGGACGGGTGCACTGGAGCACAATAACTTCAATTTTTCTTCATCTATGTCCGATGGACTATTCCATAAAAAAATGTTAGATCTGGGGCTGTGACACAAACATAAACCTGTGTGCTCCAAACACCCCGTGCAAGGCAGCACAGGGCCACATTCCCGGTGACACTCAGCTTCACACAAATGAGAGTCCAAAGTGACATCTGTTTCATCAAGGTCTTTCTGTCTCCCATAGGTAAAAACCTGGAACCAATGGGAGTCCTCTGTTAATTAAGGTACCTGTTGAGTGTCAGACGTTATCATACTATTTGATTAGTGAGTAGAATGATGGCTTTAGCAATATAGCTCCACGGTTTTTCAAATATTCTTGAATAAGCCAATTTTTTGGTTGCTTTGTATTGTTTTGACATAATTAACCCATTTTTATGAGTATTGATCCCTCCCCCTCCTTCCCAGAGGTTATTATGTTGGTTTATTTTTATCCCTCGCATCCATACCTCTTCCTCACTCACTCCTCCCTTGGATACCAGGACATGGATTTACCCCCATTCTTCTTAAGACTATCCCTTGAACCTCTGGTACCCTCATGTCTTGGATTCTCTTCACACCCTACTCTAGCAGTTCTAGGCCATGTTATCGGATTCTGATGACTAGCAGTCCATACCTACATCTATACTACTAGCCCAGTTAGTAACTACTGCTGAGTTACTCCTGAACCGTTGCCTATTTAGTTGATAAATCCACTTGGATATTCCACAGTCAATTTAAACTCATCTTCTTACCTGATTTCCAGTTCAGTCCACCTTCCCAAAGTCCCTTGAATTCATCCCTTGCACTTCCTTCAACGCCCCTGGCTTGACTAAGATGCTTCACCTCTCACTCCGATGTCTGAGACAGTCTTCTCACTTCCCAACTAGGACTCCTGGTCTACTGCTCTGTACCTCCACTACCACCAATGCCCCCTAGCCTCTCTAGCCTAGGAATCAGATCATCTTCCAGCCTTAAGCCTGTCATCAAATACTCACTGACTCAGGTGATCATGATGGAGCAGCAGTAAAAGCCACTAAAGGCAGTGGTTCTCCACCTTCCTAATGCTGCACCCCTTTAATACAGTTCCTCACATGTGGTGACCCCCAACCATAAAATTATTTCCCTAGCTACTTCATAACTGTAATTTTGCTACTGTTATGAAGTGGTTTTTGTTTGTTTGTTTTCAGCCTTTTGGGACAGTATTGCTCTGTGTAGCTTTGTAGACCATACTGGTCTTGAACTCACAGAGATCCGCTTACCTTTGCCTCCCAAGTGCTGGGATTAAAGGCATGTGCCACCACCACCCAGCATAAATTGTACTGTACATATCTGTGTTTTCTGATGGTCTTAGGCAACCCCTGTGAAAGGGTTGCGACCCACACATTGAGAACCACTACAATAAAGGAAAATTCTTGGTCAAGGGAATAGAATCCTTGGAGTGGGTGGAGACCTGACACTCAATGACTTGGCTAAGGGAGAACCCTCAGGAAGGCAGGCTCACCTGAGCTGTGATGAAGAGGTGGGTGGAATAATATTCCTTTAGTGAGATGCTGTTCTTTTTCCCTCTCCGAATTCTCACCCCCAGTGCAGTCCCTACACAAGGAGTGCAGCCATGAGGTTCAGCAGGGTTTGAGAACGGTGCAACTTCTCCTTTTTCTTTTTTCCTGTCTCTTTCAGGTGCTGGGAAGAACCTAAGTATGCTTTTTCCTGACACTTTGAGCTTCCTCTCTCTCTCTCTCTCTCTCTCTCTCTCTCTCTCTCTCTCTCTCTCTCTCTCTCTCTCTCTCTCTCTCTCTCTCAAATCCCTCTGCCCATCATGCAGCTGTCCAATGCCATGGAGTAGACCTCCATGCTGGTAACTCAAAGAGCATGGCCTTTTTCCTTCTCTCCTCCGTTCTCCTTGCCTACTCAAGTGTTGTTGGTTTTGTTGTTGTTTGTTCATTTGTTTTCCAAACTCTCATAAAATTTTCATCCTACTTCCTTTTGAGTCCATTCTTAAACTCACTTATTAATGAGACCAAGAACCCCAAGAGGGGACTCCAATTGTCCAATGTCAATGTGTGTGACTTTATGTGTATGAAAGTGAAAAAAAAAATATTGGGAGGACAGGAGGAAGCTATACTAGGCTTTGGTGTCCCACTGTCTTGGTTCATATCTACATGACATTCTGAGATAACACAGCTCATGTCAACTGTGGATTTTCTTACCTATTAAATGAAGATAAAAATTAAATGTAACTAAGAGAAGAACTATAAGATTAAGTTGAGATAAAACATGCAAACCATTTAGCCAAATGTTAGGCATTTGTCATGGCATTTGATCAATGTTAGTAATTATTATAGTTTGACAAAACCCCCATTCCTCAGAGTTACACTCCGACCTTCTAGAGTTTGTCCTTCCTGTCCCTCAGCTTTGCTGTTGACTAAGGCTGTCACACCATAGGACTCTGCCAAGTCAACTGAAGATGACACAATGTCTTCCTGCAGTGAAGATGCCACCACACTGTCTTAACTGCCTTGCTTTGGATCCTTCTTATCCCAGCCAATTCCTCCTTGCTCAAGTCTCGAAGAGCCATCTCTTTCCCTGGGAAACTTTCCTTAATCCATGCTCCTATATGGATTATGAGCCTGTACTATACATTTAATGTGTTAAAAAATTTATTCATTTCTGTAGCTGCAGAACTTGTCCTTGAAGAGATAGCCAATGAGGTAAAATCTGCATGTCCAAGCTTTATGGAAATATATAACAGGGTTCCTTCATCCTTGACTGAAAGGTCAAAGGTAATTGCTATCTGAAAGAAATGCGCTTTCTAAAATCTCCTGAAAACAATAAAGTCAACATTGACTTATTTATAGAAATCAAATCACTCCAAAAATAAAAGAAGGTGCTATTCACAGCTGCTCTAGAGTGGGCATGGTGGCACAAGCCTGCAAAGCCAGCACTTGGAAAGTGGAAGCAGAAAGTTCACTGAGAGTTTGAGCACTGTCTGATCTATGTATCCTATGGCAGGCCAACAAGGCAGCCATGGATACTCAGCAAGACCCTGTCTCAAAAGGGAAATGAAAGAAAGAGGGGGTGTGGAGAAAGGAAAAGGGAAAGGGGGAAGAGGAGAGAGAGAGAGAGAGAGAGAGAGAGAGAGAGAGAGAGAGAGAGAGAGAGAGAGAGAGGAGAAGCAAAGAAAGCAAAGCTTTCTGGGCAAAGAGTACAAACTAGGACAAATTGCACAAAACAGTAGTGTGCTCATAATTATTGCAGCTGCAGTCACACTCACTGTGTTACAGATTAACTTGACAACCTCTAGTACAGATTGTGCCCTTCTTGGAACAGCTCAGTACATGTTAAGTGTTTGCCTACTGCCTGGAATCCATGGGTTTTGGAACACAGAAGGTGGAATGCTGAGTACATTAAGAAACCCACAAAGAGACACTAAAACAGATTGCTAAGGGTTAAGCATCTATTAAAAAAGCTTTTAACACTATAGGAACAGATTTATCATTAAACCTATAATGGCTCCCTCTATTGAAGTATCTCTTTTCTTGCTCTCCTCTATTCTTCCCCCAACTCAATCTTCCTGATCCCTCATATCATCCTCTCCCCTCCTCTTCTCCCCTTATTTTTCTCCTAACTCCCTCTTCCCTCCCTACAAGCTCCGAATTTGCTCAGGAGATCTTGTCAATTAAGCTTCTCCAGGGGACCATGTATGTCCCTCTTAGGGTTCCCCTTGCTTTCTAGCTTCTCCAGTGGTGTGGATTGTAGGCTGGTAATCCTTTGCTCTAGGTCTAATATCCATATATGATTGAGTACATAGCATGTTTGTCTTTTTGTGACTGCATTACCTCACTCAGGATGGTTTCTTCTAGAACCATCTATTTGTCTGCGAATTTCAAGATTCCATTGTTTTTTTTTCTGCTGAGTAGTACTCCATTGTGTAAATGTACCACATTTTCTCTATCCACTCTTCAGTTGAGGGGCATCTAGGTTGCTTCCAGGTTCTGGCTATTACAAATAATGCTGCTATGAACATATTTGAACAGACGTCCTTGTTGTACGAATGTGTATCCTTTGGGTATATGCCTAAGAGTGGAATTACACAAACAGCCGCATAGCAGGGGCTCTGAAGGAAAATCAGACCCGTGAGGGTGGAGTGGAGTCTTTCTTAAGGGTCTCTGAGAAAGGGGGAAGGCTTCACAGTAGGCAGGCTCCCAGATTCACCAGCAAGGAGCAGGGAAAAGAGATGCAGAAGATAATATGTGACCACCTCTTGGTGTGCCTGAGCCTGCACACTCTCTTTCCCAAGTGAGAAATCCAGGCACCTGGAAGTCTGTCAGCTAGAAATTCATAATCAGTGTCATCAGTGGCGTTCCTGGCGGCATCTGTGAGGCTTGGGAAGGGAAAGAGCTGCAGAGGATAGATGTGTGGTATGAACCGAAGTCTGGTCTAGAATCTAACAGAAAGGAGCTCACAAGAATGAGCACTGAAGGGAAATATTCTCTGCAGGGTTGTTTTTTTCTGATTCACTAACTTAAGTCTCAGTCCACATCACTAAGACAATGTGTCAGGGGTAGAGGAGAGCAAAGCACATGGTGTCGTCACAACATCTCATCTCCTTTTTGACTGTGGCCAACACCAAAGCTTTAATTCTCCAGGATTCTATCAGGACTCATCACATGACTGGTTTTCCTTATCTTTGTAGCCCAGGCAGATACACCTGTGGCCCATGACACTCAGAAAGATGAATGGCTTGCTCCTTTCCAGCTATAAACAGCAGCAAACATCATAAGCACACAAGAATGGGAGTATCCTTGGGACACGGCTGTCTGAAGCATACAACTAGAGTAACGTAAGGATAATAACATTAGAAGCAAAAGGTTAAGGACAGCTAGCACCTAATAACAATAGATGCATAAACAGTGTGTGTGCATGTGTGTGTGTGCACACGAGTGTGCCTGTGCCTGTGGGTGTGTGCCTGTGGGGAGGAAGGCGGAGGGAGTTCTCATGAACACATTCCATGGATTTTTGTCTCCTGGAGGTATGCTGACAAATGTCATATTTCAAGGACCAGAGCAACATCTTCTTGGCTGCTCTTTGAATCTCATAACACAGCAGGAACAAGAACAACCTAAGGGTGGTTTCTATTCTATTTATATACAAAAAGTGAATGTTTAGAGTTGGGTGATGACCTAGTGACTGCAATTTACAATCCCTGAAGGGATGTATAACCAGACAAATAATTCAAACCTAGCAAGTCCCCAGCAACACCATGCAATAATCCTAGGCTCTTGCAGCTAATTCCACCCAGCTTCACCAGAGACCCAGCCTTCAAGTCCTTCAAGTACTTGAAAGACCCTGTTTACACTTTATCTCTTCTACGTCTATGTGAGCTAGAAAGAAAAAAAGATAATACTGGGGGAGATAAAAAGTCTATGAATATAGGAAACGAAAATCACCTGAGGAGAACAAATCTAAACAGTCAAAATGTTAATTTTCTGCCTTCTGCTGCAGAGAGAACCTGCTTTCAGGGTGCATTCCTTCCTCGGAAAATGATGCATCAGTGCATTTGTGGAAACTCTTTAGATTCCAAGAACTGTTGAAGAAGATGGAAATATAAATGTATTCTTCTATTTTACTGGCTGAATATAAGAAAGGAATCCTGCACAGACCTGCTGTCCTGTCCTAGAGTTAACCTAAAACTTCTGTCTGAGGTACCTAGTGCTGGTTACTCACAGGACCCAATTTTTACATGAGAATTGTTAGATATCATCCTTTCGGCTAAAGTATAAGACAAAATTATACACAGAAGGCTTGAACAATTGTGGATTATTATGCAAATCTAAAATACTGAGTACATAGTTCTTATTTTCTTTTAAAGTCAAGCTCAAAGGGCATTGAACAAATAAACAGAGGAAAATGATGCTCCCATGTAAAACTTGTGGTCATCACTGCTCAGCACACCATAACCTGTCAAGTTGACAGATGTACATGGCAACCGTCTACTTTGTAAATGTACCTTGTATACTGCTTAGAGTCCAAAAAGCAATCACTGAATGAATCCGGTGGTGGTCCGGTGGTCTATGGTCTTGAAAAAAGGAGAATATATGATTATGTAATTTTTTTCCAGTTGAAGGAGGTGAAAATATTTTCTGCCTGCCCAATATTAAGTTTAAAATGCAAATCATTAAGCAGATAAGTTGAACATGATTAATGAATGTCAATATCTCTTAATGTAATGGCCCAAGGTAAGTAATGAGGAAACTGACTTAAGTGTTCTCCTCTGAAGGCAGAAGTGGAACTGCAATGGATGATTGTAATAGAGTCCACCAGAGCCTGGAATAAATACCGGGGAGTCACTCAGTCCATGCAGAACCTAGTTAGTACAGTCTATGGAGAGACTCATCAGTCAGTCAGTCCAAGTAGAACCTAGTTAGTACAGTCAAGGCAAAGACTGGTCAGTCAGTCCAAGTAGAACCTAGTTAGTACAGTCAAGGCAAGACTCCTCAGTCAGTTGGTTCATGCAGAACCTAGTTAGTATAGTCTATGCAAAGATTCCTCAGTCAGTCAGTCCATGCAGAGCCTACCTATTATAGTCAAGGCAAAGACTCATCAGTCATTCCATGTAGAACCTAGTTAGTATATTCTATGCAGAGACTGGTCAGTTAGTCCATGCAGAATCTAGTTAGTATAGTCTATACAAAGACTGGTCAGTCAGTCCATATAGAACCAAAGTATACACACAAATTTTGGACTCCCATCGAACAATGTGAGGTGCACTCTCACCCTGAACTCTTGGGGAAGGGTCTAGGCCCTGCCCTATATGAAATGACAGACTATGGACACCCCCATGGAGGGCCTCACCCTCCCTGGGGAAATGAGGGGATAATGGTGGGGTTGGGGGGAGGGCACGGGAGGAGGGGAGGGAAAGGGAGAGGGACCTGGAACTGAAGCAACCTTGTTTCTTATCTAAATTTAAACTGAAAAATAATAATAAAAAAGAACCAACCTAGTTAGTATAGTCTATACAAAGATTCATCAGTCAGTCAGTCCATGGAGAACCTAGTTAGTATAGTCTATACAAAGACTGGTCAGTCAGTCAGTCCATGCAGAACCTAGTTAGTATAGTCAAGGCAAAGACTCAACAGTCAGTCGGTCTATGTAGAACCTAGCTACTTTTTCTAGGCAATGACTCATCAAAGGAAATGAAATAAACAGCCATTTCCAAAGCAGACTGAATTGTTGCCATCTTTTCTTTACTCTCCTAATTTTCTTCTCCTCTCCCTTCACTCCACCCAGCATGGCACCTGCTCTGAAATACATAGGTCTACATGACGTTTCTGTCATCATCATTATGATATGCCTAAAAAGGAGACCAATACATTCCCCCCAACAAACACTGGTAAAGTTAAGGATCATAAAAACCATAGCAATAAAAAATTCAGCAACTGGAGAACTTAGCCTGGTGTTGAGGACACGGGAGAGCTGGTGAGCTGGCCAACCCTGCCACTACTCAGTCCCAGAACCAGAGTTACAAGTTGGCCCGCCCCATCTGTGATCTGCTGGATACTGTGAAGGTCTCTGTCCTACAGATCCAAAACTGCAGGATCCCCACCACACAGGCAACAACAGGATCTCCAAGGGGAGTCCCAGTGAGGGCCCAGCATCGACAGTGTAGTAGAACCCAGAGGCCTCAAACCAGACCAGCGACTCTTTTCAATGAGCACTTGCACTTGCAAGTAATGATATATGGATAAAAGGGTGTCGCTGCATCACACTACAGCTTCCGCGATGAGATTTTTCAGGTTTTTTCTTTTGTTTATCTTTCTTTTTTCTCTCTTAAATTTTATTTTATTTTATTTGGGGGAGGGGGTTGCAAGGGCAGAGGGCAGATACTAAAGGACAGGAAATGAACGGGAGGGTGAGGCATGGTGTGAAAGACACAAAGAATAAATAAGCAGAAAGTTTAAAACAGTTCAGCAATCAAAACAAGTCCCCTACTATTCCAATGAGTTTCCCCTTTGCTCCCTGCTGCTGCAATTGCGCATAGTTTTGTTACAGGCGAGTTTGAAACTTAGTAATATTGATTTTTTTATATCTGCCCCTCCTCTCCCAAAAGCCATTTCTCTTGTCTTTTACAGCACTAGACTATGTCAGGCAGTATTCTTTTACTCTGGCCTGGGGCCTGTGTGCACTTCACTCTTCAGTCCCTTTATGAGGAATGGTTTTATAGGTTTGATACAGAATGAAAAGCTTGTTTCTCAGAAACGGTAGTTGTAACAGAACAGGTCACAGTCTGGTGACAGCTATGCAGCAAATCAGATCTTTCCCGGTTTGAAAGGTGATCAGACAGCCCAGGCAAGCCTCTGATAAATGTATCTGGTTTCCTGACGATAGTGAACTTGAACCTGGTTTGGGGTACAGGACAGACTCATCTATGGCTGACTCGAAAAATGTAATTAAAACAAGAAAACACTCAGAATGTATTGTATGGTATATCTTCTCAGCATGTGTAGTGTTCTTTGGGTCCATGAATACATTTCTAGGTTGGCACTGGGTTTGGATGTCTTTACAAATGGTTTCCAGGAATGTTTTGAAGAGTAAAAAAAATCCTTACCTCTGTATTAGTCCCTTCTCATCATTTCTCTGAACAAAATGCCTGATGGAAACAACTGAACGAGTGATGGGCCTTGTGCTTCCGAAAGCACTGCCCGCTCATGTTGGGAAGCGGGGAGGGCAAGGAGGTTCGTGCCCGGACAGCTAGAAAGCAGAGGAGGGGAAATGCTGGCGCTCCTTTCCCCTTTTCATTTCTGGGACAATGCCCCACACACTCGGGCTTGCTCTTCCCTTCCCGGTAAATAGGCCTTGCAGGCACTCCAGAAGGGTCACTATCCCCAGGTGGTTCTCAGTCAAGCTAACAGTGAACATTACCCACCACAGACTTTCATGTGGAATTTCTGCTGGGATGCCTCTCCCCTTTCAGTACCAGGCCTTGACCAGAGGCTGGCTTTTGGAAAGTGTCCCTCCGTCACCAGCTTCCGTGCTTTGGTCAGGCGATGACGAGGCTTGTCAGACTTTCCCCAGCTCTCCGCCACTTAACTACCTCTTATAGGATAAACACATGATGGGTGACAGGCACAGGTTTGCCAACACTCCTATGTCTTCCTGAGCAGGAAAGGTACCCAGCAGAGAGGCTCATTGACGAGGACTAGACTGAGTCTTTTTCCTCCTTTGTTCTGTATATGATCAGGGAAGGAAACGTTAAAGGCTTCAGAAGTTACTGCCTAGCCTTCACAGGCTCACCCAGCAGAGCAAGTGGGGGGATTCTAGTATCTCTCCAGGTGTGTGTGTGTGTGTGTGTGTGTGTGTGTGTGTGTGTGTGTGTAATACTGCCTATGTAAAACTAAAAGTCACACCAAAATCACCTACCAAAGCAAAGGACATCATTGTTTCTCTGTAGTTTCTTAGGAAAAGCGATTGAAGTCCACAGCCTTTTGTTTCTCCTCCTTCTCTCTTTCTTCAGAGCCTACGTCTTCTTTTATTGGATAACGTAACTCCTCACAGGCCTCTTCCACCTCTTAGGTGGTGCTGGGATTCGAACCCAGGGCCAAATGTCATGCTAAGTGAGCACAGTACCTGTAGTCTACATCCTCAGCTGAAGTCAGCATTTTCTATGCAAGAGAAACAAAGATAAAGAGAGAATTTGAGACTCATTTCTGCCATTGCTGCCTTGGTTTTGTTTGTTTTTTTAGAATAGTGGCCAGAGTTGCATTTTGATTACTTATATTCTGTATGCCAATCTTTAGAGCAGTAATAGGAAGCAAGTGTGACCTTTTAATTTAAAAAAAGGTAGGATTATGAATGGTAACTGAGTTTGATGAGTTGTAACAGGCTTTCCCCTCACCTCAAATTAGCAACAATTAGTGGAAGTTTATTCTTGTAACTGTCTGTTCATCTCAGTTATTTTCAGCATTATTCATTTTAAGCTATTCCTAAGTTGGTGTGATCAAGCCTTAATGTAAAAGCCTCTCCTGAAAATTCAAGTTGGGCTACAATATAAGGAAAAATCTTAACTATGGAAAAGCACCCCAATAGCCAACCAGACAGATAAGCTTCAGGACAGAGCAGAATGTTGCATATCCAAAGTGATTTCTCCAGGAAACAAACAACAAGAGTTATTTTCAGAACTCATTTTCTTAGGCTGCTTTCAGGGACTGTGAAGGAATCAGTCCAGAACCTCACACTGTTGGGCTAAGGTCCTCCATATACTGTGATGTTGGCTTGACCATCTCTGTTTCCGCTGAGCCCACATGTTCTCTTTTATTGGATAACATGCCTACCCACAGGTCCATTCTACCCCCCCCACCTCCACCCCTACCCCCCCCACCCCCACTTCGTTCCAAATCAATTGTTATGTCTGCCAATGTTACCTCACAGGTATTCTCCCATCCTTCTTTATTCCCACAGGACCAGCCTAAGGCTTCCTGGTCTCTCACCCAGATTGCCAGCATCTCCTAACTGACACTGCTCTGTTGTTTCCTTCAAGTCTTCCCTCTAGACAGCCACCAAAGTAGCCTATCTGTGTGAGTTACAATGCTCATTACTCTGACGAAATGCAGACACGAGTAGCTTGAGAAAGGAAGGGTTGATGTGGGATAACAGCTGGAGGATGCTCTGTCATGACGGGAAAATTAAAATGACAAGAGCATCCTTGGCTGTTGGAGGGACCAGCATGGGGCAGCAGACAGCCCTGTGTTCACAGTCGGGAAGCAGACAGAGATGGATGCTGTCACTTGCTTTCTCCTTTTCTCCTTTCTACTTGGTCCAGGACCTCGGCCCAGGGGATGCTGCCCACTTTCAGGGTGGGTCTTCCCATCTGTTAAATCTCTCTGTAAACAACTTCACAGACTCACTAAGAGGTGGGCCTCCTGGGTGATCCTAAACCCAGCCAGGTTCCCAGGGAACATTTATCACTACCTTATCAAAACCAGAAGCTGAATATACTGTTTCCCCAATTAACATTCACCTAAGCTACATTGTAGGCCCTTATCCCAAAAACTTAAAGAAAAAAAGAAACAACAAAAAGGTTTTCCAGGGGCACTTGCTCACACGTTTTCTGGGATTCATAGACCTTCTTGGCTTGGCTTACCTGTTACTCTCAAACCTGAGACAAATGGCTAGTAGCCGAGGTACCTAGTAGCATATTAAAATCACTGGCCACCAGCTTCTCCCTGCATCCCTCAGTCCCTACCTGTTACAGGTTCCTCTCACAACCCACCCCTTCTACCTTAAACTTCTCCATCCCAGAGTCTGGACTGGAATGCCCTTCTGCCAGGGGCTCTTCCTTATATAATCCAGCCACGTTGACTCTTTTGACCTTTTTTGTCCCTTTTGTCCTTTTGGTTTATTTGTTTCCTGACCTCTTGGCTCCTAGCTCCCCCTCTCTCCTCCTCCCTTCCCTCATACAGCCTGGTCCAGTCTGCTGGTCATGTCCACTCTGGACTCTTCTGGATGTCTCTGCCTCTCCCTGTTTTCTCCCTTATACCTGCAATGAAAACCTCGACTCCTTAGGAGCAGTCATGTGCTCCCTTTATTTCTTTCTCCTTTTCATTCACTGTCTAAGCATCTACAATTCTCTCATATCTTTATGCCAAATTTTGTTCAGCTGTACTGATATACACAGAAAGATTATCCATGAAAAGGATAAGTCCCAAGTAAATGGAAGCAGACCCCTAGCTTGAGGCAAAGACCCTGGGAATCCTCTTACTTCCGCCTTGCCTGTTCTGGCCTCCAATGTAGGCTGAAGTTCACATGATTACTAGGAGAATCAACATCAAACGCCCCAACAAGCAAGAAAGAAGCTCTGTGATCCTTCATAAGCCACATGCCATCACAATTCCTCTGTGCCATACCTGTGGGTCACCGACATAGGCATTCTGCAGATTCAAGGATGGAGGCATGGGTACCGTCTCTCACCTCTCAGTAGGAAGAGGGTTTAGGTATTTGTGAATGTGTTTCACAGCCACCATAGACTCTGGGAGAAATAGAGGTAGAACCTGTGCTCTCTTCCTTTCTGCCCTAGTGAGTTAAATAAAACCATTTTAGACAGACTTAACCCATGAGGGGCCGGAGAGAGGCAAGATAAGGCTTCTATACAGTCACTTTAAAACTTTTAGCCTTTATACATTTAATCCCAGCACTCAGGAGGCAGAGGCAAGCAGATTATCCTGGTCTACAGAGCAAGTTCCAAGACACCAGAGCTACACAGAGAAACCCTTTCTCAAAAAGAAAGAGAGAGAGAAGGAAGAAAGGAAGGAAGGAAGAAAGAAAGACGAAAAACAAAAAACCTCATAGGCTTTGTTCCAACAGCATTTTTCCACATTTTATTTCCTTTGTGTTTCATTTGGTTTTTCTGTTTCTATTGTTATAGCTGCTGTTGTCAAGACAGAGTCCCCATGTGTAGCCTAGCCTGTCCTCAAAGTTTCAGTTTCCTGAGTACTGAAATTAGAAGCTTGTACCAGCACATCCAGGCCTCTGGTTTGTTCTTAAGAAATTAAAGTTATTAAGCAGATATAGCATGCGAATTTACTAAACACTGAATAGTTGATAAAAGGTATTAAAAAATCTAAGCCACATTTAGTCAGTTCTAGTTTGATATCAGACCACCTCAAATGAAGCAAAAATTTCGTTCAAGTTGCAATCTGAATGAAAGAAAAAGCATATTTTGTATTCCTCACTAAGATAAAGGGGCAGCATTTTCATAAGAAACTGTCAGATGTTTATTAAATAAATGAAGCATAAAACAAGCCTTCCTGTCGTTCACCCATGCTTAGATTTTAATAAGTAGCATTTATCCCGTGAATGGAGAGTTATATTTGTATCCAAGAAGAAAGCCTTCCCCCACTCTGCACTAGGGATTTTTCCATTTCTGAAAAGCCTCCAATTACTGCGGAAATAAGTAATTTGCTCCGCCATTTCACACCATTACTGTGTTCCTTTTGATGTCACTATTGGAGGGAATGGGAAGAGCTTAGACTGGGCAAACAGCACAATGGAGTAATGGCCTCTCTGGGCGGTGGGAGGGTATGAGGGAGTGCCGGTTAGAAAGAGACACAATGCAGAAGCTGCAAGGTGTTTTGCATGCTTCAATGACTTAGGGAGCCCATCCACATCAAATATGGGTTCCAGGAAGGGATGGATGATCATCATGATACAGACAAGTGATGTAGGAGACAGTAGGGCGTTGGACAAGCCCTTCCCTGTCTTGGTAACGATGCAATCCAATCCATGTATAATGTAAGGGGAGCAGGAGACCTTTACTAAGTGGATCCTGGCATTCAGAAAGTGCACTGGGGGTCTGCTGACAACATCCGGGCCGGTAATGACGTGTGGGAATATTTTGTTTTTTCAATTAAAGAACTAGGGAGAAATGGAGGAACTGGGCTACGGGCAAGAAGGCAACAGCGATGCTCAAGATCTGAATTGGCATCAGCCCGGCCGTGTCTAGTCTAGAGGACTGAATCTCAGCCCCTGTGGAGGACAGTGGTGATTTCTGAACCCAAAGGTGTTGTGTTGACAGTGGGTTCTGTGAAATTCTGAGCCTGAGCGCTGTGGCTTCGAGCGCTCACGCATACATAGGCTTCAAGGTACTGCATGCCTGCACCCAGGACAGCCATTCTCAAAAGCGGCCCTCGGGGGTTGCCCCCACAGAGTGGCCACCATTAGCAGAGCAGGCGAGGGACAGTGTGAAGAGGAAGCCGGTAACAAAGTGACTTCCTGACCCAGGTTTGGAAAAATACCCAGACCATTCCTGCTCATACGGTCAGCATCTCAGGGCACGCTAAGAGAACCAGGAGGGCAGGATCTTACTATTACTGTAACAGGACTTCCAGGGTTTGTGCTACTTAAGCCACACAAAGGGGTCATAAAATAATCACCCTCTAGTCACTGTCATTGTATGTAATAAGAGGCCACAAGTCAATTAAAAGTTAGAAATTTTTTTAAAAATCCAATAGAAATGTTGGCATAATTAAACAGGTTCTATAATTTTATGTATTTTTTAATCCTGGGGTATACCTTCCATGGTAGAGTACTTGCATAGCATGGGCAAACACCTGCACTGATTCCCAGACATCAAAATTAACTAGTGCATTCTAAACACATAAATCCCAGACCTTGTCCAGTAGAAAATGGGTAAGATGGACACTTGAAAAATAAGATGTTTTAGCATTTTGAAAGAAACAGAAAGTGATTTAAGAAAACACCTCATTTGAATTGTGTATGACCCCATACACCCTTGAAGAGGTTTCATGAGTGGACGCCATGAATAGCTCTGCCATCTTAAGGTGGCCCCAGTATATTGCTCGGCACATAACCATTAAAGAGTGGAGTCAGCAGGAAGCACCAGCTGTATCCACACAGATGAGTCCATTTATCCATTCACTGTAGAAATGGGGAAATAGTCTCCTTCTGGGTAGGGCATTGGCTTTCACTTACACACACACACACACACACACACACACACACACAGGTGCGCCCTTGGGCAACATACACATACATGCAAGCATGAAAAAGTAGCGTATTTGTCTATTGTTTTCCCGCGCCCACTATGATGCTATGAGCATAGCCAATTGACTTATGGAGTTTTCCATTTCATCACATGACAAACTTCTGTTGGGGTGCCCCGAATTGAGGAGGGGTCCCCAAGCTGGATTCATCGCCCCAAGAATCAAGAGTCCGCGTGCCAATTGATGCAACACGCAAGAGGCTTTAATTAGGCATCTGCAGGTGGGCCTCTTGGTCAGCTTTCAGACCGATTGGCCCTGAGGTTCAGTTACAATCAGCTTTTAAAGACAAAAACCACAAGCCTTTGGGAGGGGTCCCTATCTTGTGACGGGGTTGGGGGGGGGGAGTACTACTGACCAGGGGAAGTAGATGTCTTCCTGACCTACACGTTGTAAATTCCTCAAACCTTGGTATGAGTTAATCATCTCTCCCTAAGTAAATGGTGGTTATCATCTCCTTGTTTCCCATGAATCTTGTTTGCCCATCTCTGACGCCCTGGTTGGTTCGTCACAGGTGGTCAGCAGCCTAGAATTGGCCTTTTGTGTGTTTATAGCCCTTCTGCAATTAAGGTTGCTAAACCATACATCCCATTCTGTGGTCTTTCACTTCCAAAGACATGGAGGCAGGAGTGTCTAAGCACTTCAGAAACAACAGCTTGATTGAAACATCAAGCCTAGGCCATCAAAATGCATTTGTCAGTTTAATTCACTATATAAATTGCACATGATTTCTTTGCTCTCTCTCTCTTTTATTTAAATTAGAAACAAGCTTGCCTTACATGTCATTCCCAGCACCCTCTCCTGCCTTCCTCCCCCGCCCTCTTGAACCCCTCCCTACCCCCCACCCAATCCCTATTCCACTCTCCAGGGAGGGTGAGGCCCTTTGTGTGGGGATCTCCAAAGTCTGTCATACAGGGCAGGGCTAGGCCCTCCCCCATGTGTCCAGGCTGAGACAGCTTACCTCCAGGTAGAATGGGCTCCAAAAGTCCATCTGGATACCAGGGATAAATGTTAATCTATTGCCTGAGGCCCCAAAGAAGGCCAAGGCCTCCTCTCTGACACCCACATTCAGGGTGTCCCATGCTGGCCTCTCAGCTATCAGTCTGGGGTCTATGAGCCCCCCCCCTTGTTCAAGTCAGGTGTTTCTATGAGTTTCACCCACCCAATCTTGACCCCTTTGTTCATGACTCCTCCCTCTCTGCAACTGGTTTCCAGGAGTTCAGTTCAGTGTTTAGCTGTGGGTGTCTGCCTCTGCTTCCATCAGCCACTGGATGAAGGCTCTAGGATGGCATACAAGGTAGTCATCAATCTCACTATCGGGGAGGGGCATTTAAGGTAGCCTCTCCACTATTGCTTGGATTGCCAGTTGGTGTCATCCGTGAAGATCTTTGGAAATCTCCCTAGTGCCAGATCTCTCCTCAAACCTATAATGACTCCCTCTATTATTGTATCTGTCCTCCTGCTCTCTATTCTTCCCCCGACTCAACCTTTCTGCTCCCCCATGTCCTCCTCTCCCCTCCTCTTCGACCCCTCTCTTTCTCCCTGCTCCCTCTCCCCTCCCCCCCAAGCTCCCAATCCACTCAGGAGATCCTGTCCCTTTCCCCTTCTCCTACATGATTTCTTCTATCAACACTTTACACCTACTCACAGGAGCACCTACTGTTCTAAACATGAAGTAGATGGCAGAAAGCATATGGAATTTTATGAAAGTTTTGAAATCATAACATAGCATGTATTTGTGTGTGTGACAAAAGCAAAGCTGATAAATCATGATGCATCAGTGAAAATGTGTCGCCACTTACGATTTTGTTTTCCTCATCATTTTCTCCAAAGAGCTCAATGGTTTTAACTATGGCAGCTGTTTCATTAGGCCAGTTGGCCCTCATTTGCCACTAATGCTTCTAACACTAATGTTTGCATTTGTAAATCCAGAAAAGCAGAACCCCTCCCCCTCTTTAGAAGAAAAGCCTTCCATTTTTATCTTAAGTAGCTCTGCAGTTCAGCTCTATGTGGCAGTATACCCCAGGATATGAGTGGAGACAAACTGAAAAATAATCCTGGGCCAAGGAGATGGCTCAGTAAATAAAGATCCTTGCCAGCAATCTTGAAAATTGAAGTTCAGTCTTCAGAACCAACATGGTGGAATGAGAAAATCAATTTTCCCAAGTTGTCCAGTGACCTCCACATACGCACCATCATGTACACACATGCGCACAAACACACACACACACAGAGATAGAGAGTCAATACATAAAGAAAATTAGAATAAGACTGCATCATTTGTATTTTAGAAATGAAGCAGCTAATCAAATTTCTGTCTTTAACAATGAATATCATCACTCACTGGTTGCATAATATAACTGTTAATATATTCCTTAAGAGTTTGAATCTCAAAATAAGTCCTGTCATGTGCTCTCTATGCATGTACAACACATGCAGAAACCAGTGACTTAAAGCCATTGTTTTATTGGCCCACAACTCCATGGGTCATAAATTAGACACAACGCCATTTGCTCTGTTGGTTTCTCTTAAGTAACATGATTGACTCCTACTTGGTTAGCAATTAATTTGTCTGTTCAACCATAGAAAGTTTAGCTTCCTGGGAGACCAGTCAGTAGTAATTCAAGTAGGAGAATTGGTCAATTTGTGCCTGTGGTCATGTGACACTAGTCATCTTCTGGCTTGAGTGGAGCTTGGATAAGCTAAGTTAGTCTCAAAGGTCTCATGGTTATGGCCACTGGTGCTGATTGTCAGCAGGGCCATTTGTGTCTGGCAGTAGAGCTCAAGTTTCTTCCGAGGGTCTCAGGCTTCGATAACTAGTAAAAGGGAACAGTCGCCATGGCATATGCTTCTTCTTACACCACATTTGTTTATATTGGAAAACCAAGATACCTGGCCAAGCAAGTCAGGACGAGAATGTACCATACAAGGCACGGATAAAAGAAGCCAAGATTCAGTGGGGCCATTACTGGTACCATCTACCATCAGGTTCTACCAAATACAAAATACAAGAAACCTGAGATGTTCATCTTGTTAATTGGATCACAGAAGTCTATCCTTTGCCTGAGAAGTCAAAGAGTCTATCATTCCTAGGCATCCTAAATGACTAATGCCTCTCAGAAAGAAAAATAAATAAATAAAAAGCATCTGTTTGTTGTGTGGTGTAAATGGCCATCTGGCACCCCCTAGAGGTAGAAGCAAGAAGTATCATGATGCTATGACATTCTTTATTTAGTGCCTGGGCTTGCTCAGCCGGCTGAGAACAGAAGAGCATGGCCTGGTTACTCAAGTCAGCTGACTTCAAGCATAAGCTTCCAGACTTAAACTTCATGGCTTACACAGTCCTTTCCCCTACCACAACATCCAGGCTGCTTCTCCCTTGATGCAACCATTGAAACTGTTCAGTGAACCACAGATTTCTATGACCATCATTACATTCTCTGCTGGCTTTGTAAAAGATTTCTCTCTCTATCTCTCTCTGTCTCTTTCTCTCTCTCTGTCTCTCTCTGTCTCTCTGTCTCTGTCTCTCTCTCTGTGTCTCTCTCTGTCTCTTTGTCTCTCTGTCTGTCTCTGTCTCTGTCTCTGTCTCTCTCTGTCTCTCTCTCTGTCTCTCTCTCTCTCTCATCTCTGCCTATCTCCATCTTTGCCCCTGGGGTGATCACCTCCTCGAATAATAAAAGGGTGACAATGCTCTTCCGTCCTTGTTTTACTATGTTATTTCACTGTAAAAGTTAGGTCACCCAAAATCTTTTTAAACAGTCTTTTCAGAATCTTAGTTGAAGACACAAGTTATCACTTAAAAGACCTTTTTGCATTTTAAATATCATTTGCTCTGCAACTGAATTCTTGTTGAAATAATAATTACTCTTTTAATTGTAAGAGTTCTGAGTCATGGACCGATTGTAAATGTCTGGCTGTGTGGCTGAAAATCAAGTGGACTGCCATTCTGTTGATTGACTTGGCTTGACTGAGTCCTGAGGGAAGCTGTGTCGCTTCATTTCTGATCAAATTCACATTGCAGCCCACATGTCCAGAAATTTCACTGTATCCACTGAAATGAAAGAGAGTTGAGAGCCAGTGTATTTCCTAAGGGGCCAAACTTACATTTCCTTCACATTACTGGACCTAAATTTTAATTGTTAGTGTATTTTAAAACATTTTTCTCTTGTATCTATTTCTCAGTATTTTGCATGCTTTCATTTCTACAATCTAAAAGGTTATGTGGCATGTGTTAAAATTTGAAATTATACTCTATGTGCCTGAAAATTTGAGAAAAGTGAAAAACACCCTAGAGAAGGCATGTTTCAATTAAAACTCTACCATTTTTCTGAATGTGTGAATTAAAGAATCAATACATGAAATAGAGAATGGTAGGTAGTTTGGCAACTCCTTATAGAGGCAGCATTCAGAAAATGTCCTAGTTTAGAAGAGAAAGTCAGCCACACATTTTGAAATGTGCATCTGTAATGAGAACACAGAGTTTGTCACTGCTGCCAAATAAAGAATGGTCCCAGTAAACTTTTACACGATAGCCTCAATGATTTAAAAGTGAACCAAATTTGCAGCATAAAAAAATTGCTGTAGAAATGGGAAGCTATTTAACCATACATAAAAAAACAGAAAGCATATTTGTTACATGGCTCAATAGCACTGCTATGAAATAGAAAATTGACTTCCATTAAGTATGCAGAAAAGTCACACGCTTCTATGTCCTGAAAATGAAGAATCTCCATGGTCACCTTAATTTCAGAAGTCATCCCAGGGATGACAACTGTTTTTAATTGCAAAGCTGGAAGACTGATTTATGACATTGGGAACAGTTCTCCTAAGCAGCAGTCATGTCACACAGAGAGACAAGCCTTCCCTACAGTGCGCTCACATTCCCAAGGAAACAAAACAGAAAGCAGGTTCAGAAGAAGTCAGGCAGGAAGTAGACTGACCGGGGAGAAACTGAGGAATGGGACCAACGGGTAGTCAGAGAGACCAGCTTTTACTTAAAATAAAAACCAGAGCAGAAGGATAATGCAGAAAATAGTTGACTGCTCCTGTTCGTTTTCCGAGGGAGAAGACGGTACAGCACAGTAAACTATTCACTATTTAATCAAGCAGGAGGTCCCTACCTCAGTTCTTCCAGCTTCGGTGCCTTGTTGCCTGGAATCAACTCTGTTGGACCTGAAGATTAATCCACAGACTCGGTCTACAGACAAATCACAATGCTAGATTTTTCTCTGGAACTATTTAAACCCAACAGAATACAAAAGTGGTGTTCCTAGTTGTTATTTCTATGTTGATTGTTTATGAGCATATATTTCATGTGTTGCTTATGTAAATGTGTATTGTTTATGGTAGAATTTTATTATGGAAATGTATTCCAAGCATAATTACTTCAGAATACAAGAATTACAGTGTGGGACGCATAGTATGTAAGGAAATGTATGACAAAGTACGAAAAGCTGGAGAAAGACAAGTGGAAAGCTGCTATCAAAAGCTTCAGTTAGTCAAAAGAAGACAAATCCACAGAAAAGAAACACACTTGATACCAACAGAAAAGGCGGACCGTGATAGGTTTAAATGTAACCACATCAATTTTTGTTTTTTGTTTTTTGTTTTGTTTAAGTATCTAAATTACCCAATTGGAAAGCAAGGTGTGTATATGTGCCACATTATAAGAAACCTGTTTTTTCGGGGAGACAGAGAGGAGAGGGTCTCATGTAGGCCAGGCTGACTTAAACTCATTACATAGCTGAGGATGGCCATGAACTGGTCCTCCTGCCTCCTCCTCCCAAAGGCTATGATCAGAGATGGCACTGAGAGCCAGCATCAGGCTTCATGCACTCCACACCACCACTCTCCCTATTGAGCTACAACTCAGAAACCTACATTAAATGGCAGTGCACAAATGGTTAAAATGTTAAAAGACAGAAAAGATTATAAATACTAGAGTTGGAGAACAAAAGGAAATCAGGGTGGTTATAATAATGACAGAGAATAGATGATAGAGCAAATATGATCACCAGAAATAATAAAAGTCATTTCCTAGTTATAATGAGGCAATTCATCAAAAGCACAAAAATTCTAAATATTGCTGCACTATTAACAGGGCTACAAAAGCATGGCGTAAAAAAATGATAGAACGCCAAGAACAAATAAATATAGAATTACCCTCATAAATTTCAATACTGTCAATAATCGATGGGTCCATTTTTTACTTCAACTTATAGACAGATTAACCTAAAATATACGGTTCACATTTTTATATGATCAGTTTAAACAAGATTATTGTGCTTGCAACAAAATTGTTTACAATTAAATAATTAATTTCAGAATTTCTTTTCCTCTATATCTATAAAATTCAAAACTGTGGTATACAAACTGTCTTCATGTGCCTATAGCACAAAGAGAGATGCTCTCTCAGCCTGGACTCTTAGGGGAGTGCCTTGACCCTACCAAGAGTAAAATGACAGACTCTAGATATCCCCTATGTGGAAGGATTTGGCAATAGGGTGGGAGGGAGGGCGGGAAGGGGAGTGCGGGAGGAGGGGAGGGAGAGGGAACTGGGATTGGCATGTAAAACAAGCTATTTAAAATTAAAATAAAAAATGATAAAAAAAATTCAAAACTGCCAGTGACTTAAAACCCAGCCCCTAAGAGGTAAAGGTTACAACTATAGTGTACAATCACTGGAAACTGGCACCCAGTAAATGTTGTAGTCTTGATTTGTTCCTGCTACAATTATAATTACACTTTGAAATGCTGTGTGCAGAAAATGGAGAAGGGAACAGTTGGCTGGAGAGGTGACTAGATGAGGGACATCTGATTCTAAAAATTCTAACAGAATGTAAATGCTACATGAAACTGTATATATGTCCCGTGCACTTTGCTAAGGAGAATAGATAAATCACTCTTCTAGATCTTCCGTCTTGCCAATTGTATAAAATCTACACCTTCAGAAATATTTCTCCTTAGGAGAAAGATAAATCAGCAGTTCAGAGTTCATATTACCCTTCCAGAGGACCAGAGTTCAATTCCCAGAATCCTGTTAGAGGACTCACAGCCACCGGTAGTTCCAGTGCCATGGGATCTGACCCCCTCTTCTGGATGCCCCAGGCTCCAACTCTTGTGCATATACCCATACACAGATACACACGCATATACATAATCAAAATTTTGTTTTAAAATCTTATTGTATCCTATATTCTATTAGTATAGTCCCTAAACAGGACATGAATTGTATGTAGTAGACAGATGCTCAGTGAATAAATACATGTGAGACATTACATTTCACCAGCATTCTGTCCAATGGTAAAAGATCTCTCTCTGCTTAAGAAAAAGCCATGACACTGAGTAATATTTCCCAACATATCAGTCACTGATATTAATGCATTTCTCTCTGATGATAAGGAGGTGGCCAAGTGAGATTCCAAAGGACCTTTACTGTGTCAAAACCTGGGTTGCAAAGCTTAATATTCATGCAGATTCTTTTCCCACATCTACTTCAACAGGATGTGCAATAGGAATTCTATATTTACTTATAGATAACTGTGCTTGAAAAAATGACATACCTTGACCACTAAACCAGATCATGAATTTCAAAGCAAAATACTACTGCCTTTAATGTTCATAGTCCTTTAAATATTGTTTGTCTGTCTTGTGTCTCCAAGGTCTCCTGTTATGGCCGGAGGACTCTTCGCAGTGGATCGAAAGTGGTTTTGGGAACTGGGTGGTTACGACCCAGGCTTAGAGATCTGGGGAGGAGAGCAGTACGAAATCTCTTTTAAGGTAAGACAGCCAGGCCATCCTCACTCCATACGTGCAGACAACTCTAATGTGTCATTCACTTTATGATCTGTGTGGTATGCTGGGGCTATGGTATGAGGGAACTTAGGAAAGACAGGCAGCTCCCTTCCGATATGAGACCCAGCCATGCTACATGCAAAAAGAAGTTATTCACACACCTATTACTGGGTGAGCAACTCTGCCTATCTACATCCACTGCTCTGCTGGAAAAGCATTTGTCCAGGAGTGCTTACAGTGTAAGGCCAGAAGAGTAAAGCTGAAAGAGGGAGGCAGAAATAGGAGTTCTGCCTTTTATGTTCAAACGCCGATTGTGCTTTCAACCAATTATTCCCAAATTCCAGGAACCGATAATAAACTGAATTTCAAAGTATCAATGACAAACTGAAGAGTAAGTTTTTACGGTTTTTATTTTGTTTTATTTTATTTTGAGACAGAGTCTAGTTGTCAAGCTCTGTCCTGAAACTACATAACCCAGACTGAAACTCTCTATAACCTCAAACCCATAGTAATCTTCCCACCTCAGCCTCTGAAGGGCTTAGGATTTCAGGTGGGAGCAGGTTAGCTACAAGCAAGTCTTTTACTTATTTTATCTGGACTCGCCCACGTCTCTACTTACCTTAGTGATCAATTTGCAATAAAACTCTGTGCTTTATGGCATACATGTCTGTGTATCCTATACACATACACATAGATGTATTTGTAATTGTTTCAAATTCATGGCATATGAATGACAACTATAACATATGAAAAAGAGCTAAAGCAAAGTAAACTGCGTAAGGATTCATACTCCAAAAATGCCTATATAATTTTGAAAATAAGCCTTACAAAGAAAAGAACATTTTTTTCTTATCTTAATCCTCGTTTGTATAGAAGCAAAGGCCGACTCTTGTGACACTGTCATACGGAAATCTCTTACCTAAGTCACCCTTTGGTGACCACTTCCATTACAAAGTCCAACCAGAGCCTGTTGCAAAAAGAAAGTGTGCCCTGAGTATAATTAAAGTTAAACATAAGAATCCAGCTATAATTTTTAGAATTTACAAAGAGTGAGTTTGAGACTGTAACATAAATATAGAATGGTATGCTTTTCCCCAAGGAGTCACAGAATAAATATCCTCAAAAGCAGCAGAGGTGCCCTTGCAGGCTTTGGCATACCTAGAATATTCCCTCTGACCTGTAAATACCATTTGCTAAGCTGTTTTTTACCCATTGAAACATACAATTTTGCATCGAGGATATTTTTTTAACTTTGCAGTTGCTTTGTTTCAAGCCTTTGGGTTTGCCAGTATCTTTGGGTTCCTCTGTGAGAGCAGTAGCTGTGTGGCTTGTTGTGGTAGACGTGCAGAAGTAATAATCACACAGCAGCATGCCTACGACAAGCCAAATGCTACGCTCAGTATTTTAAAATATAACCATAAAAGATGTTATACTATTTCTTTGTATCGATGAAGAAACTGAAGCTGACAGATTTTTTTAAGATTAGTTTTCTTTAGGGTTTCTGTTTATGTTTGGGGGGTTGTCTGCTTGTTTGTTTTGTTTTCACTTTTATTGACTCTTTATGGATTTCACGTCATGCATTCCAATTCCACTTACCTCCCTGTCCCCTCACATCTGCCCTCTGTCCTTTCAACATCCCCCAAAACAAAACAAAAATATTAAAAAGAACCACACAAAGCAAAAACAAAAGAAAAACAGAAGACTCTTGTCTCTTGTCACGGAAGCTGCAGTGTTGAGTCAGGCAGCATCTCCTTTAGTCCTTTCGTTTTTACTTGCAATTCGCCGTCACCGTTGGTCTTGCTGGAGGTCTCTGGCTCCTGCTATGCCACTGACAATGATGGGCCCTCTCTGGGACACACCTTGGATAGCCTGTTGTCATTCTGTGTCATGGAGATTCTGTTCTTTGGGATCTGTAGGTTTGTCCCCTTCCCATACTTAACTGTTTAATAGATGTGGTGAATGTCGCAGTGGGCTAACTCAGCCCTGGTTCTGGGCCAGGGTGGTAGCTGGGTTTCTCTCATCATCACTTCTGGGCAAGCTCTCCCTTGGCTAGCTCACCCAGTGCAGCCTGCAACAAGGATCAGGGCTGGTTCTCCTGGTCTCGTGTCCTCAGATCTGGCCAGCTCTACTCTTTCGCCCAGTTGAGGTGCAGGGCCCTGTCTCCTGATGGTTGGGGGCATACAAGGGGGGCAGGGTCAGCTCTTCAGCTCTCACACCCTCAGGGCTGGCTCACCTGCACCTCTGACACCGGGTCAGCTCCAGGGTGCTGCCCAGGCCTTTAGGGCCTGATCTGTGTGCTGCAGCTGGTGAGGAACAGGGCTAGTTCTGTCACTTTTGTGACCCCAGGGCCACAATACTCTCCCTTCCATTCACTCTCCAACCTGATCCCTCATGTTTCCATCCCCACCTGCCCCCGTCTTTCCAGGAGATCTCTTCTATTTCCCCTTCCCAGAGAAATACATCCCAGTTTGGGCCCTCCTCGTTACCCAGCCTTGCTGAGACTGTAGGCAGTCTGGCCTGGTTTGAGACGGTTTATCAGTCCACGACATCCCCAGTTGTGCGTGTGTGTTAAACGTAAGCCCTCAGCTACTGATCCAGAGCCACATCTGCCTTCCTCAAGCCATGCTCCACGCTGTGATAGTCAAGGACTATAACCCTCTGGGACTACTGTGAGCCCCAAATTAAAGGCTCGCCTGTGTAAGTTGCGCTAGCCATGGTGTTGTCTCCACAATAGAAAAAATAATGAAGACCAATTCTTACCCACCCACATTCTCAACTTCACTGTCAGTCTCTTGGCCCCTGAATAATGAGTTCGTCCATAGGTGCAGTTGATGACCTGGAATCAATCCCTGGAAAACATGTATTTAAAAAAAAAAAGCTAGCAGCAAGTGAGGTCCATCTGTAAACCCAGAATTCCTATGGTGAGATAGGAAGCAAAAACAAGAATGTTACCTAGTTGCTTGGAGTCCAGCTAGCCTGCAGTAAATACATAATAAAGCACTTTAAGATACTACGCTATATTTGATCGTGGTATTTATAAAGATGCTGCACTGCTCTATTTGTTATTTTTACCAGACTTGAAAGAATACATTTATTTTTTTGTAGT
This sequence comes from Mesocricetus auratus, assembly GCF_017639785.1. Lineage (NCBI taxonomy): Eukaryota > Metazoa > Chordata > Mammalia > Rodentia > Cricetidae > Mesocricetus > Mesocricetus auratus. The sequence goes on from NW_024429185.1 coordinate 14,993,265, forward strand.
TCAAGACATTTTCCCTGATACTCTCTTAAGATTTGAATGCTTGGAATATAAAATGTTGATTTCTAATAAAAGATACCTGTCCTTGATTAATGGTCTGGCTGATAAGCAAAACTGCTATTGAAAATCTGAAGACTCTGTGGATTATACAATTGCATTCTAAATTGCAAAGATGCTTTGTCAGGCAAACATAAACGTTCACTTCCGGGTCACTTGTACCTAACACATCTCTTCTGGATGGCCCAAGATTTTATTACCCCATTTCCTACGTTTCAGCTGTCTGTCATTGAATAGGGTATAATTGGAATGCAGCCCTGCCGTCTGTCTAAAAACCATGGCAACCACACTGGAAGTTCGGGACTGAATTGCCCTAGGTTGTTTGGTTGGAATGACAGATTCTTTGGTGACAGTTATGTCTTAGCAGGGTTCCATTTCATTCACATCTCCTTATTCCTCATGATCATGTTTACTGACCTTGGGCTTCCTGTCCCTCCCTGTTAGTATTTATGAAATAGGTAGACTTGATCAGGTTCTTAGGGAGAATATGTGTTGAAGCAAGAATCTGTGCAAAAGGCATCAATCAAAGTGATTATGCACAACTAGCTCTATGAGTCACAATAAAAGAAAAATAAATAAATCAAACATCTGATTTTTTGGACACATCCCATAAATTGTAGTTGTTAATCTTCAGCGCACAGTACTGTAAGGTCAAGCTGACTAGCACTTAAAGTCTGTGAAACAAGGGTGGGTGATTGGCACTTGCCAGTGACATTTTACACTTTAACATGGAGATCGCTCTGAGTTGCAACTTAAACATTAGCATTTAAAAACACTTTTGCTAGTGGTCATTATTAGACACCTATGCTACATGCTTACTCTTCACAGAAGTTTCTGACAATTGACAAAAGGAAACAGTTCCAGAAAGTGTCTCATGTGAAGCACTGAGTTTCTGGCCAAGCATCTCCCTAAATACCTTTTATTAATTTTTCTAATAACGTGACTCCAGCAGATGGGTAGATTTCACATTAGGATGTAGAAGCCAGACAGTGTGACTTCTGGGAGTTTTCTGTGGATAAGAAGTGATCTACCTGCATTGCGCTCAGCGTTCACATCTTTTCCCGAGGCTGGACCCCCACGATGCTCAGAACCATCCAGCTGTCTTTTAAATCATACCCGCTTAGCCAGTTGCTAGGGAGCGAAGGCAGCAGCTTAGTCAGTGGGGCGACCAGCTTTTGTTGAATGGGGCTGGAGGTGGCTCAGAGGTTTAGAGCTTTTGTTGAGCTCCTCACTCCCACTAGGCAAGATTCCAGGTACTCAGCATGTAGTTGTCACTAGAAACGATGGGGAGACAAAGGCAGGTGAGTGTCGTGGTGCAGGAGGAGGTCCACATGTTTAACCAGGGTCCTCCAGGGATGCGCCTGTGGGCGTGTCCATTTGAGAGGTGCATTCTCCCCTCACCTGGTCCTCCTCCTGCTTTGTGGCTGCCCCCTCTCTCTCCCAGCTCACTGTCCTGTAGTATTTCCTAAAGGAACCATGAGAGGATCAACCCCTAAGTGAGCATGTGGGTCCTGTAAAATCATGGTTTCTGCTTTTGTATGGTAGAGAGACAAAATGCTCCTGGGATTTTTATAAAAAGAACCAAATAGGTGGAAAACATGTTACATATATGCATATAAATACTTCAGGTAAATTCCTGCCACAAATAGTGACTAAGACACAGCTGAGGTTTTAAAAGACAATATCCATCAGTATCCATTTATTCTGCATGCCCCCCCACAGCTTATGAAATCCCTTTATTCAACAACCTGTGCTCCAAAATGTTTAACCATTCTTTTATTCCTGTGGTGATGATAACTGCTATTTGGTCCCTTAACAAGAAGAAGTAATGAGTTAGCACTTAAAGGTCATTGGATTTAATTTCTTATCCCATTCAACAGCAGTGCAAGATTTAAAAAGAGAAAAAGAAAACCCTCTACTTCATAATTGTTAAGACAAGTCATTATCTAGTTAATATCAAACAAGGATTCAAAATTGGGTTTGTTCATAAAATCATTAACCTACTTTCTCTTAGCTGAAAAGGTTTTTGGTTTGTTTTTTTTTTTTAAGAAAAAAAAAGGCTTGCGGTCATTTTTAAGAAAAAATACAGTGTCTTCCCACATGATATTTGTTAAATATGAGATTTGGCCTTTCTTTTGATGATTTAATGTAACATAGAACTCTTATTATTTTAAAACTTAATGGTTATTCAATGAAGATTAAGTATATTTAATAAGACTAATCCTGAGCCCATAAAATTGATTATTTTTAATAATAGTTTTAATTGTTTATTTGAACAGTGCCCATGTATCATTTACTTATATGTCAGACATTCTTTTTTTACTTATTTTTATTAATTAATTAAGTTTTTATAAGCCCAATTGCATTTTCCCCTCCCTCCTCTCCTCTCAGTCCCTCCCATCAACCCCAATCCCCCACCAATCCCCCATCCATTTCTCCTCCTTTTCTGGCCTTCCATGAATATCAGTCTGTATATACTCACAGATTGTTGCCTGGCCCAAATGCCAAGGACACCACAAAAAAAAAAAAAAGAATCAACTAACGTGGGCTCAAAGGGGCTTACAGAGAATGAATTGCCAACCACAGAACTTTCATGGGACTGACCTAGGCCCTCTGCACATATGTTACTGATGTGTAGCTTGGTTTTCTTGTGGAATCCCTAACTATGAGAGCAGGGTCTGTCTCTGGCCCTGTTACCTGCATTTGGGACCCTTTCTTCCTACTGGGTTGCCTGTCTAACCTCAGTAGGAAAGGAGGTGCCTATACTCATTGCAACACTCAGTTATTTAGTGCAACAAGGGAGCAAGCATCACTTAGGACAACTGGTCAAGTTAGATGTGCCAGCACTCAATTTCATCAAAGAACTTCACAAGAACACATTTCATTCGTTTATACTTAATATGAACTGTAGAGCCAAAACCATCATCAAAAATAACTACATATAGTTTCCCTTCATAGCATACAAGCCAACAAATACCTATTAAGTATGTTTCTAACTTAATAATTAAATGTTATAGATTTACAGTGGCTTTACAGTGTTAAGATGTAAAGGAATAGTCACCTCTTAAAGGTCACTCAAAATAAACAATGAGGAGAAAAAAAAAAACCTCCTGACTTTGTGATGGGGAATGTTCTTCTGTGTATATGTTTCTCTTATTGGTTAATGAATAAAACACTGATTGGCTGATTGGCGAGACAGGAAGTGATGTAGCTGGGCAGAATCAGGATATAAGCAGGGACAAACAGGAAATCGCTCTCTTCTTTACAGAGACGCTGAGCCGTCATCAAGCAGCAGGCAAAGGAGTTGCAGGTCTGGCATACACTGGTAAGATAAGGCCACGTGGAAATACCTAGATTAATAGAAATGGGTTAATAATTAAAACAGAGCTAGCCAATAAGAAACACTAGTCACTGGCCAACATTTTCATAATTAATATAGTGTCTCTGAGTGTTCGTTTGGGGTTGACACGGCTGAGGAAGTGACTGTGAAAGAGTGCTCACTGCAGCTTTGTCCTTAACAAAACCCTCAATCACATGCATAGAAAGGTAAACACGTGATGTCATGGGAATGGTAAATTCAGTGCTGGTAAGATGTGGGCATGTGGGCAACAAAACAGCCACAGCTTCAAGTCTCACTTGGAGTCAGCAGTTCTCAGTTCTCCAAAGTTTGGGCACATCTGAGGTAAGCCAGAGATTGTTTGCTGAAAATGATGACAGCTCTTGGTGTGTGCTTCTCCAGACTGAGTTGGGCACAGTGAGGGGTGCGGAGCAGTTCTGAGAGACAGACATCCAATTTGCAGGTTACTGGTGAGGCAGGATTGAAGAACAATGTTTGATATTGTTAACAGCCCTGAGAAGCCAGTCCCTATTGGAGATAGAGAAATAACAGCTAATATAACTCACTTCTGTGAAAGGTGCGGCATAAAATTGCTATGAACTAGCATTGTTCTCATAGAAACCCTACAACAACAGTGATGGGTAGGAAGAACCCACAACTTCAAAGATGAATAACAGGTTTTTTTAACTTATTCTTTGAGAATTTCATACATGTACACATTAAAATATGATCTTAGCCTATTTCCTCCCTCCACACACCCAGATACCCCTAAAAATAGCCTCCCCTCAGTTTCATGTCCTCTTCTTTAAAAAAAAAAAAGTTCAATTAGTGTTGCCCATATGTGCAAGGGTATGGGGCCATCCACTGGAGTGTGGGCAACCCACCAGCAACCACACCCCCTGAGAATTGTTCTCCATCTCCCAACAGCTATCAACTTCCAATAACAACTCCTTGGTAGCGTAATGTCCCCCATTCGTGCTGGAATGCCACCTAGCTTGATCTTGTGCGAGTGACCACACCTGCTGTGGTTCCTGGATGCAATCGTCATGTTATATGCAGAAGACAGCATTTCACAGCACTCTTCCCCATCCTCATCCTCCAGTACTTACATTCTACCACTAGTGACAAGGTGACACCTGCTTCTCAGCTTGCTCTCAACTGCCATAATAAAACACCATGACCAAAGGCAGCTTGGAGAGGGAAGGGTTTATTTCACCTTACACTCCCAGATAACAGTCCTTACTGAGGGAAACCAAGGCAGGAACTCGGAGGCAGGAAGCGAAACAAACCACGGAGGATTTGTTCCTTCTGGCTTGCTCAATTTGTTTCCTTATACTACTCTGGATCTCCCAGGTGTCACTGGGAGCCAAGCCCTTCTCTATCAATTGGCAATCAGGAAAATTCCTCCACAGCCTTACTCAGAGGGAACCTGATGGAGGCATTTTCTCAGTTGAGGGGCCTTTTTCCGATTGACCCTAGTTTGGCCAGAGAAAGGGAGAGAGAGAGAGAGAGAGAGAGAGAGAGAGAGAGAGAGAGAGAGAGAGAGAGAGAGAGAGAGAGAGAGAGAGAGAGAGAAGAAAGAAGCCTAACCTGAGATGGGAGAATTGTGAGGCAGCCTGAGCAACATTGTGAGATCCCAGTTTCAAAACAAATAGATAACCAAGTATGATGGCCAGTGTCTTTAATGCCAGAACTTGGGAGGCAAAGACAGGCAGATCTCTGTGAGTACAAAGTCATCCAGGGCTATGTAGTGAAATCCTGTCTCAAAAATAAATAAATATATAATGTATCTAAAAAGGAGATATTTTATAATGCTATAAAAAGGCAGAGAAACAAGCTGGGGGAGGGGAGGAGAAGATGGAGGGGAAAGGAGGGGAGGGGAAGGAGGAAAGAACAAACCAGAGGAAGAAAAATGATTTTGCTCTAAGGTGCAACTTTTCAAGAAGGTTCATGAAGCACCTGACTTTGTCAGTAATGATGAAATGCTGACACTTAGGAACTTAAGTAAGATGTCAAAATAATACCAGAAGAAACACTGGCAGCTACAATACAATGGAACAGAGAAATAAAACCTGCTGCTGCAGATAGGAAGGTCATTAGAAGACACAAAAAAAGAAACTGGGTATTCTGCAAACATCTAGGCATAGAAGGAGTGAGGTAAAAAAGAAAAGGGAATAAAATTAGATTAAAAACAAGGAAATTTCAAAATTAATAGCAAAATCACAAAGGTCTTGGGAAAAACACTGAATTTAAAAAGTCTTATCTCAGAGCATAGGAGACACAGCAAATGCAGCCTTCAGAAAAAAGTCACAACTCTGAAGTGTTTATGTCTCCATGAAAAGAAAGAATAAAAGCCAGGAAGTAAACACCCAAATCAAGTTAAGAATTAAATAAGCCAAATAAAATCAGGACAGAGATGAATAATCACGGAAAGAAGTTAATAATTTCAAAAAGCAAGAGCTAATAATGCAAGAGACAAAAGTAAGTAATTAGTAGGAGAAGTCAATGTAGAAATGAATAAAATAATTGGGTGTAGTAATTGACCGTAGAAACACAAAACACAAATTCAGCAAATGATAATAGAGGAAAAGCAATTTTAAGAAAATGTTAATGACTGTAAGATAATACCTTATTCTATGCAAATCAAATTGATATAAGCAAGATGAATGATTTTCAACAAAAGTCCAAGTGCACTTTATCAAATTTTCCTGCTAAGGATCCAACAGCCAAACTTCCCACCAACTCTGTCCTTATTTGGAAGCTACATAGAGAAAATCTGAAAAGTTACCTCAGGATTCTGACAGAATCTAGTTGATTCTGAGAGTGAGAACATTCTAAGATCTCGAAGCCACACTCGGCTCCTTCAGGCTACACGCAGCCTGTCCCACCACCCAGCTTACTGTTTCCAGGCCACAAGAGAAATTTCCCTCATACTTCAAAATCTTCCCGACTCTTCTTTCTTAAAGAACCAAGTCTTGGCTTATTTGTGAGGATCAGACCCCCCCCCACTCAATAGGATAATTTCCCTACTGACTAACTCAGGGGTCTGACAGCCCCTTGTACTTTATAATAAACATCACTCCGGTGTCCACATCATCACACACCCAAAGGGAGATTATACCAAGGTCTTTTCTCACAGAACAGTAATTTGAAGACCATTTTAGGATTCTTCATGCCACACTGACCAAGACTATGAAGATATGAGAAAACCATCAGAGATCTAAACTTCTCCAAAAACACAGTTCCAGCTTTCACTGTTTATTTAGAAATTTTTTTCTAAACCATTAATGAACACAAAATCACATGGAGGTTTTGGCACTTAAAACTAGGTCTTACTCTGTACTGGCCTGAACCACCATGCTTGCACTCAATGGTTTCTTCTTGCTGTGGTGGCAGTGGTGGTGTCCATTATAGTTGTTGCTTTGTACTAACTACCCTAGAAATGTTAAATATCTGTTACTCTAGGATAGAAATTGTTCTTTCATCTACCTAGATTATAATCTGAAGTATAGCCTTTAAAAAGAATGTGAAATAAAAATAATGAGACAATATTATCTTACTAATATGGAACAATAAAACCTACTGGAAAAATCTAAATAGTAGAGAACATATGTGCAAAAATAGGAAGATAAATATTATTTATATTGCAAATATTATGTACATATATACATATAACATACAACACAGCATACCAGCAATTATACATATAATGCATATAAGATTACAAAGATGTACCTAGTGTCAAGGTGGATATATTCATAAACATATCCCTAAACCCAGTAGATATTACTGAAAGCCAGCAGTCTTAAGGATGCTGAGAGTAATTCAGGCAGCAAGAATGAAGAGATCCCTCTCTAGGAAAAACAGATTAAAATAATTAATACAATGGAATGTTACTCAGAAACCAAAGACACCAGGAAATTTGAAGGCAAATGGACAGAACTAGAAAAAAAAATCATTCTGAGGGAGGTAGCCCAGACCCAGAAAGACAAGCATGGTATGTACTCATTCATAAGTGGATATTAGCTGCAAAGCAAAGGCTACACTCCACAGACCCAGAGAGACTAGGTAACAAGAAAGGTCCATAAGGAGATACCCAGATCTCCCTGGGAGGGGGAAATAGAGGAGGTGTCATGAGCGGCCAGAGGGAGGGTGGAGAAGGGAACATAAGCAATCAGGTTGGGGCGGGACGGGGAGAGTACTAAAAGAGACTACTGGAAAGTGAGGGCATTTCAGAGTCAGGTCAAGGGAACCTGCCAGGAATCTACCAGGAAGACCCCAGGTTACACTCCTAGAAATAGCATATATGTAACCTGAACTAGCCATCTCCTATGACTAGATTGGTGCTTGGACCAATTGTCATCAGAGAGGCGTCATCTAGCAACTGATGGAGACAGATGAGGACCCAGAGCAAAGTTTAGAGAATCCTGAAGAAGAAGAGAAAGGAATGTAGGAGCCAGAGTATTCAAGGACATCATAAGAAAACCCACAGAATCAACTAAGCAGGGCTCATAGGGGATCATAGAGACTGAACTGACAACCAGAGAACCTGCATGGGACTGACCTAGGCCCTCTACATATATGTGACAGTTGGTTAGCTTTATCCTCTTTGGGGACTCCTAAGGGTAGAAACAGGGGCTGTCTCTGTCCTTTTACACATTTTTGGGGCCCTATTTCTCATACTGGATCGCCTTGTATAGCTTTAATGAAGGAGGAAGTGCTTAGTCTTACTGCTACTTGGCATGCCACGTCTTGTTGATACTCATGGAAGATCTGCCCTTTCCTAAACAGAAACGGGGGAGTGAATTAGGGTGTGGAGGACAGAGAGGGAATGGGAGAGGGACCAGGAGGAGAGAAGGAAGGGAAGACTCCCACCAGGAAGGAAAATACATAAATAAATTTGAAATAAAAAAATTAGTGAACAAATAAACAAGATTGTTTTTTTACAATAGTTAAGTGATGAAAGGAAATCAACTAGTGCCATAGCAGAAGCCCCTAAATAGAGAACAACATTATTCAATTGCGAGATGCTTTTTGTATATTTGCATCTGCTCTGAGGTAGAAGGTGGAAGGGGCTGTGTTGCACACTGCCCTCTGCCCATTTGTACCGTTCCAGACCAATAGCCTTTATATGGAATGGCCAGGAGGGCTTTTAAAAATACATCTGAATCTGCACTGATAAATTAACAAGTGTGTACACAGACCCCAATGTCATTTAAACTGAAAGTCTGGACCAGATAGAGATCCGAGATCCCCATCTGGCCTGAACTCTAAAGCTATTTAGGAGACTTTGGTCTGCCAGGAAACCCTTGAGAAAAGAAAGCCCGTATTCTCCTCAATGCCTCCACAGGTCAGGAGCACAGGGTGGCTCATTTTCCTTGGCTACTTACTCATCCAGCTCCAAATCCGAGGGGGCCCCTGTCACTACCGCACTGTCTGAAATACGTGTTCTGTGTGGCACATTGCACAGACTTGATAGAGAAACTATGAACTAACAGCACGCTTGTATCACAGAGAGAATGGTTGCCTAGGTCCCTGTCCTCACACGGTTCCCCACATTTCTCCAAAGCTCCTTGAAAACAGGAAATCACCCAAAGCCTGTTCAGAGTCCTAGAATAATTTATTTGCCTTTCTGGAAATAGACCCTTCTTCCCTGAAGACAGTGCCCATAATCTGCCATGATGATGCTTTGTACAAACGATTGTGGTAGAAATAAATTTAGCCTTATAAAATGTGCTCATTAGAACTCCTTTTTATGCAGAGGTGATTCTACAACATTTTATGTACCTTCTCATTGCTTTTATGGGACAACTAGATTAGATACTGCTCTTTACTTCTGAGCCCACAGAGTACTTCAAAGTCTAGTTGTATTTTGTGTCTAAAATGTGACAGAAGCCTTTTTATAGTCCCACATATACCTCAAGACACACAAAAAAATACCTAGAGTTGTTCCTGTGGGGCTTTTTCCTCAACAATATTTAGACTAGGTGACATAAAAATATCCATTTTAATTCGACATGCCTGGAATTGATGTTCCAAAGAAAATATTAAAATGACTCTATACTCATTCCGAAACTCAAAGATAAACAGAAACAGCTGCCTAATGTCTCAAAAGCCAGTCTGAGATTCATTTCAATTACCCAACAAAAGGTACCTCAGGTGTACCACCGCATTTTCAAGCTAAATTTTATGCCTATTAGAGATAAGCCTTGCGGCAAGCATGAAGTTCTTCTAGTTGTTAATGCTTTTATGTCTGACAGCATTTTCCTAATTCCCTGTTTAATTTTATTTCGCCTTCTATAGATAGCCATAAAGTGTGCAGAAATAGCAATTTATATGGCATTTTGCACCTGTGGTGAGGTCAGTTTGAAAAATGTCTTAAAGAGATTTTCCCCCAAATTTCTTGCTCTTTTTTTCCCCCAACCAGACAGACAAAAAGAAAAGAAATACAACCTGATCACTTTAATTCTTCTATTCAAATCTACATAAAGCAAGCCAGCTTACTCCTGAGTTCAAGAAGTACTTATACAGGGAAGTAATAAAAAAAATAGAAAGAGAAAGTTAAAACTCCTTCCACAATTCCCAACTCCTTTCACACACCTGCCAGTGGCAACACTACCATGACCCTCAATGGCATATATAAACATGAGCTTTCGAGGTACGTATTATGTTCTCTTCATTGAAGTCAGCAATCTTTATGACACCAAGCCAACGTACCTTAAGCAAACTCCCTGCCCCCTCTCCAAACTTTGACAGTGTAAAGACAATCCCTATTTCTATACACTACACACATGCATGGAGCTACATGTGGTCCTGTGTCCTGACCGTCTCACCCATTGGCACCTCACGTGGTCCTATGCTCTGACCTTCTCACTGATGCCATCAAGTATCCTTGTCACCTCATGTGGTCCTGCGTTCTGACCTTCAAATGGCCCCCTTCAACAGAATTGATTGACAGCCCAGCTGAGGGGCAAAGGAAAACCGCATTTGGATATTTCCCTGAAAGAAATTGTATTTAACAGAGAAAACCAACTATATAAAAAAAATGAAAGCACTTTGCATATTTTTAGCAGATGGCGAATCTAGAAAATTTAAATAACAGACACAAAAGGCAGAAGCACATGGAAAATATGGGGGAAACATAAATGCTTTACCATTAATGTACCTTGTAAGCTGTAGAATAATGGATTAAGGGAGACGATAAACTACTTCCTTTTGCCGGGTGTTGGTGGTGCACGCCTTTAATCCCAGCACTCGAGAGGCAGAGGCAGGTGGATCTCTGTGAGTTCAGGCCAGGCTGGACCGACAGCCTCCAAAACAGAGAAACCCTATCTCGTAAAACCAAAAAAAAAAAAAAAAACTACCTTCTATTCCTTTTTTTAATTAATGTATTTTTGCATTAGTTCCACCTTCCTCCTCTCCTCCTGCTTCCTCTACTTCCCCACACGTACCTCTCATCTGCTTCTTGGAGAGGGTAAGACCTCCCCTAGGAAGTCTACTAAGTCTGTTCTATTATCTCATTGAGGCAGAACCAAGGCACCTCTCCACCCCCACACCTCTTGTCTAGGCTGAGCAAGGTATCTCTCCATATAGAATGGGCTCCTCTAAGTCAGTTTGTGCATAGTGTTAGATCTTGGACCCACTACCAACGGCCTCATATATTGTCCCAGCTGCATCATTGTCACCTATATAAGGGAACCTATGCAGGTTCCCCATTTGTCAAACCAGAGTCAGTGATCTCTCACTAGCTCAGGTCAGCTAAATCTGTGGGTTTCCCCTTCATGGTCTTGACTCCTTTGTTCATATTATCGCTCCTCCCTCACTTCCATTGTACTCCCGAAGTCCTGCCAATGGTTAGCTGTGGATTTCTTCATCTGCTTCCATCTGGATAAACTACTTTCCTAATAATATTTGACCCAAATAACTCTTGAGATGTGTGCATCCATTGGTCCCATCTACAACTTACTATTTTGAATAAACCAACTTATATTTTCATTTTTGAATCTCATCCCCACATTCATAACTATTTCATGTTACCATATACATGAATACTGTTTCTATAAGCAAACAACCTATTCAGCAAACAACTTTCCTCCCACCACTGGGATACCAGTCAGACATCTAGATATGCATACGTGCAGGTTAGTTCGCATAGGGCATCTCAATGCTCTTTCACAGCAGAGTGCTTCTTACTTTAGCCAAGAAATCCTAAGCAGAAAAGTCAAGAAACTATAGAATTTTCTCCTGGGCATAAAAGCCACTATATCTTCACTGGTGGCATTTTCCTTCTCTACTTTTGTTATTTTCTGATCAACAAACTGAAATTTGTAGTCAGAAAATGTTATGAAACGGGCTAGAAAGATGGCTTGTAGACTAAAAGTTATACCGACCCTGCAGAGGACCCAAGTTGAAGAAGCAGAGCCCACATGGGGTAGCTCACAACAGCCAGTAATTACAGCTCCAGGAAATCCAATTCTCTCTTCTGGCACCCTTTGTCAATTGTAGTTACATGTGCATACCCTTACACAGACGAACATGTGTGCCACATAACCAAATAACAAATAAGGGGCTATGGAGATGGCTCAGTAGTTAAAAACACATACTGTTCTTCCAGAGGACTTGTGTTCAAGTCTCATCCCCCACATTAGGTGGCTCACAACCTTCTATAACTCCAGCTATTGGGGCATTGGCCATCGCTGGCCTCTGTGGACACCCAAACTCCTGTGCATATACCCACATACAGATATTGAAGGAGGGGTTTAAATGAGTACACCAGACCCAAGGTAAGTCATAAGTAGGTGTTTTACTGGGTAAGAACTTACACATTTAAGAGTAAGTAATCGCTGCAGCCTCCCTGCTGCAGAAGATACAGTCTCTGCCCTTCTGATGCTCTCCATGACCAAAGAGAGAGTGCCCCTGGAGCTCCTGTGCCTTAAAAGGGTCACATCTGCACCTGAAACTACGCCCAAAGGATGTGGTCACTCCTACAAGTTCACTGACAGGGCAACATGCCACTACAAGATATAACCACACATATGTGCACACACATGAGCACACAAACACACCACACACACACACACACACACACGGGGGGGGGATTTAAAATAATAGATTTTATAATTTAAAAAATAAAATTTTCAAAATAAGGTGTTTTCTATCTCAAAGAATAACCTTAAATTTCAAGTTTGTGAGAACAAGAAAAACATGACTGACTTTCCATGCCCCCTATAGACCAACTCAGACCAAAAAGTAGTTTTTGTTTTCTGTTTGTTTTTTTTTTAGATTTATTTATTTATTATGTATACAATATTCTGCCTACATGTATGCCTGCACGACAGAAGAGGGCACCAGATCTCATTACAGATGGCTATGAGCCACCATGTGGTTGCTGGGAATTGAGCTCAGGACCTCTAAAAGAACAGTCTCTGCTTTTAACCTCCGAGCCATCTCTCTAACCCCTACCCCCCAAAAAAGCAGTTTTTCTTATACCTGAAAGAAATGAACCTTTCCTTGTGTACCTACCAAAGTCTTTCTGTTTGACAATTCACATTTTGCTTTCTATATAGATGATGAGGTCATAGTCTCAAGCAGCTTTTCAATCCTAGTCTGCCCAAGTCACATCTTAAAATTAGAACGTTGTTTTCTGGACCCCAGATTTGTTCACTTATGTATCCTTTCTACACTATTAACCTACACTGTATCTCTTTTGTAATCATGTCTGCCTGAAAAGAAGCTCAAAATAACTTAAGTTGAACTGTGTCTTCCGTCACACCAGAACTAGTATCTTAAAATAAGGGCTACTCACCAGGTTATCATCCAGCAAGTCAGCTGTCTGGAATTATCTTTAATTTGTATTAATAAACCCATGCTTCTTCATCTTTTCATTCATTCATGCATTCAACAATACAGCCTGTGAATTATGTGCAACATATTGTTCTAGGTGTTCAGGATACCTACTCCACAAAAGACAGAATAATTCTTGCCTTTTGTAGACAGACAGGCAGAAAGGGCACACCGTATGTGAGTGAGGTGTGTGCTGACTTAGAAGGTGGTCAGTACTTTAACAACAGAAACAGAAAAGGCTGGGCCAAGAACGCAGCAGGACGAGGCGTTGGGGGTAGAAGAATTTGGAGCTACCTGGAGGAAACAAAGCAGTTTTCTAGGGAGAATTCTAAAAGGAAATAATTCCAGGCAGAAAGCCAGAGCAGTCCCTAAGGCAGTGAAAAGCCTGACGCGTGGGGGGGGGAGAAAAGATGGCAAAATAACTTGAGTGAAGGGGTAAGAGAAGAGGGCCAGGCAAAAAGGAAGGTCAGACTTGGACTCAAAGGCCTAAAGATTTACATCACTGTTTCCTTGAAGCACGTGACTCTTCTGCACATCTCGGGGATAATATCTCCTCATCTTGACAATTTCTTACTGGAATAAGTTCCTATTCCGTGGAACTAGCATAATTGTATGATTTCATTCCAGTTAATGTTTCCAGGTATAAATTCCAGTTTGTGACTGATATTGAAAAACAACTTTAAAAATAGTACAAACATTCCATTATCCATTCAATTTGAAACGGACTTTTTTAAAGAATTTTTCTGTGTTCATTCATGGGTAAAATAATGTTTCTCTAAAATAGTTACTGTGTTGAGAGAAGATGCGTTACTTTGTGTCAAACATTTCTCCAAGAATTAGGTACTAAAATGTCATCACATCCAGCACCGGGAAATGTCTTCTAAAAATATAATTCAAGCTAGGCATGGTGATGCTCCCCTTCAGCCCCAACTAAGGGAAGGCAGATCTCTGCCAGCCTGGTCTACATAGTGATTTTTTTTTCAGATCAGCAAGGGATACATAGCGTCTAAAAAAGCCAAATAAACAAATGAATTAATGAATGAGCAAGTAAACAATTCAGTTGACAGCTGCAGAGGAAGGGCAGGATCACACTGAGCATAGATTGAGGAAAGGAGACCTCAAAGCCCACCCCTACAGTGACACACTTCCTCCAACAAGGCCACACCTACTCCAACAAAGCCACACCTCCTAACAATGCCACTCCCTTCGGGGGCCACTCTCCTTCAAACCACCACACTTACACCCCAAGAATGGAATCCAGGAAACTACAGACAATATAGATCCCCACATCCATCTTATATTCTCTTATGCAGATATATCTATGATAAGATCTAGTTTATAAATTAAGCATAGTACAACATGTGCAGCAATAACAAAATAATTATAGCAATATATTCACATGAAAGGTGTGAATGATCTCTCTCTCTCTTTCTCTCCATTGAATATTTTGATATTTTTAGACTGTTGTTGATTGTAGAGAACAAAATCCTTGGAGAAAGGAGGAAGGATACAATGGATTAAGAGAAGGACAAAATGAGAATGTAAAACAGGGAGTCTTACTCAAATGTAGGGTCTTGGTTATGACGTGTAAGCTGAAACCTAGAAAACAAATAAGAACTATGGAAACAGTGGGGAAAGCAGAGAAGGGAAAAGGGCAGAGTTCCCTTTGCGCAGCAAAGCTCTGTGAGGAGTTAAATGTAGCCCTGGCCAGGAAGAGGAAAGACGTCATTTGAGACAAGTCAACAAACAGTTGTGCTGCTACCCTGGAAGCAATAGGAAAACAATGACAGGTTATAAAGAATGCATGTTTGTTTTGTCATATCATATTTTTGGTTTTAAAAAATCAAAGTGATAATAATACAGAAAAATAAATCCCAAGATCCCACTGCTTTTTTACCATTGAATTCGGCATTTGAAAAAATCCAGACAAAAGTTTCCTGATTTTGACTTCGTAGTAGAGTTGACCAACTTCTGAAGGGAAGATTTTTAAAGAGCTGAGTGTGATTTATTGGGAGAAGACATGAATGCTAATTCATTTGACTCTCTTGCCTTGTTTAATCACATATGTTAACTTGTCATATAAATATTACATGTTATCTGTGCCAAAATAATGTGTAACATCTTACAGAGCAAGGCAAACGATATTTGGCAAATGCAGTTATTAAACCCTTCAGCCACACTGGCCGTGCCTGACTAGTGAGGGTCACCTGCACTGAGATGGACTGTCCCTGGGTGGAGAACCAAAATAGCTCCTGGTACTGAGAGCAGCTGCTGGTCAGTAGACAGCAAGAAAAACGGGAGTGTGGGTCCTACAAGCGACTTCTCTCAGCATTCTAAATGAGTTTGGAAACAGATTCAGCCATAGAGACGCCTGCTGAAAGCTCAGCCCAATAGACACCTAGACCTGTCTTGTGGGACCCTCAGTAGAGAGCCCCACTGACCTCACAGAGACTTACAACCATACCCAAAAAAATGAGAAAAACACTGATTGTTTTGAGTTAATGTCTCTGATGATTAGTCACACACAACAACAGCAACAAAAAATGAGGCATTAGTTTTTAAGTGTTTTCATTTCTATGTGTCTGTTAAGATTGCTCATATCTTTAAAAGGAACGAGCTTTAGTTTGTTTGGGCAGCTACAACAAAGTGTACTTAACTGAGGGGCTTTTGAACCACACACTTTATTTCTGACCATCTACTGAATGCAGGCATCTGAGGTCAGGGTGCTGGCATGCCTATTTGCTGGGTCCCATGTGATAACCGACTTATCCTTTCATAGCAACAGAAGAGGACAGGAGACTTTCTGGGACTCTTTTATTATGTGAAGACGCTAATCTCATCCACGGGCCCCTTCACCTTTAATTCTCTCCCAGCAGCCCCACCTCTTAAATACCATTACACAGGAAGGTGGGGGTTGCAGCATGTGAATTGGGGGCCAGAGGCAGAGGATCTCAGTTAGAGCAACACACTATGATGATTAATGTAGCTTTCTATTGTGGAAGCTCATGCGGTGTCAGGGCCGCACTGTGAGCACCATTTAGTCCACTGTATCGCCTTTTAAATGTTATGATCATCTGAACCAAAACAGAAATTAAGGCCAGAAAAATGGATGACATTGCTCCAGACCGTACTCTCACGGTTTGACCTCATTTGCCACCGTCCCTTACTTAGTGTTTCAGGAAAGAGTCGCCGCTTCTACAAACTAACGGTAAACATTATGGGAAGGCAAAAGCCTGTGCCGAAAAATGACTGTCTCCTAGCAGCAGGTGGTCTGATGGGAAGAAAGCATCTTTATCTTGACCCTTGCTTAGCTTTGACTAATCAGAACTGACATTTGACTGTACACAAGGCTAGCTAACATTCTTAACCCTTCATCCATCTCCAGGTCCTGTTGTCTGGTTACTTTCTGCTTCCCCTTCCTTAGAATGCAAAAAGAATGAATGAAGCAACCTCTCAAATACTTACATTTCAAACCAATACATGTCATTAACGATGTCTGAAGAGTCTGAGAAAAAAAACTATAATAGGGATATCAGCTGCTGCAACCAGGCCCAAATGTTGATAGCTTAACATCCTTAAGTTGTCTCCATCACTCCTGTCATGATTTCTGTTCAGGTTTGCAGAATGATGTGAGGCTCCATCCAGGTTTTCTGGAACCCATTTCCTGTCCTTTAATGATGCCACTGACATCTGTTGTTCCAAATTTTCATCTTTGTCCTCTGAAGATATGGGAGGAAATTCACTTGTAATTTATTTGCCTGTGTGCATTCATGAATATGCTTATTACATATGTGTCCATGTGTGAAGTGAGGTGTATATATATATATATATATATATATATATATATATATATATTCCAGAGATCAGCATTATGTATCTTCCTCTGTTACTTCACATTCTTTTTGAGATGAAGTATCTCCCTGAGCCTGATTTGTCTAGACTTACTATTCATAGATTCTCTCATTTATACCTCCCGAGCACTGAGATTAGAGATATGTCCCTGGAAGTTTTACAGGGATTCTATGGGATTAGATTCAAGTCCCCATCCTTGTATAGGGTGGCAAGCAATTTACCAACTGAACCACCTCCTCAGCCCCCACAGGAAATGCATTTTTATCAAGAATGATACATACCACCTTCACTAACTTTCACCAGAAAGAAATATTCATGTACCCCCACCCAAATACACAGGAATTTTAACCTGGCAGTGTGCCTAGAAAGAAATAATTATGGAAAATGGCGAGTCTTAGCACTGTCAGTTGAGGGATGATCCATAAATTTGGGTAGTCAATTTGCCTTTTTCATGAATTAAAGGTATGTATTTCTGCACAGCAATGTACTCAGAAATTCAGCTAATGGACTCTATGTGGTCAAAACTGAAAACAGGCACAACAGACTTATCTTGCTTCTGCTCCATGAGAGTTGACTGAGCAACATAGGCTGTAGTCATTTGAAGGTTTCTTGTTCATGTGTCTGTCACCTGATGCAGGCCATTAGTGAAAACCTCAGCTGAGGCTGGTGACCCTCATGTGGCCTCCACTTCTTTATGATATGGTGGCATCAGGCAATCAGATTTCTGGTGTGGCACCTCAGAATAACAAAAACAACGCACTAACTAGACCGGCAGATGCTATGAGGGCATTCCTGACACAGCCTCAGTCATTTCTGCCATAGTCCCTGACTTAAAAGCTGACTCAAATTCAAGGAGAAAGGACCTAGATTCACATTTCAGTGAGAGAATACTGAGTCACAGGCAAATGACCATATGGAGTGAATGATATTACGGTGTCTCATTTGGGAAATTATGATCTCCCACATAGGTCAATTTAGACTAACTGGATTTCCCTGTGTGGAATGCTTTGTGCTTTGTAGAAGAATGGGCAGCAAACCATGGACCTGTGCCTGTTTCTATAAACAACATTTTATTGAAATACAGCCATGCCTATTCATTAGCAAAGTTGCATAGCTCCAAAAGAGACCATATGTCCTGAAAAGGCAACATTATTAATTCTCAAGCCTGGGCAGTTTGCTAACTCTGTAATGGAATATTGATTAAGGATGTGGATGCCATACTAGACTACTAGATTTAAAATGTCCTTTTTGAGACAGGCTCACATGTGTTCCAGGAAATTCTGACCCTCCTACCGCTACCTCTTAAGTTCTGAGATTATAGCCTGTACCACCACACCTGCTTTATATAGTGCTGGGTGTTGAGTCCATTGCTTTAAGCTTCCTTGGGAACACTTCCAACTGAGATCCATCCTCAGCCCTACTTATGTGGTTTAGAACAAACCCTAGACATTTCTAGACTGCCATTTTCCAGCCACTGTAACTAAGAAAACAATAAAGTCTGACATGCAGTTGTGAGCACCAAGCAAAATAATCCACTAAAAAGGAACAATAAGCAATCTCAAATGCTAATTTCCATCAATATTGACTTTAAATATCAGCTACATCAACTGCTAAATGAGTTATATGCTTGTATCCAACATCTTACTTCCTACAGTTTTCAGTATATCTAGTGAAGCAAGAAGCCCAATTCATTTTTATCCATATAATTGGGAATTCCTTCCTTCAGCTGGCTTGTAATCTGTCTCTCAAAGCTCAACTCTGGTAACATTTCCAAAGTTCTATAAAAACAACTATTCCATCTCTTCAAATACATGACAAGTCTTCTCTGGATTCTAGCCACATAGCTTCTGTTCCTTCCATCCTCTCTCATGAGAATCCCCTTCCCTTTGAAGACAATTCTCTTCAAAAGTCATTTCCCCAGGAATCAGCAAAAACGTCTCAGTCCTGCACAAAGAGCCCAGCTTGAGCCCTAAACTCTCTGTACTCTACTAGTGCCACAGATCTTGACTTCTCCTGTCCTAGAAGAGTTTTTCTGATGCGTCAGTAGGCTGGTTGTTTTTGTCTATGTCATTGTCATTATTGTTTGTTTTTGTTTTCTTTCTTATATCCTGGAGTAGCACATTATATTTACACCTTTATGTTTAATTTTACACTCTAGCCTCTTCAGATTTTTCCAGATACTGTGACTAGTGTTTAGAACTTTAACTGCCCCTGCCAGCCTTATACCACCACACATATTTCAGATGACTCAGTCCAAGTCACTACTCACTTTCTTAAAGATCTTTGTATGGGATTGAGGCCTCCTGGGATTTTTCCCTAGGCTGTTTGGAGTGTTGGTTGGTGTTCTCCTTGTTCAGCTCATGTTTGGGAGGACATGGCAGTAAGACATTACAGGTATAGCTTCTGGTGTTACTAGGAAAAATAATCTCGAAGCAGTATCCCTGATTCTC
The DNA here is from genome assembly GCF_017639785.1 of Mesocricetus auratus. Taxonomy (NCBI): domain Eukaryota; kingdom Metazoa; phylum Chordata; class Mammalia; order Rodentia; family Cricetidae; genus Mesocricetus; species Mesocricetus auratus. Next base: position 15,012,801 of record NW_024429185.1, read on the forward strand.
TGGCTCTTACAATATTTCTACCTCCTCTTCTGCAATGTTCCCTGAGCCTTAGGTGTGTGAGTGTTTTGTAGATCTATCCATTGAGACTGAGCTTCACAACTCTGTATAGTAATTGGTTGTGGATTTCTATAATAGTCTCTCTGTCTGTTGCAAAGAGAAGTTTCCTTGATGAGTGGTGAAAACTACAGTTATATGTGAGCATGGAGACACATGTTTATATATTGCAGTTAGATGTTGGCTTAGCAAATTAGCAGTTATAGATTCTCCTCCAGTCATGTTAGCAAATAACATAAACCATGAGATTATCTCTAATCTTTAATTTTTGTCTTGCAGAGAAAATTGGTGAAAGTATACCTTTGTGAAGCCGATATTTATGTATTGGGAGCTAAATTATTTTATAGCATACTATGTTAGGTTAGTCCGTGACTATGTATCTGTTCACATGACTTGTCATGGTGAAGTACAATACAACCAGTTAAGTGAAGTATAAAATCTAAGTACATGTATTTCCTGAATTCACATCATGCACCAGTCATGTGTGCCTAAGAAAAGACTGATAGTGAGTGGGAATGAGAATGCAACACTAATTTTAAAATTAACCCTACTGCAAGTATCGGAATCCAGATTCAACATGCAGCACGGATAGGTTTGTATTGCATCACAGACTTCAATGTTTTGAAAATTCCACCTTTATAAATTCAATTTTTAAATCCTAGTAATATATTTTTAAATGATTTGATAAAATCATCAAAGCAAGTATCTATTAAAAAAGGTATCTAAGCATTAAATTCTGGTTCAATGTAATAATTTTGATGAGAATCTTCCAGGATGAAACAAATGCCAAGACACCATCTATAAAGATAGTTTTTAGGGAACTAAGGGTTTTTGTTGTTGTTCTATGCATTTGTGAATCTAGATTTTAATTTTTTCTCTTGGTTAGCCACCTGCAACAGAAACTATTCAGCTGAGACCTTAGGAGAACTGTAGGAGGCTGGTGAGATGGCTCTGTGTTTAACAACAGTTGCTGCAGGCTAGAGGGAAGACTCAGAGGTCCTGAGTTCAATTCCCAACAAATACGTGGTGGCTCACAACTATCCATAATGAGATCTGGTGCCCTCTTTTGGATTGTAGGCATACATGCAAATAAATAAATCTTTAACAACAACAACCAAAAAAAAAACCAATACAGGCATCACATCTAAGAAAAAATAAAGTAAGATAAAATAAAGACAAACAAACCAGAAAAGGCTAACAGAATCTTCAGGTCTCCACAGATACTCATGTACACACACACACACACACACACACACACACACACACACACACACAGTTTAAAAATAAAGTATTCTCTTAAAAAAGAGATTTTGTAAATGTTTCTTTAATTATATTAATTCATTTTTGGTGAAATTTATCCTTACCTTTTGTTTTATTTTCTCCTTTTAGGTTTGGATGTGTGGAGGAGAAATGTTTGACGTTCCATGTTCTAGAGTCGGTCATATCTACAGGAAGTATGTCCCTTACAAAGTTCCATCTGGGACCATCCTGGCAAGAGTGAGTAACTGGGCATCAGAAGAGTCTGGGCACACCGGGCCTAATTCCTGTAGGCGGTTACTCAACCAAATCACGGCTGTCAATGGTTCCTGTTTCTCTGCTTTACCTCCATTGCTTACATAAATAGTAACTGGGATGGATTTTTTCCATGTACCACAGCACCTTCACATGCGTTATATTTAATATTAACCGTTACCTTCTGCTAATCCTTGTTAGCGGTTTTAAGTATCAGTTGGGTCAGCCACCAGTCCAGGCTACGTGCTTGTCTCCAGTGTAATCTACTGCAGGTTTCAAGAGCCTAGAGAGATGACTTGCTCATGAACACATGAATGACCAACAGTAGTAGTGTGGAACCAGTCCTCCCCCAACGTGGAGCATAATTAGTCACATAAAGTCAGGAGTAAAAGAGATGGGGAAGCAGATGCTCAAACTCAAGTTTCTCCTCCTTTAGAACAAGAGTTAACACTAGATATAGATTTAGACCATCCTCAAATTTCCCATAATTAACCAAGTCTAGTTTTGTTTCATTTTTGTTTCGTTTTGTTTAGAATGAAATTTTCCTTGCAGATCAAATGCAAGGACACGTTTATCATCTGCCTTTTAGAAGTTTCCATGCCTGTTTGGGAAGATATAAAAATCACAAACCTTCTCCAGACAGCCCTAACGATGTCTCTGTCCTCCATGTTACTTTCTTCTAGGTTGCGAATGTTCTCCTCACATTACATATGTGCTACAAATCTAAGAGCCTGGTGTATTCCAGATGTATTGGTGCTATGATCCCCTAGGGATCTAACTTTGAGTTATTTGCTGTAATTTCTTTACTAAAATGCAAAGCAAGTCCACTTGAGTATTTTCTACACAATTCAATATACAATTCAAACTGAAATTACCACGTTTTGTAAAGCATAATAATGGTTATTATTATTATGAACTACTTTACTAGGATTCATTCACATATCAGTCTCACAAAGGCAGAGCTTTGGGTCTCTTATTTTACATTATGCCATCATCTAAAGTATAGCTTAGAGAACACTCAGTTAACTTATTGAAGAGTTTAATTAATTAGCCTCCTCAAGGACAAAACATAGGTTCAAGTTGTTAATAAAACTTAAGACATTTTAATGAACTTTAATAAAATTATCATCCTTAGTAAATCCCTTCAGGCTCCCGTTCCTCCTCCCTTGCTTTGTAAGGCTGTCAAAAGTGTTCATGTTTTTTCTCTACCCACACCCAAGGTCCTTTTAAAAGTAGTGAGACATTCTGGAATGAAATTACATTGCACATTCCTTAACAGGAAATCATCAGAGTAAGCTATTAATAATGCGCTGCACTAAATACGTGTTTAAAAACAGTGTTTGGGGAGAAACAGTCATGAAATCATAAACGGATGAAAGTGCTACATTTTGGATAAAGAAACACACTCTAATTTAGTCAAAGGACTTAATGCATATGAATGAGGAAGCAACACAAATTCACAGGAAGGTTAAAGAGTAAACAAATTCAAGCACACATTACAAATCAGCCATGTGGATATCATTGTAGGGCAAAAATCCTAAAGATAATGAATGGTGTCTTGTCGTTTGTCTACTTTCTGTCACTCATTCATTGATGGGTGGATGGTGCCCGTGGCCAGCTCATGGTGCAAAAGATGAGTGAGGAAAGTAATGTTGATCCAAAAAGAGGTTGCTTGCAAAAAAAATAAAACAGCTCATATATTTTGGGAGAGAAATGAGGCACTTTGTCAAAACCTGTCAAATGTGGGGAAACTAGGGCTGGCACATAAAACATCCAGGAAAAAGTGAATATTCATTCAAATGAAAGGAGTCCATAACTCTGAATTTTAATCTTTTCCACTTAAATTTTACTTGAGGGCTCATTTTAGGTTTTTTTTTTCCTAAACTGCTAGAGCAATCAGAAAGTCATAAATATTGAGGCTCAGATGTCACTCTCGGGAACATTTTATGATCTTCTGAAGTATATTAAAATGAAAAACAATTCTGATATTTTGTGGGAGAGACTCAACTACTTTGCCACACTCTGCTAGGACTAAACCATCAAAAAAGGATGAGAAATGTAGAGTCACATCCCGTTGTGAATATTTTAATCTCCCTGGCCTCCTTAGGAAATGGAGATGAAGCTGGCAACGTGACCCCAAAGGCTTGTTTATGTACTTTACAAAGCTCATTTAATCCCATGAAAATGTGTACTTTTCATTTACGGACTTATGAAACTGATGATTCCAGCTGCTTCCAAATACACAGAGGTGTAAACACATGCTCACGCACGCATGCATACACGTGCACGTGCACATGCACACACACACACACACACACACACACACACACGCTCAAGTCCTGTAGTCAATACACTAGTGTATATTATTAGAAACAAATCCAAATAACCTTATTCAGTACTTTCTCTTTAGCATCAGCCTCTGACAAGAGGACATGACACAAGTTACCCATCTGTGAAACACATCATAACAATTGATTCCCCACATTTGCTGGGAACACGTGTCTAAACATCAGAAGGAGGGGCGGTAGCATTATTACAGTTATGAGCTTCAGACCTTGCAAATCCAACGCTTAAAAGGAGAATATTAAGGATACCTCAGTTCGATTAACGGATTTCTTTTTTTTTTTAAGTTTGAGTTTTTTATTCAAACCATCTCCTCTTACAAGCGAAGAGATGCTGGAAGGTCGGCCACCATTTGATACAAGGAAAGATGAGCTTAGTGGACCATGCACTTTCGTGGTTCACACACAGAGTAATGGTCCAAACCAGTGCTGTGGTCCCTTGTTGCCTGGGAGAAGGTCTAGGTTCCCTTTACTCATCTTCATAGCCACCCAGAGGGTTGTGGAAGAGGGTGTGGTTACCATCTCCCCAGAGGAAGAGCTTGGTCCTAATGTGGAGACAGGGGTAGGCGACGATCATAGGGTCTCTAGGGCTCTGTGTCGCCACTTCAAGAAGAGGTTGAGCATGCTCACTTGCACCCCGGGAACTCCACGAAGTAGGTGAGGGCCTTCCACATAGGAGCTGAATCCTCCTCGCCGTGGGTGTCACTCAACATGGGCCGCCCCACCCGTGGGAGAGCCCAGCCCAGCACCCAGAGGCCCCAGATGCACATACTGCTGCCACCATCTTGGAACTCAATTAACAGATTTCTAAAAACAGCATTTTAAAATTCAGAACCAGTGACCAGAGTCAGTGAATTGAGAAAAAATAAGAATCATGAAGCCGCGTTTACTCGATCTCGCAATACAGGTTGTATGCATTCAAACAGAGTTCTCTCTTCCTGCGGAGTTCAAGAATTAACCTCCCTGTGTCATTTCCTCAAAATGGAAAAACCTGGGACATGGTGACATACCATTCAGTTTCCTATGGAAATCAGAGGGTTTGCTTGGCATTCAAAACCTGTTTATGTTTCTGAGTCGACTTGGGACCTAATGTCAGCACACTGGAGCGCAACCGCGGCATCTTCTGCCAGGAGTAAATAGCAGTCCCTGGAGAGAGGATGACCCTCTCCACAGTGATGGAGAATGGAAGACTCAAGTGGTGTGACGACCATCGTCTCCTCCAGATCGGCGGTGGCTGTGGTTCGACACAGGAAGGGCAATTAGCCGCAGAGGTGGGCTGGAAAATGCTTCGCCCCACTAGAAGTCGCTGAGTAACAGATGGGCAGCAGGATCCCAAGTCCGATGATGTTTCTTTCGGACAAACACTCTGCTAAAGCAGCAGCAATGACTAGCACCTTGGGGGACTGTGGGAAGGGACTCAGACCCTCTTGTAGCTGCCAGTGTGTTCTGAGATCTTCAAAGCCATTGGGTTTGTAAGGGGTACCCTGAGAGTAAAGACGTGAAAAGAATGGCCGTCAACCCATGGCAAACCACCCAACGGACTATAGCATAATAGCAGCATCATGGCCCTGGGATCCACCTGTCTCCTCACACCTAGTCCTGGGATTGCCAGAATGCACTGCCGTGCCTGGCATTTTAGGTGGGTGGGGGGATCAAACTCAGGCAGGCCCTTGGACTTGGACAGCCAACATTTTACCAACTGAACCATCTCCTTAGCACCAACACTAGCAACAACCCCTGTCCTAAGTCTGTAAGTCCCAGCAGGGCATGTCAGTCAGGACTTCATACCCCAACATTTTACCTTTGACATGCCAGGAATTTATTCTTAATTCTAAAATTTCATCTTGACTTTAATGATAGCTATTCAAGAATGGGGGGATTTATATTTTTTACAGGTTTCAGGATAAAAAGATAAAATCAAAGAAGTGAAATCTGGTAAAGGTTGTGTTTTCTGGGATGTTCCATAGTCCTGAGAAATGGCAACTCACAGCAAAAAGGACAGACATTAAATGCCACATGAGTAGACTTGGGATTGTGAACCAAGGTCTGTGCCCAAGGCATGCCCTGAAACATCCCTCCCTTTGCAGAAGATTTGGCATAAAAAGCATCTATGAACTTCATGCCAGCAAAAGCGGGAAGGAGCAGGCACAAGGTTATATCAGATTGCATCTGAGACCAGTGAGGCTGACCCATGAGTTTGCAATGGAGGAAGACCCTGGAGGTCTCTGGACCACAAGGCCCATCCTCCTCTTTCACACTGTGAGGAGGAGCTGATAGTTTTTAAACAAGAAGGACTAGGGCTGGAGAGATGGCTCAGTGGTTAAGAGCACTGGCTAGCTACTCTTCCAGATGTCCTGAGCTCAATTCCCAGCAACCAGGTGATAGCTCATGACCATCTCTAATGAGATCTGATGCCCTCTTCTGGCCTGCAGGGATACATGCAGGCAGAACACTGTACATGTAATAAATAACCCCCCCAAAAAAAAGAAAAGAAAAGAAAACAGAAAGGACCAGAAGAAATGTGCACAGTATAAAAGGGAAATATCAGCCAGTATTGAAGGAGAATGAGAATTAAAAAATCAACATTACAAGTGAAAGAAAGCTGTAAAGACAATTTCTTAAAAGATTTGTATGTATTTTCTATACTGTGTCCCCCCAAAAAATGGTTCGGTTCAATGGACTGTGTGTGATGTTTCCCTCTTGGCGTGTGAGAGAAGATAGTATCAGCACAAAAACAGAGGGATGAGAAAGGGGAAAGAGGAGGTTGTGGATTTTGTATAGGTAAACCAATTCTGATGTGGGCTGTGGGGAGCACCAGGTCTAGAGAGACACATTTTGCCTAGACTCTGCACTTCTGCAAGAATGTGAGCTGTTCCCTTTAATGTCTCCTTTCTAGAAGAAAAAAGAAAAACTGCTGATTGCATGGGGCGCAACTCTAGGCTCTAGGGCTTTAAGCATAGAGCAAGCCAAACACAAAGCTTAACTTCTCTTACCTAGGACAGTTGGGTAGAGCGAAGATGGTTCATCTGTATGTCACCAGAATAGTGGCCACTAGACAGACAGAAGGGTGGAAACAGATTCATTAAATTCACTACAGGATGCAATCAGAATTTAACATAGTTGGATTATTTGGAAACTGTTTTCATGTATGTTATCACTGAACCTATGACTTAATAGAAGAGACAATATATGACAGTATAAAGGATAGATAGATAGAAATGGATAGATAGATAGATAGAAAATGGATAGATAGATAGATAGATAGATAGATAGATAGATAGATAGATGTATATACTTGATGTTAGTAGGTTATGGAATTTGAGGGAAGAGTGTTCTGTGTCAGGGAGGACTGCTTTGGTTGGTTGATTGGTTGGTTGGCTGGTTTTAAGACAAAGTCTTGTATAGCCCAGGCTGGCCTCAAACTCACTATACAGCCAAGGATGACCTTCAACTCCAGATCCTCCAGCCTCTGCCTCCTGCAGTCTCAGTTTTACAGGATTGTAGCACCAACCCTAGCCTAGCCTAGCTAGCAGATAGATTATGTTCAATGGTCTCACAAAACACATAAATACATGTTACATAGCAAGATCCTTGAAATTCCCGTACAGCTGCTATAAACCATAGGTATGGAGGGTAAATTTAAGGTCTGAAACAGACAGGCTACTTGACTGCCTCAGCTATGAAGTGTCTTTTTAATAGACTTCTAAAGATGCCTTTCTCCCAAGACACTCCCCCTGGGGATGTCCAAATCTGCTGATTTTAGGGAGTATCTTTAGGGAGTACAATACCCTTAAAATTCTTGAAGGGCCTTAAAATTGCTAGAGGTAGGGACAGTTGTACAGAGGGGGAAGAAAGGCCAGAGGAGTACTTCAGGGTAGAAGTCAGACCACCTCAAGCCAATTACTAGACATTTCTTTGTTGATCTTCGTATCAGTGATTCTTGTGTGAACTAGTTGAAAGGGAAACACATAAATAACTCACATCCGCAGCCTTCTCTTGTTTGTGTCGAAACACTGTATCTGTTGATGAAAAGCATTAACAAGCCCCAAAATGACTGGTTTGATATCTGAAAATAAAATCGCCAACAAGCCTGAAGAGTGGGATGATGGATGGGAAATCTCAGCTCCCACAAATTGACCTTTCTCCCTAATGGCTGTGCTGCAGTTTATTTTCATAACGATGCCGGGCAAATAAGAGCCAAGGTGTGACAACCCTGAACAGCAGTTCGTCCATGCTTCTTTCTACTGCTCTCCGAGCTGCAGCAGGGTCTGGGTGCTTTATCTGAACCATCAGGAAGGTCAGGGGCAGATCACAGGCTTCCTCCCAGAAAGCATCAAATGATAGATTCTTCCCCCAAGACTCGGCCTGTGTAAATGGTGAGCTCTGTTGTGAGACAGCAATCCCTCTGAAGATAATAACTATCCAAAATTCTCCCTTCCAATATAACAGAAAGGACAATAAGGCTGTCCAGTCCTGGTGGCAAGGACTACACATGATTCACACACTGCAACCTTGGGTCTTTCCTTTGGGTCATAATATAAAAACAGAATAGTCTCCAATAAAACAGTATCTTCTATTTAGACAGATTTTCTTATTTAAGGATTTCAAGCACTTTCCAGTAAATGTTTCAATTGTTCTCCATGATGTCTTCCCTTAAATTATAAATCTATGGGGAAATAATGATTCAATAAATCATTAAGATACAATGATTCCATTACATGCTATGAAGAAAATGTTACCTCGAGAAGGCTCAAAATTCTATCAATAAATATTTACCAGGCGCATACTGTGTTGAAGGCAGAAATGCATATGGCACCCTAGGTATCCTAAACCGATAACATTCCACTTTTCTATTGAGTTCACAGCATTTTTTTTGTAAAGTAACAGTACCTGGGTGACACCATTTCCCCACCCCCACACTGAAGACAAGTATACGGTAAGCAACCCTGGTAGAGACCTCCTCACCCTTTAGTTCTGCCCTCTTCTTGAACCCTAAATAACTGATGCTTGCCCAACACGAAAGGAAACAATGCTGACATGTGGAAATAAGAACCAGGAAAACATGAAACATGAATTACTTCCCCACAACTTGACTTTCAGCAGCTCCTAACTCCTAGGCCAAGGATGTCAGAATTGGAAGTGTCTATTCTCTTTGTTTGAATAACCAATGACAATAGAATAATACTTTCTCCTCTACATTGCTTCCTTTCCTTCTCTCCACAGCCTCCCAGATATCCATCTTCTTCCCTTTCTCACTAATTGTCATTGCATACGTCCGTGCATGTGTGTGTGTCTGTCTGTCTGTCTGTCTGTCTGTCTGTCTGTCTGTATCTGTGTGTGTGTCTGTGTGTGTGTCTGTGTGTGTCTGTGTGTGTCTGTGTGTGTCTGTGTGTGTCTGTGTGTCTGTGTGTGTCTGTGTGTGTATGTGTGTGTGCATGTGTGTCTGTGTGTATCTGTGTGTGTCTGTGTGTGTGTCTGTGTGTGTCTGTGTGTCTGTGTGTGTCTGCGTGTGTCTGTGTGTGTCTGTGTGTGTATGCCTGTGTATGTGTGTGTGTCTGTGTGTGTCTGTGTGTGCGCGCATGTGCACGTGTGTGTGTGTGTGTGTGTGTGTGTGTGTGTGTGTGTGTGTGTGTGTGTGTGTGTGTGTGTGTATCTGTTCAGCCTGTATGACATCCCTTGTGTATTTGTTCTCAGGGCTGACATTCTGTAACTAGATGATAACCAGCTGGCGCTCTCTTTCCTGGGGAATACCATCTCCCCCACTCCCTATTTTCCTCAGTTGCCTGTATATTTTGGGTAGGATTGAGGCCTCATTGTAGGTGCCTTGTCTGTGAACCTGTCACAGTGGCCACACCCTTTTGGGTGTGGCTTTAGGCTGAGGGAAGTGGAAAGAGGGAAGCTTGAGGTGCTGCGGCTTCTGCTTGTGTGCTCTTTCTGCTGGGTCAGCTGATCTGGTAAGAAGGGCAGAGAAGCGCTCCTGCGGTTCTTTGTATTTTTCCTCAGTAAACACTCATTTGTCATTTATTTTGGGTCTAGTGAAGGCGTTACATTCTCACCTTCATTTCTTAAACCTCATGGCTTTCCCCCATCCACTCTGGAATGTCCATTAGTGTCATTCTTCTTCAGCTCATGGTTCTCTACAGTTTTTTAAGCAATGTGGAGGTAAAGCATAGAATTTTCATACATAGATAGATCCTGAAAGCAAAGGTAAAATAGGGGACATGCACAGGCCCCTGTCATTTCATGTCATAAAAAAAATCTATGAAGTAAATACTTTATTTTAAAATTTCCTGATTTCCTACAACCTGTCAAAGCTATTCTGCAGTTTAGTTTCTTTCTATTTATTTGAGCCTCATATTTTTCCCACAAAGCTCTCAGGAATGCTATGTTCTTCTTAGCATTAATTAATCTGTTCATGTTGATTGTTTCAAATATTCCCTGATGCCAAGTTCAAGTTCGTCTACGACCTGTGCATCAACTATAAAGTGCTTACTAGTATGCAAAACAAAACAGGAATTGAGTCAAACAGTCTTTTAAGCTGTGGGAACAATGTTCAGCATTTGGGGGCCTAACACTAATGGCCAGAATTTTCTTTTACCTTTGTTTATACTCACTGGGATATTCTGTTGAATAAAGATAGTATTTAAGTTGTAGTGGTATATACTTAGGTAATCATTGGCTGGCATAGACAATGATTGCTTTGCCTTTGCCATTTCTAATGAAATTAAAGCATGCTCGTGTTCCATTTCGAGTTGTTTTCCAGTCTGTGTTGGTTCCTCTTGCTCCAACCAGAGCATTTTGGCACTCTGTGTTGTTATTTAGCATTTAGATAGCTTGCTTTCTTGAAAGCACTTAAAAAGCAAACTGCATGGTGAGCTGACTGGTAGGCTAGAGGGAGTTATAATTGTGGTTTTCATCATTATCCCCATTAGAAGTGAACATTTTCCTGCATTCTCAACTCCACTGGAGATTTGGAAAGAAGAAAGTTTGCTCAGATAAAATAGGTCCCTGCTGCTACAAAATTAAGCCAGTGAAATTTAAGCAAATAAAGTATTTCAGTACAGCACAGTCACAATAAGCAGATATGCAGTCCTCCACGACCAGAACTGGCTGCTTTACAGCTCTTGCTTCCAGGTCCCCAATCCTTCAAAAAGCCACAGGAGCACCTCAGGGGAAGGACTCGTTGTGTGGAATTAACCTCTTCCCTTGAGGCCTGTGGACGCGCAATTCCACACAAGCTTGAGGCTTGCCCTTCTTCATCTCCATCCCCATCAACTTGTTTCCAATGGTTTACTAGTTCATGGCAAGAATTCCATTTCCAACGTAAGTGTGTCTCCTTTTCAGGGAGGTAGAGCAGACAGTTGACCCTGAGTGATCCGTAAACTGAGAAATGGCCAAGCACTGGATGACGCAGTATCCAGATGAGTTCCATGAGCTAATTCTGAAAAGCAGTTTGCAAAAACAAAATTTCACATATCACCTAAACATTGGACAGACACATTATTTGACCTAAGTAAACTGCAATGAGCAACTAGAAACAAAGTAATTTGTTTCTACCTGTTTTGAAAGTATGAAGAATCAAATGGGGCCCAGAAACAGCTAGGAAACCAGTGCTGTCGGATAATTTTAGGATGGCCTCCCTTTGCCTGAATGTTTACATCAGATGGCCTTGTAACCTCTCTCTCTCTCTCTCTCTCTCTCTCTCTCTCTCTCTCTCTCTCTCTCTCTCTCTCTCTCTCTCAATCTCTCTCTCTCTCCTTCCCTCTCTCTCCTTCCCTCCCTCTCTCCCTCCCTCCCTCCCTCTCTCTCTCCCTCTCTTTATATGTGTACAACAGTAATAACCAAAGAAAAAGAGGCTATCAGTTTTAGAACAAGGGGGGACATGGGAGGGACTGAAAGAAGGTTTGGGAGGATCTGTAGGGAGGAAAGGGAAGTGATATAATTCTATTTCAACTATATGGTACTCTATGCAAAAATCAACCCAAAATGTACCACAGATTTATGTAAAAGACAAAGTTACATTATTTTGGGGGGGAAAAAAGAAGGAAAATGTGTATGTAAGCAAAAATTTCTTAGACATAATGCCCCAGAAACTGCCCCTAGGAAAACAACTAAGAAATTGAGCTTCATTGAAATTGAGACCTCTTAGACTGAAGGGAATAAAAATTCAGAATAAGGAGTGTTGGAAAATGCCTGCAATCATATCTGACAAGGAACTTGAATGCAGAATATGTAAAGAGTTCTCAAAACACAATAATTTAAGGGAAAATGTGGACTGGGCATATTCTATGGTGCTAAACAGACCTAGCATGCATGAGGGTTCACTCTGCTGCACATAAGCGAATACATAGGTATTTCTTATTGAGCAAAAGATCAACAGATACTTTGCCAACAAATAGTTGGAGAAGAAAATAAGGTCACTTTAGGGTGCTTCATGCCATTAGCGACTAGAGATATACAGTGAGAGACTCCTGTCATGATGAGCAAGATTAACAAGACTGAAAACACAGAAAAGACTACATGAAAATCTTAGACCCATTGCTTGGCATTTCATTAAAAAAAAACTGAGTGACAAGAATTGGTAAGAGGAGAAAGCTTTATTTGCAAATTTATTGAGAATTTCGAAAGAAAATTTCCAGCCTCTTGTGTCCTCCAGCAGTGCTGTAATTTATTGGAAAGATTGAAAAGAGGCCAGCAAATGGAGTGTGTAGATTTGCCTGTGAGACAAGTTTTCAGAACTGTGAGATACTCCATCTTTTCCCAGGGGACAGCCCTGCTCTGGCTCCAGGCTTCAGCTTGTTCTCATGCTCAGTCTGGTATTTCCAGGAGAGTGTTTTGTGTTTTTTTCTAGTTCCGTGTGTGTGTGTGTGTGTGTGTGTGTGTGTGTGTGTGTGTGTGTGTGTGTTGAATGCGTGTGGTAGGTGTGGTGTGGAGTTGAGGTGCACACATGCATGTGAAAGCCTAAGGATCACGTTGAGTTTCTTCCTCCACAGTTCTTCCCCGTTGCGCCATCAGACAGAACATCTCACTCAATCCCAGAACTCACCAGTATGACAAATCTCCTTAACCAACTTGCTCCCCCATTTACAGCTTCCCAGGCTGGATCTACAGGAAGCTCTAGGCACCCCTGACATTTACACGGGTTCTAGCCTGATCCTCATACTCGCACAGCAAGTGTGTTAGCCTCTGAGCCATATGTTAGTCTCTAGAGCCCATATTACTCTGTTACAACTCCGCAGTTCCTTGTCTGTTCCTCGATTTTGATGGATGTAGGGACTGCTGGATTGGTGTGAAGATTTCTAAATTATGCCAATGTCTGAAGAAATATCATGAACAGAATATACAAAGGAGCCCAAATCAGAGGCCATTTAGTTTATGTCAAGAAGCACTTTCTGGATGATACTTGGCTTGACTTACTTTTGGAAGGGCTCACTGCAGTGACTTATGGGGCAGAAATGTGGCAGATGAGTGCACGCACGAGCACACATGTGTATAAGTGAGCTTTTCAGTCAAGGTTTCCCTGTGTACTCCAGAGTGTGCTTGAACTCTGATTCTCCAGTTTCCTGTGTCATCACACCCATCATGTCATCTACTGTGATTCTGAATACAGACTCCTATCTTTACACAATTTTCTCTGAAGATCTGACTGATTAACCAGCAATGGGTTTGATCTTAACTGTCCCTCATTGCTGGGGTGAAATGCCAAAGAGGCAAGAGGAAATATTGAGACACATTGAGTGTGTTCACTACCTTTTTAATGATGCAAGTTTCACTAGTAAGTCTGCATTTGATAGTGCGCCAAGTTGTACGTTTTAAATGAATGGTTTCTTGGCAACAGTTATTCTATGGTAAATCAGTTTGTGAAGTTCAACTTTCAGTGAATTTTGTAATTAAGGGTAGTAATTAAGTCATTTGTGGAGTTGTTTTCTTTGTCTATAAAAGGTGCACTAACATGTTCATAAGCCCTATGGTAAATACCTAAAATACTCAGACAAAAACATAATAGGGACATGCAAGTCAAAGGAAGCATTAACCCTAGCCAAGAGAAACAGCACAGGTGACCACCTGCAAACAGCTCACTGAGCCTTGGTAAAGGAAGGAGAAATCACCTGTCAAGGCAGCCTCTTATGTGGGACTGGATTAACTTCCTCTCCCTATGCTTCCCACTGGCTTCAAAGAACTTTTCAGATTAGAGTTAAAGCTGGGTGAGGTGGGGGGATGGCTTGCAGAGGTCCTCTTTCAAGAGCTGTACTTCTGATGACATTATCATGTTATCAGTGATAAGAAGGATTTAGGGTGGCACTCCCAAACCGCTAAAGTCCTCTTGAGTATCAAAGTGGCGACAAACAAACGGCTTCAAGTCAAAGCAGGCTTCTTGAATGCATAGGATAGCAGTGTGATTCCTTGTTGTAGGAATGACCGTGAACAAATAGGTTTTTTTCCCCAGAACTAGTGGTAGCCAGCAAAACCAGTCTCATTCAGAAACAGTACCTCGCATACATATACATGAAGAAGGAGAAATCTATTACTCACTCCACTGTAAAAAAAATAGCTTAATATTGACACAAGTACAGTTTGTGGATGGGGGTCACGCTAGTGCATATGTAATAATCGCACCATACATGTGCACTAGCATGACTCCCATCCACAAATAGGGACATGCTACTAAGGTGAGATTTTCCCAAATAAAACAAATGCATGGGATAGCTGTTACCACTCCCAAATAATGCACTTGGCAACTGAACCAGCATTGTATTTGGAGAATAACTCAACAATAGAATTGCTGGCGCAAAAAAAAAATATTAGCAATAATTAGCAGATAGATGGATGCAGTTCTGTGAGTCAGCAGGACAAACAGAACCCATTGTTTTCACATGCTGAACAACAAAGAGAAACAGTCACGGCTGGAAATTATTCTTACAAACTGGGACAGAAATGTGATTCAGTGTTCTGGACAAAATATTGGTTGCAAGAGCTGATAGCATTAGAATTAAGAAAAGAAAGGTTTAGTGTTGGGTAGGTAGCTCAAAGAATGCAACATCTAATCCGAAGTAGTTCTAGATGGAGCTGACTGTGTTGTGTGTGTTAATAAATATTTGGACAACACGGAAATTAACACCAGGTTGGCCTGAGTGAGATAGCATGTTGTGACACACAAGGATGTGTCACGGACTCACAGAAGGGTGCTGGAAAAATGGCACGTCTACCAGTGCATGAAAGGTGTAGGAAATAATAGCCTTGACTTAATTTCTTGTTCATGAGCAGGAAACTCTGCAGCTTTTTAAAACTTAAAATTTGCCCATGTGTGTGTGTGTGCGCGCGCATGCACCCATGAGAACCTCTCTTATATGCAGTACCTGTTAAATAGCTCCTGTGCTGGGTATTTTCCTTGCACACAAAAGCCTCTTGGGTTCAAGATGAATGGGACTGAGCCATCTCCCAGTCTACTTGACCAAACAGAACTGGGCTAAGACAGGAAGCTTCCCCTACTATTTTCAGACGTGGCTGGTTCCTCCCTGCACAGGCCATTCTTCAGTGCTGAGTCTTCGACTTCAGCTACCAATTATGCCTGTTTCCTCAAACTCTGCGGTTGATTCCCTGCTTGCTTCACAGATAGAGGCAGCAGGAGTCCCCCTGTTAAAGCCAGCCACGCAGGGAAGTGTGTCTTATTATAGCCACTGTGTATTACACCAGACTCCTCAGCAGAGAGCTGCTTCCAACAACTCTGAAGTAATCTCCACGGAAGCAAAACATTCCCTGTGGATTTGGCAATAGCGTCAAGATTATGAGATTCTGCGCATACAGTTGATGAATTAAAAAGCACCATGGAGTGAGTGCATGAGTATAATCAGATTATGTATATCACCAAGCAGGGTTGCCAGCCTTAGCAAATTAAAATACAAGGTGCTCACTGGCATTTGATTTTCAGATAAACAGCAAATAGCTTTCAGTATAAGCATGTCCCATGTAATATTAATAACGCAATTATAATTATACTTAAAATGTTAAGCTATTTGTTGTTTATTCGGAAGTGTCACTTAACTACACACCGTGTGTTTTACCTGGCCATGCTAACTGGGAGAAAGAAGAAAAGAGTTTTAAGGAAGGATGTCAGAAAAACAGGAGACATGCTGGACTGAGGAGAGAGAGCTGGTAAAGAGAACGTTGCTGCTCTGTTTTAAAAGATCGTGAATAGAAAGGTTTGGGAAGCAGAGAGTTTCATGGCAAAGCGTAAAATTCAGGAGCAATGCTAAGCATTGTTTAATGGCCTTAAACAATGGCCAACACTTACAGAACCAAGTCTGAGGTTTGGGCAAAACACCTCGAAAGGAGACTTTGCTTATGAAACGATGATCAGGGACAGATAATGGAAAAGCCGACTCAGTGCTCATACAAAGAAGAAGGAAATTATGATATATCCATAAAGCAGTTAGAAGGGAGTTTTGAGGAGTGGCCCAGAGCTAGCAGATGAAGGGAGGAAGTTCTGGTCAGAGAAGACGTTCTTGTAGAAATTCACTGACCTGTAAAGAATCTAGGAAACCAACTACCATGTTTTCCATCACCTTGGTCATCTGTGTTCTGGAGTTTGCATGAAAACCGTCATTCATGGTGAGTTATTGAAGGAGTGTTTGAAGGATAAGAGAGACTAGCTGGGCAGGGATGACATATGCCTTTAATCCCAGCATGTAGAAGGTAGAGGAAAGAGAATCTCTG
This sequence comes from Mesocricetus auratus, assembly GCF_017639785.1. Taxonomy (NCBI): domain Eukaryota; kingdom Metazoa; phylum Chordata; class Mammalia; order Rodentia; family Cricetidae; genus Mesocricetus; species Mesocricetus auratus. The sequence continues at coordinate 15,029,423 of NW_024429185.1, forward strand.
AGTGAAAGTCCAGTCTGATCTACAAAGTGAGTTCCAGGACAGCCAGTCTTATACAGAGAAACCCTGTCTTGAGAAACAAAAACAAAAAAAGCTAGGTGCCATTAGGCAGAGGCAAGTAGATCTCTGTGAGTTTCAGGCCAGTCTGATCTACAAAGTGAGTTCCAGGACAGTCAGAGCTATTACACAAAGAAATTCTGTCTCAAAAACAAATGTTTAGCTGGGTGTGGTGGTGCACACCCTTAATCCCAGCACTCGGTAGGCAGAGGCAGGCAGAACTCTGTGAGTTCGAGACCAGCCTGGTCTACAAGAGCTAGTAGTTCCAGGACAGCCTCCAAAGCCACAGAGAAGCCCTGTCTCAAAAAGCCAAAAAAAAGTTTTAAAAGACCATGCTGGGGAAACCCACTGACCTGAGCAAGTAAAAGCTCAGGAACCTGCAGAAAACTGAACCAGGGCCCCTGAGCATGGGTTTCAGTTAGGAGGCCAGGGCAGTCTGTGAGACCTCTGGTAGTGGAACCAATATTTATTCCTGGTACATGGACTTTGGGAGCCCATTCCCTATGGAGGGTTACTCTCTGAATCTGGATACAGATGTGATGTGACAGACTTTGATGATTCCCCCATGGGAGGCCACATCCTCCCCGAGGAGTGGGTAGGGGTTGGGGGGATGGTGTGGGGGGGATTTGGGAGGACAATGATAGGCAGAGGGAACTGGGATTGGTATATAAAATAGATTGTTTTTAATTTAAATAGAAATTAATTAAAATAAAAAATAAAAAGACAAGAGTAACTGCCTGTGAGCCCGACTCAAGTGCTCACTCACAGAGGCTAGTGAGTGAGATAAGAGCAAACTATCAGCCAGAGGAAAAAGATCCCCAAATAGGAAACTGAAGGTTGTATATATGAGCACCTAGCCCCAGGAATCCACAGGATGACCTAACATGCAATTTAGGAGGAAAGCACTTTTATTTAAGACTCAAAACTGAACAGGAACTCCAGGCAACACCTGACTCCATGAACAAGACTATGTCTAAGTTCTGAGAGTTCGGGAGAAGACTGATTGTATGTCTAGCTCTGCTGATCTAGGCTTCTTTTTTCTCTCTTTCTTTTTGATAACTATGCTTTGAACACACAAGCACCATCATCAGCATTCATTCTATCTCAGAGACAGATGGGAAAGTTCTGGCAAGAGCTCCCCTGGCAAGAGACGCTATTGGAATGTCTCACTTTCATGATTTTGCACATTTACATAGCTATGAATGCCTAAGTGAGAAGTCTGCCTTTGCGCCTTCCCGGTACTGCCATATATTTGGATGTGTGTATTGTGCTCCTGTATAAACATGCCAGTGCACTGTAATGCATGTGAGTATAACTACTTCCTGGAATAGTGGAATTTGTGCTGCAATCTATTAAAAGACCATGGAAACTCTTCTGCAACTGCTTGTGACATTTTTCAGCTGTGGTTCCAATGTTTTTCCAAAAGCTAAGTACTGAATTACGATTACAGCCACAAATGAACACCGTGTGCTGTTATTTCTAGAATAATGGCCCTAGAGTGATTTTATTTGTCCAGTCAACTGAAACAGTTGAGAATAATGGCTATTCCTTGACCATAACAATTAATGCTTCAGAAGGCTTCCCCCTAGTAAGAAAATCTATTCCAAGTTCAAACCAGGCTCACTTTCTCTTCATTCAGATTCAGGGTATCTGGTCCTATTTTGAGGTTTTGATCCATTCAGAGTTGCATTTTGTGCAGGGTGATGAATATGGGTCTATTTGCAGTCTTCTACATGCAGTCTTCCAGTTTGGCCAGCACCATTTAATTGAAGATGTTGTCTTTTTTGACTTCTTCATAAAACCTTCGATTTAATTCCATTAGTCAACATCTCTGTTTTTAATGTCAATATCATGTTATTTTCATTATTATAATTCTGTAATACAGCTTAAAATCTCAGGTGGTGATACCTATAGCAATTTTTTAAATTATTATTCAGGATTGTTTTAGCTATTCTGGTTCTAGGGTGGGGTTTTGTTGTTGCTATTGTTGAAATTGTTTTGTTGTCATTTGGTGGTGGTAGTGTCTATGTGCATGCGTGGCTTGCATATAAAATTGAATATTGTCTTTTCTACTTCCGAAAAGAACTGTGTTTGAATTTTGATTGAGATTGCATTGAATCTATAGATTGCCTTCGGAAGGATGACCATTTTTACTATATTAATCCTACCCATCTATAGGCAAGGGAGATCTCTCTATCTTCTGAGGTCTACTTTAATTTCTTTCTTCAATATTTTTAAGTTTTTATTATAAAAGTCTTTCACTTATTTGATTAGAGTTATCCCAAGATATATTTTTGAGGCTATTCTGAAGGTACTGTTTCTCTTAATTCTTTCTCAGTATGCTTGTCTTTTGTATATAGGGAGCCCTACTGTTTTTTGTGTGTTAATTTTGTATTCTCTTTCTTTGCTTAAAGTGTTTATCAACTGTAGAGGTTCTCTGGCAGAGTTTTAGAGTCTTTTATTTATAAAATCATATCATCCACAAATAATGATTCATTGAATTCTTCCTTTCTGATTTGCATCCCCTTGATCTCCTTTACTTGTCTTATTGCTCTAGCTAGAATTTTAAGTACCATATTGAATATATGTGAAGAGAGTGGACAGCTTTGTCCTTTTCCTAATTTTAGTAGAATTGTTTCAAGTTTCTCTCCATTTAGGTTGATGTTGGCTATGGGCTTGCTGTATATTGTCTTTATTATGTTGAGTTATGTTCCTTGTGTCCCTGATATCTCCAAGACATTTATCATGAAGGAGTGTTGGATTTCGTCAAAGGCTTTGTCAGCATCTAGTGAGATTATCATATGGTTTTGTCTTTCTGTATGTTTATATGGTGGATTGGGTTTATCTATTTGTGTATGTTGAACAATTCCTGTATCTCTTGAGTGTAGGGGAAAACTTAGTACTCTGCCATTAGCCATGTGGTGCTTTAGAGGCACATCCAGATGAGGTATTAAAAGGGCGTTTTACCACACCACTAATCACACCCACTTTAGGAGTGACTAAAGACGTATACAGACGTAGGCAATGAACTATGTCACTAGCCAGGCCCACTTTTGGGCATGGCTAGGGGCGTGTATGGAGGAAGGAATAAAAGACTGAGCAGCAGAACCTCTCGCTCTCTTTTCGGCTTCCAGTTCGATGGTGGAAAAGTACTCGACTCATCTGGGTAGCCTGTTTTGTGAGTAATTTCTACAGTAAACAGTTACCTATACTCTCAATAAATGTGCCGTTTATCATTGCAGCATCACTTGAGTGAAGACAACTTGATCATTATGGATAATATTTTTGATATGCGTGTAGATTCGGTTTATAAGAACTTTATTGAGAATTTCTGCATCTATGTTCATAAAGCTATTGGTCTATTGATGGGGGAAGTCCTTCTGTGTACATGTTGTCCTATTGGTCGATAAATAAAGCACTGTTGGCAAATAGGGAAGCAACATAAGTGGATCTATGAGTCAAGGAGGATTCTGGGAAATGTAGTCAAGATCCAGGGAAGAGAGGGCACATGAGGCTGTGTGCTCGGTAAGGTAAGACCTTATAAAAACATATATCAGTAATTATGGGTTAATAATTAAGTCAGAGCTAGACGTTAAGAAACCATACTAAACGGCCAAAAATTCATAATTGATGTAGAGTCTCGTGTGCTATTTGGGGGCTGAGACAGTGGCAGGACCCAAGCAGCTGGCGGGAAGAATACAAAGTACAGTCTATAATTTCCTTTTTCTGTTGATTTGCTCTGTGGTTTTGGATTTAAGGGAGTAGTGGCCTCATGAAAAGAATTAGGAATTGTCCCTTCATTTCTATTTTGAAGAATAATTTGAGGAATGTTGTCATTAATTCTTCTTTGAAGGTCCAACAGAATTTTCCACTGAGTCTATTTGCACTGGGACGTTTGTGGTTGGGAGATTTTTAATTTCACTAGGGGTTATAGATCTTCTATGTTATGTAATCTTGATTTAACTTTGACATATATCAAAAAATTCATCCATTTCTGTTAGAATTTCCAATTTGGTGGAATACATAGTTTTAAAGTATGCTCACCCAATAACGCACCAAATGTTTTGACCAGTATCATCAGAATGTATACGTTATAGTACCCAGGGCAATAGTTTCTTGCTACATCTAAAATTTCCCAGCAGCCTCAGCTCCTCGACTACGATTCAACAAATTCTCTGGGTTTTGTGTTTGGTTTTTAGTGTTTATTTATTTTTGTCTATTTCTAACTTTGGCACTTAAAATTGAAATTGTTCTTTTATTCAAATAAAATGGATTCCTTCATGGTAAGTCCTTTTTGCAAGCTATTGTAATATAAAACATAAACATATACCTCACATAAAGCTTTTTTCTCATTGTTGTGAGTAATTTACACCTTTGTCTCTTTGTCTTTGTTTTCTGCAAATTTTTGGCTATTTTCATTTATCATAAAGACATAAAATAGATAAGTATTAAATACTTCTGTGTTCTACATTGTAATTTGAGGGATTGTGAGGACTGCACCTTAACATGAATTTTGATTATCAAGTTTTAAAGTTATCCACATTGCCTATTGTTCTTTTTAGTGATTTTGTTAAAGTCATCTGATTACAAGTGAACATCAAATGAATTTCCTACAGAAACACCATATAAAAGGAAATTAGAAAGGCACTGAAGACTCTCATGCCTTCAGTGTCTTCAGAAACTTTCATGTATGCATGGGGTAGACAGTTCCATCACAGAGCAAAGGCCTCCTCAAAAATCATTGGCTTCCTTTCCTAGTGAATTGGGCAGTACAAAACCCTAGTGACAGAATCTTAATGAACTGGGCAGTATGGAATCCTAGTCAATTGGTCAGTACAGGACCCTAATGAATTGGGCAATATAGAACCCTAATCAGCTGGATAGTGTGGAATCCTAATCAGTTGGGCACTGTGGAATCCTAATCAATTGGGCACTGTGGAATCCTAATGAATTGGGCAGTATGGAATCTGGTGAAGGTGGAGTATCACAAAACAAGGTTCCCTTTCACCTGCCAAGGCTCACTGCGGTGAAAGAGGGAAGCAACATGTGTGAGACAACACTGATGGGATATTAGGAAGCAAAGAAAAGCACCACCCCAGGAAGCACCTGTAGAGAAATTGGCTCTCCAATAATTCCCTTCCTTCCACATCCAAACACCGTAAATTATTCAATTCTGGTTGGTGTCCATGTCACAGTATCAGAAGAAAAAATTAAGTCTCTACACCTGGGGGTGGGAAGAATGGCGTCTTACTCATCCTTAATCTTTCCCAAACGGCTGTATCTTGAAATGCTTCAAGTAATTAGATACCTAAGGGGCATTGCATTCTCTCTAGTTTCTACTCCTTCGGTTGTATGTAAAAAGTCAAATAAGTATGTATCAACATTAAATAACAGGAGGGAAACTGCCATAATTGTAAGAAGAGCTTCTGCCAACTTTGGTAATTAATTACCATATTGTCAGCTGAACTCCGGGTAGGAAGCAGAACTCGCACTAAGCCCCTGGCTAATCCCATCACACCCCTTGTCGGTGTGAAAACTCCCACTGTTAATAACCCACCAGCCAGTGCTGCCTGCAGACCCCTCGACTCTTCTACTTTTCTCCTTTCGGTTTCGGATGCAAGGAAAACGATCCTTTGGGCGTAGAAGCCAATAACTAACTTGTTTTTTGTCTTGTCTCTGCTGTACAGAACCTGAAGAGGGTGGCTGAGACCTGGATGGATGAATTCGCGGAGTACATTTACCAGCGGCGGCCAGAGTACAGGCACCTGTCCACCGGGGATATCTCTGCCCAGAAGGAGCTGCGCAAGCGACTCAAATGCAAAGACTTCAAATGGTTCATGGCTGCGGTGGCCTGGGACGTGCCCAAGTACTACCCTCCGGTAGAGCCCCTGCCTGCGGCGTGGGGGGAGGTGAGGAGACCTGCCCTCCCTGTGAAAGCCTGGGGAGGGACGGCTAAACCTTCCCTCCTCCCAGCTTAAGAAATGGGAGAGGCTGCTCAAACGTCCCCCTTTTCTCCTTCAGCCCAGCAGGCTCATTTAAACCATCTCCGGATAATTGAGTGCCTGATTTCCTTTTAGGAAGTGCTAGATGTAAACATCCCACCCGCAGTGTCGGGTGGAACATGGCTGATGATGTTTCAAATGGATTTTTTTTAATATGCCTCAAAAAACACTTTAACTTCAGATGGGAAGAATTGCCACGGGAACTCATAGAGAATGAAAACAACGTCTTATAATAATCATGGTCAGGTATCAAGGATAAAATTTGTGATCAGATGTGAGGAAGTCCCTCACTGTCCTCTCAGGGGTTTATTGCTGCTTACATAGTCAAAGGCAAAGCAAAGGAGGAGGGCGAGGCTAGTTTCCTAACCAGGGAGTACCTTGTGCCATCCGGAAGGAATGCAAGGCACATGGGAGCCACGTTGGTTTTACAGGGTTTCTCTGTGCCTTTGGAGACTGTCCTGGAACTACTAGCTCTTGTAGACCAGGCTGGTCTCAAACTCACAGAGATCCGACAGGTTGGTTTCTTAAATAAGCACTAGCCTTTTTGCTTTTCAACACTATGACCTGATTTTTGGGGTCCGGTGATCACAATTGGAAAGATCCAGATAGCCTCGGGCCCTAGTTTGGAAACATGCATCTTTGGGAATAGAATGGATTTGTGCCACGGCCCTGTTCATTCAATACTATTACCGTAGCTTTTTCCCTCCAGAAAAGAGTGTGCGAAAGCAAAAAGTCCAATGGGGGTGGATTTAGCCCAGCGATTTAACCTGCTTTTAGAAGAGGATTCCAAGGGCAAAGGCTGCCTGGGCTGTGTGTGCACACCATCCCACCCAGGGCCGACTGCCAGGGCACTGTGTGGGAGCCATTTCAACGACAGCCTTGGTTTTGCGGTGTGCTTAAGACCTCATTACCGCGTTTGTGTCAGTGGTCACCCGGCTCTGAAAAACAGCTGCTTAATCCAGGTGAAATGGTGAAAGGCTGGCGATGGCACTCAGTTGGTTCAGGACTTGTCTAGAATACACAAAACCCTGGCTCTAACCTCAGCTCAGCATTGTATAAAGTGTTAGTGATGCCCCACACCTAAAATCCCAGCACCTGAGAGGAAGAGACAGGAGAACCATCCTCACACACATATGAGACTGTCTCAAAGATAAACAACAAGATAAAGCAAGTTGTTTTCTAACTAATTTATGTATTAGCCAGTTTCTTAAAGGGATGGAGAAATGGCTAAGTGCATAGAATATATACGTGAGAAGTTGTTCACATTTTCAACTTGTATGATTTTTCCTTTTTGTTTGTTTTTCTTCGTGTTATTGGATGAGGATATCTTGCTTTCCTTTTTAAGAGAGGACCTCTTGTATGAAGCTTGGGTTGCCTCCAACTCATGAGCCTCCTGTCTAGCATGCAGGTATGCATGATTGTGTCTTGGTTGGGAGTTATTTTAAAAATAATCTTCTCATTTTAGAATAATTCTAAGTTCATAGACACATAGCGATTGTAATATAGGAAGTTCAGCTGCATCTACACCCACGCATTTATCCTAATGGCATTTAGCTCTTCCCTCATTGACTGGTAGACTATCAGGTGAATTGATTCTTATTGGGACATTTACAGTCACTAAATTATATTTAGATTTAACCAGGTTTCATGCTAAAGTCCCTTTTCCTTTCCAGGATCCAGTCTAGTATCTGAGAGGATGCTGTAACATCCTACAAACTTCAAAGTGATTGCTAGAACAGACGTAGCTCATAAGTAAGGGCAGTGAGTCAGCCACTGCTTTAGTAAAACATTGAAAAGGGCAATGCAGACACTGGGTCTTTTACAGGAAAGAACTACAAACCAACAACAGCAGAAATGCAAGATCCCTTATAGGATTCCGGGGCCAAGAAGTAGGGAACTTGTGGTCACATTCAGTTATGCTCTGAGTTAGTTGCTTGCCACCTGCTTCTCTGCTCCATCCTGATTCTGGGTAAGCAATTACTAGGCAATCTTTGGTTCTGGTTGTTGGGACTCACTCAGCTTGTGAACAATATGTTGTAGACCATAACCTGCTCTCAGCTGTCTCCTCACTTATCCTCTGGTTCTTCCTTTCTACCCTGAAGATTATTTTCAACACATACCACTTAAGATATGAAATCAAGCAATGCCCCATTCAAAACATTTCAGAGGTCTCTGTATCTCTTTCTGCCGCTGTCTCTGTCTCTCTGTGTGTGTGTGTGTGTGTGTGTGTGTGTGTGTGTGTGTGTGTAAATCAATGACTTGACCCCTCTTGCAGAACCTCCAACTTCACCTCATGCTAACCCTGATGTGCTCTCCTCTACTGATCTTACCATTTTTCAAATATTCCAGACAGAACCTTGCTTCAAGGCTTTTGCATTACAGTTTCCACCATTTAGACTCTTTTTCTGCCCCTGGAATTCTATGGCTTCTTCTATCACCTTTTTTGGGAGGGGTAGTTTGGAAGAAAATGCCCCTCAAAAGGAGTAGAATTATTAGGAGGTGTGGCCTTGTTAGAGTAGATGTGGTCTTGTTGGCAGAAGTGTGTCACTGTGGAGGCAGGCTTTGAAGTCTCATATATGCTCAAGCTACACCTAGTGAGGCAGACCACTTCCTGTTGCCTGCAAGATGTAGGACACTCAGCTACAGCCCCGTGTCTGCCTGCATGCCACCATGACCTGCCATGGTGATAATGGACTAAACCTCTGAAACTGTAGGCCATCCCAATAAATATTTTCCTTTAGATCAAGTGCCATGATCATGGTGTCTTCTCATAGCAATAGAAATCCTAAGTGAGATAGGAACCTAACTCAAAAGAACTTATCAGCTCAACAAAGCCTTCACTGGTCAGCCTTATCCATATTTGCAGTGGCCTGCACAAAGATGGATACACAGAAAGTCTCTTATTCTCTTTCCTCCATTACTCTGGCATCCAATGCCAAATCAAACTATACCATTTATTTGTCATATTTCTTATCTCTATCACTGGAGAGCAACCTCGATGACACAGAAATTCTGTTGGTATATGGTCTTACACACTAGTCTTTGGGAGTAAGAAAGGAACTTGATGATTATTTGCTAAAGGAGTAAAATTTGAATTAATGGAGGACCATTCAATACTGTGTCCACTTGGTACCCCCATTCCATCTTCTTACTCAGGAGAGGGGTCTCCATGCTAACAAGAACCAGCTCTTTAGAATAACAAATTACAAACCACTGATCCTGATAGACTGGCAGGCCCTATGTTGCAAAAGATTTGTATTCTATCATCCTAAGATAGATGTGAAATTAAAGAAAATGAACTTCCTATTATTTTCTCCTTCTTCCTTCCCCTCCTTAGAATTTATGAATTTGCTTCAGTCATTTATAGCACTCCTTTATTCCATAAAGAAAAGTTTTTCAGCATCCTAAAAATCATGTGTACGAGAGAAGAAAACATGGACAGCAGATATCATTTCCAAACAGTGCTATGGATTCTTTTTTTTAATAACATGTCTGCTTACTGCTTTCAATGTGACAATCTTGCCACAACCATTTGTCATCTTGCAACTTCACAAAAAAATAATTTAAATCTTTATTTTCAAAAATTCATCTCAATCTGACACCGCTTCGACTGCTTATTTCACTTCCTTCCTCGAGATGAATGTCACCTGAACTGTAGAATGTTCATAAAGTCGGGCCCCCTCAGCAATCCCAGCTCCTCTGTGCTGCTTCAGGCTGCTGCACTTGACATCTATTAACCTGTTTGCTTCCTCTTCCTGCTAACTTTCAAACAGTACCCAGAATTCTTCACATTTCTCTGTGTTAACTTCCAGAGAAGGAAGTTCAACACTGAGAGATGCATTAGCTGTGAGATCAAGGTGATGACGCTTCTTTTGAACAAAGTCTGTGTTGTTCTGTTGGTGTGGGGTGCGAGGTTAAAAGCCTTTGCCCTTCTACACAACCAACAGCCCCTAGCATCCTCTTGGGAGTAGTCAGGCCAGCTTCCCCTATAACCTGTTGTGATTGGGAAAGTTGAAAAATGAGACGGTCCCTTTGTTCCCTTGACAGCTACTCATCCTGCCACTCACACACTGTGTGTCATCAAACCAGATCTTTAAATTACATATTCATTCCAAGATAATTTGTCATTCTGAATGTCTTAGATTTGACCTAATCTGCCATTTTATTTTCTCAGAAAAAAAACAATGCAAGTACTTCATTCTAATCTAACTCTGAGGAGCTCAACACAATAAAGAAAGGATGTAGAAAAAAATACAGAATTGAGTTATCTTTTCATATTTTATGGGTTTTCTAAGTTCTCACCCATTGTGATGGGCCGTGAAGATACCCAAGAATGTCTTACAATGTGATTTTGGTTCGATATTTTCAGAAGGGCAAGCTGCACAGCTTGGTGTCCAAACAGTGGCAAGTTGTCTCACGGCACAATGGAGTCAGAGGTGCTTCGGGACTAACCAATTAATGTTTCATCTGTTACACATAGCATATATAAACATGCCTATCAAATGTTTCATCTTGGGCTGGAGATGTAGCCCAGTTGGTACAGGACTTGCCTAGCATGCCTGAAGCCATGAGGTCAGTCCCCAGCACCACAGAAATAGAGTGTGTATGCCTATACATCTCAGGATGTATGCCTCTGTATCTCAGAAAGTCATGTTAGAAGGATCACAAGTCCAAGGTTGTCCTTGTTTATACAGGAAGGTCAAGGCTGACTTGGGATACATGAGACCCTGTCTTAGAAGAAAAGAAAAAGGAAAACTTTCTCTTTTCTTTTTTTCTGAAGGAGATGCCAACTTGGAAAATAAAGTTTTTTTTAAGTCTTCACAGTCACAGAATTAACAATGGATGTGCCAAGATTGGCACAGTAAGAATAGGGGGTAGAGAGAGAAAAACACATGTATTTTACTCTTCCTTAAAATATACATATTTGTATTTGGCATATGTTTATATACTAAATATATACTTCTCTGGCTCATGTGAAATTTAAAGTATAATTATAACTCCATCATCTTAGTATTTAACTTACCTTTGTGAACATTTGAACATTTGTTTTTACTTTAACTATACAAATATATGGAATATTAAGTAAAGATAACATTTCTCCAATAATCCTACTTTAGAATAGAGTAAGATTTCTGTTACCATGAACAGAAGGCCAATTGGCTTTTTTCTCATCATGAAGTCTAAACAGAACATTCAGGGTAGCAAAAGCAAACATGGATGTCATCCGGCACAACACTGAATGACAAGGAGTCTTAAAGGAGTTATGGACGGTGGGTTTGTGTAATGTAAGTTCCAGACTGCTGTGGACTCTTGGTGAACCAAGCAGAGATTAGAAGCTGCTATAAAGGTAAACAAGGAGAGAACTCCGAAATCAACAAATGTATCACACACCCGTAAAAAAGATCGGAGCACTTTACAGATCATTAAAACACAATCAAATGTGAAAATGAACAATGAAACTAAAAGCTTTCCTCACTGTTCCAAGATGGAGACCAGTATAGTGACAATAGGCCTCTAGGAAAGGGCTCCAGGAATGTAAATCATGTGACCAGCCTTGGATAACGAACCTCAGACACATCCCAAGAGGCCTTGGTTTTGTTTTTTGTTGTTGTTGCTGTATGGTTTTTGTTTTGTTGTTTTTGTTACTCTTGTGACAGAGACACATCCTTTCACCTAGCTCAAGCAACAAAAACAGTCCACTGTGAGTTGGATCTCAAATGAAGCATCAGAGATCCAAGAAGGACAAACAAAAACTACCAACAAGGCAGGATCTGAGAGGGAACTTAAAAGTACAGAACCACAAACACATTGAAAGTTAACAAGAAAGACCTAAGACTAGAAGACACAAAATCAGAAGTCAGAAGGTTTGTGACTAACTGAGCCTGGAGAAACAAAGACATGACTTATGAAAAGACAGCATTGTTTAACAATTCACACACACACACACACACACACACACACACACAAGAGTAATGAATTTTTCCCGTAATTTTCTTGTTTATATGTGGAAAATAAAAACAGATTGTGATAAAATCCCATACACAATCCTAGTGGCTAGCTCTGCACTGTGATCTTCAGGCAAGCTTTATTTGTTAAAGCACAAACAAACCATCTCCCCCCAAAGGATAAAGACGAAAATGAGACAAATATGGTTCCAGAGAGCGATGGAACTGTACACATGGAGCAATGGAAATGTACACATGTAGCTACATGAGGAAAACTGCAATAAAGAGCGATTTTCAAAATGGGTTGAGGAATCTTTAAAACAGTCAGAGCTTGAAGAAGTGTGCCAATCAGAACCAGAATACCTGACAGATGAGGTGACTAGGATATGAGACACAACTTTGTGAACAAAGAGCTGAGAAAACTCAGGGCTGGACAGGGAAAATAACCAGATGTATTTCAGAAATGATGTTTAAATGCGAAGAATCAAAAAAAAAAGCCAAAAAACACGAAGTAATGAAAATTGCAACTAGAAAGAAGAGGAATGCAAATAAGAAATTAAGGAGGAAGCAAAGAATCCATCAAAGATTTGCACCAGCACAGCAGGCTCTACCTCAAAACCTCGAAGAAGACAGTCCTTTCAAAAAGAAAAGACAGAAAACATTTAAAACTCTAAATCAAGGAAATGTTAAAATGAAAGATTTGAACCAGCGAGCTTGGGAAACGCAGGAGCCGCCATCGAGAAATGCTTCTGAAGACAGTGATTGTGTTTTTCAGATAAGGGGGAAATGTGCACATCAAAGCAAAAAAGAATAAATGAGATTTTGAAGCAGGAATTTTTGCTTTTAACCAGAAGGCAGCGGAACAAACAGCATTGTAAAGATCCTTAAAAATTAAACTACCAGCCAAAGATTTTATATCAAACCAAATTATCCTTCAAGCATCAAGGCTGTTGAAAAACAGTCTGTGAACATTCAGTAACTGAGAGCTGTACTTTTAAAGATTTATTTTATTTTTACTTACGTGTTCATGCTTGTCTATGATGTATGTGCTCAGGTACCTGTGATGGCTAGAGAAGATTATCAGAGCCCCTGGAGTTACAGGCTGTGAATTGTACTGTGTAGGTGCTGGGAACCAAACTCAGGTCCTCTGGAGAAGAAGAAAGTACTCTCAACATCTGAGCCATCTCTCCAGCCCAGATTGCTTTTGCCAAAAAGCCTCTTCGAGAAACTTGCTCAAGGACAGACTTCAGAAGCCACTGGCTGTTTGTAGAAGGTTGGCAGAGGGGTTGTTTGATAGAAGCTAACTAGAAGGGCGCAAGAATATGTCAACATCATGTGATCTAACAAAGTAGCGGTAATTCAAGAAACACATGGAGAAAGTAACCAGAAAGCAGAATAAGTTTGCTGATTGTCCCACGGCCCTTAATTAAGAGAAAGCACATACCTTGTATGTTTAGACACAGGGGCAATGGAAGAAAAGTGGAGAAAAGTACAACGAACTTTCGTATTGCTTAGAAAGGGGTAAAATTAGTCATTATCTAAAATGAGGAAACTCCAAGGATCTCTAGTATGACCCTTGACAAAGTTTTCTGCAGAAGCTTCCCCCTGCTGCCCATATGGTAACCAGACATTGTACTAGGAGCCTTATGATAGGGCCATGCTGTTTAATGTAAATTAGGTGATTCCCCAGCTATGGTCCCCATACTCTGGAGTAAAGTCACGCTGTCTCACTGGGTCAGTCTCCAGAAAGGCTGACCAAAGGCTCTGTCATGTTCACAGGCTTGCCAAAGCTCTCTGGAGTTGCTTCTGCCCCTTTATCCTAATGGACTGGTGGCCAACAGACCTTGAGGAAAAATGGGCCCCCACATGTATATACAAAAACACCCAAATAAAGTTACAAAAAATGAATATCTTAAACACTCAATCTTGAATTCAAAATTGTAATTAAGTCATGACTTTGGGTTGTTTTTTTTTTCCTGTGAATAGTTTCATGTCTGTTAAAATATTTTAATTAATTTATGTATTCATTGTGTGTGTGTGTGTGTGTGTGTGTGTGTTTACCAACACATGCCACAGCACTATGTGAGGATCACAGGAAGACTCAAACAAGTTGGTTCTCTCCTGTCATGTGAACTCTGGAGATTAAACTCAATAGGGTCAGTGTCTTAGTCAGTGTTTTGTCCCTGTGAAGAGACACCACGACCTATGCAACTTTTATTAAGGAAAACATTCAACTAGGGCCTCGTTTATAGTTTCAGAGGCTTAGCCTATTGTCATCACATCAGGGACTATGGTGGTGGGTGGGGCAGACATGGTGCTAGAGAAATGTTTGAAAACAACCCGTTGAGCTTCAGGCAGAGAGAGAGAAAGAGACTGGGCCCTGACACGGGCTTTTGACCTCAAAGTCTACCCCCAGTGACGCACTTGCTCTAACAAGGCCACACCTACTAATCTTTTCAAATGCATGAGCCTCTGGAGACTATTCTTATTTGAACCATCACAACCAGTCTTGGTAATAAGACCTTTATATCAGTCTCCTCTCTTCGAAGAATTCAAATAGTATCCACACCATAACAGTGAGCACATTTGACTTTCTGCAATGGAATTCTTCACTAAATAAATAGATCAAAGATAAATGGAGATGTATCTGATGTCAACTATAAAACCAGGAGAGTCGAGGTTGAAGAGAGACAGTATCAAAGCCTAGTGTGTTCAAAGTACATGGAAGCCAAGCATAAGTGAATCACACTTGCTATAAATGAGACAAGGCAAACCATATAAGCAGTAGTTAAAATGCATTCACACATAAGGCTCATAGGAAGCGACACTATTAAGAGCTGAGACCTTGTCGGAGTAGGTGTGGTCTTGCTGGAAGAAGTATGTCACTGGGGGAGTGGGCTTTGATGTTTCAAATGCTCAAGCCAGACCTGGATGTAAAACTCTCAGCTACTTTTCCAGTACCATGTTTACCTGTGTGCTGTCATGCTTCTCTCCAAGATGAACTGTAAGCCAGCCCCAATTAAACGCTGTATAAGAGTTGCCATGGTCATGGTGTCTCCTCATAGCAATAGAAACCCTAACCAAGGCACACACAAAAATGATACAAATTTACTCAGATTTGGTAGCACTCACCTTTAGTCCTAGCACTTGCCAAGAGGTGAATCTCTGTGAGTTCAAGGACATACATCCTGGTCTACATAGTGAGTTCTAGGACAGCTGTAGGAGACCTTATCTAAAACAAATATGTAAGTTTTTAAAAAGAAAAAGAAGAGAACAAAACAAAATCTACAAGTTTACAATGAAACACTTTTAAGGGGAGGAGGAGAAAAGCAGTAACAGAGTAAAATCTGTTGAGCATCATGAACAGTTACCAGGACACCAAACCACCACACTGAAAAACTGACATTTAAAGGGAAACAGTTAAGCATTTGCCATATGTATTCCCCAATGCCTAAAGAGTCCTTGTAGTTGAGGGTTGTTTAGGCAGATGTCTGGATGATTAATTCAAAAAGAGAAATACAAATGTCAACATTTTGTATTTCATCCAATGCAACACAAATTCAAGCAATAGTCACCATTGGATGATAACCCCTGGAACGAATATAAGTGAAAATATTTACAAGAAAATCATCGTGCAGTCATCACCCCAACCCTCTGATGAATTTTAACATCTCTGGAATACACACACAGTCTGGGTAGGAATCTTAGACAGAACAGAAAATCAAGAATCATCCCTCTGAAATATTTTGACAAAAATGAGCTGCCTAGGTTAAAGCCTTTAATTCCAAAATTGGAGGCTGAGATAGAAGATATCTAGAATAGCCTAGACTATATAGGAGACAATTTCCAAAAAAAGCAGAGGTGTGGGTAAGAGGAACAACTGTCCTAGATTATAATATTCACAAGACAACCCAAACACAGTGAAATGACACTTGACAGGGTTATGAATACATAAACATCCTGAAAGAGTGGTACGTCTAGACTAAGAGTATGTGTGGATATGAAGATACTAGATAATGGTGATAGAAGAGTCAGTCAGTCTGTCTCCCCCCCTCTCTGTATGTGTGTGCACCCCTCCCTCCATTCCTCCTTTCCTCTTTTGATATTGACTATTTTACTTAAAATTCTTAGAAAAACAGGGAAGATTTGGAAATTAATAAAGGAATAAGACGAAACACGGATGGCGGATGGCTTTCTATACTCATTGATCAGCCCATCAAAACCTTCAAAGGCTAGGCATGGTTGTACACACCTGCGATCCCAACACTTTGGAGGAAGAAGCAGGAGATGAAGAAATTCAACATTGTTCTCACCTACAAAATGAGTTCAAAGCCAGTTTAGGTGACATGAGACCTTGTCTCAAAAAAAGGGAAAGAGAATTTCATGCTAAAGCTGTCATTATTTTTTTTTTTTAGGTTAGAAACAATCTTGTTCACATGTCAATCCCAGCTCCCTCTCCCTCCCCTCCTCCCCCACCCTCCCTACCAGGTCCCCCAGTCCCCCACCCAATCTCCACTCCAATCCCCAAAGAAGGTGAGGCCCTCCATGGTGGATCTCCAGTAACTGTCATTTCATCCAGGGCAAGGCCTAGGCCCTCCCTCAAGAGTCCCAGCAGAGAGAGCGTCCCATATTTTGGCATGGGCACTCAAAGTCTATTTGCACACCAGGGATAAAAATCTGTTGTTCTTTAATGCACTGCCTTTGGATGCATGTAGAAACCATAGGGAAAATGCAAGCATCAGCATGGTTTGGAGAGATAGTCAGACATCAGCATCTTCTTACTACTTGTACCCTACGGCTAAATTCATTACAGTGTATTAAAACACATCATATCACCCTATGGTGTTTGAATGAGACAATGCCTGGATAATTGAGCATTTTACTCAAAATTTGTATTTGAAATATTTATTAAATATTACTCATGTAGAATAACATGAGACAAGATATTATATAACATGTATGCAGATGGCATGTGTGTGTTCCAACCATCATTTATTTGCCAGTAAGTAAAATAACTTTTTTAAACAAATAATAGTAAGATGTATTGAGTAATTGATGCTTCTCAAAAATGCTTATTGTAATTAGTTGAATCCTCCAAATACACATGGAGACATGCTGCCTGATTATGTAGCGCTTCATAACACAGTGCTAAACCCACACCAGTATAGAGAAAAAGTCTTTATGGAAAGAGCCACTGTTGACACATGTCTGGGAAAGAGTCAAATCACCACGGCAGAAGTTACCACACAGCAATCTGAACTAATGGCACCAATCACAAAGGATGAGTAGTGAGCTCCTCAGAGGCAGTGCTCGCTCTCGGCAACACAAAGAGTCAGTCGTGAAGAAAACCCTAGAGCTCTTTATCCACTGGTCAGTGAGCATGATGACGATTTCTGATGGTTGCACACCTCCATCATCATGGCACAGCAGGTCAGGAGAGCATCAGAATCCGTTGTTCTTCTGTAGTCCCAGCCTGTGCAAAGGAATGAAGTGCAAACTCATCATTCACCCCCTTTTGCTGATAGACTGCTTGATACAATTGTACAATAACAAATAGAATGTCATAATTACAAACACTTTCTGATTAAATTTGGGGTTAGTAAAAGGCTACACATTCCTTTGTTCTTGCAAGCACGACTTAAGCTCACTCTGTCACGTGTAAAGCGTAGCATACAATGCATGATAAACTCAAGGACACGTGAAGCGTGATTGGTCTCAGTCCCTCACAGGCTAACACATCTCTTCACTGCCATCGAATTCCCAGGCACTCTGGTTATTCACATGTGCTTGCTAAACATGTTAGAATAACAGAAGTCATTTTAACCTTTCTCTGGTTTCTCGGTAGTGAAATGCAGATAACAGCCCTTATTGTAGGGTTTGTTCAGAATTAGCTGTCATAACTCAGGTAAAGCTTTCATCTCAATGTCTGGGACACAGCACATTATCAGCAGAAGTCCCCTGCTAGTGCTGGCAGGGATCATGGCCCTGATAACTGTGGTGGTAAGACAAACACAGGTAACAATTTGCCCATCCAAATTAATGACTGACGGGGACTAGGGAGTCTCTGGAAGGTCAAGGAAGTGTTGGATTACCCAAAGATCTGCATATGATATATTTATTGATAATGAAAAATTAAAGGGGCCTATAACAAGAAAAAAAGATATTTCTAAACCTAAGTGAAAACAAACAAATGTTCATTCCCTCCTGTGGAAAACTGCATTCCCCTTCCCGAAAATGTACAATTTTGCAGAAAGCCTTCTAAATAGAAATGTAAAGGTTTACTAAGCGGACTCTCTTCCAATATTCACCCCCACCCCCACCCCCACCGGCCACAAAGAGACTTCCTTCTTTGGTAAGCCCTTCCCTGCAGCTTGGCTTCTTCCCTCCCATGAATTCCCCGAAAGCCAAAGGCACCCCCAGCCTCCACTAAATGTGCACCACACGATCCTCTTTGTACTGTGGTAAAGAAACCAGATTTGGGGAAAAATAGTTTCAATAGTGGTAGACCCAACTGGGACACTGCATGAGAAAATCGGGGTGCCGAGGTCAAGTGCTTAATCCATCCAGTACCTCAGCCAAACTGAGCAGCTCAAAGCAGCACAATAGACCCAACCTTCCGGTGCTCTCTTCCTCCTTCCCTTCCTTCTTCCTTTCTCCCTGCTCCCTGTGTGGAGAGCAAAATTGCTGGTGGAAGTAAGAGGTAGACTGGCTTTGCTTGCGCTTCTCAGCTCATTTGAATATTCCCCCTACACTGGAGACCTCTGAACTTGGTTACAAATTGCTAATGATGCAAACTGGGAAGCAATGGAGGTGTCTACCTCAGCTGTGCTTGTTTCCGTGGAATCCCGGAACTTAAGAGAAGGCAGAGTTTGAACAAAGAAATGCTTACCACT
Source organism: Mesocricetus auratus (assembly GCF_017639785.1). Classification (NCBI taxonomy): domain Eukaryota; kingdom Metazoa; phylum Chordata; class Mammalia; order Rodentia; family Cricetidae; genus Mesocricetus; species Mesocricetus auratus. The sequence goes on from NW_024429185.1 coordinate 15,048,317, forward strand.
TTTTTGCTGCAATCGTTGCTTCTCTATTGACCTCAGTCCTTCCGGGAAGTTCCCGAGGGTTCTTTCTCCCAGGACAATTATGTGTGATCGTGGGAAAGCAGACACCACGGCACATCGCCACAGCTTTTCCCTTACGTATAAAGTGGGGATTGAGGAGCAGAGACACTGCGCTAGTGTAAGCGTAACCGGTTAGCTTGACTAAGGGTCTCTATCTTCTTTGTATTTTCAAAGAGCCAGTTATTTGCTTCATTAATTCTTTGTATTGTTCCTTTTTCATTTGTTGTTTTCTACGTAATTTATTTTTGTTCTATGTACGTTGGTGTTTTGCCTGCATGCACGTCTGTATGTGTTGGATCCCTTACAACAGGAACTAGAGACAGTTTGAGCTGCCATGTGAGTCCTGGGAATTGAACCTGGGTCCTCTGGAAGAGCAGCCGGTGCTCTTAACCTCTGAGCCATTGCTACAGCCCCTCTGTATTATTCTTATAGTCTCCATGTCTGCTTTATTCTATTTCTTCTAAGATTTTGAGTTATATCTTTGAGTTATTTATTTGATATCTCTATGATTTTTTATGTGAACACTTAGAGCTATAAATGTTCCTCTTTGGATGCCTTTGCTGTATCCCAAAGACTCTGATATCCTATGCTTTCATTTGATCTAGGAATCTTAAATTTTCCTTCCTGGGTTTTTTTTTTTTTTTAAGCAACCTACTGATCATTCAAGAGGGTACTGTTCCGGGTCCCCATGTGCTTACATAGTTTCTTTCAGTATGTCTACCATTTATGTATCTTTCGATCAGGCTACTTAGGAGTTATGGTCTTTTGAAGACATTATGTTGCCTTGCTTGTTTTGTTTATTGTGTTCCTGTGTTAAGATTTATGCATATGGCCGGGCGTTGATGGCGCACGCCTTTAATCCCAGCACTCGGGAGGCAGAGGCAGGTGGATCTCTGTGAGTTCCAGGCCAGCCTGGTCTACAGAGTTCCAGGACAGCCTCCAAAACAATACAGAGAAACCCTGTCTCGAAACCCCCCCCAAAAAAGAGAGATTTGTGCATATGTTATTTTCAATATCTCTTCTGGTTTTATTTGACTATCTTCTTAGTAAGGAGCCTACACCAATCAGAGCCATCTTAGTAACTGTGGAACAGCACCTCAGTGTGGTTTTATTTGAATTTCTCTAGTGGCTAACACGTTGCACATGGTGTGTGTGTGTGTGTGTGTGTCCATCATGTATCATCTTTGAAGATAAAAGTAGTTGGGTTTTGCCCATTTTTGGATTGGATTAGTTGCTTTTGTATCAAGTTATAGGAGCTCTTTGTTACTTGCAAATATTTTCTTCAATCCAATGGGTTGCTTTTTCACTCTGATAATGGTCCTTCAATGTACAAAACTTTTATTTCAATGAAGTCCAATTCATCGATGTTTTTCTTCATTACCTGTGGTCTAGGTGTCATATCCAAAAGAAGATAATTGCCAATACTAATGTCCTAAAGATTTATTCCTGTATATTTTCTTTTGTTTTGCTTTGTTTTCTGAAAGCTCTATAGTTTTAGCTCTGATACATGGGTCTTTGGTTTGACTACATGGTTTGAGGAAAAATCAAATGCCCTTGTTTTGCCTCTGGGTATCCATTTTTCTGCATCATTTGTTGAAAAGATTGTTGCTGTTTTTTCTTTGCATCCTTGCCAAAAATCATTTGACCATGTATGGAAGGCTTTTGGGTTTTTTTTGTTTTGTTTTGTTTTGTTTTGTTTCTGAGCTCTCTAGCCTCCTGCATTGATCTCTATGCCTGTGTCATGCACTGATTTAATTACTGTAGTAAGCCTCAGCTCAGGAAGTGCAGTTTCCTTCACTTTGATCTTCTTCAGTTGGTTTTGAATTTTCAGGATCCTTTCATGTCCCATATGAATTTGAGAACAGATATTTCTATTTCTAAAAATAAAAAAATCATTGAGATTTTGACAGGTATTGCCCTAAATCTATACCTAGCTATGGGTAATATTAACAATTTAATGTCAAGGCTCCCAAACCATAAACACAAATGATACTTCTATAACTGTCTCCTTGCATTTCTTTCAGGGTGTATAATAACATCTTGGTAAACTCTTTTCCAACTGTACTTCCTTTCTACCCAGGCAGACACCACTACCGCTGAACAAGCTCTCCAGATTCTTAAGCCACCCCTTGTCCACAGTTCAGTTCCATAGAGCATCTTCTGCTAGAATAGAACCACTGGGGGAAGCAGGGAGAGGCACTCTGCCCCCGAAGTGACATTGACTACCATCCTTAGCCCTAGTCTTTGCTGGCACTGTGGCTCAGCTTCCTCACCAGAGGAGATGTTCGGGAAACTGGTCAGTGTAAATTTCCATTTGAATATGTATTTATTTGTATTCACTTGTATGTGCATCTGCTTACATGAGTTTATGTGCATCGCATGTTTACAGGTGCCCGTGGAGGCCAAAAGGCAACAAATGCCCTGGAACTGGAATTATAGGCCATTGTGAGCTGCCTGGTGTGGAACCAAAGTCAGGTCTTGTGCAATAGCAGCATGCACTCTTAAGTGGTGCGCCATCTCCCCAGCATACACACAAATGCAGACACACACACACACACACACACACACACTAAATGATCACTGAGAAAGCACCATCTTTAACTGACTGAATTGTGTGTCCCCAAAGTTCCTATAGTGAAACCCCTAAGTACCATTTGAAAACATGTCACACGAGTAGGAGGAAGGGACACTAAAGCAATGGTGTTCACGGGGAAAAGGCATAGCAAAGAAAGCAGTCATCTGCAAGTCACAGAGAAGCCTCAGAAAACACGCCAGGCCTGGTAGGCCACACCTACAATCCCAGCACTCAGAAGATGGAAGTATAAGGACAACTATAAATGCAAGCCAGGCTACACAGGAAGTCCCGGGACAGCAATGACTACATAGTAAGACCCTGTCTCAAAACCACAAAGAATTTTAAAAGGAAGAAATGGCAAGAGAGACTGGAAGGAACAGAAGAGAAAGTGAGTTTTGAGACAGGGGCTCATGTGGTCCAGGCTGGTCTGGAACTCTGTGTGCCCAAAGATTCTGACTTTCCTACCTGAACTCTCTTGATGCTAGGATGCCAAGGTGTGGGCTGTCACATTGGTTTATACAGTGCCAAGGAACAAACCCAGAGACTCAGAAATATTGTACAAACCCTCTACCAACTGAGGCATAGCCTCAGTCCGGCTATTAGCTTTCTTAGAAACTTCTTTTGTTTTGTTCAGTTTTTTTTTTAGTCATGGCTTTGTTCTGCTCTGCTTTGTGTTTAGTAGGAAATAATCTTACTCTCTCCCAGTGGATAGGTAAGTCTCCTTTGGCTACATCCCAATCTCTAGCCAAATCCCCAACAGCCCATTCCCCAAACTATCTGCTCATTACGTCTGACATGACTAACCACACTGAAAGGAATTTGAGAAGGAAATTAGATAAAAATGTGCAAATGAGAGACAAATGTGTGATTAACACTCAGAATGATGACTGACCCTGCTGAGTACTTTAAAATTATTATAATAACTGCTGCAGGAGTGGAAGCCCTGAGGTCAAATTTCTGACATCACAAAAAAAAATAGCATATCTGCTTTTTAGGGAAACAAAAATCCATCACCCCTAGGTATCTTGCATGAATTTCTCTTGACATAAAAGATAACAGTAGGATGCTAGTCAGTGTGATTCAGAGTGAGCCCAGCCCTTTAGAACTCAACTCTTCCTGTTCCCAAGTGTTTGTCCTCACAGAAGTAGACTGCAAACTATAACAGTCTTCAGTTTAAAATAGAAATGTCATACATTAATAAAACAAGGCTCCCAGACAGCTCTTGCAGGAAAAGGGGTCTAGTGAAATATGTTATAGATGCTACATTATGACTCTGTGTTCCAAGCGATTTATCACGTGTCTGGTTTTGTTCCTTTGGTTGGGTTGGGTTTTTACTTTGAAGACGCGGGTCACCTATTCTGTGAATAAAAGAGTGATGAAATTTAAAATGGAAAACTCAACTGTGAATTATCTTAGCTGGGTACTACTTGCTGGCCTTCGTAAAGAGCTGGCTATTAAATTCAAGAGTAAGTTCAAGAGACTGCGTCTCTAGAGAAGCTTAGAAGACCACAGACTACCAGGCATCTTGGGAATTTGGTTGCCCTTCTGTCCAAGGTTAAGGAACTATGTGCTTTGCAGAACCAGCCCTATAATTTGACTGTAGACCTTCATTGATGAACAATATTACATCCCACACAAGAGCTTACTTAGCAAGTGTATATTAGGTAGGTTTTAAACCTCCCCACACTCAGTCAACTGACCTGAATTAAAGGAAAGATCATGGAGACAGCGTGAGTAGTTTTTCAAGTACTAAAATTTGTTTCATCTTCAAAGCCTATGGCTGTTGACCTTAGCAGTGAGGACAATGCTGGAAGTAGCTTTCCATGAATCTACTAGGACTACAGAAAGTCCCATTTGCAGGAAATGCACAGTTGAGTCCAACTGTTGGGAGAAGAGTTTAGATTCACAAAATTACACTTCAGGGGAAAAACTTGGAACATTGACTGTTCAGATGTCACTTAAATGATTAGGTGCTTGCCCAACATGATGTGGTTAAGACAAAGGAGATATTTCCGTGTCACTTTTTTAGGGACAATCCTGGAAACACAGTAGCCAGCATTAGTGACTTGCAGTCCACTGTGTGGGTTATGTCCCATATTTGGGGGCTACAACAAGGTGAGGGGCAAAAAGTGTCTCTATAGCACGTGAGCCAACTTCTGTATTGTTGTACATTTGCCTCCAGAGCAGCGCTCCCTGGATTAAGGTCTGGAAACAGGCTCAAGGGCAATGGCTAGCATCTTAGTGTTCTGCCTATAGTTCCTTCCCCCTACAGAAGACTGACAAACTGACGGATATCAGTAGCTCTCTGCTAAACACACCTCTCATGACTTCTGCTAACCTTGTGGTTAGGTTTGCTACAGTTTTCTACAATGCTTTTCTCAAATTTTCACAATAAATTTTCCCACCAGATCTCCTCATTCCTCTTTCCTTTCCACTTTTATCTGATTCATCAGACGTTTGTAAATTACAGGGAAAACAGGGATTCCGATAAGTTTGTTCAATACCCTAACTCCTACATACAACGTTTTTCAAAATATCCGCTTTGCTGTTTTCCACATGAAGAGTTGTCACCTGACCCTTCCAAGAGACTTTTCTCAGCCAAACCAGCTACTAGACTCTGTCTCTGTCCCAGTAGTGCACTTGTGACACAATATCTGAGAAAATGCTTCCTCTCTGACTTCATGACATCACAACACCAAACGTCAAGGAGAAGATCCAAGCTACAGAAGGAATTCTGTTTCTAAGGATTCCAATTCTTATGCAATTTATTCTGCATTCTTGGTTTTCTAAACAGTAAATCCAAACTGGCAAAGATTTTTAATCTTCTAGGGCAAGGGGAAAGAGCACAAATACATTTCCACTCAGGCAGAGCCAAGCTGAGTAGGGCACATGTGTATTGACTGAACAGGAAAGTGGTTTGTGTTTGTTTGTTTGTTTTGTTTTGTTTTGTTTTTCAGTGATTTACATAGATTGGGATAAGATTACTGCTACTCTGACTTTTCCATCTTTCTTTTCAGAAAGGGAATTTTCTAAAAAGCAAGGCTCAAAATCTATAATCTAAGCAAAGTTGGGAAATTCTCCCCCATCTCTTTCTCCCTCTCCCGGCTCTGCCGTGTGTGTGTGTGTGTGTGTGTGTGTGTGTGTGTGTGTGTTGTGTGTGTGTGTCTGTCTCTATGTGTCTGTTTGTCTGCCTCTTCGTGTATGTCAGTCTCTGTCTCCCTCCTTTGCCAGCTCTCTCCCTCCCAGTCTTGCTCTTTTTCCAGAACCTCCTGTTCTCATCACTGAGTTGCCACCTATGAAGACATTCATGAGTAACCAAATATTCCCCCTGAGTCCTGGAGCTCAGTGAACTGACTGTCACCTCTCTATCCCTCAGGGTCCCCCTAAGTGCCAGCGATTTATTTCTAACTCTACTGAAGTGCCTCCGACTCTGATGCAAATATTGACAAAGTGCTTCTTTATGAAACACAAGGACTCACAGCTCTTAGTAATCCCCATCTATTCTTTTGGGCTCAGTAAGCCATTTGCCACAATTTGTCAGCCCCAAATGAGGCTTTTCCAGTCAATGAGTTATAACTATTACCATCTGTGGTATCAAGAGCACAGGCCTGGGAATCGATGCCATGGATACAAACGTTACCTGTCACCCACTCGCTTTCTCAAGGCTGCAGATATGAATGTAAACGGAGACACTACCCAGCGTGGGAGCGCCACAGGTCAGAAAGTGTGTGTGAAAGAATCCAATCCAGCATAAAATGGGTTAAAAGGGCTGTCCTGATTTATTTTCCTCTAGTCGGGGAAGAGTTACTTATTTAACCTCCAAAGGAGTCCTCTATTTATACAAATTTCCCTTTTTAGCTTTGCAATGGGGGGGAGATGGAATTGTTTTTGACAAATGACCCATAACTTTAAAAGTTCCTATTTCGAGGTTGTACATGATTTTCTAATAATGCAATGCTTAACTTTAAGTGGCAAGACCTGGTTTCAGTAAAAGACTATTTGGAGCAGAGTCTATATGAATCTGAAGGCCCCTGGCAATCTTTATGCCATGGGCTCGCATTTCTCTTGTATAATGTAAGCCAGCCTTCTGAAATGAGCAGTTGTGTAGTAAGTCCCAGGGCAAGAGAGAGATGCCAAGGCAATCACATTTATAGTAAATTCAGACGAGAATGTGTGCAAGAGAGGAAGCAAATCTCTACGGGCATCATTTCAAGGAAAGGCAGTAGTTGGTCTCTGCCAACAGCCGTTGGATGCCACCAGCATGGAACAATTAGAGATAGGACGGATCTGCCGAAGCCGAAACAGCCCAGTGGCTGTCAGGCAAAACTTGAAGCAGCGAGAAGTCCGGTCAGGGTAGTTAGAGCACTTGTGTTGCTTTGCCTTTATAAACTGTGATTTCTGAAAGTACTTCATTATTTTTCCGAAGCCTCAGACGAGCAGTGTGATGGCTTACAGCCTCAAGTCACTGCATCCCCAAAATAACTGTGTCCGTTTTAACTCTGCTTTCACCTTGCGTCCATCAGTCCCGCTGTGATCTGGCTTCTGGAAAGAGAAGGTTCCAGTAGGTGACCATAATTTTGACCTCACAGTTTCTTTCAATCAGCTGAGCACGGCGTCTGCTCTGTCCATTCACACCATAGAAACTATTCTCTAACGGCCGCTGGTGACGTCACAGCGCACTCCGCCATCTTCCGGGTCCTGATATGATGCTGCTGACCTTCCTGTGTCTCCTTCAGACTCTTCTCCCAGCCCTTTCCCCAGCCTTAGCCTTCCCATTCCCAGCATGCCTCTGCGGTCTCCTTTGCTTCGCACATACCCTTCGTATTTGGATGTGGCTGCTTCACCGGTGGTCTAGTCGGGAAACAGAAGTCACGCTGGTATTTTGAGCATGGACATTTTAGCATTTAGCGGTGTACTGTATATAGTGAAAGGGTAAACGAGGGCTCTAAAACATACGGATGCATCAACTCGCTCATGCAGCGGGATACGACCTCATTTGGAAAGAGTGTTGTTTCAGGCACAATCAATTAAGATGACAGCACACTTGCTGCTCTTACAGAGGACTCACAAGGGTGGCTTACAGCCATCTAAAACTCCAGTTCCGGGGATCTGACACCCTCTCTGGCTTCCACAGACAACAGTACATCCATAGATGTGCAAAACACATACACATAAAATAAAATACATTTGAAAATAAAAATAGAGGGAAACTTTATGGCACTAGATTGGCAACAATTTCTTAACTATGAAACACACACGCATACACAAATACAGGCAACAAAATGAAAACTAGATATACTGGACTTTATCAAAGTTGGACCTTTTGTCTATCAAGCACACTATCCCTAATATAAAAAGGCAACTCCCTGAATAGAATAGCCTAGAATAGAATAGAATAGAATAGAATAGAATAGAATAGAATAGAATAGAATATTTGCAAATCATATCTGGTATGAGATTGAAAATTCATAATATAGAAAAAATACTAAAGCTCAATGATAAAATATAAGCAACTGTGAGCAAAAGACTAGAACAGATTTTCCTATGAAGAAGATTGACAGATAATCATGAAATGGTGTTCAAAATCATCAGCCATGAGGGAAATACCGATCAAAACCACAGTGAGAAACTACTTCATGCCTACAAAGGGCACTTACAGAAGAGATGGTGTTGGCAGGACGTGTGAAAGCTGGGACCTGTTGTACATTATTTGTAAGAATATAATTTGCAGCCTCTATGGAAAACTGTTTGGCAGTCCTTCAAACGAGTGAAGTACAGAATTATCATTTGCTATAGTGGTAGCAAATTCTAGTACAAAGTGTATACCCGAAAGAATTCAAAACAGGGGTTTGTATGCCAAGGTTTATTGGAGCATTATTCATAGTAGCCAAGAGGCAGAAAATAACTCAAGTATCCATCAATGCATGAATAAGCAAAGGTGGGCATGTTCATGTGTGTGTGTGTGCATGCATACATGCGTGCGTGTGTGTTTGTGTGTGTGTGTGCATACGCACATATAAATATTATTCAGCTTTAAGAAGGAATGAAGTTTTGATATGTGCTACAACAGAGATACCTTGAATGTACTCTGCTGAGTGAAATAAGCCAACCAAAAGAACATACATAGTGTGATCCACTAATACGAAATACCTAGGACACATAAATTCATATTATCAATGGAATAGACATTGCCAAAGGCAGAGAATTATTGCTTAATAGTTAATGGCTACTGTTCTGCATAATTAGAACTCCTTGGGAATAAACAATAATGATAATTATACAAAATTTGAATATATTAATATTGCTGAATTGAACATCCTAAAAGATGGTAAACTTTGTATTATGTATGTTTTACTACATTTTTTCATTTTTTATTTAAATTAGAAACAAGCTTGCTTCACATGTCAATCCCAGCTTCCTCTCCCTCCCCTCCTCCCCTGCCCCCACCAGCAGCCCCCAGCTCCCTACCTGCTCCCCACTGTGTTCCCAGGGAAGGTGAGGCCCTCCATGGGGGAATCTCCAAAGTCTGTCCTATTATCCAGGACAGGGCCTAGGCCCTCCCCCAAGAGTCCAGGCTGAGAGAGCATCCCTCATTGTGGGATGGAAACCCAAAGCCTATTTGTATTCCAGGAAAAATACTGATCTACTACCCAAGGCCCCATAGACTGCCTAGGCCTACCCCCTGACACCCACATTCAGGGTGTCTGGATCAGTCCTATGTTGGCCTCTCAGTCATCAGTCTGGGGTCCATTAGCTCCCCCTTGTTCAGGTCAGCTGTTTCTCTGGGTTTTACCAGCCTAGTCTTGACCCGTTTGTTCATCACTCCTCCCTCTCTGTCACTGGGTTCCAGGAGTTCAGTTCAGTGTTTAGCTGTGGGTGTTTTACTACATTTTTAAAGTCTGTAAGTGATATCAAAGGCCTGAGAAGCTGGAGAGGAGAGGAAAGGAAAGGACCTGTAGTAGCCAGGACTAGAACAGGAAGGCAGGAGCTGACTAAGGGTAAAGGGGGAAGAGAGATGGGCATGTCTGGCATGGTGTTGCCTGAGATCACGAGCAACTGGAAGTCATATTTCCAAAATTAACTGAAACACATGCTGGAGAACTGGTCTGAGGTGATAGCAAAACCTGTTTGGTTGCAACTTCCTTGAATTTGATGCGCTGAACACATAACCCATATGTGACTGTGACAACACCCCATTTCCTGAGTGAGTCAACAAATGGCAGCCAACATCTCCATTTACAACATACGGGACACGTGCCTAAGTATTTTGCATGCATCCATTCAGTTCCTGCAACAACCATTTCATACAATTTGACAAACATTATACTGAGACCGTTACATCACTCTCCATTCCCTAAAAAGTACATCCCAGGGGTCACCAAAAAGGCGCCAAAGCCAAAGCAGCACGCTCCACCGCCTCCTAAGTCAACATCAAGGCAAAGGCTTTGAAGGTAAACAGTAAAGGTGTCCACAGACACCAAAATAAAAACATACACATTACCGGCCTTCTGGAAGCTCCGGGTACTGCGGACACCCCAAGCAGAAGCAGTTTGACCACTGCGACCTCATCAAGGTTCCCTGGTCCCCAAGCCAGATGTGAAACTAACAGGAGACAAGACATTTGTGGTCGCTGTGGAAATCGAAAAGCACCAAGTCAAACCAGCTATGAAGAGAGTCCACGACTGGCGTGGTCAAGGCCAGACTTGATGGGAAGCAGCATGTACAGCAGGCTCCCGGTTACGATGCCATGGAATCATCCACAAAACTGGCACAATTGCAAGCACCCTCGGTTGAACAATTCTGAATGAACATTTTCTTTTCATCATTAAAAAACAGCGGGGGATCTAGGAATGCAGCTTAGTGATAGAGTGTGGGCTGAGCTTTATGAGGCCCTGGGTTCAAGCTCCAGTGCACACACACACACCCCTTTTGCTTTCAAACTTCAATATTTATGTCACTAAATAAATCCTAAGGTTACAGTCTTCTTCTGTCACCTCACCTCACTCTCTAGACTGAAATCTATTCATCCTCTAAAGCCCTTTGCAATGCCACGGGTTCTACAAAGAGCTCCTCAGAATTGGTCATTTCCTCTTCCGTCCCCAGCAAACATCATTCTACTTTGCTTTTATGATAAAACATTCTGATTAGACACATCTTGGGAGGGGGAGGGTTAATTTGGGCTTACACTTCCAGGAAACACTCCGTGGCTGATAGAAACCAGGGCAGGAACCTGGAGCAGGAACTGAAGCCAGAGACACTGGAGGGACGCTGCTGACTAGCCTGCCCTCGGCATCAGGGTACATAGCTGTCACTACAGCCCAAGCCCGCTAGCCTAGAAATGGTGCCTCCCACAGTGGACTGCCCCCCCCACATCAGCCATCAATCAAATCAGACTCTCAGAGGCATGGCCTCAGGGCAGTCTTGGTAATGCAATCATTTTGTGGAGGCTCCCTTTTCCCTTTGACAATAAAAACCAACCAGGACAAACAGGTTGTGTCTGGAAAAGAAGGCTCCAGTGATGTCTCCCCATTAGGAGTGTTGGTTTTGTCTCTTACTTTTTGGATTTTCATCCATACTTCTTAAAGCCTCTTTCAGATTTTTTTATTTCAAATTCTTTCATACAAGCAGGGTGTTGGTGGCAGAAGTCTTTAATCCCAGCACTTGGGAGGCAGAGGCAGGTGGATCTCTGTGAGTTCAAAGCCAGTCTGGTGTACAGAGCAAGTTCCAGGACAGGCTCCAAAGCCACAGAGAAACCCTGTCTCAACAAAACAACAATTCTTTCATACAATAGAATGTTGCTTTTTAATAGGTGGACAAGCTGAACTTTATAAGGGGTGTGTTGTAGAGAAACCTTGTTGTATCTTATGAGCAGAACCAACTCAGTTCTCCCTCCACGCTGCACTCCAGTCTTTTCCTTGTAGTTCTGTAAAAGATTGGCCTCACCGTCTTAGTTAGGGTTTCTATTTCCATGGTGAAACACCATGAAGAAAGGCAAGTTGACGGAACACGGGCATGCTAGGCAATCGCTGTGCCCTCTGAGAGCCCCAAAAGCTGCTTGGGTGGGGCGCAAATGTTGGTTGAACTTGAGCCTGACTCTTCTTGTATAGCTAACAAAACCCTTTTTCTCTCTGCCTTTTCCTAATCCTTACCCAAAAGGACCATATTCCCGTACACCTGTCCCCCGTCAGGATTCCCTTCTCCCTAGTTTTTCACCTTCCTCCTACTCCTGTCTACAAGCGTCCCTTCCCATTTCTAAGCCTCCTTAGCCTTCCTCCAGATCCCTTGATGCAACCTAATAATGTCAAGCCCTAAATGGAGCTGGCCGTCTAAAAAATGAAGGCTGAAAGTGACGTCCTCTCCCACAGATTCATGCCATTAGCCCATGTCCTAGATTAGAGGTGTGTGTGTGTGTGTGTGTGTGTGTGTGTGTGTGTGTGTGCACGTGTGTACTGCATTACTTTCAGCCACAGTGTAGAGCCCATACCAAATAAAATCATTTATAAATATTAATACTATAGTCTTTGAACTTTTATTCTATTTGAATTCTGTGCACCTTTTTTCCCCCTTTTTGATGGAGCTGTGCTTCAGAATAAAAGGTTCAGAACACATGCAATCAAGATGCCGGAGATGCAAAGACAGAGGGGGGAAGAAGGAAGTGAGAGTGGCCGGGTGTCAGTCTTGTCAAGCTGTCTCCCTCGTCCTGTCCTGAACTCTCAGCATTTCCTTCCTGGCACAACTTTGCGCTGCAATTTACACAGATGTAGACAATTAGGCCTCTGAAACTTGAAATTTGGCTTGCAAAGCAGTTTATTCTGTTGTCTACACAGCTGCCATTTGAGGGAGAACTTAGAAAATTCAAGTGTTTAGGAAATGGTGCCCTCCATCCCTGCCAGAGACCTTTAGAGCTCATAACTTTGGGAAACAAAGAGCTCTCTGGGAGGGTGCTCATCTCCACCAGCTGAGTTGGCAGAGTCAGCACTCATGCCCGTAGCTTGGGATGCTATCTCCTTTCCCCTTTTCTAAGAGCAGAGTCCTGCTCATGAACAAGTTCTAATGCCATCCCTGCGGGAAAGCCTCTCCTTCAGTGGCAAAGTGGTTACAAATATAAAAACAGCAGTCTCCCCCTCGTAAATGTGGTTTGGAGCTCCTACACTACCTTAGAGGACAGAGCCGCGCCACGAAGGTGACATCGACATACTCATTGGAGAGCCTTCCCTAACAAGACTGTGCCAGGGCACTGTAGGGCCAGGGGTGAAAAGACACACCTTCTCAGAGCGCCATTATGCTGTTCTTCAGATGACAGACTACTTCAGAATGCAACACACTGAACTCAGAGGAGGAGATAAAACCAGAGCTTTGCAGAGAGAGCCAGGCTCAGAACAGCAGTAATACACCAGACACATTAGAGATGGCTGAAGCAAGAGGGTCAAAAGTACCAGGGAGATCTGGGACATAAAACAAGACACTGTCCCCACCCCATCCCCTACACACAACAGTCGCAGTGACGGTGAAATCTAACTGTGTGTTCCTATTTTACTAAAGAAGCTCATGTGTGCGTGTTACCATACACCCGCAGGTGCTCACCTGTCCATACCCACCTGCAGACACTCACCTGTCCACACCCACCTGCAGGTGCTCACCTGTCCACACCCACCTGCAGGTGCTCACCTGTCCACACCCACCTGCAGGTGCTCACCTGTCCACACCCACCTGCAGGTGCTCACCTGTCCACACCCACCCGCAGGTGCTCACCTGTCCACAACCACCCACAGGTGCTCACCTGTCCACACCCACCTGCAGGTGCTCACCTGTCCATACCCACCTGCAGGTGATCACCTGTCCACACCCACCTGCAGACACTCACCTGTCCACACCCACCTGCAGACACTCACCTGTCCATACCCACCTGCAGACACTCACCTGTCCATACCCACCTGCAGACACTCACCTGTCCACACCCACCTGCAGACACTCACCTGTCCACACCCACCTGCAGACACTCACCTGTCCATACCCACCTGCAGGTGCTCACCTGTCCACACCCACCTGCAGGTGCTCACCTGTCCACACCCACCTGCAGGTGCTCACCTGTCCACACCCACCTGCAGCCTCTCACTTGTCCATACCCACTCGCAGGTGCTCACCTGTCCACACCCACCTGCAGACACTCACCTGTCCATACCCACCCGCAGAAATGCTAACCTATGACAACAGCCAACTGCAGTCGGACTGGACTCTGAGGTCACTGTAACCTGCTCAGAGCTGTGCAATGCTGGATGGCCCCCTTTTCTTAAGCACACACCTCACCTGTAACACCTGCCTGGGGTTCTCTCCCCACTGGGACGGTAATGGTAGAGGTGCTTGGAGTAGAAGAGCAAACTCCATGTGAAGCACTACCTGAACAAGAAATCGCTCTCATTATAGAGGTCAGGGCTCTACAACAGTCCCTCTGTCACATAATCAAAGACTTACATTGCTGCAGCCAGCTGCGGTTTTGTCTTTTGACTCTGTCATGGTCTTTCACCTAGACGATGTTCTGTTTTGTGTCCTCATTTTTTTCTCTACACACTGCAGACATCAGAAAGACAGACCGAGGGGGGACCTTTATCAGTCCCAGGACTATCAGGAGATAATGACACAGCCCCATGCTTCATGTGTTGCTCTTCCTGCTACAGATTCGGAGTCTGGCAGCCAACTTATGTGTGGACAGCAAGCACGGAGCCACAGGGACGGAGCTGAGGCTGGACATCTGTGTCAAAGATGGTTCGGAAAGGACATGGTCTCATGAACAGGTGAGTCACGGGAATGGAGGCTAGCGGGAAAGGACGGATGAGAAGAAGTATCTCAGTGACACATTTGGGACTTGGGTGAGGTCATGGTTTGTCACCAAGAAGATCCCTAGTTAGTGAGCACGGTCCACCTCTGCTTCTGTTCCTTGTCAGAGGAACTGTCACAATCAACCAAGATAACGGATCACAGCACATTTCAGCTTGGAGAGCAAGGGTTGGTGTGGTAGCTCAGCCAGAGAAGTGCATGCCTTGCACACGTGAGAACTGGGGTTTGGTCTTCTAGAACCCATGTCTTTTGAGGTTTGAGTATGTTGGCACGTGCTTATAACCCTAGGTCTTGTGAGGCAAAGGCAGGCAGATCAATGGGCATCACTAGACAAGCTGCCTAGCCTACATGATGTGTTCCAGGCCAGTAAGACTGTCCAAGGGAGAGGTAGACAGCAGCTGTGGAATGATATGGTTGTCCTCTGACACCAACATTCATATGTTCATGCCTACGCATGCACACGGGCGCCCCGTTATTTTGTGTGCTGACGTTTGTTTGTTTGTGTGTGCACGTGTGTACGTGTGGGTGCATACACCTACACACATGCATACAGGTCAGAAAAAGGCACTGCAGTTCCTCTCTATCTCTCTCTCCGGGGGTGTCTCCCCCTGATACCGGGGCTTGAATTTCTGCCTAGGCTGGAAGTCAAAAGGTCTTAGCAGTCCCCTGTCTCTACCTCACTCCCTCAGAGCTGAGGTCACAGGCACAGGCTTGTGCATAACTCCAGGGTCCACACTCTGGCCCTCCTGATTGTGCAAGATGACTTCTTAAGCACTGAGCCCTCGCTACAGACCCTTGCATAATAAATCTGAAAGCTAATATTTCAAAAAAGATAGTAGACTCCTATGGTGTGGCCTTCCCTTCCTGTGTTCCCCACAGCAGCAGTTTTCAAGACAAACCTGGAAAGTGCCGAGGAATTCGACCCACAAAATCTTTTCAGAAAGGGCTCTGTTTTGTGTTTGAGACTTCACCTGGCCTTAATTTTTCCCTCCTGGCTGTGTATCTAAAGTAATGCGTGGACCTCTTGCTGCAACGGTAGTTTTTTGTCACCCATGTGAAGGACAGTCGAGGCAGCAGCGTCCCCACGTGGACTTCACAGGACGATTTCAGATGATGCTTGGCTTTGATTCAAAGACATTTCCATGCCGCTCCAGTTAAGGACAGCTAAGTGACTTCTAACCCAACTGAAAATCTTTGGAAAGGGTCTCTCCTGGAATTGCGCGACCTGTGTAAGAGCAGTGACAGTGTCGAGGGTAGCACGTCCCTTTGGTGTTTCAGTTTTAAATAGTGAAATATTTCAGTTAGGAAGTATAGAATGACCACCCACAGATTCCGCAAGAATCAGCCGTTGCTAAAGGTACAAAGACAAACAGCTGATAACTACAGCTGAGGCCTTTTCCATCCTCCTCTCCTATGCAGAAGGAGAAACCCACAGTCAGTCAGGCCCGTGTGAGCTCACAGTATTCTCTGTTGCTCAGAACGGACCGTAATAACTGTCCGGGGAAAACAAACACAAGTAAGCAAGCACTTTCCCCGTTGGCATAGCTGCTGTACTACAGCTATATTCCTCGGGGTCCGCCTTGCATACTGACTGGGAGTAGGCTCAGTTGCACGTCCCTGTGCTTAGGAGAGATGCTTCAGCTTATGCACACATTCCACACAAAAGAATCTCGACAAACATGAACCGCTGAGCAATGCTCCTATCCAACCTGAGGCCCTCAAGGAGTTGTTGAAGTGTGCCTCTCTCCTTCCTACTTTCTCTTCCTGCCCCTCCTCCATCCTGAAATGCAATCAGAGCATCAGGATTCTGCCGAAGAAGCAAGTTCAAAAAACCAGTCAAGGATGGATCCCTTAAGACAACACCAATCTCTTCCAGCACCCTCCAACCAGCTACCTCTCCAGTGTGTTCTAGACAGATGGAAGGCCTTAGAGCCAGGCCAACACGGACTTCACTTTGAGCCAAGCAGCCTAGTTCAATTCTTATAAGCCAAAGGTTCTCCATCATCAAATTAGGGCAAAATGCCCGCCTCCTGTACCAGGTTTTCAGAGAAGAAATGATGCCTGGGCTGTAACAATTAACTCCCACGTGAAGTCACACACACACACACACACACACACACACACACACACACATACACACGTCCTGCTCTCGGGTTTGAGGCTGCTGTGGCATGGATGCATTGGTCCCTTCCCAACATAGTCATTCACTCCAGCATATCCTGCAGGATGGACAGTTACCAGAAGGTTCTACAGCTCTAGGATGTGGTGACAACTGCAAAGTATCAGACAGGAACTCACTGGCCTCCTCCTCCTCTGTGTCCTGGGATAAGCTCCACTGGGCATTGCCAAGCATCAGAGGAATCTGGTTGGCTGGCACTTCCAACAAGCAGCCTGACCTCCAGCCCTAGAGCAAGCAAGAACACTCAAGAGACTACCAGTAAGATCAGCATTTGGAGCATTTAGGAAGAGTTGTTTCTAAAATTAAAGACAGAAGCTACGAGGGAAAACTTTGTATCTTGGGCTAAATTTATCTCCTCTTTTCAGCCCAATCAGAAAACAAATTTAGACAGCTTACAGGGACACACATCTGAACACCTGAACCAGGTTTAATATTTAACAGGAAAATTCGAGAATGGAGTACGATCTGACCTGATATTTTATTTGACAGATAAAGATAAACACTAACAAACAAAAGTATATTGCATGCTTTTATGGACTGTTCATTTACCTAGGGCTAAACTGGAAAAAAGAAAGAAAGAAAGAAAGAAAGAAAGAAAGAAAGAAAGAAAGAAAGAAAGAAAGAAAGAAAGAAAGAAAGAAAGAAAGAAAGAAAGAAAGAAAGAAAGAGAAGAAAAAATATATATCTATGGCATGTAATTTACAAAATGGTCAGCAGATGGCAGCACTAGACAAGAAGACAACGCCACATAGGCAAGAAATTTTACAAATACCTTTTAAAAAGATTTCTGGTCTCTGGAGACCTGAGGCTGGAACTACAAAGAGATTAAAGGTTGGAGGGAGGAGAAACTTGAATCCTGCTTGAAACGTGTGTCACCATATATTGACTTGGTGCAGGCAAATTCATTTTACAGTAACTAATGTGAGCCGTATTCAATGTTTTTGCTTAAAGACTCGCACGTTATAATTCACTCTTTTACATTTAGATTAAAATTCCTGGATGAGAAGTACCTCGGGCCAGGGAAATGATGGATATTCCTTTATAATTCCCAAGCAGTCCAAGTGACTAAATGAATACCCAAACTTCTTACAAAGGCCAACAAAGCAGGGTCCACTGAAGCACGCCTTTATGAGGGAAACATTTTACCGCAGAACATTCGTCAGGACTAATCCGGCTTCTGCGAGGGAAGCAGGCATATGATTCACCCTTCCGGGGTCATTTGCTGAGCTGTTTGATATCACTCTAGATCGGGTGCTGGCTCCCGGTTTCCTCTAGGGATCAAGAAAGAAAAATAAAAATAGATCCAAATATGAGTGTTAAGATCTGGAAGGCAACTCCCCAGCCCCGTTATGAGTCGGGGAGGGGGGGTGAGGGAGGGCGGGGCGGGAGAGAGGAGGCTTGCATGCTCGCCTGGCCTAGTTTGGCTGTTCTCTCTACAGACCCAGCAGCAGGCACTGGGCTCTTGCTGGGAGGAAGCTTTGCAGGCCTTCCCGTCCTGCTGAGAATGCAGACATAACTTTCTCTTTCCGCGGTCTGGAGAGGGACACACACAAGCAGAAATCCAAACAAGTCAATGCACGCAGAGAAAGGACACACGCCTGTCTTTGGGGATAAAAACCGTCTCAATACAGCACTCTGATGAGTACAAACCGTAGGGATAAACGTGTTCTAACTCAGACTTCCGCGAACTACGGAACAGTGAAATAAAATATAATTACCCACAGAGAGAGAAATAAAATGTTTTTCAATTGTCTCATCAGGTTGCCAGATTAAGATAAGTGGATTTGCAGTTTCAATCTGGAGAATTTATTTGTATAATATAATACAATGCAACACAACACAATACAATACAACACAATACAATATAGACCCCGGCAATGTTACACACTCCACATGAAATGGGTCACGACTCAAAATCTATATTTTTAAAGCTTCGCTCAAAAGAAGACAGGAGGGAAATTGACATCCATTTGCTTTTAAAAGAGTGGCTGGAGCTTGAAAAGAAAACAAAAATCATCAGGGACTCTTACTAAGAAAATCTAGATACTTCTGGCTAGTAAGAACCGCCCATGAGTAGGAGGAGGATTGTGCTGTCACTCGGGGATTCTTGGGGACCTAACAGATCCAGTTAGTGGAAGGTAGGAGAAAATGGAATAAAAGAAACCCCAACACCTGAGGAAGAAGTCGCCTCTGTCTAATGAGAGTCTCCGCTAGGTAAGGATCACAACTCCTTCCATCTTTGGGCTTCTGAGTATGTGAAAACTAAGACAGAGAGAGAGAGAAGCTCGGCACAGGGTCCCACGCCTGCCGTGCAGACAGACAGTTTCCTCTAATAAGAGTGCAGCCCCTGGTGAATCGATCACTCTCGCTCTCGGGCGGGGGAGGGTGGATCTAGAGAGAGTTGAGGGAGGGCGAATATGATGAAAGCACGCTGTATAGAACGCTCGAAGAAGTCAGAAGAGGAAGACAAGGAAAAAGAGAAAGAGAACGAGAATGAGAGAGGGGGAGAGAGATAAAAGGAAGGGAAAGAGAGATAAACAAGAGAGAGGGAGGGAGAGAGAGAGAAAGAGGGAGAGAGAGAGAGAGAGAGAGAGCAATCAACCAAGATTTCTTGATCCAGAATGGGACATACATACTATATCGTTAGTAATCAGGAGGCTGAGGCAGGAGGATGAGGCCTTTAAAGCCAGCCTGGGCTATGTAGTGAGTTAAAGACCAGTAGGGCCCATTTAAAAAGAAAAACAAAAACAAAAAAGACTAAAACTAATTCATTTATCTTGATAGTTATTTCATGTTTCTGTTGCAATAACTAGTACAAGTTGCGTGTATTAACCATTAGTTTTATCAAGCACCTGTGCTTTTCTGGGTGCTAGAACGGTGAATTTTAAAAGGACACCCTCTGCCCTAAGGATCTCACTGCCCAATGATGGACAGGGAAACACGGTGGACAGTCATAATGGAATGAGGAGAGGAGGCAGATGAAGCAGTTCAGAAACACAGGCTGCTTGCACGGCTGGATGTCTACACCAAGGAGGTGCCTGGACGTCTACACCGAGGAGGAGGAAGACCATTGGAGGATCGTAGACAGACAGAAGATCTAATTAGACAGGCATCCCAGACAGAGTTCCCTGTTGACCACAAGGGGCAGGAGTGTGGGCGACAAGAACAAGAAGCTTGGCGGGGGCGAGGGACACAGTTCATGCACTGGGCTCTCCTGGTAAGCACACGGACCGGAGCTTAGGATCCAGAATCCACTTTGTCTTTCTTTCTTGGTTTTTCAAGACATCGTTTCTCGTTGTAGCTTCGGAGCCTGTCCTGGAACTTGCTCTGTAGATCAGGGTGGCCTCAAACTCACAGAGATCCACCTGCCTTTGCCTCCCAAGTGCTGGGATTAAAGGCATGGACCACCCACGCCCGGATCCAGAATCCATTTTAAAAGCCAAGTTTGGTGGCACACACACTTTTAATCTCAGCACCGAGGAGCTGAATCACTCCTAGGGAACCCTAGAGCTTACTGGTCTCGAGTCTAGTCTACGTGGCAAGCCCCAGCCAATGAGACACCTGGTCTTTAAAACAAAAGTGTACAGTGACTAAAGGTTGCCCTCTGGCCTCTGAACACACACACACACACACACACACACACACACACACACACACACACACGGAAAAGAATGTGGAAACTGAAGCAGGTTATTGCAGTAGTATATACAAGTGATGCTGAGAAAAATGTTTGTAAAGATTCAGAGGATGAAACTAATTCCAAAAACACTTATGGAACAAAAGTGTCAAAATGTGACTTAGTAGTCCAGTAGTTGCCTAGTGTGCATTAGGCTCCATCCTCAGTACTGCCAACGACTAGAGACGATGGTAGACTTGACAGATGATTAAATGAGGAAAGTAAAGGAGGCATAATTTCGGAGACTCCATAACTGACAAGACAAATGAGATTACCACCAACTAAAACAATTTGAAAGAGAACAGGCTACCCAAGAAACAAAAATCCAACGATTGTAGGACATGTTGAATTCGAGTCATCTAGGAGACACACAGCTGGAAAAATCCTGCCAGGGGCTAGACACAACATGGTTGATGAGTTTGAGCTTTCTGGTAAAAGCTGTTCTGAGAGAATTTAAGCCCGAGCAGGAAAGGAGAACAAAACCCTTAGTGACACCGTGTTGAGCGGACAGATGAAAGATGGCATGGTTACTACAGAGAAGCACAGTGCTTCGAAGGCCACGGAAGGAGCAGGTTGGCAAAGTGCTCAAAATTGGAGCAGCCCAAACAGGCACTTCTCCTGTGTGAAGGACCTAAGAGAACGAGAGAGAGAGAGAGAGAGAGAGAGAGAGAGAGAGAGAGAGAGAGAGAGAGAGAGAGAGAGATTGAGAGATTGCACAACTCCGGCCCATGACTCCATCCCAACTGCCTAACTTGACATCCCTTGTCCTGTCTGAGACAATCTATTGTCCTCTTCCTGTACCTTTCAGGGGACCAGAGCACAGACACTCATCTTTATTCAGACAGTCTTCTTGTGTGTGCTGGATTTAAATCATTTCTTTTCCTAACTTAGAGCACTTACCCTAGTCCTTTCAGACTCCTACCACTTAACTGTTTTCTCTTAGCCATCTCTAGAGCTGCCCCAGATTCTCTAGGTGGGACCAGGTCAGTGGTGAGTGTATTACAGAGTGCTTACAGCTCTGCACTCTGCTCTCTGTCAGTAAGACCTTGTCCCCGGCAGCTCTGCTGTCTGCCTCCCAGAGTCCTCCTTTAAGAATTACATAACCTACTGAACCAGAACTGGAAGAAATGCCAAGGCTTCCCGGTCCATCTTCCTCTGTAATTTTTTTTTTTTTTGGTTTTATGAGACAGGGTTTCTCTGTATTGTTTTGGAGGCTGTTGGTCCAGCCCGACCTCAAACTCACAGAGATCCGCCTGCCTCTGCCTCCCGGGTGCTGAGATTAAAGGCGTGCTCCACCACCGCCCGGCCTTCCTCTGTAATTAAGGACCTCTTTTGGATGTGATTCAGGTCAAGTAACTTAAGAAAATGTCCTTTCCCAACATGGTATGTATTCACTCATAAGAGGATATTAAATGCAAAGCAAAGGATAGCCAGACTACAGTCCACAACCCCAGAGAAGCTAGGTAAAAAGGGGGACCCCAAGAGGGACACACATGGAGGGCCCCAGGAAGGGAAAACATTTAAGATGTCCTGGGTAAATTGGGAGGGGGCAGAAGGAAGGGGATGGGAGACGGGAACATGAGGGATGAAGAAGACAGAGTTGGGGATGGATGGAGAGGGGAGCAATGAACGAGGTATCTTGATAGAGGGAGCCTTTCTGGGGTTAGGGAGAAACCTGGTGCTGGAGAAATTCTCAGGAATCCACAAGGATGACGCCAGTGAAAACTCCTAGCAATAGTGGAGAAGGTGGCTGAATGGGCCTTCCCTTTTAAACAGATCAGTGACTACCCTAATTGTTATCATCGAATCCACATCCAGTAACTGATGGAAGCAGAGGCAGTGACCCACAGCCAAGCACTGGCCTGGGCTCCTGGAGTTCAGCTGAAGAGAGGGAGGAGGGGTCATATGAACAGAAGGAGGTCAAGAGCATGATGGGAAAAACCACAGAGGCAGCTGACCAGAGCTAGTGGGAGTTCAGGGACTATGAACTGACAGCTAGGGAAACTCCATGAGGCTGAACTAGACCCTCTGAATGTGGGTCTGTGACTTGATCTGTTGGGGCGGGTGAGGGAGCTGTCACACACACCAGAACCTAATCCAGGAGCGTGAGCTGGGTTTTTGGAGCCCATTTCCTATGCTGGGATACCTCAGCCTTGGTGTGGGAGGGAGGGACTTGGTATGCCAGACTTTGTTGACTCCCCAAGGAAGGACCTACCCCTTCTGAGGTGTGGGGGAGGAGGTACTGGGGAGAGAAGGGGAGGGAGTGGGAATTGGGGTTGGTAAGTAAAACAAAAAATAAAATTTTTTAAATATAAAAAGGGAATACGCTCTTTCTCAACAGGAATGTTGTTTGTTAATTGAACACATTGTAGAGTTGACTTAGGGAGTCATAAGAAGCATTTGTAATACAGATGAAGATGGATAACACAGACGAAGATAGGAAACACTAGGTGTCATACTGAAGGATGAAATGGGGTTGAGGTATCTATCATTCCATGAAACTCCTGCTTCAGGTTGGAGGTCAGGGATCTGTAAGTGTGGACTGTACTTCTTATTGTGAGTTCCAATCTAAAACTGTCTCTATTGCTCTTACCTACGCTAGAAAATTAATTTGCCTATTCTTTCCTTCATTGAGCTCGGCTTTCCTTTAAATTGGATTTTTCAAGGTGTGAGCATCAATCCAGCTCAACTTTAAGGCCTGTCCTTTGGCAGTTAATCTGCTCATTAGGCTAACGCTGCAGTCGTTGGTCCGGGAACATTTTATCGACATGACAAGTGCTAAGAGTTTTATTAAAGGCTTTTCTTCCCCCTCTCCTTCCTTCCACCCATCTCCCCTCCCCCTCTCTCCTCTCTCATCTGTCATCCTTCCCTCTCCTCTTCCTCCACCTTCCAAACACCTTTCTCCCTCTCTCCCACCGCGCCCCTTTCTCCTTCCTTGCTGGAAAGGTCTCCTTTGCATTTGCACCTGTCTGGCCCCAAGTACAGCTGCCCCAGCCCTTTGAAATGCTTTCAATCCTCCACCGCTCACATAACGGGAGCTCTGCACTGTTAAGACATCTTTCCCCACGCTGGAACCTTTCTCCCCGCGCTGAACTCACTACAGCTTTTCTGCTACCGTTGTTTTGCTAGCTTTTTACTTTTGGGTGGAGAGAAGACATTCGACCCGGCGAGCCTCTGCACACCAGAAAATTCTGCCTCGATGCCATCTCACACAGCAGCCCCGTCACGCTCTATGACTGTCATGGCATGAAAGGGAACCAGCTCTGGGGATACCGGAAGGTAAGAGGCGGTTCTGTGGTCCTTCTCCGATTATCATGTGAGGTTGGATTTTTATTTGTTTGTTTGTTTTACTTTTTTTTTTTTGGCTCTTTTTTGGGGGCCGGCCATCCAGCTCCCAAATAAATACACACATGGAGGCTTATTGTTTCTTTTAAATGCCTGGCCTTAGCTTGGTTTGTTTCTAGTCAGCTTTTCTTAACTTAAATCCATCTACCTTTTGCCTCTGGGTTTTTATCTTTGTATATAGCCTTCTTTATTTCTTACTCCATAGCTTGCTGTGTAGCTGGGTGGCTGACCCCTGATGTCCTTTTCTTACTCCTCATTCTCTCTTCCCAGATTTCTCTCCCATTTATGTTCTCTGCATGCCAGCCCCGTCTATCCTTTCTCCTGCCTTCCTATTGGCCATTCAGTTCTTTGTTAGACCATCAGGTGTCTCAGACAGGCAACGTAACACAGCCTCACAGAGTTAAACTAATGCAGCATAAAAGAATGCAACACATCTTTGCATCATTAAACAAATGTTCCACAGCATAAACAAATGAAACACATCTTAAAAAATATTCAACAACAGTCATGATTTCAGGCTGACTGACTCCAGAAGTTGGTTAAGACCATGTTTTGATCCAGAATGTCTCCTGTACAGATGCACACACACCTAGTTCATGCATGTGGAGGGCCATGACAGGGAAAGTTGCACAGAGATTTTGTGCTTTTACCCTTACTTGTTGCGTGTACCATTTCCCAGGCAGTCACAACTGAAAAATAACTGCAGATTACTAGTAACACTGGGAAGAAGTCTAAGCTCCGATCAACCGACTGGGGGAAAAAATCATCCACACATCAAATAAGCAAATAACTTATGCATAATTCTTAAAAATCTTAGCTCACAGAACACATAAGTTAATACATCTATCCATTTACTTCACACATAGATTAATACATCTATCCATTTAATGCACACCCATAACTCTTGAGTGGCAGCTGTCTGATTAAAACAATTACATTCATACACATGCACACATACATATCTATGTATTCATGTAGATATAACTGTAACAATTGGACAAAAAGCTGCCCATTTGTAATTTGGCCAAAAGTCTTCCCTGATATATCAAAGGCAAACATATTTGTGAAACCTAAAAAATATTAAATTATGAGATAATATTTAATGATAGAAATAGTTTTAAAACAAATAGACTCGTATCTATGTTTGAGTTAACTAAGCAATTACATTATTTTAAAATATTTTCAAGTATTATTTTTTAGTATTTCCCAGCCAGGGAGCCAATGCCTTCTGCTTATTGTTTTGCGTTCTCTGCACAATCCAGACTTATTGGGGCTATCAGAAAAATGTACCTTATGCTTTATCCAGGAGCGTGGCTATCCTGTGACAAAGGCAAGCCAATGTGCCCCCAAAACTGTGCCCAGAAAACTGGAGGGAAGAGGGTGGAAGATGGACGCTGGGGTGTCCAGTAGTTATGGATGTGTTTCCTCATGTCATGAAAGCCAGAGCTCTGGTTTCTACCTCTTGAGGTGGGTACCCCAAGCCAGCCCCACTCAGAGCAGACTTGATTGTACTGTTTATTCTACACGTCAACACCTCCCCAGGATCCAGCAGATGTCTGCTGCATCTCCAGAAAAAGCACAAAATGTCAACTGTTGCATCTTACAAAGCAATTTAAAATCTAAAGAGCTAATGAGAAGAAGGTCTCACAAGTACACAGGAAGGGAATTGCTGACTGTTTTCTTTATGAAGTGTGTAATTGATTAGTCTTGTCACTCACTCACTATTCAATACAATATCGTCTACATGGAGTGGAGTAGGGTAGGCTTTTCTCCTCCAATAGTTATTTTCTGACCTTTAGGATGATATTTTCTGTATATGTCAATAAAGCAGCAGCTCCACCTCACCCGCTGTTGCTTCCTAATGAACAGAACATTTCTCATCATCGGACAGTTACAGAATGGAAGACAGACAATTCAATAATACGCAATTAAGCCTTGAAAATGCGGTTGTTTTCATTAGGGAGCTTACAAAAGCTTGCAGATGGATAAGACCAACTAATGCATTTGCACACAGAGCGACTGGAGAGGAAAAACCAGACTACAGTGGATTTCAAAAAGTAACTCCTACGAGCTATAACACTGCAAACCTTTCCAGTATCCAAAGGGATTGGTGCTAGATAATCACTAGATGCGATTATGCTCTGGCTAGCTTCTCAGATCAGTTGCAGTGCTCAGCAAGAGGTTACACTTTGCATATTTATATAGCAAGAAGAGGTATTTATACTCGGGGACATGCCAGAGGCTTAAAATGGAAAGTTTCTGGAATATCTCATCGCGGTCGATGACTCAGACCTATACAGCACACCTGTTTTAGAAAAATCCAAGGGCTCCTCAGCACCTAGAAGGGAAGAAAGATTCATTCAGAGAGCTCTGGAATGCTGCCTTTCCCTGCTCAGTTGCAGTCCTTGGCCTCAGGAAAATGGGAGTGATCTCCCAGTTCTCTAATTCTCTGAGGTTGCTTTGGAGTGCCTCCTTATTTTAAATTAGATACCTACGGATTAGTCTAAAGGGCCATCTCCTGGGCGCCTGGGGGAATCCTCAGGACCACCTCCAACTATTAAAGGAGAGGAGGCCTTGACTAACACCCACCGCCTGAGCCCCCATAACCACTTAGGTGCTATTATGTGCAGTGTACAGGGGAAGATGCTAACACCGGCACAGTGGTGGCAAAGCCAGCATTCAAACTCAGGTGGGTCCAGCTTCAAGGTCCCTCCCTCCTCGCCCCTGCCTGAGCTCTCAAGAAACAAGATCAACAGTCCCCAGGAGAGCTCTCCGGTGTTTGCTGGACTTAGTGCTACATAATCTTTTCAAACTGCATGGAGATTTCTTGGAGAAAAAAGCTGGCCAGTGTCTACCTCCTTTGAACAAATCAAGGCTGTGGTCAGACCCCACTTCCGGGTCCATGATCAACAAATAGCTCGCAGCGCCTCTTAGCTATGTCGCTATGTCTCTTTGCTACCCCAGAGGAGAGGGGCATCCCTATTTTGTGATGTTGTAACTATGGTTGTACACATGTCCTGGAACAGCCTGTATGAGAGGAATCTCTACCTTGGTTCTCTTTTGCCACCAGGGGGACCCCTGTTACAAGAGCAGCAACCCCAGTAAAGGTGTTTAAACCATCATTCAGCAAGAAACGCTTTTCTCCTCTTCAGTTCCCACATCTATTCAGTCACTACCACTTGCCCAGCTACCATCTTCAAATCTCTCTCTCTCTCTCTCTCTCTCTCTCTCTCTCTCTCTCTCTCTCTCTCTCTCTCTCTCTCTCTCTCTCTCTCTCTCACACACACACACACACACACACACACACACACTTTTTGCCATTGCTATAGCTCCTGCCCTGGTTGCCACGCTTCCCGTATTACCCTGGGATCACTGCAATAGTTTCCTAAAGGATCTTCCTGCCGTTCTCACACTGAACCTTGTTCAGGGGGAGTTTCCAAAATACCTGGCCATTGCATTCCTCTGTTGTTTCAAATGCCGCTTGGTTCCTCACTAAGTAGAAGATTCTCATTTCACCGCCCAGTTCTCATCCAAACCTTCAGAATCTGGTCAATATAATGGTCAGGACTTGGGCTTTGTAAAACTTAATACAGCCTGGCGGCGCACAACTGTAATCCTAGGACTCAGGAGACAGAGGCAGGAGGATTGCCACTGTCCAAGACTGGCTAGCCTGGACAGTGTGTCCTAGCCTACACCTTGTGAGCCAGTGCTACAGAATGAGACCTGTCTCAAAACAACAAAGAAAAGTTTATGGCCATTTCTCCTTTGCTTTCATTTCATCATTACTCAAACAGACATAATAATGAGCTGATAAACAATGTAAAGCTTGTAGCCCAGTTTCTGACTCTCTGACCATATCTCCATCTGTGTGGGTAGCAAATGCACTCTCTACGTTGACAACAGTGTCAAAGTGTAGCCTGGCAGGCTACATCACTGAAGCAAATCTCTGCTGACTAACAAGAACTGCCGTCATCCTTGCTATACTGGAAGCTGTCTCCCAGATCCTACTCCTTTTATGTAAACACTTCATGGATGACCTGTAGCATTTAAGTGTTCCCAAATATGTAACCTAATTTAAGAATTTGAGCACAAGTCATTTATTTGAGAGATGGCTCCAAAATATATTTATAAATATGAGTGAATGCCCACATGTGTGTGTGTGTGTATAATACTAAGTTTCCACTGTCTCACCAAATAGCCAAATAAAAAACAAACTAATAGAAACCAACTAGCTTAATCTACTGTATATCTAAAAGCCCACAAATACCATTGCTGTTGTCACTACGAAAACTTTCCCCCAGCCATGCAGGTGTGATGGAACATACTTACGATCCCATCAAGAGACAGAAACAACAGAATTACCATAAGTTTAAGGCCAGCCTTGTTTTGTATAACAAGTTCCAGGCTAGCCAGTCAGGACTAAAGAGGAGGACTGTATGAAAGAGGGAGGGAGGATGGGAGGAGGAGCAGGAGGAGGAGAGGAAGGAGGAAGGATGGGAGGAGGAGCAGGAGGAGGAGAGGAAGGAGGGAGGGAAGGAGAAACAGGAAAAAGAGAAAAACTTTCCCTGAGAGACTGGAAATAAAATCAGATGTAGGCTGTAATCACCTCTATTCAAACTTGTACAGGATCTCATACTTAGTGTAATCAGATAGACTAAAGAAATTTAAAAGCATCAAGATTTGAGAGGAAGAGGATAAATGGACTATTCACAGATGATGTGTTTGAGTATTTTAAAAATCCAAAAGACTGTGCAACTAAACTATTAAAATTGAATTAGAACATTTAGCATGGTTTCAACAGGATGAAAACAATTATATCCACTTGGGCAACAAAAAAAAACTAGAACATGAAATTAAAAAGCAGTTCCTTGTAGTTATTATAAAATGCTTAAGATAAATAGAACATTCAAGCCGATGGATTGGGGAGACATCATGGCCCCTACAGGGAAGCTGCTGAAGGGGACTGAGGCTGTAGCTCAGTGCTCAAATTCTTGCCTGGCATTTGCGACAGGAAACTCTGCTTTCATGCTACAGCGCAATGTGCATAGAAGAGGAAGGTGAAAAAGAAAACCAATAACAATGTCCTTTAAAAGAATTTCTTTTTAATTGAGAGGGCATCATAAGGACCAAAACTTGATACTGTGAAGGTGGTTTTCAAATTGATACATACATTTAGCGTCAAGCCAATCAAACCTCAGCAGGTTCATGTGTGAAATCTGATAGATTCTAAAAGTGAAATGGAAGGGTCAGGATAGCCAAGAAAATCTAGAAGCGGGGGGTAAAGAGAATTAAACATTATGGGGCTAGAGAAACAGCTCAGCAATTGAGAGTACTGGCTGCTCTTCCAGAGGACCCTGGTTCAATACCCAGCACCCACGTGGCAGCTCACTCCAGTTCCAAGGGATCCAATATTCTCATACAGGCAAACCAGTGTACATGAAATATAAATAAATAATTTTTAAAAGAATGAAACATTATAAAAACATGCTATCAAAACCCATGAAAAATGCATTTATTGAGGTGGAACATGATAAGCTAACTAAGGCTCTATAGCAGGTGAAAGCTTGGCATTGATAAATGTTTGAAATCTCCCACGGGGTTCTAATAGGCAATAGATGAAGACCTGATTTTGCAGCCCAGGTTTTACCTTTAACCTGTGCCTGCCTCCTGCTCTGATGGCATCTGTGCCTCTGGGTGGACTCCAACATCACTTAGTTCCTTTCTTTATGCCTTAAACATTGATCAAGTGTGGTTAGTCCCTTGTCACCCTTAACTACTCAAGGTCAAGAATCTTTTATTACCTTTCTCCATCTCCCATTTGACTTTTTTAGACAAGGTCTCATGTGGCCCAGGATAGCCTCAAACTCTCCATGTAGCCATGGATGACCCAGACCTCCCTGTCCTCTTGATTCCACCTCCAAGTGCTTGGACATGAGGCTTGAACCACCATGCCTAGCGCCTTTCCTTCCTGTATGTTCCCCCTAATCTCTAATAGTGAAGTTTACAAATAAATATTCCTGACTGACTTAAAGATCGGACGGCTTGATTGTGGATATAGGACCCTCTCTGTCATGAAGTTCAGTTGTACTGGATAAACCCAACACATTTCTTCATCAGAAAACATTGCAAATAATCTCCCTGCAGTGGCCAAACATGAAATGCTTCCAATTACTTGGTGTAGTTTCCTTCTAGGATGTTATTAAGCTTCAATTTCCATTAAAAAGGATTTTTAAGTTGATTTAACATGGAATAGAGATGAGGAAGTACCTGACCAGCTAAACTGATGCCTATACAATTGACCTGCCTATTTAAAGTGAGTGACTGGATGAAATTCTTGGAGTGTGCCAACATTTGGTGATTTATTTTCACTTATATGCTAGGCCTTGGTCTCTACATCATGAAGTCATGCTGGTCCACAAAGATGCCGGAAGGAGGGCAATGGGGCTCTTAGCTTAAAGCATTCTGGCTAAACAATGATTTAGGGCCCCAAATGACTACAGCATCCACAATTAAGTTAACAAAGACAGGATGTGGTTCTACTCTAATTCTGATTTATGAAGCATTGACAAAATGCTAAATAGTTGAAGAGTTAAACTCTTCCAGGTCAGCCCATCCATTTCTGACAGTCCCTGTTGTTGGGAAGTTTTTCCCTGGCCTGTGGTACTCTAGTGATTAAGTTTTATCTATTTTGCTCAAGACAAATTAAAAATATTTGGTAATGTTTGCTTGGTCATTAGTCTTTACTTTTGATGAGGTGGTCCAGTTTCCAGATTCTACCCTCACATGACTTTGTTTGGATCTAACTCAGTCTCTATCTGGAACAGCAGTTCTCAAACTATAGGTCATGACCCCCTTGGGGTCACCTAAAACCATCAGAAAATACAGATATTTACATTATCATTCATAACAGTAGCAAAGCTACAATTATGAAGTAGCAATGAAAAATAATGTATGGTTGGAGGTCACTACAATTTGTATTAAAGGGTTTCAGGAAGGTTAAAAACCACTGCTCTAGAAAGTCTTAGAAGATAGCATACAACCCAGAAAAGAGTATAAAACTGCCAGTGTACTTTAATCATGGAAAAATAAGAGTGACTGGCACCTTGGTTTAAGCCTCTATCATCTTTGGCTATAAGCAGTGTTGCTGACTGGTTTTCTTGGTTAATTCATACTCTCCGCTTTTTGATTAGCTCTTAGCATTTCAAAAATACTAATGACCTTTTTCTCTTTGCTACCCTGACATCTCTCTCACCTTCTACCTGATTAATTAATCTTTTGTGTTCGTGTAGTTAGCCATGTTTCCACTGAATTCTATCTCATGGGCTGGAGATGTAGCTCAGTAATAGAGCAGATTCTTACAGTGAACAAGGCCTTGAGTTAATTACCATCATACCCCAAAAATAGTGATAAAATTTTGAAATTCAAATTTTACCCCAACCCGGATTTTGGCTCTTTGACACAACTTAATAGTAATTGAATTACTTTATCATTTTCCCATCTCACAGTTGAATCAACACTCATTTATTGCCCTCATCAGAGTTAATTGGTTCCCAATGCACAAATTCACTGAGCCCTCTGTCACACATCAGAAGTAGCACTGGATGACTAATGAGTACCATTTGAAGGAATTTCCTTACCAGGATACAAATTTACCTAATACTAATAGTATCTCCTAGGCACTACCATCCAGCTTGACCATCAGAAAACAAAGACTTTCAAAACAATTTGTTGAAAACCAGATGCACAGTGTCTGCTGGGGCCAGTTACATGTTATAGAGTGCTTGGGCACCAATGACTGAGTCACTGTACCCTGAGATTTCAGTTTCAGCTGACAACTTAGCTGCCTTATCAGAACAGGACAAAGCTAACTCCCAAGAGAGTCATATATCTCCCGAGCAATGGAGCTATATCCACTAGTATACCTGGTGCCAGCAGGAAGCAGCAGTGTAGAGAGGTGGGACTTTATTTTTCAACAAACAATCTGGTAGAAAGAGGATTAGTCACTGGCAAGCATATATTTACTCTACGGGTGCTCTCTTGGTGAAATTGGTTTTAGGAGTGCTCTACTTAAGCTTTTTTCTCCAAGTTGAAGGTAAATCCTTGTCACCTGAAGGGACCCTTGAGAACCAGCTAAGGCTTGTTCTGAAAGCAGCAAGTAGTCCCATCACCCGCTCCTGTTCTGCACATGTGTCTCACCTAGCTGAAGTCAATTGGCTGGCACAAGGCTCTAATGTCTGCCATTTCAAGTTAGTAACAACCCCAGTGCTTAACGGTTTTCCCTAATGTGCTCAACTGCCGCTCTGCATCTGCCTGAATTAGAAAGACTCTATCATAATGTCGAGGTGAGTGCTTTCCAGGATCTACATAGCCAAATGGAACCAGAGTTTGGAGATTAGAGCTCTGAATGACTCATATTGTTGATGAGTCTGAGCATACATGGTGATGGAGCTGGACTGCTAGTTGCCTCCACCAATAAGAGAAGTGCTTTGTCACTCCAGACATAGGCTCTGGGTCCTGGGAGTTGGAGGCTGCCATTTGAGTCATGAGCACCACTACGTGTCTTGGCCCTGGAGCCTTGGAAAATCTGATACATATCTCTGTTTACCTGTTATAAGATAAAAATGATAAAAGCATTCACCTTCAGTAGTTATTGCAATAAATAAGTAAAAGTTCTTAGCCCTTAAGAGTGTGGAACCTAAGAGTTCGATTAATGTTAGCTATTGCCTTCCATGTGTTCAACAAGCTATCTTCTGGCTTGGTTTTAACACTCCCAAATTGGTGTAGAGAGAAGCACATTGTCTAAGTAGTTGTATTTCTATACCAAACATTTCTTGGTATTATTTAACTATTCACAAGTAAATATTAGAAGGGGAATTTAACAAAGGGATTGATTTGTCTGCGCAGTCCTCATGTGTACCAAAAACACATCTGGCACATCATAGGGCTTAGTCCATATTTGCTGAAAGGATAATTGAATCTAGCTGGCTGACTCTCCACATTCTGGTTTCTCAAGAAGTGCTTAAAGGGAGGAGAAATGAGGAAGCCAGGCAGAGCGCTTAGCACCATATGACACATAGGTATGCAGTGAACAGGGTGTTATGTTAACAAGACTCTAGGCAGGGTGATAGAGAGGATATAAGTGATATGAACAGAAGCAACAAGATCTGGCAAAAAAATTTTACATGTGGAACTTCGAGTTCAGAGGGAATACATGTAAAATACATACATAAGGTTCACAGCATGTAGTGGCTAGTTTTATGTCAACTTGACACAAGCTGGAGTTATCAGGGAAAAGGGAGCCTCACTTGAGAAAATGCCTTCATAAGATCAGGCTATAAGCAAGCCTGCTTTTGTTAGTCAGTGATGGATGGGGACGGGCCTGGCCCATTGTGGGTGCTGCCACATCTGGGTTCTGTAAGAAAACCGGCTGAGCAAGAATGAGGGGCAAGCCAGGAAGTAGCATCTCTCTATGACCTCTGTCTCCAGGTTTCTACCCTGACTGAGTTTCTGTCCTAACTCCTTTAATGATGAACTGCGATGTGGAAACATAAGCTGAATAAATCCTTTCCTCCCATGGTGTTTTATCATAGCAATTGAAATCCAAACTGAGGCACTGAATAATATGACAACAGAAAGCACTGAGCACTACACAGGCCAGAGATGTAAGAAAAGCATCTCCAAATGATTGTTGAGAGAAAACCAAAAGTGTGAGAGTGTGAGTAGAAGCTAATAAAAAGTGGTACAAAAGACTTGTGTGTGTGTGTACATACACACACACACACACACACATATATATATATATATATATATATTTATATATGAGTCAATTTATCCCAAGAACCTGAGGTAGGCAGAATCTTGGCTTTCTATAAAGAACAGAGAAAAGCCACTGAAATGCCCATCGTGAAGGAAAATGATTACCTATAAGACCAGATACCTGCATAATGGCGGAACTATACAAGGCAATATAGGTCAGAATGTAGTTAATGGAGAGGACATTGAATAAGCATGGAAAAATGGGGGGATCTAACATACTGGAATTTTCTGGCTGCTCTGAGAAGAACTGAGGATATGTCGGCTCATCACCATGCATATAGCATATAGTATGAATATAGTATGAAAGGCAGAGGACCAGCTGAGAGTGAGCTGTAGCCAGCACTGTCTCAGCACATACACTAGAAACATTCAGAGGCGTCATTTCCAGCTGGCTGAATTTCATGAGACCAATGTTCTCCTGTGAGAAATCCGACCTGCTAAAGAAAAAGTAGAAATGGTGAACGATATGACGGCTTATCACTTTTATATCTATTCAGAAATTATTCATAGTGTCTCAGAAGCCAACAGCAAAGCTAAGGTCTGGCTTCTCTCCCTTCAAGGACCTAAAGGATCTCATGTATCCACCTTGTTCTGCTCTACAACCTTGGAGGTGGCAAAGCAGATCTTATTGTTGCATACCCTATCCCTTCCTCCTTCCTACTGAACCTACTTCACAGACTGAATGGAAACGAATCGCTGACAAACCAAATGACTATTAAAAATTATTTCCAGGGCAAATCTGAAGGAAAGCCTCATCCCATCAAGCCTTCATTCTTCCATATCAGACACCAGAGACATCAGCTATGAAGGAGTTCTCACTTATAAAGGTGCTCGTCCACTTCCAGTGTATGGGGTTCTCACATGTAAACTTCCAGAGAAGCTCATGCAATCATCTCCTTTTTACACAGATAAGCTACCCCAACATCTTGTCTAACCAACTGCTTGCTGGATATCTAAGCCTCGATACCATATAGACATCTCCAACTCATTAAGTCTAAAACAGAAACCACTATCATTCCCACTCATGGTCCAGTTCATCTTTTTTCTTTATTTCTTCTTGTTTCAGCTCATCTTTTATTTTCCCAGTTCAATCCCACTATTACTTCAGTCACTCACCTCTCCCTCTATCACAGGCCCCACATCCCATTAATTATAACTCTCTAGGCATTTAAGTTCCCAAGCATCTCAAATAACCCTTGGATGATGACCCTGGTTACCGCCAGCTTCCTTCTGTGTCAGTTCAAATTTGAATTCTTGCTGTTTTCTCAGGATGTAATCCAGTGCCTTCCTCCTTGGTATCATAAGTATAAATTCTCCAGTGATTGTCCCACGGTGCTGAAAGGAAGAATCAAGTCTTAGAATCGCACCCAAGTGTCTTCATGATATGTCCCTTGCCTGCCTCTCAGACACAAGCATCTCAAGTCTAAAATATGTTCCCCTGTTTCTGATGATAGCAAAGCTTTTCTGGTCACCATAACTTGGTCTACCGAGCACTCCATCGCCTCTGCCATTGCCTCCATCATCCTGGTCTCCTTAGTCTATTGACCCATGAAGGTGTGCTTAGCACCTGCCCCAGCCCTCCCTTTTCTCTGTCTCATGTGTATAGCTAATTCTCCTTCCCTCTGGCCCCATCATTGTCAATTCGGATCCTCCCGATTTATAGGTTTTTATAGAACATCACGTGTGCTATCTTCATTGTTTATTGTCTATGCCTCTAGATTTAGAATTTAAGATCATAATCTAAGGCCCGAAACCTTGAAGTGGTTAGAGGAAGGTATGGAGAAAACACTTGATGATTTAGACTTAGGCAATGACTTTCTGAGTAGGACTCCAGTATCTCAGAATATAATAGCAAGAACTGACAGATGGATGGCATCAAATTAGAAAGCTTCTTCACAGTAAAGGAAACAATTGTCAGAGTAAAGAGACATCCTACAGAATGAGAAAAAAAATCTGCTAGCTGTTCGTGTATAAAAGATTGATATCTAGAAAATATAAAAGTAAACCACCAAAAAGCAAATAATAACCAAATCAATAAACAGGCAAATTAATTGAAGAGATTCTTCTCAAAGTACAAATCCCAACAAATTTATGAAGTAATTTTCATAAATGATGATCCTTAGCCACCAGAGAAATGCAAATTAGAGCTACATTGTGATTCTCTCTTATCCCAGTCAACATGGCTCTCATCAGGAAACCAAATGCTGGTGAGGACAAGGGTAAAAATAAGATACGGTTGACAGAAATGTAAATTAGCCCATCTACTATGGAACTATGTAAGGAGGTTCCTCCTAAAACCAAAAACTTGACTACTACATTATCTAGTTGTAGTGTGCCAGTTATATAGCCCAAGGATATTAAGTCAGCATATACCACCATGTTTACTGCGGCCCTGGTCACAATATCCAAGAGACAGAATCAGCCTAGGTATCTGTCAAAAGATGGCAAGAAACTGTGATACACATACAAACTGTGATACACACACACACACACACATACACACACTTGTATGTGTGTGTGTGTGTATGTGTGTGTGTGTTAGAGTCCCTGTCAAACAGGATCTGCCCATTCATTTTTTAAATAGCTCAGATGCCTAACTGTGTTATTCCTTCATTTACATTACATCTTACTAATATTTTCTACTTCAGACACCTATTGATCTCTATTTCTTGGGTTAGAGAATGTCTTTTTATGTGCACCTCCTTCCCAACACTAAGCACAATATAAAGGACACTTTAGAAATGTCTGTTGAACTCAATTGGCCTGTCTGAGTAATGTGCTCAAAGGGCCGCCTACCTGATTATTGTGTCTCCTCCTGGGAAGCTGAAGTCCTGAAAGGACAGTCACATCTCAAACTAGAGAGCCGCCAAACTCTCGCTCTACCTACCCAGCAAAGCTACCTTGCTAGCCCTGGATTGCCTTTGTTTCCTAAACTCTTTCAACTAAAGTAGGAGGTACAGTATGGACAACTGATTGAGTCAGAGGGTGATTTTTTTTTCAAGCTCCCTTTTACCAGGATGTCAGAAAATATAATTTGGTGTTGAATAGCTAGCTGATCTCAGACCAGATGGTTAGTACATTCTGATTTTCAGAACGGGGGATGCTTTCCGACTAAAAATAAATTAGGGGAAGAAGAAGAAGACGTTATTACATAGTCACTTCTACATGAAACATGGAGACAGTCCTTCTGCATTTTATTCTCCCATAACAAACTTAGGTACCTTATCTACATTTACAAGTAAGTGAGCCAAGGTTCACAGAATTTAGCTCCCTCTCCAAAGGCACACCCCGAGCAAGTGGATGACTAGAATTCATCCAGCTCCCTGTACAGTCGCACATCTCGGGCCTTTCCCAGGACTGCACTGCCCCTCCAGCTGGGTCATGTTTTGTTCCGGGAATCTTCTTTCCGACCGGCAAGCACTCTTGTGTCTATTTTATGGCCTTTGTGTCTGCGGTGTTCGGTTCTTTCATGACCCCAAGGCCAGGCTGGAATGTTCGAAGCAGCTCACTCGTTCTTCAGACTCCATGTAAATATGGGAGCTAACAAAGTGTAGTCCGGATGTGGGAACATACCCGGCATCACAGAGATGCCAGTCAAGTCTGTGGCCAGCTGTGAAGCCGCGTGGCTTCCAGTGAACTACCCAGTAAGTCCCACCCATGCTCATCTGCAAGCGCTGATTGGTTGGCACCGTGAACTGATTATGAGGGGCAGTTCAGTCATCCTTGGGCATTCCCTGCTCAGTCATTTCTAGTTTTCTCAGACTAGGTGAAGTAAAGGCGACACTGTACAGGCAGGGCTATGCCGTGCCTTTTGTCAGAACTGGACCAAGCAAGGACGACATCACATTTTCCAAAGTCCTCACAAGTCAAAGGGGCGGTGGGGGGATGCTGTTCTGTTAACAACCGTGTCCGATGGGACGAAGGGCAGGAGAGAGGAGAGCTGTCGCGGAAGAAAAGACATATTCAGTGTGTGATTGCTCGCTCCACTGACACTTTCAGCTAGCAAATGCATCGATAAAGACACTTAGTAATCCAAAAGTCTGGCCCAGCAGAAGCCGATAGATAGCAATTATGTCACCGCCAAAGTCAAAAGTGGCAAAGGTACACTCTGTTGAAGGCTGAAAATGTTCCCAGAAGCTTCATCTCTGTGGCCTCGATGGGCACTCCGAAGACAAGATTGGACAGAGTGCGGTCTGTAAAAGAGAACAATCAGCTGATCTACTGGACATTGGGAGGGCTTCTAGTTCAACACCCAGTCATTTGGCTCTGTCGAAGGCAAACTTTGGGACAAAGTGCTCATCCAATTTTATGACCCGGAAAGACTTTGGGGATGTGTCTACTTCACCCTCTCATTTTATATTGGCTTCCCTCATGTAGACAGACACAGAGAACCCCAGTTTTCATCTCTCATGAGGACTTGAACCGAAAACATTCTGGGTTTTTCCAGTTGTGCTAAATTTGCAGAGCCTGCCTGACTGTACCTATGAGCATGTGTTTCCGCAAGGGGTTTGGAAACCGAGCTCGCCTATGGCTCAGAAATGCAAGTGCAGAAAAGTAGAGTACTTGGGAAACCTGGTTTGCTTTTGTGTTCATCCTGGCACTGATGAAGCTAAGAACTCAGAGAACTTACAGGTTTCTTGCTGATTTTAGATTTCATGGAAATGCATGTTTTTAAGGGGAACCCGGGGGTGTGTGGAGGTCTGCCTGGGCTCTTGGTAAAGGAAGTAGGGAGAAATGCAGGCATTAAAGACTAGAAGGAGGTATACAGGCTTAAAGCAGAGCAAGTTCGAATTCAGCAGGTCCCACAGAATTTTTCTGAACGTGATAGTCTTAAGAATGATCTTTGAGGGGCACTTGTCACCACTCTGACAGCCTGAGTTTCCTCCCTGGAGCCCACATGGAGGACGGAGAAAACAGAATTCTGCACACTGTCCTCTGACCTGCATATGATCACTGCGGCATGCATACATAGACACACCACATAATAAATAAATGTTTAAAAAAAAACAGTCAAGAATGCTATTTGAAATATAACTCAGTGGTACAGCACTTGCCTAGAATGCCCACAATTTGAACAGGTTCAATTCCCTGCACTATAAAAACTGAAACCACAAAGGTTGCTTGGAAACCTAATAAAATATATTATATCCATGTAGCTGAGCTGCTGGAAATTGAGGGTGAAGGGTGATGAGAAATGCCAGAGGGAAGGGAGGAAACAAGGAAGGAAAACACCATGCAAGGAGTCACAGTAACGGGGAGGAATCTGTATGCCGGGAGCCCAAGTGATCTTGAAGGTTGTGGTGGGGAGCTAAAAGCAGTCTCCGTCTTCCTAGCATGTGCCATTTACCCCGAAAGAGGAAGAGAGTTTCTAGAAACTTCCCCCGGTTCTAGGCTGCAGAGGAGTCAGTGAAGAAGTTGGAAAGGATTTTAAGAAGACCTCAGGAGACTTCTGAGTTCAAGTTCAGAAAATCCACACCAAACTCTGACTTTAAAGAGTAGAAGAAGAAACCTTTGTGTCAGGCACAGTCCTTTGTTTACACTGAAAATAGAAACTCCTACTAAATTGTCCACACGTTGCCTCTCTCCTTCCTTATTTCTCCTTCCCTTTCATGCAAACATCCGGATCCTTAAAGGACATTAAATATTGGTTTGATTGAGTCTTAAAATCCAGGAACCCATAAATGTTTACAAAGGGTGGCTGAAAAAAATCTTAATCCTAAAAGTACCTCACATTTACTGTTCCTCCCTTGAAGGAAAGCAACCGGAACAACCAGAAACCCCAAACACTCTCTAAGCTAAGTCATAAAGCATTACTCAGTGCTAAAACCTAAGTGGTGATTTGGGGACCTTTTCTCAAATTATTGATACTCTTTAAAGAAAAACCATACACACTGTTTGAGTGAGTGTTTAATGCTAAGGGTGGTTCGTTTCCTTTCCGCTTTACCTCCTCTTCCCAGGTACACAATAAAAGGGGTGTGTTCAGATAAGCAGTTGGCTGGCTACTTACACTTTGTGCCCTGGAAGTGAGAACCTCTTATTCACTGAGCTGTGAACTGTCTCAAGTGCTTAGGTGATTTAATGTATCTACCATAACTGGCTTGGAAGCAAATGGTCCCTCCCCTAGGTTACAAAAAGTCATCAGAGCCACGCTATCTACATTCCTGCAACATCCAGGATGTTGGGCTGAAGGGGTCAAAGACACTGATTCCTAATCGCCAACAAAGCTGACATTCTACTCTCAGCTATTGTCCTTGTGTCATTTGTCCCCACCCCTTCATTAATCGTCCACCCAGCACCTGGCATTTCAGTTTCAACGTGGATTTCTTTTTGTCTTTTTTCAATAGATAACCAGTGTGAAATAGGGAAGAGTTTGCTCTTCTAGTTGGGTGTGTTTATTATTTCCTGTACACTCAACACAGCGTGTGTGTGTGTGTGTGTGTGTGTGTGTGCGCGCGCGCGCGTGTGTGTGTGTGTGTGTGTGCACGCGTGCACACATTTATATGTGATACAGGTCATATATTTTATGCAAATGACTAGATGCCCTTTATATTTGTAACCAACTAAACATGCAGCAAAATGTTCACTACAAAACTGGAAATGAGTGAATGGTTCCTTCCAGGAAATGAATTAATTAGTGTTTTGTGTCATTTTGTGTCAGCTTAAATTCTCTTGGAAGTTATAGATTCTTTGATATTTCATATCCTTTGGCTGGACAGCGGGTTTAGTTAGACTCCGGGTATATACTCAACTATAAACATCTTTTACATATATAAATGGAACTGTAACATTCGCCTCATGTAATGTCTGTCTTCTTTGTGACTCATCTAGGACAGGACACTATTTCATCCTGTGACCAATAGCTGCATGGACTGCAACCCTGCAGAGAAGAAGATTTTCATGGCCAGATGTGACCCTCTCTCTGAGACTCAGCAATGGATTTTTGAACACATCAACATGACTGTTTTAGAAAAAAATCACCACCATGCCAACTCCTAGAAAAGAAAGAAGATCAATTACCTACAGATTGGGAACTGTGTTGTCACGGGCGACTGGGTCACAGGAGTCAGGAATAACATTTCCTGGATCCAGGAAGCCTGGTTGAAAGATGTGTAAATGTCATGTCGACATAGGCTGTCCGGGAGAAGTTCCTGCATCTGAAGATCTTGGCTGAGAGCCTCACCAGCTGCCGCTGAGAACTTGGGACTAGCAGTTCCCTTGCTGGCCAAGGGTAAAGATCATTTAGGGACTGTTTGCCACGACTGCTAAGTTAATCGATCCTAGCATTTCTCAGGTCAAATCCTGCAGTAGTGAGTAGCTATGAATGGATCCTACTAATCGGGAGGGAGGGGGGGGTGGAAACAGAGCGCATGACTGCTCTTGCAACCTGAGGCTACCACAGGTCTAGAACTAGCCACGCTAGAGGGGTGAGCTGTACTCTTTGGTGCCATTCTCTGACTAAGAATGGGTTAAGCAGGTTTAACCCTTTAAAGTGCTGCAGATGATTTTAGAGTGCTCATGTCATCCTGTTTCCTTTTGTCTTCTCTTTAAACAAGGGTACATGGCATCTAAGACAATATTACATGCTCTCACTCACATTTGCCATTCTCCTTTCAGGGTCTATATTATCTATCCATCATGGTTCATGGGAGTTCATGTTCCACCA
The DNA here is from genome assembly GCF_017639785.1 of Mesocricetus auratus. NCBI lineage: Eukaryota > Metazoa > Chordata > Mammalia > Rodentia > Cricetidae > Mesocricetus > Mesocricetus auratus. Next base: position 15,089,463 of record NW_024429185.1, read on the forward strand.
ATCAGCTGACGATCTAATTCAGTGTCCTTGGATGAATTCAGTTAAAAACAAAAGCAAGCAAGCAAAAAAGCAAACAAAAAACCCACTCTGCTACCCAGTCACTCCAAAAAAAAAAAAAAGATTTCACAGAAGTAGCAAAATCACACATACACACACACACACACACACACACGCATGCTACATGCATGCATATGCATGCAGCACACGATAAGTTAAGGAAGACATTTCTCTAGGAAATCTATTTTTACTTTTCTATTATTTTTAAATCTGAGGCTTATTCAGTTATAACTTTATTGAAGAAGGCTTTGGAGTGGGGTCCATGTAATTCATTTCAGTTTGTCTTAAATAAATCTTCACTCCAAGTAATGTGGAATTGCTTTATTCACTTCAATTCTGTTTAACCTGGCAACTTTACTAGTGGTGTTATTCAGTTATTAGTTTTGGAGCCCCCCACCCTAAAAATAATGATGTTGTCATTTTGTTTGGAAGCCCAGGAAAGGAACTACTATTAATAAAGCCCTTCTAACCGCATTTTCTGTTAATGAGCAATATTTCAGGGGTGTGAAAAAAGAGATAACTTCAAAATTAACTAAATTGAATATTTAATCCTTAAAATAATTTTTTCTTGCATTTCAATAATGAAGGGCTGGGGAGGAGACTGTTCTGGACTGAAGATGGGTCTTTAGACAGAAAACAATCACATTTGCTTTACATGCTGTAGTTGTTTGTGTTCATGCTGTTCAAACTTTGTTTTTACTATTTTTAATATAGTTTCTTTGTTAATAAGAATATATATGTCAAGACAATCTATACATTTGGGGCAAAGCTCACTGAAGTTCAGGTCAGGAAGATTTGGAAGAGCCAATCTCTTTTTGTTGTTGTCTTTTTTTATTTTGCTTGGCTTTTTGGTTTTTTATTTGCTTGTTTCTAGTTTTTGTTTTTCAAGATAAATAGCAAAAGCCAAGAGAAATCCAGTTTTCTGGCTGGGCTTTTAACCTAGCCATCTCAATCATTGGGTAGGAATACTCTGTTTCCCTCAAGATGCCCAAACATCCAGGAGACTAATATATAATGCCTCTTCTTGAAAATGTGCACGATTTTTTTTCCTGTGCTCTAACCCCAATCAAAATATGCAGTTAAACTACCCTAAGAATTGGGGAAGGGTTACTTTGTTATCTTTCCTGATTTCTTTTTTTCAGGCACTCTTTTGGATAGCTGTTCCTTTTTTTTGTTTGTTTGTTTTTTTGTTTTGTTTTGTTTTTCGAGACAGGGTTTCTCTGTATTGTTTTGGAGGCTGTCCTGGAACTCACTCTGTAGACCAGCCTGGCCTCGAACTCACAGAGATCCGCCTGCCTCTGCCTCCCAAGTGCTGGGATTAAAGGCGTGCGCCCACCAACGCCCGGCTAGCTGTTCCTTTTAAACTGACAGTCACTGAGATCCTTTGTAGAGGCCAAGTGGTCTTGCAGTAGTCACGCTGCACAGTGGAGAAAATCAATAGTGAGAAATTAGCCTGTGTGCTGAACACTTCTGAGGAGTGGGTGAAGACGTATCTCAAATGTTCAGAGAGCAATCTGGCTGGAGAATGAGACGATCCTGTAAAAATGCACATTATGTCATTAAGAAGTTGGTTGCTATTTACAGTTGTACCAAAGAGACAACCTTGGGTTGTGCACCCCGGAAAGCCCAGATTTGTAATAATCTCTTAAAATGTTAGTCATGGCTGGCTAGCTAGGGCCTCGCCTCAGTCTTGCAGCATTTAATGAGATCCACAGTGATCAACCGAGATTGGTCTCTTACTCTCTGAATAAAAGAGTATTTAAAAAGAATTATTTTCCTTAAGAAAGAAAGGAAGCTTGGGACATTAAATCCAAGAGTAATCTCCCAACTATGGAACAGTCATTAATTGTGTACACTGGGGAAAGTAGAGCCTGGAGGTTCTGCCCCTACACAGCAGAGCAGGGTACAGCCAAAAAGCACATTGAGAGGTGTTTGCTGTGAAAGTCGGGAGTCTACTTGCTTGAAATACAATCTAAAGAGTATAAAGTGGCATATGTTTTCACTGTTAATTAGCAAGAGGGACCGAACAGAAGTCAGAAAGACTATTGTTCCTGGAAATAAGATTCTTTGGGAATTTGATAGTTGAGTACTCGCCAACTCTTTTATCAGAATGGCGTCGATATAAAATGAATGTGGTCAATGAAAACGGCTATTTCTCCATTGCAAGAGTAGCTCCAACAGAAACAAGAAAATCATTTTTTAAACTCCTTTTATGTATTTACAGGAAAAAAAGAACCTATGCTGTAAAACCAGTTGGGAATTAACTGTGTGATTCGTAACTTTTTCAAGACTGGATGAGTACCTTGGCAATAACAATGTACCGGCTTCTATGTCTACTGTTATTTACTTATATGAATATGATCACATGACTGTTTTTAAATGTATTCATGCTATCAGAAGCCTCGGTGAATAATGGAAGTTCTGGGACTATTTTGTGAGTTGATAACATAGAACTTTATACAATAAATGAATATACATAATGCAAATGGACTCACAGTCAATGAAAAAGAAGTATTAGGCTCTTTATTTCCACATTTCTTTAAAAACATGAAACCAATGTCAACTTGACACCATTTCTTTTAGTGGCAATTATATATTTTAAAGTAGATAGCTGTCAAAATATAAGTATGCTTCTTACCTTCACATGAAAAACTTCATTTTTTTTTCTTCAGTCTTTGAAATTGAGCCTAGGGCCTCAAGCATGCGAAGCAAGAGCTCTGAACTGTATTCCCAGCCCTATTCCACCCTTCTAGAACTGTCTATAAGAAAAAAAGCACAAAAAAGGAATATCTTACTTGAGAGACAGCAGATTCATCAAACGAACCAGTGGCACTTTGATTCTACAGCCAACTGTCCAACATTCACAGAGGGCCACTCCTGCCACAAGGACATTCCCCATCAATCCTGCACACTCCTCAAGGCTCAGAAAGGGGATGTGACCAGAGCAATTCCAGCCCTGCTTTAGCTCTCTCCAGTCTTCCCAGTCAGCAGTTCCCCTGCCCTCGCCTGTGGAGGTTGTTATTCTTCCTTCTTCCTTCCTTCCTTCCTTCCTTCCTTCCTTTCTTTCTTTCTTTCTTTCTTTCTTTCTTCCTTCCTTCCTTCCTTCCTTTCTTTCTTCCTTCCTTCCTTCCTTTCTTTCTTCCTTCCTTTCTTTCTTTTCTTCATTCCTTCCTTCCTTCCTTTCCTTTCCTTTTCAGAATTTAGGATCATTCTAAAAAATATGGCTCCGTGACTGTTGATTTATCATCCCAAGAAGCTGCTAATAAAGCATCTTTAGATTTCTTACCCTATCGGGAATGTGAAGTTGCTGTGCACAGAGCCAGGGGCCAGGGATACGCTGGAAACAAAGCCTGTAATATAAATCATGCAAACGAACACCTCTAAGGGAAATTTTCAGGTGAACATGGTGGGGACAAATGCATCATCGTGTCTGTAGACACGGGTGTATGGTGCCCTCCCCATTGCACGCCTGGGAAAATCCTACTCTTGCCACCATCACTCTCAGACCACAGGGCTAACAGGAATTATTCTCCATGTGTGAAACTGTGGTTGAGGACACTGAAGCGTGACAAGTGGCCAGTCATTCCCACACTGCCAGCGTTGGGAGAGTGCTCTTTGATTTATGTCTATAGCCTTTGCTTGCAGAACTGGAAGCTGTTTGCAACTCCATTCGGCAGAGCCGACACTGGCCTGAAGCTTTTCTTTGCAGTCAGTCATCTCTGCCCTTGACATTCCAGACTGGTGTGTCTGGTTCTGCTGCCTCTCAGCAAAAAAACAGCTCATCCACATGTTTGATGTGTCTCTTCGGAGAACTCTGAAGACGGTTCCTGTGTCCCTCCCACCTGCTGTTGCCCCCGTCAGCTCTCCACACACCAGCTTTATGGGATTGCCACAGTTCCCCACTATTCACATCTGTTCAATGTAACAAAGTGAAAAGACCAACAGATCTAATCCTATTGCTAATGATTTTACTATGACATCCTTCACCTTGGGGTGGGAGCCAGTCATAACTAAGAAGCATATGTCCTGGCTTTCCAGGGACAGCCTCTGTGTATGTCTCTTTACCTATGTAATTATTCGTAGTCCCCTGCCCTGCTCTTAAAGGGGACTCAAATTATCTAACCAATTAAATAGTTGCCTTATTTATAATCCACTTGACTGCTTATGGTTCCTCTGTGGGGATTGCTAAAAAGTCTTTTGCTTCTTCGTGTCTTCAGGAAGGCAACTAGCCTTCCCTTCAAACGGAACCAGACTAGAGCCACAGTGCTGATAACTTCCTATTGCTTTTACATGATAACTCACAGGTTGTTTAAAGGAAGAGTTATTGTCAAGAGTTTTTATAGTTGCCTAAATCATTTTGCTGAGTTAATACAATTCTAAACTTAAATGGATTCTTAAATGCAGCTTAAAAAGTTTACTTGAAATTTGAAACAAAGACATTTCATACTTCTCCATGTACAGACAGTAGATACCTAGTATATACTAAGAGCTGATTTGCTAATTCTAGTATGATGACATTACAGGGTGATATTGCTTTTGCTTTGCAAAGTAATCTTATATTTATTATCACATTCCGCCTAATATATTGACTCTTGAAATGGATGTCACTAACTATCCCTATGAAGAAACTACAGAGCCATATAGGAAGTTAGCAGAGTGAAGACTAGAATCCATGGGGTACCTCACATCTCCCAGCAAATCTGAGTGACTTCACAATACTGTGATCACTTATTCCCCTGGGACATGGAGTTTTAACCCCTTGATTGTGTTAGCTCTTCTTTGTACCTATGTGTTTTTATTGGTTTTCCTACAAGCTTATTAAAGTAAGAACACCAAACCGAATCCAATATTAATCCCTCTTAATGAGATTTCCAGGGTACTTTGAAGAAAAGAAGTGAGCTTCTAGAGCTATTTGGATAGCTGTCGATGATAAATCCTAAAGCAAACACTGTGAACTTTGGGATGCTCAATGAGCTCTGTCCTCAGAGGTGAAAATCAGCCACCAAACAGAGAGTTTGCATTCACTTCACAGCAAAACCCTAAACTGACCTTCAATTGCAGAGCATAGTGGCTCACACGTGTGATCCAGGTAGGAGCATGGCCATAAATTCCAGGCTAGCCTAGACTGCAGAATGAGACATCGCCTCAAAATTATATAAATAAGCTGTACTCATCCTTTCAGTACTACTACCTGTGAGGCAGAGACAGATGGATAGATCTCTGTGAGTTCAAGACCAGTCTGGAATACATAGTGAGTACCAGGACAGCCAGGGTTACATAGTCAGACCTTGTCTAAGGAAGGAAGGAAGGGATGGAGGGACAGAGGGATGGAAGGAAGGTATCAGAGAAAGATAGAGAAATTTTTGAAAATATATCTATATCCCTTGCACTATTCTCCTGAATTCTTACAAGTTCCATCTCTTACACGTTGGAGACACTGGGGCACCAGTGTTGTTCTCTGGATGACAGACTCTCTCTTCTGGACATTTTGGTTAAACAGCCAGACTTCCAGATATCTTTGTGTATCCTCATTAGTAGACAAACTATCATATAACCTGCGTGGGATGTAGACCATAGAAATGTATTTCTCACAATTCTAAAAGCTGGAGAGTCCAAGGTAAGATAGCAGTTAGACGCAGTGTCCCACGAGAGCCTGACTTTCAGTTGACGGGCTGCTTTTTCTCTCGTCACTAGGGATGCAACTCTGGGGTACAAGGCACCAATACCAATCTTGATGACTCTGCTCTCCATGACCCAGTATATTCCCAAAGCTCCAATCCTAAAATGATGCCTTGGAGGCCAGGAGTTCACCATATGAAATGAGAGGGCATACACAGATCAAGACCATAGCACTAGGCTTATCCCAAATCTACTCAGTGCGAATTTCTGGGGAAGTTGCTAAATACAGATACTTCTAGGATCAGACAAAACACTGTTTGTTGCCTTAGCACTTAATGTCCCACCACTAGTAAATCCAACTTAACTCTTTGATGTGACTATCTTCTTCACAAATATAGACTTCGGATGTCCGGAAGAATAGTTAGTTGAGATGCAGAACTAAATTTAAAGTCCAAGAGCATTTATTTCCAACTCCTCTAACTTTTATTGGAGTAGTGGTTATTAAACATTAGCCTTAAAGGCACCTGGAGGAATTGTCGAAACAGGTGGCTAGGATGAAACCTCCCGAGTTTCCGAGTCTTCTGGTCTGAAATGAGGCCCAAGTACACATTTCTAAATAATGATATTGCTGATGGTGGGAGCTCAGGCTATTTGTCTGCTTGAACCAATAGTCTGAGCATCTTGGAAATACCTTTCTAAAGATGGTTTTGTTCATGTAGATTATCTTTAGGAAGCATTGATTTTTTATGTATCATTTCTAAGAAGTGAGAAAATCTCCAGCTTATTGGGAATTCAAAGGAATTCAACAACCCAGTAAGCACAGCCATAAGAAACCTGCCAGACAGCTCTGGAAACAGGGTCACAGAGCTGAACAACCAAGAATAGAAAGCATCATGTCACCTAAGTCTCTTTTTTAAAGAAAGATTATATGTATTTATATATACATACACATATTATATATTTATATATAATATACAATTATCTGTAGTATATTTGTCTTATATTTATATAGTATATGTGAATATAGCATATATGTATTGTATATTATGTGTAAATATATATAATATATAAATTATACATATTATATATTTTTGTTTTATTTTTCAATTCTCTGTATAATAACTCTGAGTATCCTGGAACTCGCTTTGTAGACCAGGCTGACCTTGAACTCACAGAGATACGCCAACCTGTATCTCCCGGTGCTGGGATTACAGGCATGAGCCGCCACTACCTGGCAAACGATTATATTTTAAATTTTTAGTGTATATATGTGTGTGTTGGGGGTGTGTATGGGAGAGGGAAAGTGCTTGCAGAGGCCAGGAGAGGGTATTAGATCCCCTGGAGTTGGAGTTACAGGCAGTTGTGATACGCCAAATACTGGCTCTGAGAATTGAACTTGGGTCCTAGGCAAGAGCAGTGCTTACACTTGACCACCGAGTGATCTCTCCAGTCCTCAATTGAAGTTCAGATTAAAGTATAATGAATAATAGATCAAGACCCTTACCTTGAGTGGCCCACATGGAGTATTAATAACTTTATCATTGTCCCTCCCTCTGAACTGTCAGTGACTGTTATAAAAGAGTATTGAGAATCAAAACAAGATACACCTTGGCTAAACAATTCACTTAACATTACTTTCTAGTATATACTCCAAGCTTTGCTCACTCTCAAATTTTTATCTTCCAAAAAAAAAGAATCATTAACTTCTGGTGGCTAGTACCTGGCCAACTTGGTTTTAAAGACGTGGTGTGGATATGACTGAACTGTGGTTTCTCCATCTTCGAGAAAGGCTGAGTGTCTAATTAAAACCCCTAGAAGTGTAACACTTCCTTGCTGTGCTCAATTTGACTCAATGGCATCATTAGGGAGAGTTATGGAAGGAAAACAAGAGCTTACTATCTCTGGTATTAGGACCTTGGGGTTTATGGGTTTGTAACTTCTTCCTATTGAAAAAAATTCTGAGGGCAAGATGTGCGGCTCCGGTAGGACAGTTATCCTGTTATGCACAAAGCCCTGGGTTTAATCCCCAGGGTCACAGGGACCTGGTGTGATGACGCCCACCTGCCACCCCAGAACTTAGGAGGTGGAGGTGGGATGAGTCAAAGTTCAAGCCCAGACACAACAGTCATCTTCAGCTACATGGTAACTCAATGACCAGCCTTGGCCCCCGTGTGTCTAGGCTGAGAGAGTGTCCCTCTGTGGGGAATGGGCTCCCAATGTCCATTCCTACACTAGGGATAAGTACTGATCCACTGCCAGAGGCCCCATAGATTGCTCAGGTCTCCTAACTGACACCCACATTGAGGGGGCCTGGTTCGGTCCTATGCTGGTTTCCCAGCTGTCAGTCTGGGTTCCATGAGCTCCCCCTTGCTCAGGTCAGCTGTTTCTGTGGGTTTCTCCAGCCTGGATTTGACCCTTTGCTCATCCCTCCTCCCTCACATGCACTGCCTTTTAAAAGACTGCGTGGAGCGTCTAAAGACACAGCTCAGCAGCCTACATGAACAAGGTCATAGGTTTGATTCCTGGCCCTTAGCTCAATCCACATCACCAAAAGCTGGGTCTTCCTCTTTGGGACAGTAGAAAAAAAATGTAATAATAAAAAAGGCATAGGAAGTTTGTTTCACTTTTTGCTAACCAAATTTCTACCACACAGCAAACTGATGTGGAATTTAAAAAGTGCTTCTGTACCGATAATCCCAGACACATATATTTAGGTTTCATGGTGGAAAAAATATTGGGCTAAAACAATGCAACCTTGGTGTTGGAAAAGACAGAGACAGTCAGATCCGGATGGGGGAGATGGGGGAGTGGGGGGGGGGGGACTGGCCAGCCATCCTAGCCTATTGCAGGAGCTCCAGGATGATAAGACTCTGTCTAAAGAAAAGGCAGAGTCTGAAAAGATGGCTCAGTGGTTAAGAGCTCTAGCTCTAGCTCTAGAACATTGGTTCTATTCCTAGCACCTAGATTGAGTGGCTCATAGCCATCTGTAACTCCAGTTCCAAGGGATCCAAAACCCTCGTCTAGCCTCCAAAGGCACCCAGACGTGTGCCCTTACGAGTGCACATACCCACACTCACATGTAAGCAAAAAAAACCATAATTTTAGCTGGGCAGTGGTGGTTAATCCCAGCACTCAGGAGGCAGAGGCAGGCAAGTCTCTGGTCTCAGAGTCAGCCTGGTCTCAGAGTGAGTTCTAGGACAGTCAGGGCTGTACAGAGAAGCCCTGTCTCTAAAATAAAAAGTAAAACAACAACAACAAAACTCAAAAACCAATAACAACAAATAACAACAAAAACCCTCACATTTTTAAAAATTAACCTTTTTAAAAAGAACAAGAGAGATAAAATTTGTCTCTGGCCTTCACACACACACACACACACACACACACACACACACACACACACACACTGCAGCAGATCCAAAAGCTCCTCTTAAAATCGAAAGGTTACACACTGCATCTGGAAATCAAAAGGCTAAAGTTCTGTGACTAGAATTCTCAATTATTGTAAAGGCAGCAAGAAGCAAAAACTAAACTCCTAAACGTATGGCTATCACGCACCATCCCTAATAAAACAGGCATTAAAGGAGATGGCAAAGTATCCGGGCATGAGGGTGAGGGAGACAGAAACTGAAAACAGCCAAGCTTCGTTTTCCTAAACACAATTTTTTAATGTCTCTGAGGAAGCAGCAGGGAAGTGCCTGAGTGACTGAGATGTCAAAGAAAGAACCTCACCAGAGAAATGCTGTGCTTGGAGGAACGAGCCGCTTCTCAGCTTCTCATTAATGTCTACCCGCCAGCAAATGGTGAGGGTCGGAGGTTCACATGTTCTCCAAACAGGCTTTCTGTCAAAGTCGGGTTTTCTAAGGAAGAGAAACTCAAAGGAGTAGTGAATGACGACGCAGAGTCAGTCACTGAAATGCTTAAAATAAAACCATCTCGCTGGCGATTCATCTGGAGAATAAACGCCTCTGCGTGAGAAAGGACTCAGAGAAGAGGTTCTTTGATTGGGAGTGGCAGGGGGAGAGCTGATGACCTTGTTTCTCCAGGCATCCAGAAACCTGCCCGTGGGGTCCAGGGTTTATTGTCAGGGGAAAGAGAGTAGCTGCTGCTTCTGGAGACCTGATGATTTTTTTTTTTCTTGGCAGCCCTATATTCATGTGCTCTCGCTCCCATCCCCCACCCCAGAGCTGAGCTACTGACCAAGGCCAATCACATTTCTCCTAAATTCGCCTTTATTTCTCTCAACCCCAATCACCTTCCAAAAGGAAAGTAAAAGTGTCATTCCTTTGGTGATGTGAAGAGGTTGGAGGTTCTCTCAGCCACGTGCCCACCTGTCTGGTCCTCCTTACAAGATCTTCCTTCGTCAGTCCTCCCCACCCCCACCCCCACCCCGACTCCTCATCCCCGCCCCCATGCATGGTAGACGGTCTGCAGTTGGTATTTTTCCCCGGAGCATCCAACACCCTCCCTAAATTTCACTCCATACATGTTTATTGAGTACTAAAAGAATTGAGGCATACTAGACGTCTGCTTGGTTGTAAAAAGTAGCTGCTTTGACCTTTTACTCCCATTTGAGATTGGGCTAGTACCTCTCTTCCTCTAAACATTGTTCCCAGGACCATGGTAATGAGGCAGCATGATAGTGAACATGAAACTGCTTTGTAACTAGCAAGTCAAAATGCAAATGAAAGCAGTTAATATCTAATGGACCCTTATCCCTACCGCTGAAAACATGTCAAGGGGATCCTCAGACAGATTGTAGAACATCCTGAGCAAACCTTACACAGTTTGTGGAAGTGGAATGGTGTTCTGAGCGGGAACACGGGGAGGATTTACTGGGAAGAGAGTTGATGACTCTGTTTCTACCCTCCTCAGACACCAGTGAGCTAACAGCAAGGAGAAACAGAAAATGAAGACAGGAAACCAGGACAAATGATGATCCTTAAAAACAACGAAAGATGTGTAGACAAGATTTGCTGTTAAAACAGAATTTGTGGAGTCAACGTTTGAAGGATCTGTGCAAGGATAAATCATGCAATAATACTCAGATTTTTCTTGGAAAGCTCTTTGGTGTAGAGAACGTGGTTCTGGGACGGTGGAATGGCTTCCTGGGAAAAGGCACTGGCCTCCAAAACTGATGATCTGAGTTTGGCCCCTGGAATCTTGTGTGGCTAGTTTGATGCCAACTTGACATAATCTAGCATCACCTCAACTGGGAAAATGCTCCCAGCGGATTGGCCAGTAGACAAGCCTCTAGGACTCTTCCTTGGTGGATGATTGATGTGGGAGGGCCCAGCTCACTGCGGGGCTGGTGTTCCTGGGTGCTCCAAGAAAGCAGGCTGAGGAAGCCAGAAGGGACAAGCTGGCAAACAGCACTCCTCCAGGCCCGCTGCACCAGTGTTCCTACCCATAAATCCCTTTCCTCCCCAAGTTGCCTTCGGTCATGCTGTTCTACTGCAGCAAGAGAAAAGAAATGAAGACAGACCATTGGGATAGGAAGGGAGAGCTAACTCCTTCAAGTTGTCTTCTGACATCCACACACGTACACAGATAGGCACATGTGTTATTTTTAAAAGAATTTGGTTCCTTTTTGAAGTTTCTACGTTTGCTATGTGCTATCACAATTATAATAGCTAAGCTACTCGCTCCTTGAAAATGTCTCCGTTCATCATATCAGGGCTATCAGTGTGGTACCCAATTCGCTTTAAAATAAATAATTAAAAAAGAAAAAAAAACAAGAAAGCAGCCTTGAAATGTGCTTACCTGATGGAGTGCCTGACTAGAATGCTTAGGGTTCTGTGATTAGATCCCTATAACTGTATTGGGAGGTGATGGCAGGAGGATTGGAATTCAAGATCATTATCACCTACATAGGGACTACCAGGCGAGTCTGAGCTACTTAAAACTCACAACAAACAAAATAACCAGTTTCATTTTAAAACGGAAATAGAAGTCAGGCAATGGTGGTATACACCTTTAATCCCAGCATTCAGGAGGCAGAGGCAGATGGATCTCTGTGAGTTTGAGGCCAGCCTGGTCTGCAGAGCTAGTTCTAGGACAGCTAGAACTGTTACACAGAGAAACTCAGTCTCAAGAAACCAAAAAACTAAAAATAAAAAGACAAAAGACTTCTGCCCTTTATATATTTAATTATATAGCCTAATTAAAATGTACAGAAATGAAAGTTGAATTTATTACACAATCGAATAATGATACAGGAGGAATGAGGATTTTGGAGGGAGATTCTTGTCAGGGAATTTGGCAATAAAACAAGAGTTCAGAAGACATTAAGTTTTTATTGCTAATTTAGTTCTTTGGGTTTGAACACTGTACCGAAGGTATCTCCTCTAACAAAGTATGGCCGTAATGCCACAGGGCTTCACTGATGAATGTGCCTCATGCTCAGAATGTGGGATGGGCTGTGTCTATTCAGAATGTGGGATGGGCTGTGTCTGTTCAGAATGTGGGATGGGCTGTGTCTGTTCAGGTTTCACTTTATTCTGAGACACATGAAACTGAGGAAATTCTGCTATGAAATGAGGCTGTTTTCTCCAGTTTGTTCTTGATGAGGTAAATTGCAGCCCTAACCAAAAAAAAAAAATCAAGAGACAATTCCATCATCTTGTTTATATCCAATCACACCAACAGAACCAGGGTAAACAACTAAACCAATGTCAGGCTTTAGACTGGGTCTGCACAGACAGGCATTCAGCTCTTCCGAAGCACATTTGCTGGTACTTGATGTCTGGTACTGTTGGATGGAAAATGGGCATGACACCCACTCTCCTGTGCTACTGAACATTCCCGGGGACTTCACCTTGCAAATGGAAAGCAGAAACAAAGATCTGGGGAGAAGGGAGATGAGAAACAGTGAGAGAGGGACAAAAATAATATGAGTGCAATCCACACTCTGGAACATAAGGAAATATACCTTAAATGGACATTTATTTTATTTCCATGGTTCATCCCATCACTTTATCCTTGTTGCATCACAAGAAAAACAAAAACAGAGAATACGGGAAATACGTGACCCACTGTGACTAAACAGAAGTAAAAAGGGTCCACATAAGAGCTCAAATTAATGTCCACTTTGAGCCTTGACAGCTCCAAGCTTCTGCATCCGAATACCCCTGGTCTCTCTCCATTTGGAAGAAGCAGGGTCTGTAAAAGGACTATGCCCTCTCCCTATCAGACTGACATTTTACCCTATTCTAAATGTATATAGCAACAATATTCACCAGAGTTTATTAGTAGACAAAGGAATCTGAGAAAGGGGACAGAGCATTCAAGGTAAGCTAGAAAGAATGCAAACACATTGGCGTTTCTCATTTGACTGATGGAAATGGCAAGTATAGGCTCTTTATATTGAGTCACTTGGGGGAGATACGCATCTTGGTGGCTTACATTTTGGTAAAGCAAGGTAGGAGGGACCCATTGTGTAGTAGTTTTAGGACTCTTCAGTGCTAATGGAATGAACTCTAATTCTTCCAAGAGGGCCCCAGGGTACCAGAAGCTTGGGGAGATGAAGAAATGGTGAGAGCCGGATAAGTATGCTTATCCACTATTTTCATATTATCCATTTGTAAGCAGGAGTCTGTGGTTTGAGAGCCTTGCAGGGTAGGGATATTGATTTCCAAAACTAATTAAGCAACAAGAAATGCATGAAACTGAGAAAGGAGATATGCCAAAAGCAAACACTGGGCTCTCGCACAGTCATAAAAATTCTCCAGATGTAACTGAAGTTACTGACTGACCTATAAACCTTCCTTCACGCTGCTCATGCCACTGAATCACACAAATGGAAAACAAGTAAGAGCCTTGGCTGTCATTATTTCCCTAATGGTGACTGTTTTGACCCCATGGGAATAAGACACGATGCTTCTGAGCAACTCTGCTTATTCTAAATCACTACAACACCTTTTGAAAAGTTGGGTTTTGTTTGTGTTTCCAATTTCAATGTCACCACCCACTCTAACTGTACAGAAGTTTGGCTTTGCTTCTAATTAGCTATATAAACAAAGGTAAATGACTTAATGGTTTTACTTTATGTTTGTGGAGGCCAAAGGATAGCTTTCAGAAGTCTTTCTCTCCTTCCACCATATTGAAGCAGGAACGCTCCTGCTTCTTCTCCTATACTGTGGAATCCATCTTAGTTAGGGTAAGTATTGCTGCGAAGAGATACTATGATCACAGCAACTCTTGCGAAGGAAAACATTTAGTTGGGGCTGGCTTACGGTTCAGAGGTTTAGTCCATTATCATCACGGCAGGGAGCATAGCAGCATATAGGCAATCACGGCGCTGGAGAAGTAGCTGAGAGTTCTACATCCAGATTAGCAAGCAGTGGCAAGAAAGAGAGACACTAGGCCTGAACTGAGCATTAGAAACCTCAAAGTCCATTGACATGCTTCCTCCAAAAAGGCAACACCTTCTAATAGTGCCACTCCCTGGTGACCAAGATTTCAAATCATCTACGGGAACCATTCTTATCAAAACCACCATAGTACCCAATTAGCTGGTCCATATGCTTCCAGGCAATTCTCAGTGTCCTCCTTCTTGCTTTCTCCACCAGGTCTACAGATGCGCATTACCACAGTGGCGTTTTAGTTGGGTTCTGGGGACCAAACACAGTTCATCAGGTTCATACATCTATTGCTTTTACTTGCTGAGCCATCTCCCAGCTTCAATGACCTTAAGTTCAAATTTTCATCCTTGGATTGTATAGTACTGTAATATCCTTTCCAAACAAAAATAATGTGTGACTTTGAAATAATAACAAAGTCAAAGAGAGTAACCATATTTAATAGCAAAGATTTAATCTGGAAGATAGGGAACCAGTTTTGTCTCATTTGTAGGGATTGGCTAAAAGTATTCAGTTGTAGTATCAGACAGAACAAATCAACACTACTGCCTACCATTAAAAAAAATGTGAGATACTCTGCAAACTACTCATTCTGTAAGTTATTGATTGATTCAGTTAGTCAAGACTTTATTGAGTAACTGGGAGATACTAGTTCATAATACTGATTCATGGCAAAGCTTCTGGTCACATAATCAAGTTCATAGCAGAACCAGTCAAATACTCTATAAATCTCACCAATGGCCTGAAAATCCTCTCAATGAATTAGAAAACCACAGCCAGATATAACGTTTAGAGAAAAGTTACTCTTTATCATAACATTACACTCTGTTACTATCATTTATAAAAGATAACTAAAAATTTAAAGCAAACTGAAAATGACTCAGAAAATATTATGTACTCTTGAAGTCTTCAGCCTTTATAGAATAAAAATATCCATTTATCTTCACTACAAGAAGAACACTAGGAATCCCCAGCCTTGGTAGTAGAAGACATGTCTCCCTTTAGTCTAAATACTCTCCCTCCCTCCGCCCCCGGCCCAGCTAGCTATGGATGAGCGGTGTTTCACAAGGAAGCCGTTCTGGACTCTTGTGGGTACTACCCAACAAGATAGTGACCAAGTCTCTTGGTCAGTAACTGGATGTTTCACAATCAATTTATTAGTTAGTTACCTGTAAAATCCAAATTGTCTGCTCTTTGATTGGGTTAAAGGAATCTGAAATTTTTCCTAAAATAATTTCCACTGACTTATACTCTGATCTAGAATGAGAAGAAAGTTATTCCTGAGAATTGGAAATAAACTTTATTGTGACTGCCAGGCATTAGGCATGTGAAAAGTGCTTATCTTGTGTTTGTTATGACAACATATTTGAGCCTGAATGATTAGTAAAGACAAGAAGTTTCTCTAGCTCATAGAGTTCTAGACTGAGGTCAAATGTTGTGATGTTGTGTGACACTATTCCTGTAGAGAAATTAGCAAATATCTACTCAACCCAGATAGGCAACAGACAGAAGATCGAGGTGCATATACCACTGAAGTCCACTTTGGTGAACCAATAAGTTTTATTAGGCTTACTTACAGAAATATGGGTAAAAATAATTCAAAGGCTCCTGCATCCCCAAAGCCCATCCCAGCATGGGTGATAACCGACAAAAGCTGGAAATGTGCATTGTACAACCTGTACGTAACTCAACAGATTGGAGGATGTTCTTTCCAGGTAACATAATTGGTATGAGTCTCTTTCAGGCATCTTGGCTGGCTGCTGCTTCTTCCAGCTTGTCTCTAAGCACCTACCAGCAGACCTTACAGCCTGTTTATGCTTGAGGAGAAAGGGGTCTGATGAGTCTGGTCAGTTTCAGGGACTTCCTGAAACTATTAAGTAGTATACTTCCTGAATTTGATGAGATTCCCTCCAAGATGGATGATTTCAATCTCAGAGGATATGGCTACATAAAACTAGGTCTCTGAGCCAGGCGGTGGTCACACACACCTTTAATTACAGCACTCAGGAGACAGACACAAGTGGATCTCTGTGACTTCAAGACAGCCTGGTCTACAGAGCTAGCTCCAGGACATTCAAGGCTGAGGAAAGAAATCCTGTCTTAAAAATAAATAACAACTTGGTCTATACTGGCCTTCTACTTTGTCACAGCATGTTAATGGCATCATGTAATGAGGTTACATATGAAAGATGGGGACAGAGAGGCCCCATGAGGTAAGAGAAAACAAGACAGAATGGAGAAATCACACTAATTCTGTAATCTAAACCTGCTCTCATAGGAGCTTATCCATCCCTGTTAATGCAACCTACTCCAGGAAACCAGCATGAACGCTTCACAAGAGCAGTTGCTATCTGCCCTGGTTTGTTCTCCGTGGCTGGGATAAAACACTCACAAAACCAAGTTTGGTAGGAAAGGGTTATTTCATCTTGTAGCTCTCAGTTCATCATCAAGAGAGACCAGGGGAAGAATTCAAGACAGGTGCCCACAGACAGAAACTGTAGTGGAAACCATGGAGAACGTTGCTGATGCCTTTACACCCCTTGCCTTGCTCAGCTGTCTTGTTTATAGATCCCAGGCCCATCTGCCCAGGAATGAGGATGCTTGTAGTGGACTTGGTCCTCCCACACCAGCCGGCACCACGGAAAATGCCCCACAGGCCAGTTTGATAGAGGCAGTGCCTTTGTTGAGAGTCCCACTTCCCAGGTAGCTACAGTTTGTGACAAGATGACAGAAACCAACCAGTGCTGCTGACCCCTTGTTAACTTGACACACAAACACAACGCTACTAAACAACCTTTCTTTCTCTAAGACACCAAGTTAATGGCATAACATAAGATAAAGCACAGCCCTACTTTTAAAAGTCCCATAGTCTTTAAAAATCCAGCATTTTAATGGTTTAGTGTCTCTTGAAAATATCCCAAGCCTCTTAAATGTGCTCCTAAAAAAAAACAAAATAAATGACATTTTCTCATTTCAAAAGGGAAGAACCAGAGGGCAACTACAATCAGATCAAAACAAAACCAAAAATCTATTTTTTTCTTTTTTAATTTAAATTAAAAACAATTTTTCTTTACATACCAATTCCAGTGCTCTCTCCCTCCTGTCCTCCCATTCCCCACACCAACCCTGTATCCTACTCCCCATCCACTCCCTAACTAGGGTGAGGTCTCCCACGGGGGGTTCATCAGAGTCTGTCACATCATTTGGGGAAGGACTTAGGCGCTCCCATGTATCAAGGCTAAGAGAGTATCCATCTATAGGGAATGGGTTCCCAAAGTCTGTGCACTAGAGATAAACACTAAAGACCAAAAAATCTTAACAGTGTAAATAATTCAGGGTTGGGTGTCTAGATCTTTTGTGCTCCACAGGGGCTTGGGTGACCCCAACTCTCCAGCTTTCCAATCCCACAGCACACACTGGTTGTCTTCTAGGCTCAGGGCTGCTCCTGTCCACATTTGCTGCTGTCCTTAGAGGTCATCCTATGGGCCTAACTTCTCTAATATACTGGGGGTCTCTGCTACAACTGAGTTTTCATCTTAAGTGATGGCCTCCCTTTGGGGATGCTGACCCTGACGAAAGATACCAAGCCTCACCTTCTCTCTATGACCCCTTCAAGCCAATTTCTCTAACAACACCCAGCAAGCTTCTACTTTCTCTCTGACTGGCTTCAAATTTCTCTTAAAAGAGAGATATTAAACAGCTCATGGGTATGTTTTTCAGCCTGGCAGGGAATGTGCCACTTGTACCAGTGGTTGGAAAAAGAATGCTATTATTCCAATTGCCAGGTCTAACCAATCCAATAGGTAAATAGTCGGAGCTAATCCTTCCAGGCAGTTAAATCGTGCAGTGCAGGATAAACACTCCGGAGCTAGAGCAAAGGGTGCTGCTGGCTAACAAGACAGCTGCCAAAGTTCTATTTGAATCTCACAGGAGATAGGAATTTCAGGGTCCCGGCCACGTGACACCTGCTTCAAAAGAGGAATGGCTATTAAAGGAACGCTGGGTCATTGAAGACACATTTAAAGCACTGGACAATCAATTTAAAGGTAAGTAACATCGCCCAAAGTCAGGTACAACAGGCCAACTGAAAACTAGGGTTTTACTTTGTCATGAGACATGAACAGCCTAGGGGAGGGAGCTTCAAAAAGCACAAGCTCCACCCGACCATCTGAGCAAAGGCTTGCAATTAACTTCCCATTGAGAGAAGCAAAACTAACACAAAGAGGGTTTTAAAGAAGGATGGATGGTCCAGGGAACCATGATGTTTATTAGATTCCGTCTCACCTCTCTCTCTAAAAAGAAAAGTTCAGGCCCCTAAAAAAACAGGGGAAAGAAAAAACCTATATGCTAATTATATTTCCATTTGGGCTAAAACTGAAGGGAGCTGAGATGGCAGCACAGATGGGAGTCGGGGGCAAGGGGACTGACATGTGAATAGAAATTATTAAAAGACTCTAAACTGGCCGGTTCTGCTGCGTAACAACCGAGAGAGATGTGCTTGTCATTGGATAGTGTCCACAGAGTAAACAGCAACCAGGGTCGTTACTGAATTGAATCAAAGAAATAAATTGGGGTGAAATTAAGGACAGAGAAATGTGAACGAAATATCTGTGATGAGAGGAGCAGCCAGACAGTGAGACATCTCCCCCAAGGTAATTATGAGACATCTTCTCAAGGGCTTTGAAAGGTCATGTCCTCAATGAGCATTTTCCTGTCCTGTGGATTAGAAATGCCTTTCTTCAAAGAACAGATATGTATATGCTTGTGTGAAAGAAAATAACTAAATGAAAGGAACCACAAGAAAGAGACAGGTCACTGGCAAGCAGAGAAGGGATAGGAAACACACCCTGTCTAGAGTCTGGAAATAAGAAAACACAGACCTGCCATCAGCAACAGAA
The DNA here is from genome assembly GCF_017639785.1 of Mesocricetus auratus. NCBI lineage: Eukaryota > Metazoa > Chordata > Mammalia > Rodentia > Cricetidae > Mesocricetus > Mesocricetus auratus. The sequence goes on from NW_024429185.1 coordinate 15,108,397, forward strand.
GCTCTGTGTCGACTAGCCCATCAGACTGGCTTGGTATCTCCAAGCAGTTCAAGCAGTAGCCTCATAGTTGGTGACAATTTAACATGGGTGCCTCTGTCTCTGTCTCTGTCTCTGTCTCTGTCTCAGGAATATCTCTGGCTATTCTAGAACTTGCTCTGTAAACCAGGCTGGACTCAAACTCACAGAGATCCGCCTGCCTCTGCCTCCCAAGTGCTGGAATTAAATGCATGTGCCACCACTGCCAGGCAACACGTGTGTTCTTTATGCCCTTAAGCAATGAAATAATTCTCTAGAAATCTTTTGTGATACTCTCTATGTTCGACTAACTACTGAGAGTATTAGTAGCTTAGGGTGCAGGCTAGCATTAAACAGATCCGAGATTAAATTTCCACCCTAGTATTTACCACGTGACTCTTAGCCCATTAACATACCATCCAGTGGTCCAAATTATCAGCTAATAGTTAGGTGGATACAGGCCATGAGCCGTCAGTTCCCTTGGTTGCAAAAATCACAGTGTAAACAAAAAAGATCAATGTGTTGGAAAGCTGTATGAATTCAGAATTAACTAGAATCAAGTGAGATGATGTGTAAGAGTTAAAGGAGGCAAATCACCAAGCCTTGGGCAGGGTGATGCCTCTAGGATGGACCTGCATGAATTGCTGCCATCACTATCACTGGGCCATCAACTAAACACTGCTGCTACAGGACAGTGGATGCTGCCAGCATCGAAAGGATCCCTGCATCTCTGGTTTCCTACCGGGAGCACTTGCTTGGCCAAACCTTAGCAACATGTGTGTGCCATCGCTGTCATAGTAGAGAGTGAAGGTGTGTTTGCTCTTCATCTACTTTAGCAGAAGGCAGGACTCAGCCTCAGTTGAGTTTCATACCACCGGAGAGTTCCTCCTGGTTAAAAACTGGCTAGTTCAGGCCCTCTATATGTGGGTGACAGATGTGTGGCTCGGTCTGTTTGTGAGATCCCTAGCAGTGGAACCAAGATTTATCCCTGGTGCCTGAGCTGGCTCTTTCGAGCCCATTCCCTATGGTGAGATGCCTTGCTCAGCCCTGATGGAGGGGTGGGGGTGGTGTGCCTTGGTCCTGCCCCTCAACTTCTCAACTTGATGTGCCGGGCTTTGTTGGCTTCCCATGGGAGGCTTACCCTTTCTGAGGAGAGTGTGGGAAGAGAGGACGAAGGGGGACACTGTGGATGGCATGTAAAATGAATTAAAAAATGTAAAATTAAAAAAAAAAACTAGCTAGCTCAATTCCATCCCTGACCTACATTCTTGTTCTAACTAAACTTGCTGAAACCATTCCGTCCCAACCAAATGCAGATATTTCACACAGCCAAAAAGAAAAAAAAAGAAAAACCCATGAATCTCCTCCCTAGAGGAAGATAATCAGTCCTTGCACTGACTCCATTCCCGACACTCTGAATGATGCTGACTCCTCTAAGGTGCATGGCCATCACATCTCAATATCCAGAAAACAACGGACCAAATTGCAGCAGCATCAACTTGGCCTCTATGGTGTTGTAAAGGTAGAAGAATGGAAAGGACATTAACAAATATTCACATTGCCTTTCTAACCTAAAGCCGTTAAATTCTAAGTTCAGTCTGTAAGAGGGCAGACGGCAGGAGCTGTTATTTGCAAATATCATAGCAAAGAAGGAAACAGGCAGAAAGGAAATCTCTCATTCTATCCGCATCCAGTCACTAGGCTGTAGCTAAAATTCTGTTTCTTACTCAATAGTCTTTTTTCTTAGTGAGATCACCCATATTTCCATTCTTGATAGGTAATATGAATCCGTGGGAACCCTGTCCATATGGAATTACAGTAGTGTCGTGTAATCAGTTATTTTTATTGTTGTTGTTGCAATAAATAACTGACAAGAAGGCTTTATTTTAGCTTACAATTTAAGAAGTCCATCATGGTGCAGAAGGCAGTGTGAGGCAGCAGACCCTATGGAATCCTCAGAAAAGGATGTAGGGCAAGAAAATCAAACCCTGAGCCCGATCCTACTGACTCCCTTCTACTACCAAAGTTTCCTAAGGTTTCACAACCTTCCAAACGGTAACACTAGCTAAGCACCAAGCACTCAAACTGATGGGAAACATTTCACATTCAACAGGGCATGCTATATTCAGTATCCTCTGAGTACAATAGGAGAAGGTATCCCAAAGCATCCCAGGATGTCACAATAGCAGTTTATTTCCTTATTTCTGTTTTGTTCACTGTTAGGGATTGAAGCCTGGATCTCATGAACACTAGGCAATCACTCTGCCATTGAGCAGAATCCCAACACTCCATTGTCACATTTATACTCAAGATCAACGGCATAGTAAACACCAACATCTTCCAGTATGACAGCATGGATAGACCCAAGTGGACAGATAATAGGCTCATTTTCCAACTCATTGTTTTTGTTTTCCTTTTAGCAGATGTATTTACCCCTTGAGTACCTAAGGTCCTAGACATTAGCAACCAGCATAAGAATAGAAGCAAAACATTTTAAATTGGCCATTAGGTGTAATTGGTTCTATTTTCAACTCCAAAGTATCCAAGATTAATCTAAGAATATAGAGCTAATATCAGCCCATAGAGTTTTCTAGATGTTATGTTATGTCTGATACAGCAAATCTTCAATATCTCTGTTAATAAAGCTAGCTGACTTCATGAAGGGAAGATAAACAAATAGCTAAAATGAACACGTTGCCTTTCTTAATTCATTATGAAGGAGTCATTGGTCAGATGGAATGTTGTGTGAAACCTGTGTATAAGGTCTCCAGTAGATTCATGATTACTAGGAATCCAGACACCAGCAAAACAATTAGCTGTCAACAATAACCCTTACTTTATTCCTTTTTCCAAACTTCTGAGATTTCAGATTCTGCTGCCAGGCTCTTGCCCATCGAACTCCTCATCACTCATCCAAGACCAGGCTCAACGGGTCTGTCAGCTCTCCGCATTCCACCCCAGCTCACACAAGGTTCAGAGTACCAAGTCAGGCTTCGACCATTTCAGCCTCACTAAACTGCTCCAGAAGGTCGGTCATACACAGATTTCCAGTTGCAAATGAGTTTTAGAAAATCATACGCAGCAAAATACAGTGGTTCATGCTCAGGATTCCAAAATTTGCAGGTAGAAATGGAAAGATCAGAAGTTCAAGGCCAGCCTTGGCAAGCTTGTGCTACTTGAGACCCTGCCACAAAAAAAGAAAGAAGGGAAGGAAGGAAGGAAGGAAGGAAGGAAGGAAGGAAGGAAGGAAGGAAGGAAGGAAGGAAGGAAGGAAAAAACAAAACCAACAAAGGCCAACTTTCAAGAAAGAAGAGAGGGAGAAGGAGAGAAGCAGCAGAGTGAAATGCCTAGCCCAGAGCCTGACATAAAATGAAAACCTCATAGTGCAGGCTGTTACTGGTGACAAAGCATGCTTTTAGATAAGAGACAATGTGTTTAAGGAAATGCAGCTGTGCTGACTAGTCTTATGTCAACTTGACACAAGCTGGAGTCATCAAAGAGGAGGATAGCCTCAAGTGAGACAGTGCCGCCACAAGATCCCAATGTAAGGCATTTTCTTTTAATCCTTTCTTTTCTTTATTTATTTTCTGTATGAGTCCTCTATCCACATGAACACTTTTCTGGGCATCAGACCCCACTACAGAAAGTTGAGAGCCACCATGCGGTTGCTGGGAATTGTACTCAGGACCTCTGGAAGAGGTACCGTGCTTTTAACCGTTGAGCCATCTCTCCAGTCCATAAAGCATTTTCTTAATTAGTGATTAGTTGGGGAGGTCCCAGTCCACTATGGGTGGAGCCTGAACTGATGGTCCTGGATTCTGTAAGAAAGCAGGCTGGGCAAGCCATGAGGAGCAAGCCCAGTAAGCAGCATCCTTGCACGGCCTCTGCATCAGCTCCTGCCTCCAGGGTCCTGCCTCCAGGTTCCTGCCCTCTATGAGCTCCTGCCCTCACTGCTTTTGAAGATGAGCTGCTCAGTGGAGTTGTGAGTAAAATAAGCCCTCTCCTCCCCAAGTTGTTTTGGTCATGGTGTTTCATCACAGCAATTGTAACCCTAACTAAAGCAGCAATCAAATATAGGTCTTTGGCATGAGAAATAAATAAGCACGTAGTCGATACATCTTACCAGCCCAACATCTTATACTTTAACATTAGTTTATCTGTCTTTGTATTGCATATGCCATGTTTCAGTCTGCTTCTCCTAAAACCCAAATACTTGCTTCTGTAATGCCATCCCACAAATCACACAAGCTTTCTTCCTTCCTCTCCCCCTTTATTATTTTGAAATAACTGATTTCAGTGTAAAGAAACTCTTCCTTCTCCTTGATCAAGTCTGTTTTTGCCCTTTATCTCCCATTCCACTCATTATATTTCTCACATCAAGAATTTCTGTAAATATATCAACATTTTATATTTAAAATAAGCATTTAAGTTTCTCAGTCTGATCTTGAATTCCTGACTTCACTGAATCATTTCTCTAGTTTAAAAGCAAACAAAAACAAAACAAAAAAAGATTTCCTGATCTTCCTTAAGACAGTAATTATCGGGTAGTTCATATGCTTCCACTTATCTGTGATTGGCATTTCATTTCTTCATTTAACTATATCTCATTTCTCTGATCGTTCCAGATCCTGTTGCTATACAACTGCTCATTTACGGAAGTGGTTGTCTTATCCCTTCCATGGAGAAATTGTAGACTGATTGGCTTTCTCTAGGAAAACCATTTACCATCTACCATGTCCAGTAGTATGCTGTCTAGTAGATTGGCTTTCGGCTGCAGTTGTCAGGCATCTTGGCCTATCTGGGTCAGCAGGTAGACAGCCCTGCCCTGCATCCATGTAGCCTAGCTTGGATCCTGGGTCTAGAGCCTATACCTAAAAGTGTTGTACAGCCTGAAGTCTGAGTCCGCAGAGGTTGGCCTGGTTCTGAAAGAGGCCCAAGGCTTAGATCCAGGGGTTAGTCTAGGGTTCTTAGGACTTGCTTAGAGCCTTAGTCTGCAGGTACAAGTGTGGCATTGGGTGGAATCTACCAGAATCAGTTCAGATTCTAGTTCTATAACACCATACCTGAACTCCAGGATCATTGAAACCATAGAAATCATATTGGAACCTGAAACTTCCATGGTGCTGTTTGGGACCTGAATGCTTAGGACCTGGGTCCATGAAAAGCAGCTTGAGATGTGAGTATACAAATGCTCACATGAAAGTTAGGCCCATGAAGGTTGTTCCAACCTGGGTTTGAGAGCTATCTTAGAGGTTGTGTCTGAACAGGCCGTAAGAACACTAAGATCTACTGGGAGATACATGATCTTAGTCTTTTAAAGCACTGGGGCTGCCGGTGCCAGCCTGGATGCTGGAGCCACAGAGATGGGCCTAGCACACATAAGGCCTAGATTTTCAAGTTTACAGTGCTAACTAGGTACTCAGGTAGACAAGAAGCCTGGGATTTGTACACCTCCCTGAACCTGAGATATTCTGGAACCTAATATGGGCTTATAGACTTGGTAGGGGGGAATCAGGGGTTCACCTGTCACTTGAAAGGCCTGAATCCTGTGTCACAGAAGGTACCCTTGAAACTGGGTCTATGAGCTACCCCATGACTTGGATTATAGGGACTAGACTTGTGCAGGGTCTAGTCCTGAAACCTGGGAGCATGCAGGCCTACCTAGAGAACAAAGTCAACCAGAGCTGGGAGCACAGGATGTGACTTGGAAATGGAGTCTGTAGGGGCTGAGCTGCTACTGCAGTAAGCCAAAACATAGGCATGCTCTGAGTGATCTGGCACTGGTAAAGACTGAGTCCAACAGGCAGGCCTGGAACCTGGGACTGCGAGAGGTTCAGACTGTTGTAGGGTCTGGAGCTATAGAGATTTTCCCAAGGCTGGATATGTGTGGATGCATTCATATGTAGGGGTAGGTACACACATGCCATGATGTGCATGTTGGAAGTCAGAGAACCTCAGTAGATGTTAACTTTCATTTTCTATCTTGTTTGAGACAAGCTCCCTATTGTTTGTCACTGGGTATGTCACAGTATCTGGCCCATGATCTTCTGAGGGTTCTCTTATCTAGCCCCCCTGCCTTGTCTAGGAGCACTAGGATTACAAGCAGAAATAGCCAGCTTTTCATGAGCGCTGGGGATCTGAACCGAGTTCCTCATGCTGTAAGCAAGTACTCTATCCAGGGATCTAGGCCCCAGCATCGAATGCTGGGTTTGTTTGCTTGTTTTGAGACAGGGTTTCACTGTGTAGTCCTGGCTGTACTGAAACTCTGTAGTGCAGTCTGGTCTCGAACTCACAGATATCCACCTGCCTCTGCCTCCCAAGTGCTGGGATTAAAGACATGTGCCATCATCACCAGGCCCAGTGCTGGGTTTTATTGGAACAGGTCTAGCAATGGAGTCAGTCAGCAACAAACTCCAGCACTCACCACACACACACACACACACACACACAGAGAGAGAGAGAGAGAGAGAGAGAGAGAGAGAGAGAGAGAGAGAGAGAGAGAGAGAGCATCTTGATCCATGCTCTGATGCCTGGGATTACACAACTCAGGTACATAAAGCTTCCCTTCAGTTGTTTACATCAATGTTTGCATGAGGGACAATGCTGAAAAGCCTACCACCATGACAATATCCAGCTCTGGGCATCTGTTCATGAAGAGTCTCTGCATAGAGAGTGTCCGGTAGAGAACCACACGAGACTAAGCCTAATAGGTTACCTGGACTATGTTTCCTCCCACAAGCCATTGCCCTGAATGTACATCCCAACTGCATCCAATTCGCAGATCAGAGCAATGCCTCTGGAGGAGGAACAGAGATCACAGGAAAGAGCCAACAATGAAGTCTAATCAGTGACATCTCCACAAGCTGACAGTGTCCTCATGCTACCTACAGTTCTAGATTTTCTCCACCAGATCATCTTTTCCCAAACACTGATGTAATCACACAGGGAAGAAATGAGCACAGGAGACATCTGGAGGGACTCAGAAACCCGAAGGTGAGAGACTGCTTGTTACACACCTCCTACGTGATGTATTCTAGACTGAAGTCTTCAAGTGTCTTCTACAGCAAAATGTTTCCTAATCACAATTTGCCCTTCAACTTTTAAAAAATAACTGAATAGTTAATGAATTCTCCAAAGAGAAGGAAAAAATATTCTGTTTCTGAATTGATTAATGAGTAAAGACTTTATGGCTTTTCTATAACTCTAACCTCATTAAAATCAAATGAAATGTCCCCCAAACGCCTATGGCTATGCAATGAGAAGGATATTTGAAGGTTAGAGTTGAATGTTAAGAGTATCTATCTACAGGACCAAGAACAACTGAACAACTTCCATCCTGGTTTCAAAACTGGACAGTCCCTGAATTGAAAGGAGATGAAACAAATAATAACCTATAATTTTGTGAGACTATGTAAGCATCTCTGACAGGTCACAGTAAAATGAATGTATAAGAAACTATATGGTAAGTTTTTTTAAATGGGTACTTACTTAATTTCACATGATGCATTAAACTTTCTACAATAGGAAAAAGTAAATACTGATCACCACCTAGACAAGCAATCCATAAAACCAATATGCTGGCTAAAATATTGGACAACACAAGGTTAACTATCCATAAAATGAGGATGATGATGCAAAGACTGTTTCAAAATAGTGTTGAAAACATTACATGCACCATAAAGTAGTAAGATGACTGCTAATCGGTTATGTTTGGCTCTTGTTACAAGAAGCTGTCAAAAAAATCTCAGCTCTGAGACAGCTTCATGGTATTAGAACCGATGAGTAAAAAGGTGGCAGGAAGCTAGTCATTCCAACACTCAGGAGGCAAGTGGCTCTCCATGAGTTCAAGCCCAGCCTGATCTACATAGCAAGCTTCAGACCAGTGAGGAGTCCATGGTAAGACCTTGTCTCGTGGTAACAGGAGCATGGTGGTAAGTGATAACACCAGGAAGGTCCCACACATTAACCAAAATGGAAGTAGAGGAAGAGCGTGACAGATTGCACCAAGAACAAGGGTATTAGCGAATGGGTAATAAGTGAGCATACTGCAGGAATTTTACCAATGGGATGGACACCTCAAACTCTTGTAGTAACTGAAGTATAGGGCTCCACCTACCTAAATAACAGGCAAAAAAATCTTCATTGTCATGTAAATGCTTAAGCATGAAAAACACTGTGGTTTAGATATTTTTAAAAAATGTCTCTCAAAAGCTCATGTGTTTTTGAGAGGTGACAGGATCATGAGGGCTCAAACTTCACAGATAGTTTTACCTGTTGATGATTTTATAGCTGAATGGACTTTTAGAATCGGTACATGGCTTGAGGCAGCAGGTCACTGGAGACATGATTTTGAAGAGCTTATCTTGTCCCTAGACTTTTCTGCTCTGTCATTGCAAAACAGAGCAGACCACTACAAGGAGCCCTTCTGGTATGATATGGCTTACTACAGAGCCAGAAACACTGAGCCAACTGGCCACTGACCAAAACTTCTGAAACTGTGATCCAAAGTAAATACCTCCTCCCAACAGTTGTTTTCCTGGGTGTTTTGTCATAATGATAAAAAGTGACTAGCACATGTAGGCTCTAATCAATAATGTTGTAATCACACATTCAAAATTAAAATCACAAAAGGCCTGTCACAGGTGGTTAGACCCTGCATTTTCATTTAGGGATAAGAGTGCCATGTAGTGTTCTAAAGAGAGAATTTTATGCAAAAAAATTATAGCCAGGCTTAGTCGTTCATGCTTGTAACCCCCCTAGCACCTCGAAGGTAGAGGTGGGATGATCAAGAATTCAGTGTCCTCCTTAGCTACACAGAGAGTTTGAGGCCAGTCTGGCTACATGTAACCTAATCTCAAAAAGGACTAAAAATAAAATAAAGTATACCCGAATGGGAGCCAGAGAGACAGTTCAGCAGTGACAGAGAACTCTCACAACAACTCACAACTGTTTGTAATGCGAGTTTCAGGAGTCCAACATGCTCATCTGGCTTCCAAGGACATCAGGCACGTGTGTGTGTGGTACACATACGTACATACATGAAGACAATACACTCACACACATAAATAAAAGTAAATAAACCACTTGTAAAAAAAAAAAACAAGCCACAAAGCATGCATTACGAAATCCAGAATAATTAAATGTGTTAATTAAACTTAAATCATGACTGCTTATTCTCTCCTTCATTTCACAGTAGCAACTCAAATTTATTCACATTCAAAATTTGTTCATTTCAGATTCATGGAGACATGGATCAGTGGTGAAGAGAACAGACTGCTCTTCCAGAGGACCTGGGTTCAATTCCCAGCACCCACATGGCAGACCACAACTGTCTGTAACTCCAGCTCCAGGGGATCTGATGTCTTCACACCGACACACATAAAATCAAGTCAAATAAGTTTATTTTTAAAAATGTTCATTTCAGATAGTTAAGCACCAAAGCGGTTCTTCCTTGTCCAAAATTTCTTGGAAGAAAAATCAAAACTAATTTGGCCTAGCGCCTCTCTGGTCATCTTTGTTAAAAGGACTGAATGGACCCAAGTAGAAGATGCAGTGGGTGGAGACTGTATCTCGGCAGACCAGGAAGTTAGGGAGAAAATTCTTTTTTTTTTTTTTGAACTTTAACTTTTTTTATTTTTAAATTAGAAACAAGGTTCCTTCACATGTCAATCCCAGGTCCCTCTCCTTCCCCTCCTCCCACGCCCTCCCTCCAACCCCCCCATGCCCCCTCGTTGCCCCAGAGAGGGTGAGGCCCTCCATGAGGGTGTCCATAGTCTGTCATTTCATCCAGGGCAGGACTTAGACCCTCCCGGCAAGAGTCTAGGGTGAGAGAGCATCTCTCATTGTGGGATGGGCGCCCAAAGTCCGTTTGCATGCCAGGGATAAATACTGATCTAATGCCCAAAATTCATTATTACCATGCACTAGTGAGATAAGAGTAAATGAAAGAGGAGAAGCGCTCTCTAAGTAGGAGCCCGAGTTCTCACTTCGAGAATAAGAAAAGCAAGTGTGTCGATTGGAAACACACACACACACACACACACACACACACACACACACACACACACACACGGAAAGGAGCCAGGAATTGTGGGCAGAGACAGCTGCTGAAGTACAATAAAACAAGACAAGATGATTTTTTTTTACAATGTAGGAGCAAAATGAATGGCATAGTTAGTTACACGGCTGGGCGGGGCGATGCGAAAACTCATTAACTAAATTGTCTGTTAGAGCGCTCTGAGAGATATTACTGAATTAATACACTGCAAAAAAAAAACTGGTCATTTTGTTTACTCCCAGAATGCCTCTTAGAAATTCAAGGTCAAGTTTAAATTCACACTTTGCAGACGGAAGGGCAAGATCTTGGGCACCGGCCTAGAAGACAGCGTGTTCAGAAGTCCCGCTGGCACGCTTAAAGCTGCCCTTTTTTTTTTTTTCAGAGGTGGCCAGCTGAGTCGGCATTTGTCACGCAGAGAGTGGAAACAACGAGACCTGCAGAAGGAACAGTGAAATCACGAAACCAGGTCATGTGGCAATCACCGGGCCCTGCTGTGAAGCAGCGGCAGCACCTGGCCAAAGTGAGTCATTACGGAGGAGCAGTGAAGGAAAGGGACCAGTGCCCCAGAAAAACAGGGCCAGGGAAGGGCAGGCTTGCAAACAGTGACCGAAGCCAAGGCCAGGCCATCCATATTACACACAGTTTCTGCAAAGAATACCACGGAAGATACACACTCGTGTGTACACACCGTGTGCTTGCTCGTGAGTACGCGGAACCCCGCATGTAACCGGGCGCTCTCACTGGAAGTACCTACCTCTGACACCCAGAAAGGGAATGCGAGACATCTTAAACAATTTCCCTTCGGAGCCACGATGTCAGTGAAATTATCCCTATTTTAGCAAGCATCATTTTCTCCTTGTGGATGCTTTCCTGGGTTTCTTCAAATATTGGTTTTAAAAAAAATGAAATCTAAATCAGTGTTTCTCAAGAATTAGAACAGGGCCTTGTGGCTCCAGGTTTGTGTTTCTAAGACTAACTGCGCCGATAATGAGCAAACACTCTTGGGCTCTTTCATTCACTCCCGGGTGTCTAGTAAGCATCCAGTGTAAGCCTATGCTGCAGTCCTCCAGGGTACAAAAGAGACCTGCTAGATTTGCCTCCCGCTCTCTCAAAATTGGCGCTCTGGCAGGCAAGCTAGACATTAGTAAAACAAGCTTGTGATTTTCAAAATAAAAAATGGAGAAAAGGATTTATGATGCAAAGCTACCAAGAGGGCTTGAGCTGGCCCACAGACAGACATGCACACCATAGCACTTCTGGGGACCATCGCACGTGTGGAGAGGGTGGAGAACAGCTTGTCCGAGTGTAGGAGGGGCTTCTCTCCTTCCACCTTGTGAGTCCCTGGGATAAAACTCGGGGTGCCAGGCTTAGCAGCAAGCTCCTTTAGCCACTGCGCCAGCTCACGAGCCTTCTTCTTCTGATTCTGATATTCAGAATTTAAAATGTGTCGCAAGTATCAAGGCATGAAGAGAGATGAACCCAAACACTACTGTTTTTCCTTTATGCCATAGCAAATAAAAATAACTTTCCCCTCACCTCTTCCAGCCTTCCGTCTGCAGGTGAAATTTTCTTTCAACCTCATTAAGATTCGAGATGTCACCACAAACCCCTGGCCCTTCTGAATTGCTGGGGCTCTGTTGCACACAGCAAGCAGTGGGATAATGTTCTGATTTTTATTGCCATCCCTAAGGGCCCAGACTACCAACCCTTGGTGAGTACCAATATTCTGCTACCTCATTCAGGAGACTGAAAAACAAGACTATATAAAAAGGCAAACAAGGATAATCTCTAAGAAAAAGAAGGCTTTAGGCAAGACATTCTGGAGATATTAAATTTTCTCTTCTGAGGAAGGGAATCTCAGATTTTGATATAACTTGCTTAATAATCACACATGATGTACCCAATCTTTCAACTCCCCATGTTTTCCAAAAGCAGAAAAACATTTTTCCTAGCAAAATGAAGGAGGACTTCTGATTTATAAAAGGTCTATTCTTGGAGATTTCCCACAAGAATGAGGCCTTAGGAAAGGAAGGTAAAATGAGAAACGGAGAAAACTATACAAGGGACGGGAAATGAGCACAGCAACCCTGTATTACAGAACCAAAGCACAGAGGACTGGGGAGTGGGGATGAATTACAGAGGGAAAGAAAGAGGTCCCTAAAGCAATGGAGAGTAGCTCCACCTGGTGCTCCACGCCTCTACTCTCAGCACGCAGGAGGCAGAGATAGGCAGGTCTCTAGGAGTTCTAGACCAACCTGGTCTGCAGAGGACAGCCATCTCAAAATACAAAAAAAAGGGGAATGGGTAGGTAGCAAGTGAAGAATGTATTAAAAAGACAACAGATGTGTGTCTTTAAAAGATCGTATTTTCTGCATCTTGCAGAAGGGATAGAAAAGATGGAGATAAGGGGAGGAAGGCTAGGAGGCATAGCATCAGTCAGGAGGGAGATAAGCATAGCTTAGACTGGGTTAGTGGCCACAGAGATGGATGAAACTAGCAGGACTTGGTCATAAATTGCATTGTAGCCTGCAAAGACAATGGGATTGCCATGAGTGAGTTCTGGGTTTTGCATTTCCTTGTATAGGTGAATGGGTTATAATGTCATTCGCCAAGCAAGGAAAGGCCCCAGTACCAACTCCTTGTTAAGGTATTTTGGGTGGAAGACATGAAGTATTTCTCTTAGAAAAGTTGGATCTGAGGTGCCTTGGGAGTACCCAGGGGCATACACTGATTGAGAAGTTGTAGATTTCTTCCCCCCAGATGAAGACTATGAGATAAAGATGTTAAATTGCCTGGATTAGTGTCCTGAAAGTTATTTTTTTACTATTAAAAAAAGGTCATCAGCATCGAAGAATAAAAACCGAGTTCAAGTGTATCTTGGAGGCTAAGGAGAAGATACAAGTGTAGGTTAAAATCATTAAGAAGTAGGCTGGAAGAGGACAGCAAGAACGGGTACCGGAGAGAAGAATGGAACTGAGCTAGGGCTTCTAGCATTTAATGGGGAGACTCAAACATGCGTCTGCGATGCACAGAGAGATTCGCTACAGAACGGGTGGGCGAAGGCACCAAAGGAAGTATAAATCACTAAAAGCATCTTTCTGCAAGCAGCAGAGGGCAGGAGCCCCATTGTGTGCAGAAAGACTGGGCTTTAAGAAAGGAAAGATTGGGCCTGTTCCTCTACTGACTTTTATTTTCCTTGTAAAGAATGGATAGACGAGGTAATCGGGGTAGAATCAGTGGAATTTCAAAGCACATCAAAAGTCAAATTGAAGTGTCTACGAATTTGTGGTAGTTAACATCTGTCCTGCTACAAACATTTTTCAATAGTCCTGCTTCTACCTGGGAATAATAGATATTATATAACGTGGACAGCCAGGATTGATACATACATTGATGAAAATGACCAAAGACACAGAATGAAGTTGTTTGGAGTCTTAGAAAATGCTGTGTTGAAGCCGCAGATCACAGGACCCAAGTTTGATATGGAAGACACTAAGAGACGAGCAGGCTAGCGAGCAGAGAGAAGGCAGAGTTGTTCATAGTCAATGTTCAATGACATATGATAGGACATAACTGAATAAGAAGTCTAGGCAGATAGAAACTATACTCAAAGAGTGAGATATGACAAGGTTTGGGTACGAAGAAGCAGAGATGATGCAAATATTTTCTGCCCCAAGGATATGGCTCAGCTGGAGGTGGTGTGAAGGAAGGAGCCATTGCTGAAAGAAATCAGCAAAATGGGAGCCAGGGGATGGCATGACCCATGCATTAAAATATAATCAATAGGAATCTGGGTGAAAGGGTCGCTATCAGTCAAGCTCCTTAATAAGTGATGGGAGTAATAGGGCAATAATGGACAACAATACAAGTTACCAGGAAATGAAATGTTCTTCAGAAACAGTGAGACTTACCCAGAAACAACAGCAAAGAGCACCAACCCTGTCTCTCTCAGAAGTACACGAGATAAGAGAGACCCAGCAACCATATTTTCTCCTCCAGAACCCCAGAGAGCAGTATTCCCCATTGACAACATTAATATGTTGTATTTTACCTCTCCATACTGATAACTCTGTCCTAAATCTGTCTTTTGTCTCCATCCAAGCCTTCTGAGATGTAATGATACTTGTTTTTGTGATGGGGTCTCATGTAGTCCAGCTGGCCTTGAATTCACTGTGTAGCTAAGGATGACCTTGAACTTCCTATCCTCTGGGCTCTCTCAAGTGCTGAGATTACAGATATGTAATTGGCTTGTACAGTACTGAGGGTCAAACCCAAAGATTTTTGCATGCTAGACAAGCACACTACCAACTAAGACCCATCTCAACCCTTCTATATTTATTTCCAATGAAAAGACGTTACAAAACCATAAAAACCGTGACCTCAGAAATTCTGATGTCTTCTCCAGCAACCACTAATGAAGTCCTTGAACTGAGGTGAATATAATAAGATAGTGTTACACTTAAAAGAGTTTTAATTAAACACACAGACTTTCCCAAAGATGCAGAATACAGTTTCATCGTATATGCATAAATGTAATTTCATATATGCACACATACATATAATTTCACAGCACACACACACACACCATGAAATTAGAGTTGACCAGATATTTGCCACCAGAAATTAATGTGTTTTCTCAAGACAGAGCTTTGTATGTGCTAGACAATTACTAAATTACCCCTCAGCCTGAATCGAACATTTCTTTAAAAAGATAAACATTGAATGCAGGACCTCCACATGCTAAGTTTATACTCTACCACCCAAGCTAGCACTCAGCTCACACCCACTCTTGAATGTTTGTTTGAAAGACTGCATTTATGGTTTAACTAGTTGAATTCCAAATATCCTGAAAGTAGCTCTTGTGCATCCAAATGATAGTCTCTGAAGCTCTTTCGAATAACATTCCAATTGTCTGCTAAGTCTAGATAGGAGCTTAACTTTCAGGGTTTTATTTGTTTGTCCTGTTTTGTTCCTGTGTCAAGGCCTCACTGTATAACCCTGATTATGAAGAATAGACATGGCCTCCTGACAGTAATCCCCCTGCCTCTGACTCCTGTGTGTGCTACTATGCCTTTTCAAGTACATCCTTTAAAAATGTTCATCAGGAACTCAAATTCATAACCCATTGGGTTGGCATATTTGGATCTTCAGCTCAGTATGTCTATAATAGCATTTTTTTCACACTACCACATCTCCACAGTTAGAAGGTCTTAATCACAATGAGTCACAGTGAAGTCTTCTTTGGTATGTGGGATTAACATTCCCACATGAACTCGAGACACCAAATTATCAACAGCTTCTCAAGGCCCTCGGTTTTCACTGTGATTCCAGTAAGGCTGTCATAAAAGTTTAAGAGCATTAAAATAAATGTAGTCTCAAAATACGAATGCTTTTAAAGCTAGTCTTCCTACTGTGTTTTCAACATTTTTCAAATGAAGGAGAAAAAAGAAAATGCAAAACACTAAAAGGCCACTATGAGTTTCTTGCGATACAAATATTAAGAAAAGTGATAGACTTGGTAAATTAAATGTTACTGCATTATACTGAAAAATCAAGACACTCTCAACATTTCTTTTTTACTGTGTGACATTTATGGCTCATTGGTATGTCTGCCATAACAACCTGGGCTGCCATCAAACCAATATCAGTTGATGAAAAGTGAAAAATTGAAACAACCCTGAAATTACCCTCAGAAGACTAGTGTATTTGGATGCTGTGTGTTTGCTGTTACAAGGTTCGTGGGAGAAAATGCAAGAATAGATTCATGAAAAATTTGGATTACAAAAAGGATGCCCCTATGGAGAACACTGAAGAATTTATGAATAGAAGGGTGAGGAGGGAGTAAGGGAGGAAGAGTCAAAGGGAGGGAGGGAGGGAGGGAGGGAGGGAGGGAGGGAGGGAGGGAGGCAGGGAGGCAGGGAGGCAGGGAGGCAGGGAGGCAGGGAGGCAGGGAGGGAGGGAGGGAGGGAGGGAGGGAGGGAGGGAGGGAGGGAGGGAGGGAGGGAGGGAGGGAGGGAGGGAGGGAGGGAGGGAGGGAGGCAGAAGCATTGCTGCCTTCAAAGAGGAGACTAAAGCTAGAAAGGGTCCAAAGGACAGAAGGCCCCGAGAAAGAATTTCTAAAAGAGATGTAGACTATTTACAGTTTTTAAGTGGACTTGGGGTTGTGAGAAAGTGAGAAGAAATATGCACCCTATACATCAAAGAAAAGGCATCAAAATAATTTTCTCGAAAGCAACTTGGCAACCAAGGGATGGCTTGAAGTGAGAAGATCCAGAGACAGAGTCGAGAAAATCAAAATGAAGGATCCTAGGCCTGCGGTGTCCTCAGAAAAGGGAATGTCAAAGGGTGTCAGTTTCAGGTAGAAATGAAAATTTGAGATAAGATGGAAAAGTTCGTGCTGTGAGGTGAAATGAGAAAGAGAGGAAGTTTGTGGGAAGCTAGAAATCATAACCCCATCATCCAACCCCAGGGAAAGCAGACTCCCATGGGGCAAAGGAGAGTGCCAAGCAGTTACATATGGAAAGGCAGTAAGAGGCGGTGATAGCAGCTGTCTTAGTCAAGGTTCCTATTGCTGTGGCGAAACACCACGGCCAAAGCAACTTGGGGAGGAAAAGGCTTGTTAGGCTCACACTTCCACATCACAGTTCATCACTGACGGAAGCCGGGACAGGAACTCAAACAGGGCAGGAACCTGGAGGCAGGAGCTGATGCAGAGGCCATGGAGGGGTGCTGCTTACTGGCTTGCTCATCATGGCTTGCTCAGCCTGCTTTCTTATAGAACGGAGGACCTCCAGCCCAATTGCTAATTAAGATAATGCCCCATAGCTAGATCGTTTGAAGGCATTTTCTCAATAAGGTTTCCTCCATTCAGAGAACTCCAGTTTGTGCTAAGTTAACATAAAACTATCCAGGACAGGTAGTGAACTCAAAATGTACTCCAAACTAACTTTTAAAACTGTAGACTATGGGCTGAGTGTGACAGCACATGCCTTTAATCCCAGTACTCGGGAGGTAGAGGCAGGTGGATGTCTGAGGGTTTGAGGCCAGCCTGGTCTACAGGGCCAGTTCCATGGGAATGAGGGCTGTTACACAGAGAAATCCTGTCTTGAAAAACAAACAAATAAAATAAATAGAACTCTACAGACTGAAAAGATGGAGTGTGAAATGATTAACGTAAGGACCCATCTTCGTTTGTTAATGCTGTCTAATGGAATAGCACATAAAATGCTTTCATAGACGTCGCTACTGGTAGCAGTAGCACAAGTCTGAGATTAAAGGTGAAGGGTTAGCTCCTCCTCGTGCTGTGACACAAGGGCCTTCCTTCTTAACTGCAGATGTCATCTCCCTGTGTTTCCTCACACAATGTTCTCACTCTATTGGTCGGTGCCCAAATTTGCTTTCTTCCTAACAACACTGATTATACTAAATTAGCTTAGAAAATGACCTTTTGCTGAAGAGTCCCTTTCCAAATTCTGAAGTACCAGAGGCTTGGACTTCCACGTGAAAATTACAGGATACATGTTAAATGATTTCCTTAATAGCCACAAAACCAGGAAGAAAGAGAGAAGGTATACATGCTTAGTTGGCATTTGTAAAGAAAATAGGTGTCACTAAGTGGTAAAGGGACCACTCGGGAAAATGAGAAGATGGGGGGCCTAGGTAACACATGATGAAAACATCTCAGTCTTTCCAGATGTTAAACGTCCTTCATGCCATTTTCCCACCAGACTTCCAGACTCTGATAACTAACACTGCCAAATTGACAAGATCTAGCTTCCACTAGGAGACAAACCCCTGTGCATGTCTTTGAGGGGTTTTCTAGATTAGGTCAACTGAGGTGGCCCTAACTGTGGATAGTTCCATTACATAAGCAAGGAGAAATGGAACTAAGAACTTGTATTCATCTCTGCACTTCCTGCCTGGGGACACAATGTGACCAGCCATTCAAGCTCATGCCTTGCTTGCCGTAATGGACTGTTCCCAAGAATGCCAGCCAAAGTCAACCTTCCTTCCTTAGCCCATTTCTGGAAGAACAATGTGAACATTAACTAAGATATCGGCTAAAGTTGCTGCCTGCTAGCGCCTAGCGAATCTCCAAGCCAATGTTTTCCTCTATCGTTTAAGTCTCGTGTTTCCATGAGGTGAAACGAGTTTCTGAAGGAAGAGAGGTTCTCCCCTACTCTCCCTACCCTCCCTCTAGTCACATCGGTCACCTTGGCCCCTTGTGCCTCTGTACTCTAGTGACTTTTTTCCATGACAGCTCTCACTGTTTCCTTCTGAGCCCCTCTCCATTAAGACTCATGCATGGGGTCTGGGGAGACGCTAAGGTGATCAAGCTTTTGCCATGCAAGTATGAAGACATAAGTTCAGATCCCTAGAACCCGTGTAGAGCTGGACACCATGGCTCAGTGATTCTAGCATTCCTGTGGTGAGAGGGGGAGGTGAAGACCAAGGAGCCCTTGGGAGCTGCCATTCCTGTTTGAAAACAACAAAATATCCTTCCTTTCTCAAACAAGGTCGGAGAAGACTGACATCCAAGACTCTGGTCGACATCTCTGGCATACACATGCACACTGTGACACATATGCATTCTAACACATGAACATGTATACTTACATATAACACACACATAAGCACACAGACACACACACACACACACACACACACACACACACACACACACACACACACACACACACACAGGAGCTGTTCAGGAATGAGATCTTTTATCAAAGGCTCGGACCAGGCCACTCCCTGCAGTCCCTTCCCCCTCTCTTCAGATTACTGTGTTGATTCATGCAAATAGCAAGCTATCTATGCAAATAAACTTCTCACCAATCTACCTGCTAGTCCAGACTTGCCTCAGTCCCCAGATTTACTCCACAAGAGATCTCGATTTTGCTTGATTACAACTTTCTGAAATGCATACCCCAACAATAGTAAACAGGAACGCTCCCTTCAGAACTGAAATTGTGGTCTAAAGGGGAGCGGATCTGTCCCTGCAGTGAGTCAGGGGACAGGCCGCCTATTAAAATACGATACGGGGAGAAGCTCATCAGAAAGCATACACCAACGATTTTAAAGAACAAAGCAAATATTTCAACTGCTAATATTTCATCATGTGCGTGTTCGCAAAGGCAAAGCTACAACGCTGGAGTGAGATATCAAAAGACTCTGTCCAATAGACAATTCTGTCAACAGAGCCCTACGTGATGAGGAAGAAAGGAAGCCAAGCAAGATTAAAGACATTTCCCACAGACATTTTAAGTATGCAAGAAAAGCATAAAGGATGAAAGTGGGCTTAGGAACCAAAAATAGATTAAAGTTTAGCCAGGAGAAAAGGCTGCAAAAAAGGAGCATTGTATGTGGCCACCTAGGCCCAGAAAGACAATTGCATAGTCACTCTGTTGTAAATTATAGCTTCACATTTTTGGGATTGTAGGGAGGGGAGGGGAAAAGGCCTGACAGGTGGGGGAGGAGGCTATGAAAGCAGGAAGGGTACTGGGGATTCAAGACATAAGCAGATTTGAGGTAAGGACCTGGGAAGGGGTGAAGGATGGGTTAAACCCAAATTAAGAAAGAGCCTTCCGGGAATCCACTGCTTTGTAAGCTACCTATACAGTTTTTCAGAAACAAAGAATTTGAGTGGAGGTACCCTGTGTGGGTGGACAATGTGTCCCACAGAGATGCTACCAAAAAAAAAATCTCAGTGTCAAGTGTGGGATACTTTCCTACAGAATGTTAGTCAGAGAGGTCCCAGAACAGCACAAGCTATTACCCCTGGGCTTGTTGCTTACCATGGCTAGCTGGTAAGACACTATTGCTGAAGATGTAACCATTGCAGGACATACAGAAATCAAATTAGAAATGATCAGGATGCCTCCGCCCTGATGGCTGATTTTCAGAAGGCCCGATGGTACTCTGCAGAACACTAGGGAGACAAATCATCCATGGGCTTGCTCAGCAGTGGCCCCTACATCTTACCATACTGGCCTGCCAGGCAAGATGCGCCTGGTGCTACAATAGGGGAATCAGTTATCATGTCACCAACCACTTTCGGCCAGATCTGAGGTCCTGCTCCACAGGAGAGAATTCAGACCTTGACTGTAAACCTGGTTAAGGACTATGGCTTGGGAGATCATAGGGGCTGGTGTAGGAGTGAACCCCATTAGGCTGGGGAGAAAGGACTACTGATGCTTTGTTATATAGATGCATCATCAAATGCCTTCTAAACACTGGTTTATGCCAGTAGGCGAGTGCTTCTCTGTCTTAGCAGCCTCCTTTTGTAGTGGGCATCAGTCAGTGCAAAGATTCATGAATTGGTCAAGATGCTGGGAGTAAGTGACTCTTGAGGCTTAGCCCCAAAAGGTACCCTCAAAGCTCAGGGAATATCACAGGAGAGGGGAAAAGAGAATGTAACACCCACGATAAGAATTTGGTGTTGCATAATATACATGTGTAGGTTACGTACATAGAGGCTAACATAGCTGCTTTCCAAAACCATAAGGGCCAGAGAAAGGACAGAAGTGCTGTAAAACGCTATCTTCTGAACATGGCATAGTGTCCGCACTCATGAGTTTAGAGCATCTGTGGCTACCTGCACAGATCCTCCACATGGATGAAGCGTCTGACGAGGCTCCATTCCAGGAGCTGCTGGCAACTGTTAACTGCTGGGGAACCTGCCAGAAGTCATACCCCTAAAGAAAAATGACCCTTCCTCTCCCAAGGTTATGCGCCTGCCCAGAGAAGCCCACAACCAGCAGCTGTCCCCTCAGAGACAACAAGGTCTTCTCACTTTGATTCAACTCAGAGCTACTCTGAAGCACTGTTCTCTTTCCAGACTGTTCTGAAACCTGAGGTCCACTGGGGCTAACCTCCGGACAGCATAGCAACTGGTCCTTTTCATCCACTCTGTTCTGTTCCCTCCCTCCTTTTCCTATACAATGACACCCAGGGAATCCTAGAGTAGCCCTTTAACCGCTAAACCCCAGCTCAGTGTGTGCCTTCCTGCATGCCTGACTTGGGAGGGAAGATGAAGCAACAGATGAATTTACACAAGACTTTACAGACAAGCAAATTAAGAGATGCAAAGAAAGGAGATGGTCATAGTAAGTTAGTGACGTCTCTTAGAAAAACAGATATTACACGATTTCTCTTGTTTAAGATTCCTAGATAGTAAAGAGATGCATAGAGTCATATGTATGTGAAATCATATATAACATGAAAATAGAAACAAATTGTTCTGAGGAACATAAAGGACTAATGGTAGGGGGAAGAAGAAGAAGGAGAGGGAGAAGAAAAGAAGTGCTTGTCTTGGGTAAATGAGTATGAGGGAAGAATATGCTTAACAAGCACGACACATGTTTTAAAATCTTATAGAATGATATACCATGTACAATAATATCCTCCAATGGGAAAAACAGGGAAGGGAGAAATTCCTGTGTTTATAGCTTGACTGCTTTGTTATTTGAGACTTTTAGGGTTATTTGAAAAAAATGGTTCCATGTCATGTGTAAAAAGTTAATATTAATAATGTAAAATATCTGGACAGTGGTGGCACATGCCTTTACTCCCAGCACTCAAGAGGAGGTAGAGGCAGGCAGATTCCTGAGTTCAAGGCCAGCCTGGTCTACAGAGGGATTTCAGGACAGCCATAGCTACACAGAAAAACCCTGTCTCAAAAATAAATAAATAAATAAATAAAAATAATGTAAAGCAATAAAGACATCACCAATCATGCGTTACGGAGAGATGGGAAAGGCAATTAGCACTTGATGCTCCTAACACTACTGACGAATTCCTTGTATGAATTTCATCTTGAAGACTGAGGGGGTATAGTAGAAAGATAGGTACTGTACAGGACTCAGGACACAGCACAGGACTAGAGAAATGGCCTGGCATGAGCAAGACCCTGGATTTCATTCTTGGCACTGCAGACAAAAGGAGAAGAGGTGAGAGAGAAGACGAATGCTGTGCCCGAAAGAGAGGAACAAGTGTATGTCCTATACATGGGGGACTTACTAAACTCAGGAGTATGGGTAGCTATGGTTCGCCTTGAGCACAGGGCGGGGCCTGAAGACACTGGGTTCCCAGTTTCATTTGTTTCTAGAGCCTGTGAGGAAGAATCTCTCCCCTCGGTCGTTCTAGAGGGGTTGTAAGGCTTCAAAGAAGGGCTCACTCTGAAGACAGTCTGAAGATTCAAGTAACCACCAGGTACTAAACTTAAGACTAAAGAAGTGGATTTGGGGCCAACTTTTCTTACTACCATTGAAAAGTGGGCTGTATCAAAGACAAAGTAAATCTAATTGTTGTAGGCACGCTTATAAGCTTTATACTAATCATCAAAAAGAAGTTAATGATCAGTTAGCCAGTGAATGATTTCAACACGGTATTATTTTGGTTCTTTTGTTTTGTTTTTGCTTTATTTGGAGACAGATTATCACTATGTAGAGCAGGCTGGCCTGGAACTGTATAGAGCAGACTGGCCTCAAACTTACAGGGACCCAGTGACTCCAGAGTGCTAGGATTAAAGATATATGCATTAATATTGATTATAGTATGAAATCAGGAAAGATGATGAAGAAAAAATTACTCTAATGGTAATATTCATATTAAGCATATGAAACCCTATTAGGGTAAAAGGGAGGGGAAATTTTTTTAATGGTAACATGTAAAAAGAAAGAAAGGGTAAATGTAAACAAAATTAAATGTGGGTTTCCTCTGAATAGGATCTCACACAGCCCAATATTTGCCTTGTCCAAAAAGCTACAAGAGAGAACAAGGATGTAGCCAAGTCCAAGGCTAAAGGCCCATGAGTTCCCTGGAGGATTTGGTTCGAGCGTGGATGCAAAGCTGAAGGATCAGGAGTGGGTGCCCATGGCAACGACAGCCACAAATACTCCTGCCCAAGAGGAGGTAGCATGTGCTGATGCACTGGCCAGGCTCCTGCATCTTTCACTGCTTGTCCCACCCCATTCTCCAGCCTATTGGACAGTGGCCATAAAGGTGGTTCTGGCACAAGTCCCCACTGTTCCTTAAAAGATACTAACAGGAGCACTCAAGAACTCCTAGTGTCTGCGTTTATGTAAAACGTGTGTGTTTCAAAATTCTTTCAGTGTCAATGCTAATCTACTCTAGAAACACCCCCACGGACACACCCAGGAGTGGCCTTTACCCATTTTCAAGACACCACCCAATTCTGTCAAGTTGAGGATCAAGAAATACAGATAAAGGTGTCTCCTTTTACCAAGGATGTTTGCTTACATTCCAGGAGAGTGAGAAATCTCTCTCCAAAGGTTACAAGGCAAGGCGATAGCCTGATTAGCTCAGGGTCCACTAATTTGGAGGTCCTGTGATACACAGTGCTGCATTACATAGGTAATACCTGGCCCATCTCATGATCATCTGGACATTGGGGGACTGGTATGTAGTGCTGCTTCAGATGTTCTTTTTGCTGCAAGGGATAAAGGATGATTCTCTTCTTGGGTCTTCTGTCCACCCATCATGTGACTATAAAGGAGGGGAAGGATATTTCAAGGGTATATCTCTGATCCTTTGCACTTTGGAACTTACCAGAAACAATATGTAAATCTTATTGGTGGCATTCAGTGCAGGGAAAAGGAGCAGATAGTTCTAATAAGTATGTAACAGTAAAATGTAAGTCCTTAAATTAGAAATCTTTTTTGTTTTTGTTTTTTTTCTTGTTCTTTGAAACAGGGTTTCTCTTTGTAATAGCTCTGGATGCACTGGAACTTGCTTTGTAGACCAGGCTGGCCTCAAACTCACCGAGATACACTTTTCTCTGCCTCCCGAGTGCTGGCATTAAAGGCATGTAATACCACTGCCAGGCTAAATTCTAAATCTTATGCAGACTAAAGGAAACAGGTCCAATAATTCATAAAACTTAAAAATTAATAGTGATGGACATCATCAGCTTTGCTAGTGGTAGTACCCCATTCTTCAGCGGCAGCACTCGTCTTTCAGGGGTAGTACCCCATTCTTCAGGAGTACAGTATGGCTGCTCTGTAGTTGGCTGTAGTGGCATCTTGCTTTGCCAGTGAACTTGTAGTAGTGGCCACACCCTTTGGGTGTGGCTTCAGGTGTGGACCTGACCCCTTTAAGGTAGAGGAGCTGCAGAAGAGTGCTCTCTTGGGTTGAGGAGAGCATCAGAAGGGCAGAGACTGCAACTTCTGGAGTAGGAAGGCTGGGGTGGTTATTTACTCTTATCCGTGTAAGTGCTTCCCCAATAAAAATACCTATTTATCATTTATCTTGGGTCTGGCAAACTCATTTAAACTCCGCCTTCAGTTAGCAAATATAAGGTACCTGTGAAGGTTCATCTGTCAGTTTGTTTGGATTCGGAACCAATAAAGAATCCCACTTCTTTGAGGACATTTCCAGAAAGGATTAGCTGAGGCGGGGGATACTGCCAAGAAGTGAGAAGCACCTTCTCCTGGTAGAAGAGGTCTGAGAAGCCCAGATATACGGAGAATTGAGGCAAAGGCAGAGCTACTTCCTTCTCTGACTTCACTTATTGTTAGGGAGTGTGCCTACCCTACTGTTGGGGCTGTCAACAGAATCCAGTTTTGTTGGTTTGGTGGTTTGACTCAGAATGGTCCCCATAGGCTCATACATTTAAATGTTCAGTCACTAGGGGATGGTACTATTTGAGAAGAATTAGGAGTGACCTTGTGAGAGTAGGTCAAGCCTTGTTAGAGGAAGCATGTCACTGGGAGTGGGCTTTCAGGTTTCAAAAGCCTAGCCAGGCTCGGTCTCTTTCCCTCCCCGTTTCCCCTGCCTCCCCCCTTATGCAGATCCGGATTATAGAACTCTCGGCTACGTGTCCAGCACCATGCATGCCTGGCACCATGTTCCCTGCCATGACGACAATGGATTAAGTCTTCGAAACTGTAAGCCAGCCCCAATTAAATGCTTCCTTCTCTAAGACACAGCAACAGAACAGTGGCTCAGACAGTTGGCATTTCAATGTGGACTACAGCCCAGCAGCTCTCCAGGAATCCTCCAGGCCTTCGGGACCAGATTGGGACTGCTGGGGCATCCAGGTTTTCAGCCTCTCCAGTGTGAAGAGCCATCCAGCTCTAATTATGAAAGCCAATCAGACAAATCCTCTTTTGTAAAACATATTCATCCCATCCATTCTGTGCTTCTGGAGAAGGCTAATGCAGTACCCGTGCAAAGGTCTAAATGGTTAAATGGTTCATATGTGTGCGGCTTCTTTTGTATATGATAAATTTCTTCTCTTCAGCCTTCTGTAGTTTCATATTTCCCTTTCTGCCAAGTGATTACCCACCATCTCTTCACTGCACTGCCTCTGCTGTGTCAGCAAATTTTGACATATTTCCTGCAGCTAAGGGTGTTGAGCTGTTCAGTGTGGGTAGTGTGTGTGTGTGTGTGTGTGTGTGTGTGTGTGTGTGTGTGTGTGTGTTTACTCTACAATTTATGCTTTTTCAATGCCTGGAGTTTATCAATTTTGCTCTACTTCTCTCAAGGCAAATAACAGCACCAACCACCATTGGCTGCCTCTGCCTGACATCCAAAGACTGCCTTTTCAATCTTCTAAAGTGACTTCCTCCAGAGATGATCTGAACATTCTGCATTTCTCCCAAGTACACTCAGAGACAGGCACAGGTGAGGAACATGAATTAAATGTCAAGAATATTCCTCCTGACAGTGCTCTGAAAATCTTGCTGCTAGTGGCAATGAAATCAAGGAGCCAAAATTCTTAGCTTCTCCGTAGTTAGTCAAGCTGTTTGCTCTCAATTACTGGTTTTCTTCAAGCAGCAATCTTATTGTCCATTGTCATAACAAACAGTTCTGATTGCTTTATCCAACGGGTCTACATCAAAATATGCTGTAAAGCCAGTTCCAGGAAAATTGGCTATTGTTGCTAAATGCACACTTACCAGAGAGCTCTGAGGAGCTCCTGGTACATTTCTGCATTTACATTAGATTAATTTGCTTTTCGGTTCTTGAAGTTTCCGTGCCTTTATTGTTTTTCTTTTTAAATACTAGCTAACTGAACTTCTCTTCATTACTGTCCTTTAGCCCTCAGTCCTCCCCTTCTCGGTGACAGTACTTGGGATGGTCAACAGACAACATTGCGTTGTTCCCAGGACTAAGGTGGAGGCTCTTGTTTGCCTGGATCTCTTTATTACCCGCACCAAACATTCTACAAGAGTGTCCCTTCCCCCGCTCTGCCATTTACTTGAGGCCTGTCCTGCACAGTAGAGTAGGCGAGGGAAGAAGCCGAGAATGACAGTGAGTCATTGACTTGAAAGCACGACGTGTTTGCAAGAGACGGTCTTCAGATCGGGATAAGCAGGACACCTTTGTCACATACCTGTTCACAGCTGGCAGGTCTGCGTCTTTCCCAGTGGCCCAGTCAATCCCAAGTACCTTGTGATGCACGAATCACAGAAGAGGCAAAGGGAAGCCAGTGGCTCAGAAATTATCCTCCAAGGCTGACATTGGGAAAACACCTGAAAAGCAGAGTTAGGATGACTACCAGTTGGATCCTAGCTGAGACAAATGGGAGCTTCAAGCAAGCCATTCTGGAATTTAGGGACTAGTCCTGAAACTTTTCTTGGGCGTGAATGGAGGATGAGTATGGGGTTCAAATGGGTTCTGTGACGCCTGGGTTGAGATGATGTGTGTTGGGATCTTACAGAGGGCAAGATGTCACATAGAGCTGGGGACATCTAGCATGGGCATGCCGAAGAGGGGTGGGACTTGTGGGATCTTGTGTTCTCCTTTGATGTTGTAACAATTTCTCTGACTTTTCTTCTAGCGTGTCCACTTACACGCCTTCTTTCACTGAATATGTGCAGAACATTGTACCTGGTGACAGGTAGATTATATGAGACAGTATTCCTGTCTTCACAATCGTTCTACTTTAGGAGAGTATAGCCTAGGCTGATATTTCCTGAGTTATTTTTAAAGAATCACTGCTTGTGAGTTTTATTTGATTTTATTTCTGTACTCAAGTGTTTAGGGAATACTTCATCAAACAGCACCATTGGATGTCACCATCTGTGCTAGCATGGCAGGGCCCTGACATACCTACAATACAAGACCTGTTGAACTCATTATTTCATTACATTATTTGCTCACACAACTCGATATTCTTCTCATCAGAATTCATGACAGCGCAAATATCTAGGAAGGGGAGAATGTCTGCATGCGTGCCGATGTGTATGTTCCTGTTGTGAGTGTGTAGAGGGAGAGGTTATCCCTGGGTGTTGTTCCTCTTCTGCAGTCCCCCTTGTTTTTTGAGACAGTCTCTCACTGAGAGCTGAGGCTTGCCAAGTAGGCTAGGCTGGCTAATAAGCACCCACCAGAGACCCTTCTGTTTCTGACTCCTGGTGCTGGGATTCATTTTGCATGGCTGCTGGGGACATATCTCAGATGTCCATGCTTCTATGTCAAGTGCTTCTCTGACTGAGCTGCACCTCCCCCAGCACTCCAAAACAGCCTTTGAACATGCTTATAACGGGAAGTTTGAAGTCCAGTAAACCCAACTTCCGGGCTTCTACTGAGGCAGCGTCTATGAGTTGTTTGCTAGTTTTATTTTTTCTTCTTATCCTTTTTCTGAGCTGCATTGTCTTGCAAGTGTGACTCTTCACACAGAAATCTCTGAGTCAAGTCAAATGAAGACAACTCTCTGTGCATTGGACATCCAAAACTGCTCTACTTTAGTGGGTGTCAAGCCTGTTTGTTTGCCCAGTGACCATCAATCATGGTCGTAAAGTCATCCAGTTTTCAAGGTTACACAGAGCTCATATGGTAGATGGGAGAACCAAGGCAAGCAAAAAAATTACATATACATGGCTTTCAAATCTTGCTGTTTTTCAATGGAATCTTGAAATTTGCAGGCAAATGATGGCACCAGAAGAAACCATCCTGAGTAAGGTAACCCAGTCACAAAAAGAGAAACATGGTATGTACTCACTTATATGTGGGTTTTAGACATGAATCAGGGGAGTGCCAGCATACAATGCCACTGCCAGAGAGTCTGGGAAACAGAACCTTCATCCAGAGATTGATGGAAGCAGAGGCAGATACCCACAGACAAACACTGAATTGAACTCCTGGAATCCAGTGACAGAAAGGGAGAAATGATGAGCAAAGGAGTTAAGACTCAGCTAGTTTAACCCACATAGTTGTTGACCTGAACAAGGGGGAGCTCTTGGTCTGGGAGCATGGGACTGACTGAGACCCCCTGAATGTGGATGTCAGTGAGGAGGCTTAGGTAAACTATGGGGACTTGGGTAGTATTTATCCCTGGCATACGAATAGACTTTGAATGCCCATGTCACAATATGGGAGGCTCTCTCAGCCTGGACTCTTGGGTGAGGGCCTAGGCCCTACCCTGGATGAAATGACAGACTCTGGAGATCCACCACGGAGGGCCTCACCCTCACTGGTGATCGGAGTGGAGATTGGATGGGGACCTGGGGGGCCTAGTGGGAGAGTGGGGGAGGAGGGGAGGGAGAGGGAGCTGGAATTGACATGTGAAACAAGCTTGTTTCTAACTTAAATAAAAATAAAAATAAAAAAAATCTTGCTGTTTTTCTTCAAAAATGTTCCTGGAATCATTACAAGCCTTTGGCTAATTTCCAGAGTTTGGAAAAAGGTGCTTATACAATTTTGTCAGTGGCTCTTGTCGATGCTTAGCGTTCTTTGACTTCCTTACTCAATCATTCCCTCCCATTCATTGTTTTATTCCATTATGTGTTTTGTGCCATTTTCTGTGTGGGGGGAGGGGTGGATTCCATTCCCAATGTTTGGAATGTCCATGTCCTCTTTCTGTGTTGGATGGAAAAAATCCCCACCTGTACAGCGCATGTCTCAGCTTCGCCGTAACCCTCACTGAGTTCCACGTGCTCTTCCTCTTGTGGATAGAGTTAACCATGCCCAATATAGCTCTGTCTGTACATCTTATAGCATGAATCACGTGGTTTTGTGCTCAGCAGTCTCAGCGCTTCGCTCTGGTGATGGATGCATACTGTTTACAAGTGATCTTGAATGTGGGCCCTAGAGTTAATAATGCACACTATTGGTCATAGCTCAACACCTTGTTTATACATACACAGGTTTTTTTTTAGTAAAATAGTGTTTCCCTGCTTTTAATTATATATATATGTATATATATATAACATATATATATAATCAGCTGGTGGCTTTTTTATTATTATTTTCATTTTAAATAGTTTGTTTCACATGTCAATCCCAGTTCCCTCTTCCTCCCCTCCTTCCGCACCCCCCACCATCCCCCCCCAGCCTCCCGCCCTATCCTTCCACATAGGGGATATCTAGAGTCTGTCATTTCACTCAGGGCAGGGTCCAGGAACTCCCCTAAGAGTCCATGCTGAGAGAGCATCCCTCTTTGTGTTATGGACACACAAAGTCCATTTGTATGCCAGGGATAAACACTGATCCACTGCCCAGGGCCCCAAAGGTTGTCCAGGCCTCCTCACTGACTCTCACACTCAGGGGGTCTGGATCGGTCCCATGCTGGCCTCCCAGCTGTCGGTCTGAGGTCCAAGAGCTCTCCCCTGTTCAGATCAGCTGTCTCTGCTGGTTTTGCCAGCCCATTCTTTGCCAATTTGTTCATCGCTCCTCTCTCTCTGTCGCTGGGTTCCTTGGGTTCAGTTCAGTGTTTAACTTTGGGTGTTTGCCTCTGCTTCCATCAGTCACTGGATGAAGGCTCCAGGATGGTTATAGACATCAATTTCATTATCAGGAATGAGCATTCAAGGTGGTCTCTCCACTATTGCTTAGCTTGACAGTTGGTGTCATCCCTTTAGATCACTGGTGCCAGATCTGTCTTCTAACCTATGATTCCCTCTTCCCCCTATTTACCCCCCACTCAACCTTCCTGTTCCCCCATGATCTACTCTCTCTTCCTCTTCTCCCCCTGTCTTCTTCCCAGCTCCTACTCCCCCCACCTGTGTTCCCAATCTGTTCAGAAGATCTTGCCTCATTCCTCTTCTCTGGGGTACCATGCATATCTCTCTTAGGTTCTTTCCTGTTTCCCAGACTCTCTGTCAGTGGAAGTGCAGACAGGCATTATTCTCATCCATGTCTAAAATCCATAAATGAGTGAGTACATACCATGTTTGTCTTTTTGTGACTGGGTTACCTCACTCAGGATGGTTTCTTCTAGTGTCATCCATTTACCTGTGAATTTCAAGATTCCATTGTTTTTTTCTGCTGTACCACATTTTCTCTATCCAATCTTCAGTTGAGGGGCATCTAGGTTGCTTCCAGGTTCTGGCTATTACAAATAATGCTGCTATGAACATAGTGGAGCAGATGTCCTTGTATGAATTTGCATATTTTGCATATATGCCTAAGAGTGGAATTGCTGGGTCTTGTGGTAGATTGATTCCCATTTTCCTGAGGAATCTCCATACTGATTTCCAAAGTGGCTGCATGAGTTGGCACTCCCACCAGCAGTGGAGGAGTGTTCCCCCCTCTCCACATCCTCTCCAGCATAAATTGTCTTCGGTGTTTTTGATTTTAGCCATTCTGACAGGAGTAAGATGGTATCTCAAAGTTGTTTTGATTTGCATTTCCCTGATGGCTAAGGATGTTGAGCACTTTCTTAAGTGTCTCTTGGCCATTTTAGCCTCCTCTGTTGAGAATTCTCTATGCAGTTCTGTAGCCCACTTCTTAACTGGATCCTTTGGTGTTTTAGAGACTTGCTTCTTGAGTTCTTTGTAAATTTTGGAGATTAGCCCTCTGTCAGATGTGGGGTTAGTGAATATCTTTTCCCATTCTGTGGACTGCCTTTTTGTCTTGTTGACTGTGTCCTTTGCCTTACAGAAGCTTTTTAGTTTCAGGAGGTCCCATTTGTTAATTGTCGATCTCAGTGTCTGTGCCACTGGTGTTATGTTCAGGAAGTGGTTTCCTGTACCAACTTGTTGAAGAGTATCTCCCACTTTCTCTTCTAAGAGCTTCAGTGTGGTTGGATTTATGTTGAGATCTTTGATCCATTTGGACTTAAGCTTTGAACAAGCCGATAGACATGGATCTATCTGCAGTCTTCTGCATGCCAATACCCAGTTATGCCCGCACCATTTGTTGAAGATGCTTTCTTTTTTCCATTGTATAGTTTTAGATTTCTTTGTCAAAAATCAAGTGTTCATAGGTATGTGGGTTAAAATCAGGGTTTTCAATTCAGTTCCATTGGTCTACCTCCCTATTTTTGTGCTAATACAAAGCTGGTTTCAGGACTATAGCTCTATAATAGAGCTTGAAATCGGGGATGGTGAGAGCGGAGTGTTGAAGTCTCCTACTACTAGTGTGTGAGAGTTTATGTGCGATTTGAGCTTTAGTAATGTTTCTTTCATGAATGTGGGTGCCTTTGTATTTGGGGCATAGATGTTCAAAATTGAGACTTCATCTTGATGGACTTTTCCTTTGCCGAATATGAAATGTCCTTCTTCATCTCTTTTGATTTATTTTAATTTGAAGTCTAGTTTGTCAGATATTAGGATCGCTACACCCACTTGTTTATTGGGTCCGTTTGATTAGAAAATCTTTTCCCAACCCTTTACTCTGAGGTAATGTCTGTCTTTGACGTTGAGATGTGTTTCTTGTATGCAGCAGAAGGATCGGTTCTGTCTTCGTATCCATTCTGCTAGTCTGTGTCTTTTTATAGGCAAGTTGAGGCCGTTGACATTGAGAGATATTAATGACCATTGATTGATGATTCTTGTTTGTGCTTGATTTATTGGTAGTGGAGTTATTGTGTGTAGGTTCTCCTCCCTTTTTCTTTTGGTGTTTGGTAAAGTGGGATTATCTATTTCCTATGTCTTTGTGAGTGTAGTTATCTTCGTTGAGTCTAGGTTTTCCTTCCAGCACTTTCTGTAGAGCTGGATTCATGGATATGTATTGTTTAAATCTGGCTTTGTCATGGAATATTTTGTTTTCTCCATCTATGGTAATTGAGAGCTTTGCTGGATATAATAGTCTGGGCTGGCATCCTTGTTCCCTTAGTGTTTGTAGGACATCTGTCCAGGATCTTCTGGTTTTCATCGTTTCCATTGAGAAGTCAGGTGTAATTCGGATAGGTCTGCCTTTGTATGTTACTTGGCCTTTTTCTTTAGCTGCTCTTAATATTTTCTCTTTACTCTGTAGGTTTGATGTTTTGATTATTATATGGCGAGGTGACTTCTTTTTCTGGTCGAGCCTATTTGGTGTTCTGTAAGATTCTTGTACTTTCATAGGCATATCTTTCTTTAGGTTAGGGAAGTTTTCTTCTATGATTTTGTTGAATATGTTTTCTGTACCTTTAAGTTGAATTTCTTCACCTTCTATACCTATTATTCTCAGGTTTGGCTTCTTCACGGTGTCCCATATTTCCTGGATATTTTGTGTTAGGGATTTGTTGGTTTTGAGATTTTCTTTGGTTGACAACTCTATATCCTCTAATGAGTCTTCAACACCTGAGATTCTCTCTTCTATCTCTTGTATTCTATTGGTGATACTTGCATCTGTAGTTCCTGATCGTTTACCCAGCTTTTCTATTTCCAGCATCCCCTCATTCTGTGTTTTCTTTATCGTTTCTATTTCAGCTTTCAATCCTTCAACTGTTTGAGTTGTTTCCTTCATTTGTTTGGTTGTTTTATCTTGATACTCTTTAGATTCTTTAAGAGATTTGTTTATTTCTTGAATTTTCCCCCATTTTATGGATTTTTTGTTTGTTTTTTCTTCTATTCCTTTAAGGGATTTCCTCGTTTCCTTTTTAAGGGTCTCTATCATCTTCATAAAATAATTTTTAAGGTCTGTCTCCTCTGCTTCGTCTATGTAGTGCTTTTCAGGTCTTGCTGGAGTTGGTTCCCTAGATTCTGGTGGAGTCATGTTGGTCTTTCTATTGTTGAGTGAGCTCTTATTCTGTCTTCTTCCCATCTCTTCTTCCAGTGGGTACAGGTGGGATCTTTCTGTCACCACTGGTCTCCTTCTTTCCTGAAGCTGAAGCTGGGGACACTGACACTGAAGCTGAAGCTGGAGTCACAGGTTGGGGCCTGGAAGGGCTGATGCCTTTCCTGTGTAGGCACGTCTTCTGGATTCCAGGAGCCCCCCCCCGGAAGATTGAGGGGATGGGTGTTGGATGGGGGATGGGAAGTGGCCCCACAGAAACCCAGGCTCACCTGAAGCTGGGGTCGCCGGAGGTTTGGGCCTGGAAGGGCTCCACAGTTATTTTTAAAAGAATGATTAACATGGACTGGAGAGATGACTCGACAGTTAAGATCAAGTTCTGCACTTGCTGAAGACCCAGGTTTGGTTCCCAGCACCCACAGCCTGCATCTCATAACTGCTTCTAATTCCAGCTCCAGGGAATCCAATGCCTCTGACCTCTGTGAGCATCTGCTGCAGTCATAGGAGCATGCCTACACTGAGCTAAATAGAGACCTACCACTATTACAGATTAAAAATAAGCAATTAGCAAATTCATGAATTAATCTTTTGCTTATTGCCTGGTTTCAACTTAATTCAAGCTTTAGGCCTTGATTATCACGTTTCCGTATGTCTTATTAAAAAATCTTTAGGCTGCAGGGAACAGAATCTGCCTAGAGACCGCTACAATAAAAAGAAACTTTTATAAATAATCAAGGGAATGTTGGGGAAATCAAGTATACAATTTGAACAGGGTTTCTCAAGAGATTGGAGTCAGAACTAGAAAAAGCATCGCCAAGGACACCCTTAGACCTCTCTCTTGGATTCTTATCTCTCTGCTCTGCATATATGACCATTTACTGTATTCTTTTTCTTCTTTCATAAGACCTGCTTTCCCTAGGTGAAGATGTATGATGTCACACAGCTCAGGTTTCAAGTACTGTTGCTGTTAATGTATCTTACCCAAATTAAGTTTACGTTCTGAGTCTTTCTTTCAAATCCCCTCGAGAGGGCATGTGTTGAACAAGCTTGACTGAGCGGAACAGCAGGGATGGCTGTACTGAGGAGGAAGGTTACATGGGGCTTGTTAACCACATCAATGGAACGCACTCTGCAACCACATGAGGCTGTAGGTGATAAGGAGTTTAACAACCGTATTTTACAAACTGTATGGATTAAACAGCTATTTATTTTCTCTCATTATAGGCACTAAAAGTCCAAAATCATGATGCCAAGTGTGGGTTTTTGTGGGTATTTCTTTCCTGGCTTCCAGAAGTCTGTCTTGTGTCCTCACATACCTTTTCTCTATGCACATTGGTACTCTACCAATGAACTACATCTGCACACACACACACACACACCCTTAGTCATAGCTTTTTAATTGTGTAGGAAGAGATGTTGTGTTGGCCTCATAGGTATCTCCATCATGTTTGTCTTAGTAAGACACTGGGCTAAAGCATGAAACTAGGCATCTAAATTTGAAGAGGAGGGGAGGACACAAGTACATTTATAACAGTGTGATAGTTAGCTTTAATTGTCAACTTGACACAACCTAGCATCACCTAAGAAGAGTCTCCATAAGGAACTGTCTACATTGAGTTGGCCTGTGGGTATGTCTCTTTGCAGGGGTAAGGAGTTTGTCTTAATAAGTTAATTTACATGGGAAGACTTATTCCTAATGGGCAAGTATCATTGCCTAGTCAGGCAGCTACGAACTATGTAAGAGTGAAGCATACCAGCCACGCTTTGGGCATGCACGCATTAGTTTTGCTCTGGCTTTGGCTGTGGTTGATGAGACTAACTGCCTTGGCTTTAAGTTCCTGCTGCCTTGACTTCCCCACCTGATAGATCCAAACCTTCCTCAAGTTGTTTTCTGTCAGTGTATTTCATCACAGTGAGAGAAAATACAATCAGAAAAAGCAGCATTTCAAAGCTTTCCCTATACTATATGAAAATATGCCTGGGTTTAATGTCTACATTTTCGTGTTAATTACTTTTCTCATTGCTGTGAAAAATTATTTGACTGAAAACTTCAAGGAGGAAGGCATTGTTCTGGCTCAAAGTTTGAGAGGGTGAAGTTTACAGTGGTTGGAAGAGCATGATAAATCCATGGAGGCAGGAGTGTGTAGTTCTGACGATAGTCCTGGTGGACCAGGTAGCAGGAAAAGAGTTGGGAATGGAGGGGCTACACAAGGGGCCGGGGAGTTGACTCTAGTCAGAAACGGGACTGGTCTGCTTCTCAGTAACCCTCTTCCTCCATCTATGCCCCACTCATACCATAGTGCCACAAAACAGCGCCACTGACTGGGAACAAGTCAACAAATACATGAGCCCTTTGGGCATACTTTACACACAAACCAGAATACATTCTAAACTTACTAATGGTCCCTAGATATGGTCAACAGAATGTTCATCACTGTGACAAAATACCTGCAAAGAAACTCAACACATATGTTCAGCTTCACTCTAGCTCATGGTTCTCCAAGGATTTAGTCATTCAGGGGATGTACCAACGAAGCAAAGGGAGAAGGAAGGAACCAGGGATCATATATGGCCTTGAAAGGGTCTACCACCTCCCAGAATGTCATTGCTAGCCAAGGGCCAACTTTTGAATACAGGAACCTACAGATGTCATTTCATATCCTGTTGAGTGAAGCCTTTTCCTTGCCAGCCACTTTGGTTTTTCCCCACCAGTTGCCTGGGCTCTGCTGTGTGGTAGTCCACAAATAATACACAAGATGCTGTATTAATTATGAAGCAGTTGGCAGTTTGCTTGTTTCTTATTGGCTACCTCTGACTTACGTATTTATTCCATAATTGTTAATCTAAGTATTTCTCTTACCGGAGAATAGGGTCCGGACATCTTACTTCTTTGGTGGGCTACATCGTGACTCCCTGTGTTTCTCCTTCCCAGAATCCTCCTAGACTCCTAGTCCCACCTATCTTGCTTCCCATATTGGCCAACAGTGCTTTATTCAAACCAATCAGACAAATTTTTACAGAATGACATCTCCCAACAATATCCAAACCATAACCCCACTGTCCTAAATTTCTTCAACTTATTGAAGAATAATTCACGACTTAGTCTTCTTCTTTATGACACAAATGTACATATATACATATGATATATTATCAGGAATAGTGTGTTTTCAATTATTCACACTAGTGAAGGTATTGAACATAACTTCCAATTACCTGGGAATCAAAAGAAAACACTTTCAGCTGTCGTCTGTGTTAGGTCCCAAGAAATTCCTTTTCCCAAAGTCTGGCATTTAGACAAGCCAGCATTCCTTTGAGGGGGACATAAGAAGATAGTTTCTATTTGCTAAAAGGAGTCATTCTCCATATCACTGCTAAAAGGGGCCTGTGACTCCTTCATTAACCTTTACCTGTGGTGCCTATTAGTGTATCAAGTCTATGCTAACCTCTAGGCGGCACACTAGTGCCTGTCACAGAGTCATCCCAACTGGCATAACCTGCCCCCTACCCTAACCTTCTCCAGCCTCTGAACTGAACTTCCCTCCCCCAATTTCTCTTTTCTCCTATATAACCCAGCCATTTTGGCTACTTACTCTCTTGGTTTTCTTGGTTCCTATCTGCTCTCTTTGTCCTCTGTCTTCCTCTCTCACTCCCCACCCTGTCTCATGGCTTTACTCAGTCTGGACTGTTCCAGATACCTCTGGCTGTTCTCTCCCTCATATCTGCAATAAAAACCTTCTTCCCAACTACATCAAGGAGCGGTCATGTCCTCATTTTCATTCTGTCTGATAATAATCAAGTGTCCTATAATGTAGAAAGCAATGTAATTCAGATGGCCCAGGGAGGGCAGACTCTGCTATACCTTAGTAGGGGGAAATGAACATTTCAAATTGAGTAGAAAAAGATCTCGTGTTGGACTCATAGGTATCTTCAAAGAAGAAATGATGTAAATGATGTAACTCAGATGGCCCAGGGCAGACTCTTCTATATTTTAGTGGAGGGAAATGCATGCTTTTTAATTGAGTAGGAAGAGATGTTGTGTTGGCCTCATAGATGTCTCCATCATGCTTGTCTTAGTGAGACACTAGGCCTCTGAGCAACAGAGGTCAGCAGATATGGTGAAAGGCTAAGGGATTTTTTTAAATCATATGTAGAAGACCAGTTAAAGACACATTTGTCAAGCTACTCAAAGGCTGGTAGCTGAATCTAAAATAGACCCAGCAAATTCCATTTTAAAACAAATGTTGCTCAACTCTTTAACAGGAAGTCATTCATCCAAAGCCCATGATTTGTTTAATATTGTTGTGTTCCACTCTCCAAGTAAAAATGATATTCTCTCAAGAGATTAATTATATTATTTTGTTACCATCAAACGCTTATGAGTATTTTGATCCTCTAGGAGTTAATGATATAAAAATAATTGTCAAACCTTGATCCATTCGGAGACTGACATTTGGAATGCT
Source organism: Mesocricetus auratus (assembly GCF_017639785.1). Classification (NCBI taxonomy): domain Eukaryota; kingdom Metazoa; phylum Chordata; class Mammalia; order Rodentia; family Cricetidae; genus Mesocricetus; species Mesocricetus auratus. Next base: position 15,145,834 of record NW_024429185.1, read on the forward strand.
ACCCTCACTGTACTATGCCATTTAGCTTCCAATGAAAGGGAAGAAAACTAACACAAACTAAACACTCACGGTGTCCTAGTATATAAGTTACCTACCCTACCCAGTATAATTTTATTTCCCACAAGAGAACCCTTTTTAATATAGAAAATAAGTGATAGTCCAAAATTGACTATATTTGGCAATAAATTACTGTTTCTAGTTTGATGACATACAGCTCTTAAAGACATGAGATGCAAACTGGTCAGGAGTGACAACTCTATAATTAGAATGTTCAAACTGAAGCTTTACCACTTAGCAGTCGTGTGGCTGTTGTGTGACCTTTTTCTGAGGAGATGTGAGCAAACAGCTCCTCACCCCAGAAACACAGAAAGACAGAAACACAGAAGCAATCCCACTTGGTGAACCAGTGAGTTTAATTGTGGGGACTTACGGAAGCACGGGTGACTGATTGCTTCTAGAAACACAGACAACTTATGGGCAGCTACACCACTGAAGAAAACAATGCACTTGCCCAACACCAGCTAACTGCAAATCTTTAAGAGGTGTGGAGCCTCCTGAGCCCCTGAATTACACAACAGTGACCTAAGGCTCTCTGTGTTTAATTTCCTTATATCAAAATGGACATAATAATAGTGCTTACCTTGTAAATGTGTTAGAAGAGTTAAGTGAATTTGCTAATTGTGATGCTTAGGGAAATGCCTGGCACATAATAGATGTTCTGGGTTTTTTTTGTTTGTTTGTTTGTTTTACTTACCACTTTCATTCCTCTGTTTTTGCAGTGCTTGGGAACAAACCCAAGCCTTGCATGTGGTATACCAGCACTCTCTCAGAGCTTGTCACCCCTTTAGTTTTTATTATGCTTAAATTTTCTGTTATTTCCATCTTAGCTATTGTGATAGGCCAAATTTAAGATAGTGTCCAAGGATCCCATATCTTGGTCATTCTCACTTTGGTGTGGTGTCCTACCCACTGCCCACTGTGAGTTGCTTTTAACCAGTAGAATGTAATCAATGTGCCTGAAAGTTACTGTTACTGGCCTGGTTAGGTTCCGTTAAACAGAGACCTCTGTCTCAAACCCCATTGCATTCCTGTGCACTCCATGTAGCAAGATAATGCTCTGGGAAGGAATGGAAATCTTTCCAACAGAACCCATTCCAACCTAGACAGAGCTTAACACAAAGGAAGTACTCAGACAGATATTGCATGACTGTCCATCTTCTGCTATGCTTTCAATTCCAGCTACCAGCCTTGTAAGAATTTGAATCTTGAACGACTTGGGAGGTAAATACTTCTCTAGCCAAGGCTCTATGCTAGACTTCCACCCTGAATCATGTTTGTAATTGAAGCCAGAAGACATACTAAGCCCAATTAAAATTTGAGACATCCTAATGTGTGCTGTTTTAAGAAGATGAATTTTGTGTGCTGTTTTGCAGTCAGCACTAGATGTCTAATACACTAAATAGCATTATTACTCAAACAAGCACTAATTTTCTCACCATCCCCAGATATGTTTTTAATATAATTTTGTCTAAAGACAATTCTTTACACCACTGTTTGTGTTAACATAACCCATGCCTGGAATGTCATAACACATTGTTTACTGTAACTCACATTTGATGTATGTCCTCTTTGTTGATCTTCTCTCTTATCCTTCCCCTGTTTTTTGTTTGTTGGTTGGTTGCTTTTTGTTTTGTTTTGTTTTTATCTTTGTTTTTGCCTCTCTTGACAAAGGGTTTCTTTATGTAGCCCAGACTAGCCCGGCCTGAAATTCACACTCTTCTAAGCATTGAAACTACAAGTGGGTGTCACCACACCCAGCTTCCTCAGTTCTTCTATTAGACTATTCTAATGTGCTAATCGCACCATTCAGTGTGTCTCTGATTATTGGTACTGCTATCTATATGATGTTCACCATACAGGCTGGGGCTTGCCTGAGACTTCTTCTTCAAATATGGCTATACCTCGACAACTTAGACAATAGCCTCAATAGCAGAATCAGGCCAAGTGCTATTATCACAGGAAACCAAAGAAGGTTCCAGAACATTCTCCCTGTGTGGGAATAAGGCAGAAACAGAGTTGAGATTTATAGTTACAAATATCAAGTTCAAAATTATGGTCCCCATGACAGTCATAATTTACCCGCAAGCACACAGGTAGTATTTTTAGTTGCTAGGTTGTAGTAGAAATGTTGCAGCCTAAAACCTATGTGTAGTTTACTCAGATTATAGCAGATCCAGGGTTGGTTAATTTAGATTTCCTTTACTCTAAGGTTGCTTATATTTATGCATAAGCTGGATCACTTGAGTGTGATTTTTGCACCTGAAGAGCTATGCACTTTAAATTCAAGGAGTAATAATTACTTGAAAATTTAAATGGAAGTACTTAGAGCTTAAAATAGCCAGTGTTTGAGCTTAACACCTAATGACAGGTCACAGGAATAAGAAGACTTCAAAGCACATTCAAACATTTAAGTTAAGGAGACTCACCAGAATGCAGGGCTGTCTTAGGTATATGACACAAGAACTCTCAAGGCTAAAGAAACCTTATCAGTTAATGACTACATTTCCTGACGTAGCTTGTGTCCTAATGGTCCTGATGATACATGCACACAATTCTTATAAATGCTTCATGCATGGAGTCATTTTCTAAGAGCATAGTACAAAGCAGATACAAAGACAAGTTTGAAAAATAAGGTTTAAATATTCTCCTAGTTCTGAAAACACAATCTCAAGAGAAAGGAGAAACAAAAGGATACAAGAGACAACGGTGTAAGCTTAGCTTCCCTCATCTGCTTGGATTCCTTGGGTACTAGTGGGTACTTTGGGATGCCCACTAGACCTTGATATTTGGTAGTTCAAGATAAGGGGAAAACAAAAAACATTAGCTTCATGTTACAAATAGTTATCTTCCATGTTTCCAATTCACTTAAAATTATTCTGATTTTTTTCTTATTTCTGTATAACCTTATTCCTGTCTTCTAATAAGAGTGTTTTTATTTATTTAAATAGTTAAATTTTGAGCGGGGTGGTAGAGGCGCACACCTTTAACCCCAGCACCAGGGAGACAGAGGCAGGTGGATTTCTTTGTGTTGGAGGCCAGGCTGGCCTATTTCATATTTGTAGAAGATATAAACCACAAAATATATAACAATAGGAACTTTTATTTACCTATGGCCACAGCTAAGAAACCTGTAAGCAAAGGCGAGAGAAAAACAGGAAGAAATGGAAAGGCTTATCACTATAATGTGAAAGTCTGATGTATGACTCAGAAATAGACTACAAAGAAAAAAATATCAAATTTCTCTTCCCTTTCCTCAATAAAAGTATATGCTGTGGAAAGACCACTTGCAGACAACAGACTTCACAGAAAAAATAAAGATACACAGAGACACACAAGCAACACAAGAAATTAGACTAGAGCATGCCTTGGGGACAGACAGGATTTGTTCATGTTTATTATAAAAAAAAATCAGAATAATTTTACAGCAGAGAAGTCAAGTCTCAAGCACAGTAAGTTATTTCCAGGAAGCAAAAGTGCTGATTAAAAACGCTTAAAAAGTTTACTACATCAATAATCATAAAATAATTCCTTGAAAGTAAATGAAAAACAGAATTAAAAACACAGCAGGCCCAGGGTGTTTTAAGTCAAAAGAAGACCAGTTTGTTTCTGATGTGCCTGCACCAGGGAATTATTTTTTTTATTCCAAAGCTGAAAATGTAGGACAAATAAAAAAGGCTTAAGCCTTTATGATTTGTAAATATAGATTTAAAATCATAAATAAGCGATTAGCATACAAAATCCATCTCTCTGCACCAAAATGGCATTTACACAGGCATTGTTACAGGAACAAGGAATTTGAGGGAAATAATCATTAGACTCAGGGACAGAGGACCATGTTCTAGACCTGAGTAGGGCAGATCCCTCAGCCTTTACTGGAGGTAGGAAGTTTATGCTGAAACTCTCACCTAACTTTAAAAATAAAATATGAAAACTGCGATCTTAGAGATTCGGAAAAGCAATGATAAGCAATGCTGTCACCAGGATCACTGGCAGATGGGAGCACCTCACAATCCACATTTGCCATGCCACTAACCCTGTCCTGCTCCTAACTATGCCGCTACTAACCCCTGAATGAAGCAGCAAGATGTGAAGCAGAAGAGTGAGGCTCAGGCAGTACAAAAAGCAGATTTCTCAAAAAGCTAGTCACAGAAACTAAAAACAAACAAACAAACAAAAACCTACGTGAATTCATAAATTAACAGGGGCTACACAAACACATGTAATTCTCAAACCCGAAAAAGCAGAGATAAACCTGCAAAACGCCAGACAAATCTGAGAAACTCCAAGTCAGACAGGTTAGATCAATACTTTCTAAGCTCAGAGAAACCTGTCTTCTCTTTGACACATTTGAATGCTTGCCAATTATCTCTCTGTGGTTGACCTCCTTGGGACTTCAGGAATGAAGTGTTTTTGTGCAGCTTTAGAAAACATCATGAAGACATCCATGGATGGATTATACACCAACAAAACTAAAAGGATGAGATGGCCCACTGAATAAAAATACTTCCCATTAAAACCTGGTGTTTTAGAGTTTCTGATGCTGTGAAAAGATACCATAACCATGGCAGGTCTTATAAAGGAAAACATTTAACTGGGGCTGGCTTACACTTCCAGATATCTAGTCCATTATCACCATGGAGGGAAGCATGTTGGTATGCAGGAAAACATGGGGCTGGAGAAAGAGCTGAGGTTTCTACATCTGGATCAGCAGGCAGCAGGAAGAGACCACTACACAAGGCGTGGCTTGAGCATCTGAGACCTCAAAGCACACCCCCAATGATGTACTTCCTCCAACAAGCCACACCTATGCCAACAAGGCCACACCTCCTAACAGTGAAACTCCCTATGGATTTATGGGGGCTGTTTTCATTCAAGCCACCACATCTGACGATCTGAGGTCATCCTTAAGACTCACATAGTGAGCCAGGCGTTGGTGGCGCACGCCTTTAATCTCAGCACTCACGAGGCAGAGGCAGGCGGATCTCTGTGAGTTCAAGACCAGCCTGGACTACCAAGTGAGTTCCAGGACAGCCCCCAAAGCCACAGAGAAACCCTGTCTCGAAAAACCAAAAAAAAAAAAAAAAAAAAGACTCACATAGTGGAAGGAGATAGCTGATTGTCAAGTTGTCCTTTATATCCACATATCCACATACACTCTGTAGTGCGAGTGTGTGCGCACGCGCGCACACACACACACACATGCATTAATGTCTAATTTTTTAAAAGTACATAGCATATTTAATCTTGGGTCTTCAATACCACAATCATTTGGTTTCATTCTATTTCACTGTCAATGTAATGCATGCTTTAGTTCCCTAACCCACCAACCTTCTCCATCACCCACTTTCGAACATACACAAAACGTTCTTTTGGTGTCACTTCTGTAAGGGTGGACTTGCCTGACCACACTATCCATGACAGAAGGTGTTGTGGAATAGAATACCTAATTAATTATGTGAAGACATGCTGCATTTGTTTAACTATGTAAAGATGTGCTGCTGCTTTACTTGTCTGCCTAAGGCACCTGATTGGCCTAATTCAAGACTCAATGGCCAATAACTAGGCAAAAGAGGGATAGGCAGTGCAAGTCCACCAGGCCAGAGGACAGTCAGCCAGACAAGGAGGAAGCAGGATGGACAATAAGCAGATGATGTAAACGAGCCTTGGAACAGCACATAGATTAATAGGAATGGGTTAATTTTTTTTTTAAATTTCCATCTAGAAACAACTCCAAGCTAAGACCAAGCATTCAGTCTCTGTGTCATGATTTGGAGAAGGGCAGTCCAAGAAAGCTTGCTACAAGAAAGACTGCTAATACAAAAACACTTACAAAACGCTAAGTTGAACAGACAATCCCTACAGCACATAAAGGAAGCTATCTACCACTGTTTAGACTAAGGGAAATGTCCCTACTGTGTATTAAATCCATTGGAAAGCAGTGTGATACTGTCCCCAGGGCAAATGAAGAGGATATATGCCACACCTAAAGCTTATACCAAATATATGTAAGGGAGTCAGCAAGAGATTAAAAATTGAGTTTAATCCCCCAGCCCCCTCCCAATATATAAAATAGAGTCAAGACAGTGCTAGAATTTGGATCTGGAATGTACTCACAGGTCCATGCATCAAGGATTTGTTCCAGAGTGGCACTTAGAAGAAGACAGACTCTTTAGAAGATGGGGCTAAGTGAGTGCTCTTCAGGTTGCTGGCAGCAAACTCTCAAAGGGGATTGTGGGACCTTATCTGCCTCTTCTTGGGCTCCCTGACCATGAGGCATGGGGTTCTCCTCTATCATGATGGGCTAACTCACCATGAGCCAAAGGCAATCAAGTATCTCCCAGCTGGCACCCCCCAGGACTGTGAGCCAAAACCCCTCTTCTTTCAGTAGGCTGATTGGCGTGGGTAGTTGCTTTGCTAAAAGAACATGGACTAACACAGAGCATCCAGCTAAACTTACAAGTACAAAATGATAACACTGAACACTAATATTAACAAAAGTGAACACTGGTAAAATCTTGGAGTAGGAGAGGAAACTTACCCAAAGAAAAGAGAAAGACTGACGTCTTGGAAAGGAACTAGAAAATATATTTCCAAAAAGTGGCCCAAAGGAAGTAACTAGAGAAGACAAACACCTAAATTGATTCCTCCTGGCCGAAGCTGTAGCTCAGAGGTAGAGTACTTACCTAGTATACACCAAGTCCTAGATTCAGTCCCAAGCGAGACACACACACACACACACACACCACATACACTGTTTGAGCTACAGTGCTTATAAAATCTAAATATTTGAACTAGCTTAAATATTCACCAAAGGTTTTAAATACATCACGGGACTTCTGTATAATAGGAGACTAAGTTGCAATTAAGAAGATATCTGCATGCTTGTTGATGCAAAAAGATATAAAAATGTTAAGTTGAGGATCAGTTACAAAATGGAATGTAGTTTCATGAGCTTTTGTTTGTTTGTTTGTTTTAATGTCTGCAATACAAATAAAATTGGATTTCTTCCTTCATCATGGAGCCTCCTGTGGCTTCCTAATCTGTGACACTGTTTTGCAAGCCATCCAAAGCTTTATACATGAACACTATCTTTTCTCCCTCAGGAGAACGTGCTGATACACACAATCTATTATTCCACCCCAGAAGAGCCACGTGCTCTCATGCTTTCCTGGTGTTCAGGCTGTGCTCTCCACTGTGAAATGACAAACTCTTGTGCAACTGACCCTCCACTTGTTCATTTTTTGTTTTTCTGTATTGACTAAAGTTCACACATATCCTTTATTAATTGCAATACAGTATTCTATTCCAAGAGGAGGGATCTCCTATGTTGGCGTCTAATGGAAATGTGTCTCATGCCCCCAACTTTGCACAGTGTTACCTAACACAGGAGTTCATTACAAAGCCATCTCTTACTTCTTTACATTTTCATAGTATGCTATCTTTACTTCTTTTTACAAATATTTCCACACCGATTATTTGAGTTTTTATTTATAGCAGGTGCTCCAGTGTTGACATAAATAAAATATGTATACAATTTTAATTATTTTAGAAGTTTACAGGCAAAAGGGAAAAAATTGGTAAATCTGTAGTTTTCATGGCACTAACTTAAGCCTGGCATAGGGGCTTACCTGGAATTCTAGAACTTAGGAAACAGAGGCCGGAGGATTACTGTGAGTGTAAGGCCAGTACCTGGCTGCATAGTACATTCAAAGCCAGTCTGTGCTATAAAGTGGGTTCTGAGCCTTTTCCCTGCCTTAAAGGGTGAAAAGAGTTACTAGAAATAGACAATAGTAAACAAAATAGGCTCACAGTCCTACACCCTGGGAAATCTTTGCTAAGAATTCTGGGTCTAGGGATACAGCTTAGAGCGCATAGACCAGAAACCAATCTATACATTCAATGCTTCCTAATCTTCAATGTTCATACATAATTTTCTACAAAAGTGGCGTCTCACCAGCGGACTGGTGAAGTTCCTTCGGAGAAATGCAAGTGTGGCTTCTCTTCAAACGCCTTCCTGCTGCTCTCCCGGGTCAGACAGGACATTTGCTCTTCATTTTCCTCCGCCCCCACCCCTCCAGGCTTGGTTTGCTTTCACGATACAGAGGCAGTTAAGTCCCGACGACAGGACTGGTTTGTCTGAGCTTGCTCGTGTGACTCAGGCTTTTCACTCAGCCTTGTCCGGGCTGATTTCTGATCTTCTCATCGCTGGGCGCAGCTACTGCTGAGGCACACAAAGAAATCACAAGTAACTGCCCCTCTCTGACTTAGGCCCTGGAGTGGGTGGATCCCTGACCTGCCTGGCACTGCCCCTTCTTGCTTGGGCATTTCTCATACACCTGGTAGTCACTAATTGACAAGATGGTGTAATTCGTATGACCCAACCCTGCCTTCCAGGAGGGGCAGGAAAAGGCAGAGGGGCAACAAAGAGAATGAAAGATAGCCTGGAGAAATTACGAACACAGGATTGTTCCATCCCCTTGAGATTCTAAAAATCTGTGTCTTTCTGGAAGAAAGCTATTCCTTTTTCATGATTCTAGAGGCTGTGTGTTTCTTCCTCAGTGTACTGAAAAGATAGGAATAGAACTTTAAAAAATGGATAATGTGGATTGGCTTCCCCAAATATTCCTCCCAAGATGATCTGAAACAGTCACCAACAGACAGCTGAGTAAGCACGCCATCTCTAGTATCTCACACACGAGTGGAGCTAACAGGCATCCAAGGCCACAGCAGAACTAACTTTCTGTAGTTTTTTTCTAATGGTATGGATTGAACAAAGGCTATAATGCAGAGAGCATGACTATGGCAACAAGGGTGGAATATGAATGAAATTCATTCCTTAGGACACAAACTCAGGCTGGGTAGTTAGTTGCTCATCTTCCTGTTTCCAAAACTTATTTGGCCAAAACAACAACAAAAAACAAACAAACAAAAAATGGTGATGGTGATGATGATGACGGTGGTGGTGACCTACAGAGTTGGTCATCTACAGACCTGAGAGTTGTAGATGATCGATTTGGCTTATGACACATAAATACTTTCAAATGTGAAATACATTGCTTGCAATGGGATTATGTCACAAAAATAAATTATAAGGTGAAAATACTGTAACTTGAACATGGGCCTAGCCCACAGGATCCCATAGCTCGGCAGCTTCACTATGTAACGGACATGAAGAGAATCTGATAGCATATTGTTAGCCCAAGAAACTATCAGCATTGAAAATCAGAACTGTTTGTATTAAATGTGCACCTCTTATGCACTATTGCCAAGTAGAAAAATCAGACCTAGAATTCCCAAGGACTTCGACACCATCTATGCTCCTTACCTCCTGAGAGCAGAGATATCACGGTCCTCAATTTCAATAAGGAATTTATCCTCTTGTAAATTATTTACAAATGCCTGTCACTTTCACAAGTGTGTGGGAAGGCATTGTGACAAGATTTTTCTGTGATGTGCCTTCTGTGCCTTGGTCTGGCTAGTGACATTCTCCAGTGCCGCTGCAGGGAAGCACTCCAGCAGGGAAGGAGGCTGGCAGGTGCCCGGGGAACAGAGGCGGAGCACAGCTGTTTGGCTCTGAAAGCAGCCGATAGGAAGAACACTCCTGCCTGCCACCGGCATCAGCTGGTGTATCTGCTATTCTTGCAGATTCGTCTATAGTGAGGATTCGGGGACTTAAAAAAAAGAAAAACTAAAAACGGTGCTGTGGTTTCTCAGAGTGTCTCCCAGCACACTCCAGTCATAGAAGCCCTTCTTTTCCCGCAGTCAGTCGCTTTCTGGGGCTAAAAAGGAATTTCCTCTAAGCAGAAAAGTCTTTTAGGAGTATTCTTCAAAGATCCTGGAGGCGAATTCATCTGCTAGCAGGAAAGAGGAGTTCAAGGGGCCTTCCGAGGCTACACGTATAGGAAAGTTCCTTAGGCTGTCAACGTGAGGGGAGGTTATCTTAAACAATGCATGAGACCGAGGGCATAAGTTAGAAATCCTACCCAGGAGCCAAAATAATAAAAAAAGCAAAAGAACTGTCAAAGAGTCAAGCTTATTAAGCAAAGGCTCAGAGCACACATTGGAGGTGTGCATGACATGTTACATGAGTATACCTAAGTTTATCGAGCACGTGTGCATACAAGTGAGTGTATGTGAATGCAGGTAGGCTCCCATACGCCAAGCACATGTGTGCAGGTCACAGAACAACCTCAGATGTAAGGTCTTCCATCCACCTCATTCGCAACAGGGCCTGTGGTTTGCTGCTATGTAGCTAGCCTGTGTGCTGGAGATAGCCCTGTCTTTGCCTCCCGTCTTGACATAGGAATGCTGGGATTTCAGACAGGTGCTACCATGCCCAGCTCTATGTGGGTTGTAGGTATCTGAATTCAGGTCCTCAAGCTCTCGTGGTAAAGCCCTTTCCCCACGGAGCCATTTCTGTAGCCCAGTACCTCAACATATCATTCAAGAAAGAGATCTAAAATATTTAATAGCTGCTTGTGTAGCAGAAGGTAGCTAACTGTCCTGGCATGTATTGATGCTAAAAACAACAACAACAACCATAGTGTTCATCTCAACAAGAATAAGATAATTTATTCTGGTGCAAAATTTGAGCGAACATGGCCCAGGAAATACAAAAATACAAAGCTACCTTACCTCAGGTTCCATGTTCCAACATGAAAGGAATTTCAAGGACTTTTTTAATTTAATTTTTTGTAGTAACAGTAACCGAACAAAGAAATTAACAAATCAAGTCAGCTTTACAACACACGGTGGAACCATCACTGAGTTGGTTACAGCAAGATTGAGGAGTCTCTCCTGCAGACCTCAGATGCTACACAACATTCCTGTCTTTCGAGTTGGTAGAAGCTAGTGGTCTGTTAAAACTAACAGATTCCAAAAGGTTTTAAGTATTTAGTCACAGGATGTTAGCTCCAACACAGTTTTTCTGGGAGCTAAAGATAGGTAGTTAGCCTCTAGACCTGCAACATCCCAACTTCTCCACACCAATGCAGTTCTAATCAATGAACCTTTACAGATGTACCTCCTTCTGGGAATACCTGTCCACATTTGTCTGCAGCTTCTGAGTTTCTTGGGACCTGGGACTGTTAGTGTTAAGTTGGAACACTCCTAGCAAACAAGGAGGTTGGTCACCTTAATGTTCAGATGCCAACTACCCCGGCCCACGTGGCCTTAATGACACACACCTGAATTCTCAATGCTGTCATTCTAGGATACAGCCTGGGAGTGAAAAAATGCTCATGTTTTCTCCTACCTATGACAGTTCCCACACCATTTTCTCCACCTAGAAAATCCATTTCTGACCTGGCCAGCAGCTGTCATTTCTTCCAAGAAAACTCTGGGATATTTCATGAACTCAATAGGTATTTTCCTAAAGCTCATTTCTAGGAATCTGTAATTTCTCCTGTATATAGAATTGTGGATGAGGAGTGAGGTAAAATTTCACTTTCAAAGAAGCAAACTTTCTAATCCCAATTTCCTTGTGAATAAAGATTGATGGATGGGCATGCCCCAAGTCTAAATCAAATGAATTTAATAACAGTTGGTGACATTCTCCAGGGAATTGCTAAAGTCACTAAAACCTATTGTTTGCTTGTGTTTGTTTTTTAAGATGTATTTATTTATTTATGTATGGCATGCAGGCCAGAAGAGGACACCAGATTTCCCCACAGATGGCTGTAAGCCACCATGTGGTTTCTGGGAATTGAACTCAGAACCTTTGGAAGAGCAGGCAGTGCTCCCAACCACCGAGCCATCTCTCCAGCGCCAAACCTTTTGGTTATACTTCCAGACTTCCAGGCAAAGTAGAAAAGAGCCTGTATCCCATGACTCTACGTACAACTAAAGCAGACTTGCTATCCCTGCAGGTGTGGGCCAAACCTGCCAATAAGAATTTTTTCTTTAGCCAAAAGAAAAACAAAAACAAAAACAAAGATTGCCCTAAGACTTTAGGTCAATTCATGTTGTCTTTGAGAAAATAATCACTGTACATCCTTGAGTCCTGTAGTTAGTCAAAAAGCCATCATTGAACCCACATCCCTGGGATGACTGAACCAGAACTACAGACCTGGAATTCCTGCCCTCCCTAGGTCCATGACACTGAGCAGAATCCTCCTTGAAATCACAGGATTCAGGAATAGGAACATTCGCTTCCCTTCCTGTGGCAGGGGGTTCAGTTTGTCCAACTACTAGATCCGGCATAAGTGTAAACCGAAGGAGAACCATGCCAGAAATGGGGCGCTCTCGAAGGGACTGCATCAATCAGAACAAAAGGCAAACTCAAAACAGGAAAAGTCAGAGTTGAATTAAGGGTTGATTTACAAAGATCTAGACCAAGCAGAAAGAAACCACAGAAGGCTTTTGTAATCCCTGGAGCTGGCAGAGCAAGCATTGCAAGCCTTCAGTCCAAGTGGTGAAGGGAAGGAGTGGTCACTAGAACACAGAGACAGGGGAGACTGCAGGGTAATGCCACCAGGCAGGAGCCGGAGGTAGCAGCCATCTGTCAAAGAGACAAAGAAGCTGACTATCAACCTCACTCCCTCCAACCTAAGGAAGTCCTATCCTTGGTGCCCAGAGCAAAAGGGAGCAATGCAGAGAAATTCTGGAAAACCAACAGAAGTTGCCCAATTCATGGATACTCCAAATGGAAAAAGTCCACATCATATGGTCATTTCCTTCAGATATACTAAGAAAATTCAATTTATTTAGAATATGAGCATTGCAGCAATTTAGATAATTAATAATAACAGCTAGCTTAAAATCCTTACTTCACCATGAAGCAACAAAGTAATTAGGGTAAGTTACTTCACCCCTCCAAGGCTCATATTTACTTAAGAAACAGGTGTCATAGCAATAATACTTAGGGTTGTTGACCTTCAGCAATACACCCAATATAGTTGATGCTATCAACAAATGTTTACAGTAATTTTTCTGTTATCATTACCACTTTTTAAAAGATTTATTTATTTTGTGTTTGTGTGCATGCTCGTGTGTGTGCATGTGCCTACTAAGGCCAGGAGAGGACATCAGATTCCTGGGAGCTGGAGTGACAGGAAGTTGTGATCTGCTTCATGTGGGTACTAGAACCAACCTCCAGTCCTGTCCAAGAGCAATAGCTGCTCTTAACCACTGAGCCAACTCTTCATACATCTCCTTCATGTCATCTGATATCTTCCTATTAAAGATGCTTCTGCCTCGAAGTGAATAAGGAGAAAGAAAAGGAACCTTTTCATTCCCATTCTTTTTTTTTTTTTTTGTTTTTTTGTTTTTTCGAGACAGGGTTTCTCTGTGGCTTTGGAGGCTGTTCTGGAACTCACCCTGTAGACCAGGCTGGCCTCGAACTCACAGAGATCCACCTGCCTCTGCCTCCCGAGTGCTGGGATAAAAGGCGTGCGCCACCAACGCCCGGCTTCATTCCCATTCTTGTAACACAAGCTCTAATAGGTCTTAATAATAAAAGCTGGGAGTCAGTCTGGGGGCATTGCCATCCCTGACTTCAAGCTCTACTATAGAGCTATAATAATGAAAACAGCTTACTATTGGCATAAAAACAGACAGGTGGATCAATGGAATCGAATTGAAGACCCCTGATATCAACGCACATACCCATGAACACCTTATTTTTGACAAAGATGCTAAAAGTATAATATGAAAAAAAGAAGACGTATTGAACAAACGGTGCTGGCATAACCGGTTGGCTGTCAACATGTAGAAGACTGCAGATAGATCCATGTCTATCGCCATGCACAAAACTCAAGTCCAAATGAATCAAAGACCTCAACATAAATCCAGCCACACTAAAATGGGAAATAAGTTTGAACTCCTAGGCACAGTGCACCACTTCCTAAATAGAACACCAGTAGCACAGACTTTGAGAAAAACAATTAATAAATGTGACTTCCTGAAACTGAGAAGCTTCTGTAAAGAACACAGTCAACAAGACAAAATGGCTCCCTACAGAATGGAAAAAGATCTTCACCAACCCCACATCTGACAGAGGGCTCACTTAGAGTAGAGCATAGCTCTTTGTTTAACTGAGCAGTGATAGGTTATGGGTGTGATTATAAAAGCCAGATTAAAGAATCTGGTCTTTATTGAGGAAACAGTGGGAGGAAGTTGGCAGAAAATTATCAAGTTATTTTTGTAACCGGTGAGGTACCTTAAGGGGACGGTTTTGGCAGTGTGGCATGGAAAATAAAAGAAAGAGGAAGAATAGGAGTTGTTAGTATTTAGGCATTTTTACTGGTCTGTGGAGTTCTGACAAGATGCACCCTCGGCTGCTGCCACCAAGAGCACCACCTGTGCCCTATATTTCCTTTTAAAGGGGCTCTGCCCACCTCCCCTCTCTCTCTCCCTGCCCCCCCTCTCCCTCCCCCCTCTCTCTCTCCCTCCCTCCCTCCCTCCCTCTCCCTCCCTCTCTCTCCCTCTCTCTCCCTCTCCCTGTCCCTCTCCCTCTCCCCCTTCCCACTCTCCCTCTCCCTCCCCCTCTCTCCCTCTCTCTCTCCCCTCCCCTCTCTCCCTCTCCCTCTTTATCTCTCTCTCCCCCTCCCTCCCTCCCTCCCTCCCTCCCTCTCTCTCTCTCTCTCTCTCTCTCTCTCTCTCTCTCTCTCTCTCGATCTCTGTTTCTCCCTCTGTCCTTCTCTCTCTACCTCTCTTTATGCCTCTTTCCTCTTTCTCACTGTTCCTGTGCCCAGAGGCCAGTCTCCCCCGCCCTCCCCTTTCCCCTTTTTACGATCCTTTTCCCTTAATAAAAAGCCTCTCCACTTGAACTCTGCTGCATGGTGTCTTTCTCTCTCAACTGCTTTTTAAAAATCCCAACAGGAGTAGAAATGCTGTTTAAAAGCCAACAGAACACTCCAAGTATGAAATAACAAATGTGTAGGCTACAGCTTCTAGTACAGGGCTATTTTACCCTTGATAGACGTTTGCAGACTCTGGAGTTATCTTTGGCTGGGACACAGGGGAGAATCCTTTGAGATCCATCCGGTAGAGGGCAAGGGTACAGCTAACCATCCATAAGGCATAGGAGAGTGCCCTGTCTCAAGGAACAGACAATTCACACCATCAGTAATGCCAAGGTTGAGAAAACTGGACCTAAATCAAGGAGAAAAAAGCAAATGACAGTTATCACAGTCATTTTCAAGGGAAAAGTGGCAGAGCTTGGTGCGCTGATCAGGTCTGAAGGCAAGAGCTCCGGAATCCATGAATCATAAGTCGCATAATTGACAAAAGTATCATGGCAACGTATTTTTAAAGAAGTCATAGCAAAGGTTGTGAGAGTGGGAGGGAGAGCTGCCTCCACACCCTGCGTTTGCTGTGCACCATGTGGCGGCCAGGGCAAGGGAAAGATGTCCCACTCTCCCCCACCCCCACCCCCAGCGGCCTGAGGCAGGTGAGAGAGCTGATCCTGCTCCTCTCCAACTGCAGCTTGGGCCCTGCCCCTTGCCTGGGCAGCACAGCAGAGCTGACCTTGCCAACGTGTGTGTGTGTGTGTGTGTGTGTGTGTGTGTGTGTGTGTGTGTGTGTGTGTGTGTGTGTGTGTGTGTGTGTGTGTGTGTGTGTGTGTGTGTGTGTGTGCGCGCGCGTGCGCGCGCGCTTGCTGGCCAGAGAACATTCGAGTGAGAGATCTGGTACTGCCCCTCATCTGCCGTGTGGTGGTGTGAGCAAGGAGGAGACGCCCTCCGCTGCCCAGGCACCTCTCACTGCCTGTGGCAGGTGGGAAAAGCTTGCCCCGAGGTCACAAGAATGAGAGAGCCGCCCTACCTTTCACCAGGTGCAGAACTTGGGAGAGCGGACCCTGCACTTAGCCTAGGCAAGGCAGTAGAGTTGACTCTGGTGATGAAGGTGTACCTGAGGGTCTGGGGCTTGCGATCAGAACTGGCCCTGCCCCTTGCTGCTTGCTGCACATGGGGAGCCGGCCCGGGCAGTGTCGGACAGTGCACCTTGGTGTTGAGGATGAGGGAAAACCGGTGGGCTGACCAACCCAGCAACAACCCAGGCCCAGAACCAGGGCCAGGAGTTAGCTTATCCCAACATCCCCCTCATCTGTGATCCGAAGAATGTCAAGGGGTCAGCCCTACAGCCCCAAAGTTGCAAGATCTCCATGTCTCAGGACAACAGGATATCCAAGAGGAGTCCCGCTGACAGCCCAGTATTGATAGTGTAGCAGAAACCAAAGGCCTCGAACCAGACCAATAATGACTCATTACAATAAACCCTTGCAAATAAACATACATGAACCAAACGGCTTACTGTGTTATTCACAGTGTCACACTACAGCTTCCACAATGAGACATGTCTTTTGTGCTTTTTAATTTAATTTAATTTTGTTTTCTCTTGGGGGGGTTGCAAGGGCAGAGGGCGGATGAGAAGGGATGGGGAGGTGAGTGGGATCAAGATGCATGATGGGTAATTCATAAAGAATCAATAAAAAGTAAAAAAAATCCTCTCTATAACTCCATATAAAGCTGTATTATGACAAAAATAAAGAAAAAGAAATCATAGTAAGAAGGGGGAAAGCTTAGTGAATATAGTAACGAATATGTAGCCATTTGTTTGTTTAATCTCTTAATTTCCCGTTCTGAAAAGCAATCTCCTCATCAAACTCGAATGTGATTTGAAGGAGGAAGACAACATTGCTAGCTACACCCCAAGATGCACTCTTTCTACCTGAGGCTGTCCAGTCAGGATCCACCCCTGAGGAGCACTTAGTATGCAGCCAAAGGTAGACATGTGATCCAGGCAAACCAATCAGAGCTCGGCTTCGATTAGAATATTTTCCTTGGAGTAGGACTTTAAAGACAGGCAGGGCAGACTGACAATACAAGGAAGAGTGAGAGAGAATGGGGGAACAGAAACAATTTGACAACATTGAAGCCTCAGATCCAGCTATACCGGAAACACAAGATTTAGACTAAAGCTGGGTGTGGTGGCACACCCCGGCCATCCTACCATTCAGGAAGCTGAGGGAAGAGTCTAAGGCTGGCCAGGATTGCACAGTAAATTGATCAGACTGTATGGTATATAATAGGACCCTAAAAAGGGGGGCCTCTCGAGTTTTCCAGTTAGATCAAGCCAACACCTTTCCCATTTTGTCAAAGTTAGTGTGTGTTGGATTTATGAAGTGGAGAATGGGAAAAATGGAGAAGACGAATTTAATCGAAGAGAGGGTGGGAGGGGCTAGAGAGATAGCTCCATAGATAACAGCACTGGCTGCTCTTCCAGAGGACCTGGGTTCAATTCCCAGCAACCACATAGCAACTCACAACTGTCTGTAACTCCAGTATCCAACGCCCTCACACAGACATGTGTGCAGGAAAAACACAATGCACACAAAATAAAAATAAACTGCTTCTTTAATAAAAGAAACAGAGAAAAGGAAAAGGGATAAATAACACTATAGATGTTTGTAAAAGCCTTAAGGAATCATACTAATTTATATTTACCTAAAATACATGTAATAAGTAAAATTCAAGGACATAGACATGTACACACACACACACACACACACAAAATCTATGAATGTAATTATATAAAGTTAGGCCAATTGTACTGAGAGTGTTCCCCATGAAAGCCATAAAAACCCCCGGCAACAGGCATGAGAAAACTCCTTTTGACTTACAGGTCAGAGAAGCTCAAGTGACTCACAAAACAAATAGACAATTGCTACTGCCCTTGGTTACTACCCAGAAGTTGAAGGTATTTCCATTGCTGAAGACACCACACACTTCAGACACAGGACTCGGGTGATGTAAGCTGGGTCTGACATGAAAGCCACTTCCCTGAGGTCTAGCTTTCACGGTATCAGACAGTGCTGTCAAGCTGCCAAGGGAGGGAGCAACCAATACTTCTACACAGTTGGGACACCAATGAACCACAATGACCAGCATGGCAGGATATCCCTAAAGGTACGTTAGTAGTGCTCTTCGGACTTAAGGCACACTCAACAGGAGGAAATCATTCCAGGTACTGAAGACCTAGTCAACTCTCCGAGGTCAAATGTCATGAATCTTAGAGAAGAACCTACTATTGCCTCTTTCCTATGCCAGCATAATTTCTTCTTTTTTTTCATTTTTTAATTTAAGTTAGAAACAAGCTTGCTTCACATGTCAATCCCAGCTCCCTCTCCCTCCCCTCCTTTCCCACCCCCCCTCACCAGGCCTCCCAGCCTTCCTCCCAATACTCACTCCCTTCCCCAGAGAGAGTGAGGCCCTCCATGGTGGATCTCCTGAGGCTGTCATTTCATCCAGGGCAGGGCCTAAGCCCTCCCCCTAGAGTCTAGGCTGAGAGAGCATCCCTCATTGTGGGATGGGCACCCAAAGTCCATTTGTACGCCAGGGATAAATACTACCCAAGGCTCTACAGATTGCCTAGGCCTCCTCACTGGCACCTACATTCAGGGGGTCTGGATCAATCCCATGCTGGCCTCTCAGCCATCAGTCTGGGGTCCAAGAGCTCCCCCTTGTTCAAGTCAGCTGTTTCTGTGGGTTAAACCAGCCCAGTCTTGACCCCTTTGCTCATCAGTCCTCCCTCTCTGTCACTGGATTCCAGGAGTTCAGTTCAGTGTTTAGCTGTGGGTGTCTGCCTCAGATGGATTAAGGTTCTGTTTCTCAGACTCTTTGGCAGTGGGATTGAAGGTTGGCACTCCCCTAATTCATGTCTAAAATCCATAAATGAGTGAGTACATACCATGTTTGTCTTTTCATGACTGGGTTACCTCACTCAGGATGGTTTCTTCTGGTGCCATCCATTTGCCTGCAAATTTCAAGATTCCATTGTTTTTTTCCGATGAGTAGTACCCCATTGTGTAAATGCACCACATTTTCTCTATCTACTCTTCAGTTGAGGGCATCTAGGTTGCTTCCAGGTTCTGACTATTGCAAATAATGCTGCTATGAATATATTTGGAACAGATGTCCTTTTGGGTATATGCCTAAGAGTGAAATTGCCAGCATAATTTTTAACTGCATTCTAATACTTATCTTTATGCCCACAGATAAGTGTAGCTCTCACCCCTCATCAAAGATACTTCTCTGTGCAGCAAACAAAGACCAGGAAACCACAACTGGTTATAATGCAGACATCAACAATGATCGTGTCCAGACCCAATAGATATACATGTGTGTGTATGTGTGTGTAACATGCATATTTATGCATATATACACATATGTAACTATATATATTACATATATAATATGTAAAATTACTCTTGCACCTAACCCTCAGGGATCATAGTGGAAGAAGAGACAGGAAGATTATAAGGGCCAGAGGGCCAGAAAGTCTGCTGTGGGATTGTGTCTCCTAGAGATGACAGGGACGAGACCATGACACTTCAACAATATGACTGCCTAAACAAGATCTGTACGATGATAAAAATCAATAGACACCCTAACATGGAAGGGGGAAATGTCACAGGGCACCCCCACCCTTAGACAAAGAACTACAGGCAGCTGAGGACTGCCGAGAAAGAGAGAAAAACTAGTCTTTCCCAGGGGTCAGATCAGTGCCCTAACTGGTTACGCAACACCAAGCAGTCTATCCTAAAGTCACTTACATACAAGCAACATTAAACAGATTCAGCATGCACGCCCCCCAACATATAAAATCAAGGAGAATCTTGCCTTCAGTTAGAGAGGAGAACTCAAGAGAGGGGTTGGAGGAAGGGGGCATAGGAAGGTAAGTCTCAGCTAAAAGGGAATAGAGAGATGGCTCAGTTAGTAAACCGTTTGCATTGCAAGCATGACAGCGTCAGTTAAGTCCCCAGAGCCCATGTAAAAAAATCTTAGCACGGTGGTTCACAGTTGTCATACCAGTACTGGAGAGGCAGAGATAAGCAGATCACTGCAGCTTACTGGTCAGTCAATGTAGACCACTAGGCAAGTTTCAGGACAGAGAGAGCATGTCTCAAATAAAATAAAATAAAAGTAAACAAACAAAAGACCAAGGTGGAATGAGGAATAATGTCTGACATTGTCCTCTGACCTCCAATACATAAACGTGTGTGTGTGTGTGTGTGTGTGCGCGCGCGCGCAACACGTACACATAAATAAAGAGTACATTCACACACATAAAAACACATGCATACGCAAACACACATACAAACTCTTAGCTGATAGGTAAAGTATAGAATTAGTTTCGTTACGTGTAACACGTCAGGTGTATAAATTCATTAAGTCGTTGCGGGAGGGCAAACAACTTAAAGGACTGGATGAAATTCAGGGATATATTTTAGAAATCCTTCCTTAGATGTGAGACATAGATACCAGAATAACTGCCAACCTTTAAAACAGGCCAAGGATACAAAGACAGCGTTCTGTCACTTCCTTCTGATGAAATAAAAGGAGCCAGTAGCTGTGGCTTAGGAAATCTGGATTGTTAAACCGAGGTCATTTGGAATTGGTGTTCCCAATAAAGACACACAAGTTCACGTTACTTCTGAGCGGTTTTGAGCTGTTTGCGGCTTTCCCATGTGTGGAACAGCTTGGATTTTATTCAGAGCTCCCCGTCCACGTGTCACTTGTTTGCACATGTGCTTTTTCTGTTTCCCGTCTCGCTCCGCACACAGAATTAATTGATCTCCACAAAACATAGCCCAGGCCTCTCTGCCAGTTGGTCTCTGTTTAGTTTGGCCACCGAGAGCCATTGGCAGGAGTGTAGAGCATAAGAGGCAGAAAGGAGCCTGGGTAAGCCCAGGAGCACCTCCCCTTTGGTCCCTGCCTTGTCTGGTGACTCCGGCAGTGGTGTGTGTCTATCTCCTTAAAGAGCCCAGGATTCTGGGTGAACCCTGCCCTTCATGACTGCTGCCCCCTGTGAACAACCTCAGCTCCAAACGCTGGGAAGACCACCTCCTTTCCTGGCCCTCTGGCCCTACAGTGCTGGCAGCTTCCTGAGTTTACTTATCCTGCTAACCCTTCTCTTCAGCATTTGCGGTTCACCACCTCTGCTCTTCCAACTTGTGAACGGTTCTGCACGCTACCTTCTTTCTGCTAATAACCTAGTTTGGCTTCAGTCTCTTTTTCTTCTCCTGTCTGTAGTCTGACTGATCCATTTTGTTAAGTCCCCAGTGTCCATCATATAGGAGGACAAACAAGGGAATAAAAGGAGTGCCTTAATTTGTAACCCTCCAATTAAAAACAAAATGAATTTAAATAGGATATACAGAAGTGTTATCTACCAATAGTAAATACAGATGCATGAAATGTAGCCCACAAGGAATATGTGCTATAAAGCCATACATAAAAATAAATAAATAAAATATGGCATAGAGGTCAAGGGCCGACACATTTGCAGGCTGCCAGCCAGGCCACCCTCTCCCTCCCAAGGAGAAGGCTTCCAGGGTTCTGCAAGCAGTCACCCTCTGGCAGGTCAGCTCGGGCAAAAGTACCACGCACCAGAGTACAACCTGAACTTTGACCTCCAGCATCTCTCCAGTGGCCACTTCATTCGGGAGACCCTCAAGGCCAACACCACAGTTGATGACATGACAAAGTGCTACCTAGAGAAAGGGCTTTAAGTTCTAGATCATGTGCTCACACAGCTAACGATGTCAGGGCTGCAAAGCCCAAGTGTAGGTGGACTTTTCTGTCCCGTCAGCCATCTCTGTCCCACCAGCAGGCTCCCAAATAACCACACTAATTATATTAGCAATTAAAAATCTCAACAAACAGCTCAGGCTAGTTAGTAACTAGATCTTACAACTTAAAGTAACCCATATTTCTTGTCTACACTCTACCACAAGGTGGTAACTTTTATCAGCAAGGTATATTCATCTTGATTCTCCCCAAATCTCCTCCCAGCGAGCTCTCCCCCTGTCCTTAAATCCCACCTAACCTCTTCCTGTGTAGCTACTGGCAATTTAGCTCCTTATTAAACCAATGAGAGCAAAACAGCTTCACAGTGTGCAAAAACATTGTTCCACAACACCCAGCGGCCACCAGTGGCTACTAAATGGCTTCCTGAGGAATTTGCTCCAGATGGAAGCCCTACCTAGCGTCTGTGATGTGGACCTAGTGGTCAGCTGGAACATTCCACCTGAGATCCTTTTGTGTGTGTGGGGGGGGGGGTGGGGATAGGATCCGAGACAGGGTTTCTCTAGGTAGCCTTGGTCGCACACTCTGTAGACAAGCCTGGTCTCAAACTCACAAGAGATCTGCCTGCCTCTGCTCCCAAGTGCTGGGATTAAAGGCGTGTGCCACCACCGCCCAGGAAACAAACAAACAAAAAAAAAAAAAGCAAACAAAACAAAAAAAGAAGACAACCTGGTCTACAGTCATCTGAGACACTTTAAAGAAAATCACCCAGGCAGCCAGTCCTATCAGTGTTGGCAAGATGACAACTGAACTCATGCTAATGGCCCTCAGTGGTTGCTTCTCTCTGGTGACTGTGTCTGACTCCTTCTCAGACATCCTGGTTTCTGATGACTATGTGTTCTCTCATCTGCCCCCTCTTTTCACAGAGTGTCCAATAATTCCAGAAGTTTCTGCATTTATCCTCTAGCCTCCTCTGTGAACTGGAAACTGAGCTGAGCAGAGGGACTTATTTTAAATGATTGGCTGGAAACTGAGCTGAGCAGAGGGACTTATTTTAAATGATTGGCTGTGGCTTCTCTGGGTCCACTCTGTACCTTTTATTGTGGAAAAGGAAATTCTCATAAGTCTTTGATAATTCTCAAGAAACAAGGGTGATGTTCACCTGTGGAAATGCTGACTGGTCGTATCTTCTATATAGAAGTAATAATCAGATCATAAGACATCAACGGACTAATGAAATGGTTACACTTTCTTAGTCAAGGCAATGTGAATATTGAACATGCTGCTAAATATTAGGGCTGACAGTGTTTTTCTCCTGTGAGTGATTGAAGCAGATGCTAAGTAGTCAGGAAGGGGAACAGAGCCTGGGGACTTTAGGAATAGGTTACACTAGCTGTGCCTTGCACCTACACTGAATATGACAGCTTTGCCAATAGAGAAACCCCAGATCTGTTTTTTTTGTCTTCCTGTTTTAAAAAAGCAGTCTATTGTGGTGATATATAATTATGATTTAACAAAGAGTGCCTGAAGTTTCAGGAAGCAGAGCTAGCCACAGGAGTTAGCTGTAGAACCTAGGCAGCGGTGGTGCACACTTTTAATCCCGGGACTCAGGAGACAGGCAGATGGATCTCTGAGTTCAAGGTCACTCTGGCCTATACAAGACTGAAGAGCAACAGAGCTCACACCTTTAATCCCAGCACTAGGGAGGTGGAGACAGGAGAATAAGCCTAGGAGGAGAAAGGAATGTAAGGAGGAGGGGGCAGGAATTCAGAGCATTTTGCCTCTGAGGATTCCTGGGGACAGGATTGCTATTTTGTCTGGGTAGAGGTAAGATCTACTGGCTTGGCCTCGCTGACCTTCAGCTTGAAGCTCATACCCTAATATCTGTCTCTGGGTTTTTATTTTGTGTGTTACAGTCTATGAGGGTGACCATAAAGTCCAAAAATGAAGATACTAATATGTTGTCAATGATTACATATCGAGAAAGCATTTGTGAAAAGAGGATAGTATAGATATAATTTAAATGGCTCAGAAAAGAGAAGGACTGACATGACAGCAGACATCAAGAGAAGGCTTTAATGGGAGAGTCAAGATTGGGGCTGAAACACACAGAATGGAAAACCGGGGAGGAGAGAGCAGAATCACAGCCGGGGAGCCCCAGCACAGGCAACGGAGCAGGGATAAATGCAGCGTGTAAACAGAGCAGGGATAAGTTCCCTGCTGAAGTGGGGGCATCAATGGGTCCACTGCCTTAAATAATTAAGGGAAGGAAAAGCACAGTAGAGACTTGCTTAGCATATCCAACGCCCTAGGTTCAAGTCCTAGCCTGGGGCGGGGAAATGAATGAATGAATACACCAATTAAGGCTTCACAAAAGGTCATACTGCAGAGGGTCACATTGCAACAGTAAGAAGAACATGTGAAGTCTCCTGGATCCCAGAAACTCCGAAGGGAGGAACGGCTTCCCTTGGAACATGAGGACTGTAGCGCCTTCTTTGTCAAGCTAATGAGACCCCAGATCTGGAGTCTGGAGGCTAGCCTTAGTGCCCTTCCCGTATCTGCTTCTTTAAGCTCTCAATGGTCTCATTGCAGAGGGGTTAATACTAAATAAGAGCCATCTAAAAATACAACGCATTTTGTTATTTTTCACTTTGCTAAGTAGTTTAGATTATTTTCTACATACTAATCTCATGCTAAGCCTAAGATTATAAAGCCAATCTTGTTGTTTTCAATATCCAATTTTTGCCATAATCATATGACTCTGGGTTGCAAAAGAGTAGTCAAAAAGCACATTTTTTTCTTCCAACAATTAGTTCTAGAACATACTGAATTGAGGGTAGCTCTGACATGAGAAAACCAAAGCACAGGAAATGAAGCAATACTTCTGACATACTGTACTAATTGCCTTTAAAAAGCGAAAGCACACATAAACTCAGAAAAGAGGCTGTCATTTGATGTTTGATGTGATTTTTTTGAGGAAATAAATGAAAAGAAACATTAATCTAAAGGTTAGAAATTATTTTAGAACTTCTAAGTGGGTTGGTTTGACAGGTGGCTGATGAAATACAATTCTACATCCCATTTCATATTAAAGTGAATTTGTTTTGTCATGTGTATTGCAATTCGCATTAGGGAAGCTAGTAATCACTCTACTGTTGCCTCCTGTTTGATTGTGAGAAGAACCCGCAGAAGCAGTGTCTGTCTGTGCTCTTATCCAAGGCCAGGAATGAATTGCAGTTGGAACAAACAAAAGACTTAATTATAGCCTTTGAGTGAAAACAGGAATAGTACCCATGGAACTGAAATCTCATCCAGGTCAAATTTTAAAAAGAAAAAGGGAAGAGGATAGCAGAAGCGAAGCTAGAAGGACCTTGAGCATCTGGGAAACAAACGCCAAGCTTTTACCCATCTATAAAACAATCGCTGGAGAAACTGAGTTGACATTTCAAGAAGCCTTGGAAGGGACTTGGAACTAACGCTGAGTCTGTCTTGTTAGTTTTGGTGCTGACAATGCAAATTGTTTCAGTAGCTACAGTCTGCCTAATTTTATGAAATGAAGACATGACTTAAGCATAGTTTACAAGACGTGTGATTTGATGTATGGCGTATGCTGCAGGCAAGGGACATAGAATGGAAAACCCATAGAGATCAACCTTTTAGCAGAAGGCAGGTCAAAAGTCAGCAGAGTCACATAATCATGTCTTTTGGTAAAATGAGCAGGGCGGAGAACAGGAGCACATTAATCCAAAGGGCGTTTTTCAGCTCTGAGCACCAATGTGGCAAGGAAGCTGGCTTAATTGTTACACTTCTGTGCCACAGTGAAGCTGAGCAGACTCCTGACTGTAACGAGGTTTTCAGCTAACCCTTAATTGTGAAGTCATTATAACAACTACTGATGTGTCATCCCTGCTATAATTGCTGTAGGCTCTTCTCAACACCTGCTTTGCATTTACTGTTAGCATTAAAAGACTTAACACGAATGTAAAATGAGACTATCATTTGTCAACTGCATGTATACATTTGTTACAAAGCATTTTTAAGTGTGTGTATGTACACACACACACACACACACACACACACAAAAGCATGGTGGGGATGTGCACCATCTATCTCTTAGCGTTGGGCTCCTGAACAGGTCTCCACGCGTTCTTTTGCAGAAGCCAAAGAACAACAAAGAGAATTCATGCAGTCGACCCCAGAGTGATTTCATTTAAAAATCCTTGCAAGGAAAAGAAAGCAGTTATTTCCACATAGCCATTTTTGTTAGGGAGAGGATTTCTTCACCTTGGTTCCACACCACCCAAAGAGCTTGATCCCTACTATTACTGCTACAGCCAAAATTGCTTTCATGTCAACTTCAGGGCATGCATGTGAACTAGTTGAAGGATCACAGAAGGTGGAGCTCTTGGATGCAGAGGGAGCCTCTCCCCTGATTACCTCTGCTTCCCCATCCTGCCATGGGTACCAGGCTAGAAACGTGAAGAAATGAAATCTGAGAAGCACTTCTTCACATTACATCGTTGGCCTTTATCCACAAGGGTTTAAGCTGAATCTATGAACAGAATTTATAGAAGTGTTTTGCTCAGTACTGATTAAAAGTAGAGGTTTATGGCCCCTGACTGTGGAGTTACAGTTCTTAAAGGCAAAATATTGGCTATTTGTAGCATTGAAGTAATGTATTACCATCAAGGTATTAAAAGTGCATGTATCAGGATGTGGCTATGAGGACCACATAGTTCTAGTCATCTTCTCTGCCCCATCTCTGGGGGGAAAGAATATATATCTTCAGTCTGAACTACACACCCTGAGGCTCATGACAGCATTTGTGGGAAATAACTGTTATATTTTGGCTGGAATGGCCCACAGGACATACAGAGTTACATCAGCCACATACTGGTTGCTACCTTCATGTTGATAGTGTACAACTCATCGTCTTTGGAGGCAAGAACCAGGAATCCTTTTAATGTCAAAATTACCCAGTGGCTCAGCTGGCCTCCTCAACCCTGAAGCCGAAGCCACCGGGCTGTCTAGCTGATGTTTCAATTCTCTCTAACAGAAAGCACAGTGGATTGATGGGCCTTCTGAGTCTGCCTGCAGACAGAGCTACCAACCAGTCCATGTTATCATCTCCTGAGAACAGTTTAGAAAATACACACCTTTAACAATCTAGGAAAAGAAGGGGTGAACATGAACAGCTGTGTGGAGGGGTTACATTAAAGAAAACAGAGGTTTTTAGTGGCTACTGAGCACCCTTGAATTTTTTTTTTTTTTTGGTTTTTCAAGACAGGGTTTCACTGTATTGTTTTGGAGACTGTCGGTCCAGCCTGGCCTCGAACTCACAGAGATCCGCCTACCTCTGCCTCCCGAGTGCTGGGAATAAAGGCATGCGCCACCACTGCCCGGCTGCATCCTTGAATTTTTTAATATTGGTGACAAACAGTAGTATGATGTAGCATCAGTCGTTAAAATCGGATCTACACAGACCCAGCAAATGAGGCCACAGCACAGTTGCTACCTGGAAGCAAATGAACACGGGAATCTTAAGACAGATACTTAAGATGAATAGAAAGTGTTCATAACAGTAAGTTAAGAGAATTCTCTAAATTTCTTTTTAGTCTGTTCCTACTACAGTAGATAAATGGCAGGGGTATATTTTACAGAGACATGAACTCCCAGGATACCTAGGGAATAAGAGAGCTGCCAAAGACTACGTAGCATGGGCACTTTGAATTTTCTAACCATATTACTGCAAGGTTGTTTTAGAGGTCATTTGATATGAAGGCAGGTTTTTTTTTCCTGCACTCCATACGCTGCTAGAGGAAAAAAGAATTCTACAAGATGTTCTGGAATAGGTTTAAGTGTGGGGGGAGGGATGGTGAGCACTGCTTGTTGCTGGCTCTAGCTGACTGAATGTCCTATGGTTTTGCTCCCTTAATGCTACAGGCCAGTAGAGGCTTGGCCCTGCGTATTCCCAGAAGCCAATTGGAAGTCAACAGCTGGCTTTCCAATGGCCTTGATAGCTACTTTCTCTGATCTGTGACTCTGTGATAGATGAGGTATAATTTCTAAGACAGGAATTTTATGGCAAACTCAGGTTAGAAGAGAGAAACAGGTGCTAAGTGATAGAAAGATGTGGAGATCAAGCTATACTTGAAACATCCTTTGAATTTTTTTTCAGTCGAAAGCCAAGAAAGGGGCTTACTTCCTACAAAGGGGAGCTTAGAAGATGAAAATGCAAAATCGTGGATTTTAGACTAAAACTGTCTCTCCGTTCTAGAAAAGGCTTGATTTTTCAGCTTTTGGGAGCCCTTAAAAGAGAGAGAGACCGGCCTTTGACGAAAGGCCTGCGAAGGTTATGAATCGTTAGGACCGAACAGTGTGGCAAAATTCTTTTGCTCTCTGTGAGCAGCGTGGAAAGAGCTATATAATTCTATCTGTGGACTTAAAGGGCACCTAAAGATTTATGACTTAAGATGAATGCAAAATATGAGTCTAGTAACATCTGCCTTTTTGCAGCTACTGGAGGGTCTGATTTACAAAACGCATTTGGTTGGGGGAAACACACGTTGGAATTTATCATCTAGCATAACAGCTCATCTCCCTTTTTATTCCATCCATTTCCTATACCGCTAACAAAAATGCACCGGACTTTACTCAATGACTTGTATTTGGGGGCAGAAGCAGATGCGTGGGCTGGAGAGGTTAGAGGTGAGGAGGCTTCACAGTACTGAATAGTGTCTTTCAGGATGTAATACTGCCTTAGGGCGTTACAAAATGGGCAACTGGAGAAGGCAGATTCCCATTTGGTTTGCTCAGCCAAGTACCGCAATACTTGATGGTTGGCATTGCCAGTACGCATGGGTAACTTTACCACATTTCTCTTGCTTCTGCTCTGATCTTATTTAATATTCCTTCATAACTTTCTCCTCAAAACACAGCTCAGAGATGTTAAAAGAAAATCATATGGGTACATAAATAATTCATATGTACCTGAAGGCATGGAAATCACACAAGACAAAAAAAACAAGTGGTGAGATAGGCGAACAAGAAGTTAAATGTAAATGTTATTGAGGAGCAAAATAAAACAGTGCAGGTCTAACTGAAGAATTCTGAAAACTAATAAAGAATGATACCGCTCTTTTAATGAAGATGTTTGCAACCTCATTCTTTGGTCCACATCATGGTGACCAAACTGATTCATCAGCAGTTGTCTCGAACCTGCATAATAGTGTTTAAGACACAGACCTGCCAGCTCAGTACAAAGAGATTTCCAACTCTACACAGTACTCTTCTTTAGTATTCTGCTCTGATGCCGCCTAGGCTTTTTAGCAACATTCACCAACCCACCTGCAAACCTCAGACAGTGGAGACTTTACCATTGATTCAAAGACAGTGGGCACCTTTGTAAAAGGGATGTGTAGTGCATATTTTGAAGGGGGGAATTTTAACCATGTTAATCATCTTTGGCTTAGGGAATGAAGGATGAAGTGGGTAGCAGCTATAGATTCAAACTCATGCCTGATTCATCAGGTTACAAGTTCATTGTGACACTAAATCCTGGGCCTAAAAGAAGAGACAAAAGCAGAGGAGAGGATGGTGGGAGTGACAGCAGTCTCTTCCCAGCTCTGCAAATGCTCTCTACTGTGCAGGGGCCACCACTGCGTTCAGTCCTGTCAGTCAGGGATGAGAAAGTTCTCAGAGTAGCCTGGGTCTGTAACTGGTATTCTAAGGGAGGATGTCAAATTGTATCCAGGAAAGGGTTATTCTCCTCCACCCACCTCCAAAGGCAGTAAAACACAGGCAATTTGAGAACACAGTCTTTCTGGATAAAGTCCGACTTGCCGTGCCTCCTGCGCAGCCTGTATCCGAGAATGTGGCGAGGTGGTCGAGATTGATGCCACAGAGACCAGTCGATTGCGTTAAGAAAACTTCATGCTCCGCAAATCCGCTTAGGAGAACTTCCCAAGAAAAATGCTTCCCTTCAGAAAAAGCTTCTGCCATCCATACACGCACAAATCTCCAACAGCCCTCTCACACACCTCTCACAGACCTCTCCTTCCTCCTGGCTGGTGGTTAAATCTCTGGCACCAGAATCTGGAACAGCAGGGAGCAGGAAGAAGTAGCTAGCCATGGGGGGGGGATCAAAGTCAGGGTGTTTCAGTGACCAAGCCCTTATCAGGAGCTTATGGCACTGAATTGTTTTCAGTAAACATGTTTTCAGTAAACATGTTTTCAGCCTGCTCCCAGGCTGATGGAGGGGTGGGTTTCCGGCCAGGGTCTGTGATCCCAAAAGTAATTTTGTAAGATCCTTCTGTTAGTTGGCAACATTGAGCAAAGTATCAGAGCATCATTGTGGCACTCTGACCCTGCTGGAGATGCAAGTTTTAGGGTGTATTTTGTTTTTGTTTTTTCCTAGAATGAATGGATTTCTGACCAGGCCATAGAAACTTGAAAGTGTTATAATAGTCTTCAAAGAAAGGTTTAATTATAAAACTACTAAGTCCTTTCTATTGAAAGTGGGATTTTTTTTATCTACATACAACTAGTGTAAAATAAAAAATTGCTCTTGATAAATATAAGAAATATATGTATATCTATATTTTATTTATTTTACATGTGCGTGCACACATATGCTATAGCATGTTTGGAGAAGTCAGAGACCAACTTGCTGGATTCGGCTCTCTTCTTCCACCACGTGTGTCCTGGAGACTGAACTCGGGTCATCAGGCTTGGTGGCAGACACCTTTACCCACTGAGATGTCCTCCTGGCCCTATGTTTTTATGATAGCATTTCATATAACCCAGAGTGCCCTTGAACTCACTCTGTATCAGAGGAAGATCTTCATTTCAGAGTTTTCTGCCTCTACCTATTAAGTGACAGTTTTATAGGTATGTGCCACCATGCCTGGTCTTATGTAGTGCTGGGGATCAAATCGAGGACTTTGTACATGCCAGATAATTACTTTACCAGTGGAGACACATCCTTAGCCCAAGAGAAAAATTCTTAACATAAATTTTCATGAATTTTATTAAAACATCACATGAAGAAAAAATTCTAACCAACTTCCTTATCCTGAAATAGTTTCTTCTTTGCTAATTACATACTAGACCAACCTCTGAGAATATAAAAAAAGTCTACCCTCTCAGCCACATAGCATTCCTTTTACATTTGAAGGTACTTATATACGTATAAAATCCTTATTGTTTTGCCAAAAAAAGTCCCATGATTTTGGGGTTCAGTCCTGGCTTTATATAACCTGGAAATGCTAGTGAGAGTCTAAGCCTGTCTCTTTAATGAAAAAACAGGAAATTACACCCATCTATAGCCATTATGTAGATTAAGCACGTTAATATATGCAGAATGTCTTTCATTAAAGGTATTCCATTAGCATAACTGCTTGCACTGTAGCTTTAAGTCTCGTCTTCGAGCTGAATTGGTTCTCTCTGGATGCAGCCGGGTTTCCCAGTTTGTCTGGCAAATGGTTTTGTTTTCTGCGGGAGTGATAACCTTTGTGTACGTGTGCACCACACACCATTCTTATGCTCTCTCCTGACCACCGCACCTCTTGCAGAATAAAAACAGTCCTCTGTGTTCATTGTCATGCATCACATTCCTTCATTATGAGCATGCAAACATCAACTTGTATGGGAAATAAGGGATCATCTAAGGGAAACTTGCTATTAATTAATTGTGCGAGGGGGGGCGTGCACCATGGTGAGGCTATGGATGTCAGAAGACAATATTTGGGAGTCAATTCTCTTCTTCCACTGGTCCTAGAGATTGACTTGGGACATCAAGCTCAGCAGCAAGGGTCCATACCTGACAAGCCATCTCAGGAGACCATAGCTGTCGATATCATGTTAGAACCCCTCCTTGAGCATAGCCTAGAAACCCCCTTTTCTTTTTTTACTCATTTGTGTCTTACAAGTATTATTCATTTTCTGAGACTACACTGTATAAAACCTTAGAGAAACATTACAAAAGAATTTGGTAATTATTGTTCTGTATGTGACCATGCTTAGCCAAATGTTGCACTCCAAACGGCTTATTGGGATGAATTCTAGTCATTTGTCCTAAGCTTCATGTTTCTAGTACTACAGCCTAACATGGCATTTGGATTTTGGAGAAGTTGCATGAGACTTGTAACTTGTTTTGACCTTGCAACTAATGAAAAACCTCGAGCAAAAAGCACAGGCATAATGTTTTTTTTTAATGCTCATTTTGATCCTCTTAGTATATGTTCCGTTTTAAGTTCTAGGGACATAGCTTTGAATAAGAACAATGAGGCCCCATCTTTCAGAAAATAAAAACAACATAACTTTAAATGGAATCAATAAAGTCTACATTTGCATTTGAATTTTTTAATGATAAAGATAACTCCTATGTTCCTGTCCCGGCTCATTTTTATCAAGAAAACAAATATCAGAGCTGAATGGGATAGTAATACATTGTTTTAAACAATAAACTAGCATTTGTCTTATTAATTTTAACATAAGTTAAATTCAGACAGATGTACCTTAGACTGCCCGCCATGGCCAGCATTCAGCTACTGTGCGTTCTAACAATGCAACATCTGCCCTCCATTTCACCCACCGTATCTCTGCAAACACTGTTAATTGGCACAATTTGGCAACGTTTTTCTCATAGCAACTACTAGAGTTCCCTTTGAAAAGCAAAGCAGAATGGAAACAGAGAAACTGTCTTTGTGTCGCCATTGAGTGTGATATTCAAGGATTGATCCTTGCATATTTCTGGCTACGGTATCATGACACAATAGGCTAGGTTATGACACCAACAAACTCTAAAATCTCAGTGGCTAAATGTGCAGATTTTATTTCTTGCTATGCTTTATTTCTGTAGCAGGTTGGAAGCAAGACTCTGCCTCCAGTAATCACTCAGCATCCGGGCTGGTGGAACAAGCTGCCATCGTAAATATCAGAGGGGAAGATGGATGTGGTGAGAGACAGGTCTTTAGCCATAGAAATCACCTGCCACATTGTGGCACAAGGAAGTCTAACCCTACCATATCCCGAGAAGAGGAGTGTGGGATTTGCAAACTACCACACTGATTACCACACTCCTGTGGTAATCTTTACTAATGACACTCTTTTCCAGAATGACATTCCTTCAAGGTACTCAGCATCTTACTTTGACAATTATGCTAATGTGATCCATTGTCTAATTTATAATAGTGCATTAAATTTAGGAAGTTCTTGGAGTATCTGTCATGTGTCGTCATAAATCTGGAATATATTCTCTAATTAGATACTTCACTCTCCTAATGTCAAAGAAGTAAATCATTTTGCACTTGTAATAGAGGGATTTGGCATAAAATACCTTCTGGATAAGTCCAAAATGATAAGGGTTTTCCACCTAGGGTTCAGTGGCTAAAATGGCATTAATTAATATGAAGAGTGGTTACCAGACAACCTTCGGAATTTCTCTAATTGACTTTCATCTGTAATACGCCTCCTCCGCAGTTTGTGAAGAAAAATGGCAAGACAGTATAGTGGTTCAGTATATTACAATTCAATGGTTTGTTGATGGTGACTTTCATTCGCCTGAACAGACACAATCGCAGAACTTTTGTGAACTCTTTCTCTTAGCGTTGTGTGTGGTATTTCCGGAGGCGGGGGGGGGGGGGGGTCTTGTTAACTGGACCAGTGTCTTTGTAAATCTTAATAAATAACTGTCTGGTCAAGTCTATCATTCATAAAAGTTCAGTTACAAATAGCACTGTTCTTCCTTTGTACTGTGCACATCCAAAGGACCTAATTTTGGTCCTCGTCCCCTGGCTTCTGGCAGACTTTCTGGCTTGTACCTGTTTTGTTTGTATTGATGCTCTATTGGGCGCATATCCGGTAGGAGTGTGTATTTTTCTACTGGTCTTTGTTTCATACAGAAGGCTGCACGGTGCACTCTCCTTGTCCTTGAATGCATTTCAAACGGTCTCTCAGAATTCGCACACAAGGACAATGAAAGTGGTTGGTAATTGTCGATGAAAGCTTTGTAACTTCTACACCATATGAGAAAATAGAATTGTTGAGAACAAAAGCTGGTCCTTCATTCTTCTTTGCATTCCGAGGCGGTTTACAGGAAACTCGGGTACAGCTAAGTATGCTATTCTTCCAACTTAGCAAACACAACGTAAGATAAAACACAATAAAAATTAACAAGATGATCTGACACATGGAGACTTGAGAAGGGGAATTAGTGTCTCCCACAGATGAGCTCCCTTGTTGGTTGTCCAGTATAAAGTGGTCAGCTTAGAACCACACGTACACAAACAATAAAAACAGACCTATCAGGCTGTGTTTTTATGTATTTGCCCATACATATCATATGATATACATATTGTGTAGCAATAATAGGAAGAAGGTGCTATCAGCCTGAGGTGGGGGCACAGAAGGGGTTTGAGGGAGGAAAGAGGAAAGGAGGAGGGAAGGTGATGGAATTCTCATTCAATTAAAAACATGAAAGCGATCCCTAAATTGGCCAAATGAATGAATGAAAGACCGAACCCAGTCACTTCTCAGTGTACTGCAAAGCTCAGCGCTGATACAGGTTGGAAGACTGGACCTCAACTGTAGTGGCTCAGCTGCTCCTTGGTGCCTCGAGGTCACCAGACACGCCAGGCTCGGTGAACCAGTGCCCCGAGCACGGTCCACTAACGGCGCTGGACACTGGTGACAAGGAGTCCCCAGAGCCCCACCTGGGCCTGTGGTACTTCATCGCCACCAAGGAAGAGCTGGCTACCTTCCACCCGGTGGCCAACATCGTCCTCAACATGGCTTCCGGCTCCGCCCCAAGGCCGCTCCAGCTTGGTGCTGCCACCGGCATGAAAAACGGGATCTGTGTGCCCCGGAAATGGACAGACCGCTTGACTGAAGGGAAAGGAAGCACAGGCCTCAGAGCTGAGGGCCGCCCTGACATGAAAACAGACCTCTGCTCCAGCTCATGCCCAGGAGGAACCATGCTGACATAGACAGGCTGGGGCTACCAGCGCTTCCTCCTCTAAAACCGATCTCCACACCCTCCAGAGAAGTGTGCGGAGGACTTCCAGGCTCTGACCTCCTGCTTGGACTTCCTAGTGACTCCCAGGAATGAAGGCTCCTGCCAATTGGCCAGCAAGTGACCCTGACTTCACCTATGTCCTAGACTGAGCTGCGGGGGGAGACGCTGGAGACCCTCCATCCCCACTAAGGATAATAAAGATGGTTTTTTGTCGCGTCTGCTGCGCGGCCTGTGTCCGAGAACGTGCGGAGGGTGTCGGGGATTGACAACACAGAGACTTGTTCAACGATGTAAAGAAAACTTTAAACAGGCTCCAAAAAGGTTCAAGAAAACTTCCTAAGAAAGGCTCCCACCAGAGAAGCTTCTGCTCTCTCCTCTCCCCTGGCTGGTTCTGCTCTGACACCAAAAACTGATCTGGGCGTGGCAGAAGAGGCGGTTAATCTTTGGACAAGGTCGAGGTCAGGGCGGTTTCTGTGGGCAGGCCTTTTCCAGGAACTTATTGCCCCCGGGCATTGTATTGTTTTTAGTAAACATGGTTTTAGTAAACGTTGTCTTACAGCTGCCTACAGCTGGGGTACAGCCGTACCTACTCCTTGTAACTGTAGATGTAAGGTGGAGAGGCCAAGCTTTTGGCCAAAAGTTTTTAGAGATGACTCACAAAATAGAACTTAAATGTAAACAAAAATTTCCATTCTATATACCTTTGTCTTTTTTTTTTTTACTTAATACCAGTACCTCTTTACTGTTACAAATTTTTTTTTTACCCATTTTTTTTTAAGTCAGGGTTTCTCTGTATTGTTTGAGGCTGTCAGTCCAGCCTGGCCTCGAACTCAGAGATGCGCCTGCCTCTGCCTCCCAAGTGTTGGGATTAAAGGCGTGTGCCACCACCGCCCAGCTTGTTACCAATTTTTTTTTCTCTGTATTATTTGGAGGCTGTCTTGGAACTTGCTCTGTAAACCAGGCTGGCCTTGAACTCAAGAGATCTACCTGTCTGTGTCTCCCGAGTACTGGGATTAAAGGCGTGTGTCGCCAATGCCCGGCTATTCAACCATTTTTAATCCAACTTTTAACCCAGGATGTTCCTTCATAAAGGCATGTTGGGATTAAAGGCGTATGCCGCTGGGATTAAAGGCATATGCCGCTGGCAATCTCTTGGATTCCCCTACTTCCTGACCCTAGTATCAGGCTTAGGAGGGGGAAACTCAGAATGTCTAGTTTCTGACTTTTTAATCTCATTGGTGGCAGCCGCTCCCAATGTATTATTGGTGTTATAAAATTTGATGAGCAGGGAGCTGGAGTGACTAACTGGCATCAACATGGGGGGGAATCCTCACCAACGCCCATATTTCCCTTACCTGAGTGTTCAGCAATGGTTGGATCATCTTTATCATGGTGAGCATTCCTAGTATCCGGAGTAGTATTGGAGTCGACATGCCTGATGCACCGTTCGGGGACCCAAATAGGCTTCTCACTTCCTGCAGGGAAAACACAAACAGCCCCTCGGACCCTAGCTAATAGGGGGGTGGCTGCCATTTTCCTGTAATCAAATCCTTCCATCTGACCCATCCCAAGGACTGGGAGGGTTTGTTCCAATGTCTCTCCATAGCAGACAAATTATTACGGTCTACGGTCAAAAAATTTAAAATGTAAAGTATGGTGGATAACTGAATATTGGGGGAGGTAACATACTCCCCCTTTTTTATTTTCTTAAAATACTGTTTGAGAGTGGCATGGGTGCGCTCCACAATAGCCTGTCCCGTGGGGTTGTGAGGAATACCAAAAGAATGGACAATGTGATGTTCCCTGTAAAAGGCAGCAAAGCGATTGTTGGCATAGGCATGGCCATTGTCCGTTTTTAGGGCATCGGGTACGCCCATGTAGGCAAAGGCCTGTAGGCAATGAGAAATAACATCTTTAATCTTCTCTCCTGAGTGGAGAGAGGCAAAAATCAGTTTAGAATACGTATTCACCGAGACATGTATGTATTTTAATTTCCCTGCCTGCGGCAGGTGAGTGACATCCATTTGCCAGAGATGGTTGGCCCTGAGGCCCCGGGGATTTACCCCCTCATTGGGAAAATTATGATAAGGGGCACAATCAGGGCACTGAGAGGTAATCTGTGTCGCTATGGATAAGAGGCACCCAGTGTGAAATTTAATGGAGCGGGCATTTAGATGATACCGCTCATGGAGCTGGTGGGCAAGCTGCTTCTGAGTAAATAAGACCCTAGGGCGGGTCAAGGAGTCAGCAATTTGATTGCCCTGGGCAAGGGGTCCTGGAAGGTTAGTATGTGCACGAATAAATCCCACATAAGCAGGGTGGATGTGCTGCCAAATAAGATGTTGGAGCTGAACTAATAAGGAACGAACCTGGGAGGTTGGAAGAACATGTGGAGAAGTTTCTAAAGGTCTAACAATGTTGGCAACATAAACACTATCAGTATATAAATTAAAGGGCTCTCCCTCAAACATTTGGAAAGCCATCAAGCAAGCAAACAACTCGGCGGCTTGTGTTGACATCTGTCCTATGGGTACCTTCTTCTGTATCTGAGAAGAAACCACCACCGCGAAACCCTTGGAGGAGCCGTCTGTAAAGACTGAGCGAGCTCCAACTAGAGGGTTTTCCTTTAAAATTTTGGGAAAGATCACAGGATGTTGTTTGAAAAAAGACATCAAGGGGCTGTTGGGATATTGGTTATCAAACTGAGCGCCTGTAGATGTAATAAACAGGGTCCACCCATCATGGAAGATCTGTAGATGTTCCACCTCCTCCTTACCATAAGGAAGGATAATTTTATCAGGACTCTTTTTAAAGGTTTGAATGTTAAACTTGTGTGCCTTCCACAACAATTGTAAAATGAGATCATAGTAAGGGGTCACTACCTTCTTAGGGGAGGCTGACAAATGTATCCAATAAATAGGACCAGTCTGTCAAAACACGGCAGTGGGTGAAAAGCTAGATGAAAGTACAACCAGAACAAGGGGCTGCCCATAATCTATACGCCGAAGGTGGGCTTGCTCTATACTTCTTAACAACAATTGTAGGGCTTCCCTGGCCTCTGGGGTAATCTGTCTAGGGGAAGTTGGAGCAGGATCCCCAGGAAGAATATCATAAAGCGCTTTAAGAGCCCCTGTTTTAATAGAAAGAGAAGGGCGAAACCATTGCACCTCTCCCAAAAATCTCTGTCAATTATGAAGTGTTTTTAAATTTGAACAATCGATCTGAAGTCTTTGTGGCCGGAGGCCAGTTTGTTGAATTTGATGACCCAAATAAGTATAAGGGGGTCTCTTTTGGATCTTTTCAGGAGCCAAAATAAATCCTCGGGCCTCCAGAAGCTCCTGTAGCTCTGCAAAGGCTATGTAACATTGTCTTTCTTCGGCCGCGGCCAAAAGAATATCATCCATGTAGTGGATAATGTAAAGGTCAGGGAACTTACGTCTGAGGGGATCTAAACAGGCAGCTACATAAATCTGGCATATAGTTGGACTATTAGCCATCCCTTGGGGGAGTACCACCCATTGGAAGCGAAGGGCAGGCTCCCTAAAGTTAATTGAAGGAAGGCTAAAGGCAAACCGAGGACTATCTTGAGAATGCAAGGGAATAGAAAAGAAGCAATCCTTCAAGTCAATGACAATCAAATGCCAGTCTTTAGGAATGGTCACAGGCACGGGCAAGCCAGGCTGCAGAGCCCCCATAGGCTGCATGGTCGCATTCACAGCCCTCAAGTCTTGTAGTAACCTCCATTTCCCTGAAGATTTTTTTATTACAAATATAGGGGTATTCCAAGGGGACGTGGAAGGAACCAAATGACCTGCCTCCAATTGTTCTTGAACTAGCTGGTGAGCCGCCCTTAGTTTCTCCGCTGGTAAGGGCCACTGTTCCACCCATACCGGATCATCTGATGGCCATGTGATGGGTATGGGGGCTGGCGGCGCAACAGTGACCCTCATCAAAAATGATCAAAACCCTTCCTATCCCCTGGGGCCCTGGTCTCCAAAGGGAGGGAGGCCACAGGGCAAACCTCTCCCTGTTCTAGTTTACCTAGTTCCCCGGGCTCCAGCCCCTCCCTTGCGTCATCTGGGGGCCCCTGCTTTTGGACTTGGTGCCTGGGTGGTAAGGACCACTCCCATTTCTTGCATGAGGTCCCATCCCCAGAGGTTAATAGGGAGGCCAGGCAAAACATATGGCTGGAAAAGCCCTGTGTGGCCCTCAGAGTCTTGCCACTTTAGGATTCTGAGGCTTTTTTGGGGCACAGCCTGTCCTATTCCCTGGAGGGTCACTGTCCCTTCCTCTTTCGGCCAGGCGGGGGGCCAGAATTTATCTGAGAGGACAGAGAAATCTTCCCCAGAATCTAAGACGCCCCTATCTTTAATGTAAGCTGGGGGCGGTTCTCCATAGTGGCTACCCAAAATGCTGCCGGGCCGGTACTTCTAAAACCTTGGTTGCCCCTTTTCTCTGTAATTTTTCTAGCCTCACAAGGAGCTGTAGGGAGAAGGAGTAACTGAGCAATCCGTTCTCCTGCAGGGATGGCAACAACCCCACTGCCCACTGATGTCATTATTTTAATCTCCCCCTCACTATCCTGGTCTATAACACCGGGGTGTACCTGGATGCCTCGAAGAATAGTACTGGACTGTCCCAAGAGTAGTCCGACCGTGCCTGGGGGCAATGGCCCATGCACCCCAGTAGGGAGGGCCTGGATCCCCATTTCCGGTGTTAGGATTGCCCGGGCAGAGGGAGCGAGGTCCAATCCTGCACTCCCCGAGGTGGCTCTAAGGAGGTCTGAGATATGAAGGGGTTGCTCTGGGGGAGAAAATGAGTCCTGCCACTGCCCAGAGCAGGGGTCATTGCCCCGTACACATTGGTTTTGGGGCCCCGGGGGTGGGGCCCTCCTCCCGTTTCCCTGATTATTATTAGCAGGAAGGAAATTTCCCTCCCGGTCAGTTTTAGAGTAGCAGTCATTGGCCCAATGATATCCCCTTCAGCAACGGGAGCATAAACCAGGTCTCTTGAGACCCGTAGTACTATTTTGAGGGCACTCTCTACGGAAGTGTCCCTCCCTACCGTAGCTGAAACATGTTTTTCTCCCTCCCAGAGTGGGTCTTTCTTTCCCCACTTGGGGCCGAATAGCAGCAGCTAACACTTGGCCCTGGATGAAGTTCCCATCAATGTCCCTACAGATCCGGATATAGTCATTTAGACTTTTATTACGATAGGGGCGAAGAGCCTCCTTACAGTACTTATTTGCATTTTCAAATGCCATCTGCTTGATGACTGGCATCACAGGCCCAATGCCCCCAAATATTCTTTCTGCTACCTGACTGAGACGGTCTACGAAGTCTTGAAAAGGTTTGGAGGGTCCTTGAAGGACTTTGGACAGATGATCCCCTCCTTCCTTGGAAGGCAATGCTTTCCAAGCCCCTTGGGCCGCTGCTGCCACTTGGGCATAGACTGCGATGTCATATTGCATTTGTTGCTGAATGGTGGCATATTGACCACTCCCGGTAAGCATCTCCACATTTCTCTGGGGCTGTCCGGCCTGTGTATTTCTTTGGGCTGTCTGGATGCATCTTTCCTGAAACTCACCTCTCCAAATCAAATAATCTCCCCCCGACAGAGCTGCTCTGCAAAGCTGCTGCCAATCGCCAGGTGTCAAATTAAGAGACGCAAAAGATTCCATTAAGGAAAGTGTAAGGGAGCCTGTGCTCCATAATTTAAAGTTGCCTCCTTAAGTTGTTTTATATCCTTAAAATTTAAAGGGTTATGATGCAGAATGACCTGTCCAGAATTGTTCGGGTCTGGAAGTTCCATTACTGGGGCCACCACCGGGCAGCATTGGACCCCTCCTCTGGGTCTTCCCTCCAGGTCCAAGAAGGACTGGGTTTTCTCATAGGAGGAGTCCCTTTTTTCAGAGTATGGGGAAGGGTTTCTCTCCCTGTCCTGTTTTTCCTTAATTCGAATCTTTTTTAGTTCTTTTTTAAGGGCCACGATCTCAGCAAGTAACCGTTCCTTTTCAGACTGTGACAAGTCTGAGTCTGAGCTACTTCCATTTTCTAGGTCTGATAGAGAAGGATATAACCGATTCTGACCGGAGTTCTTCTGTTTGGGTCGCGCCCGGAGATCTCTACCCGTTTTTTTGTTGTTACTAAGAGACTCCCCTTCATCCTCACTAACAATGGAGCCTCTAGTTTCAGTCAGGGTCCCTTTAGATGATTCATCATCACTCTCTGCCCCTGAACTCAAGGAGGCTTGAGTCTCAGTCTCTTGTAATTTTAAAAAAGCCTCTTTTGTGTCCTGAACTACCTGGCGGTGACGAACCTTATCTGTCAAAAGTGCTCCCCTCACTAATCTCCATAAGGAGAATGTCGTAGGGGGTAAGGACTCAGATCCCTCTTTTCGTAAAAGTCTATGAAGATCACGGCGAACCTCCTCCCAATCTGGAATATTTAAGTTTCCCCCAGTAATGAACCATGGACTGGCGCGTTCGATCGATTTTAGAAAGCCTTCTAGGGTTTTAGACTTGACTGCAGTCCCATGTTCTTTAAGTAACTTTTTTAGTTGATACTGCAATGATTCTAGCTTCCCGGAACTATTCCCCATAGTTTCTTAACCCCGTCCACTTACCTCGCTTTCACGATCTCGGTGGGACCTCCAATTGTCGCGTCTGCTGCGCGGCCTGTGTCCGAGAACGTGCGGAGGGTGTCGGGGATTGACAACACAGAGACTTGTTCAACGATGTAAAGAAAACTTTAAACAGGCTCCAAAAAAGGTTCAAGAAAACTTCCTAAGAAAGGCTCCCACCAGAGAAGCTTCTGCTCTCTCCTCTCCCCCTGGCTGGTTCTGCTCTGACACCAAAAACTGATCTGGGCGTGGCAGAAGAGGCGGTTAATCTTTGGACAAGGTCGAGGTCAGGGCGGTTTCTGTGGGCAGGCCTTTTCCAGGAACTTATTGCCCCCGGGCATTGTATTGTTTTTAGTAAACATGGTTTTAGTAAACGTTGTCTTACAGCTGCCTACTCCCAGGCAGAAGGGGAAGTGGGTCTCTGCTCAAGGTCTGGTGTTCCCACAGTTTTTCAATCCTCAAAAAAAAAAACCATGAAAGCTGGGGGTGGGGGGTGGTGGCGCACACTTGTAATCCCAACACTTGGGAGGCAGAGGCAGGCGAATCTCTGAGTTGGAGGCCAGTTTGGTCTATAGAGTTATTTCCAGGATGGCCAGAGCCACACAGAGAAACCCTGTCTGGAAACAACAACAGCAACAACAAAAACAAACAGAGAACACACATTTTTAAACTTTTACAAAAGATAGTACTATATGGCTGGAGTTTTAATCTTGAGATTCTAGTGTTTGGACAGTCCAGAACTTAATTGGTGGAAGAAAGCTTAGGCTATCTTTGTATTAATTGCTGTCACAAAGTCTCCATAAGTTTTGTTGCTTATTACTGAATTTTTGTATTTCTGAATGCTATTTGTTGGAAACATACACTAAATCTCATGGTTTATTCAATGTATTTATTCCCTGTTCCATTATTTCATTTGTGTATAACTCACAGTAAACAATAATTAATGTAATTTAGGACATAAGAAAAATATGATTGAGAAAAATAAGATTATGACCACAGTCAAAGCCATCTCACAGCCACATGGCGACTGTGCACTACTTAGGTTTACACCCAAATCATTCTGCCACCGAGCTATGGCCCATGTGCCTCCAAACTGGTATTTGGGCAAGTAGAGAAAGGACTGGATTGTGCTATATGCTGAAAAACATTGAGTAAGGTTGTGGTGTTATTAAAATTACCTGTAACCCAGTCTTGGGGATCGTAATAAATACAAGTCAAGGTAACTCTGTAAAGCATAAACATATATATTCAGAATACATGGTTTTTAAAAACATTTTCTTGTATCAGGAAGGTGTGAATTCTCATTCACAAAAACTTCCATTTCTTATATTCTTGGTTGTGGACCTGGCCTTTAATGGCTGAGCCATCTCTCCAGCCCCAGAAACTTCCATTTCTACAATCAACTTTTAAAACTCAATCAAGTAAACATTCATGCTTCAAGATTTATATATGTAACACCATGAATCAAATATACTGTCATTTAAAACCATCTGAGGAAAAGAGAAGTGTCATGCAGAATCCTGATTTGTGATGCTGTGGTATCAAAATTAAAGAAGCAAAATAAACCTAAAGTCTCAAAATCAACTGATTAGCTCTGCTCTCCACCATTGATTGACTTGTTTTTGCTATTGAGCATTAAATGACTTGTGAAATCAGACACCATAGATTGCTTTGCAATCATCTATTTGACTTATTCTTAGGAAATAAGGGTATTTCTACTCACTCTGTAGGTAAAATGATGAAATAAACTATCTCCTGTTGACATCATATCTGATTCAGGATGCTCACAGTTCTTGGGTTATGTGACGATTTGATTCAGGTTATACTGACTATTAACCTCCTATTTCCCCAAACTCAGTTGAAAATAGATTCTGATTAGCTTTATAAATCTATCTACACACCCTCACTCTTCCTTCTTCCTGTATTTCTGAAGTATTCTCCAAAACTTTTACTCCTGTTTTTCTTTTCCCATTATAGACTGTCACAAAGAACTTTGGGATATTTATATGAACTCACCCCCCATTGTTTTCCAAACAGAAGAATTCACTGCAGTAAATTTCAGCAATGACTGTTTCAACAAAATTAATGATGTAAGACAGTGTAGCATAAAACTACCTGAAATGTACCCAGAAAAAAGTCATACAATTCTACATTTTAAAATGATAGTTGAACTAATGAGATTTCCAGAGATCTACAAGGATGGCACCAATTGGCAATCTAAGCAATAGTGGAGAGGCTACTTTAAATGCGCTTCCCAGTTAATGAGATTGACTACCTTATATGCCATCCTAGAGCCTTCATCCAGTGACTGATGGAAGCAGAAGCAGACACCAACAGCGAAACACTGAACTGAACTCCTGGAAACCAGTGACAGACAGGGAGGGTGATGAGCAAAGGAGTCAAGACTGGGCTGGTGAAACCCACAAAGACAGCTGACCTGAACAAGGCAGAGCTCATGGACCCCAGACTGATGGCTGAGAGGCCAGCATGGAACTGATCCAGACTCCCTGAAAGTGAGTGTCAGTGAGGAGGCCTCAGCAATCTATGGGGACTCAGGTAGTAGATTAGTATTTATCTCTGGCGTACGAATGGATTTTGGGAGCCCATTCCACATGGAGGCATGCTCTCTCAGCCTAGACACATGAGGGAGGGCCTAGGCCCTGTCCTGGATGATATAACAGACTTTGGAGATCCCCCATGGAGAGCCTCACCCTCCCTGGGGATCAGAGTGGGGATAGGATTGGGGGGCTATGGTGTAGAGGAGGAGGAGAGTGAGAGGGAGCTGGGATTGACATGTGAAGCAAGCTTGTTTCTAATTTAAATAAATAAAAAAGACTTAAAGTTTTAAAAATTGATAGTTGAACAAGACGTTGGTGGCACATGCCTTTAATTCCAGCACTTGGAGGCACAGACAAGTGGATCTCCATGAGTTCAAGGCCAGCCTGGTCTACAATACAAGTTCCAAGACAACCATGACAGTTACACAGAGAAACCCTATCTCACAAAACAAAACAAAGGAAAAAATTGATAATTGAGAATACTAATAAAATGTGATCTCAATT
This sequence comes from Mesocricetus auratus, assembly GCF_017639785.1. Taxonomy (NCBI): domain Eukaryota; kingdom Metazoa; phylum Chordata; class Mammalia; order Rodentia; family Cricetidae; genus Mesocricetus; species Mesocricetus auratus. The sequence goes on from NW_024429185.1 coordinate 15,190,119, forward strand.
TAAAAAAATAAAAGATGATAATGGCAAAGAAAACTTAAAAAGTAGCATTAATCATTCCACGCAGTTCTCCAGGCTATGAAACACCTTAGTATATTATTTAATTCTCAGTCGAGCAAACTAGTCAATGTTTGCAGAATAACTGCATCACTAAAGCCATGTATGAACAATTAAAGTCATGATAATGTCTCATGTTTTAAATAAAACCAGGAAGCTCTTCATGTTGAAATATGAAAATTGGTGTTCCATTTAAGCTTTGTAAGTGTTCTTACTACTAAGAATGAAAAGCAACCAGAGATTGCAACAGTCTTCCGCAGTTTAGAGACTGCTTGCTTTTCTTTAACCTGTGCTGACAGAACTGTCAAATCACATTACAAATGTCTCTCTTTGACTAAAAGTTTGACCTTTGGAATTTTTTGGAATGCAATTTGCTACTTTTTTTTGACCAAAAGTAGAATTGCCCAAACAGGAAGTGGCTCTTAATGTTTATATTTTTAGTAGGCATACTACTCTGGAAATTTTAGAAGAAATCAAGAGCCTACTGGATTTCAGCTATTTTATTTACAATTGTGTCATTAAAGCAGGGGACAACATAGCAAGTCCTTCAAGGACAGCCTGGGTTACATGAGACTCCTCTAAAAACAAGACAAAGAAGCAAAGAAAAAAAGTAGAACTGTGTCATTAGAAAAAAGATACACGTTATGTATTCCTTTCAGTTTCCTGTAGCAGAAGACCAGCTAAGAGTGGTTTATGGAGTTGTACACATTAGTCCCCTTTCTTCATCTCCCTCGCCATCGCCCTTTTTCCAGTCTGACTGCAAGAGGTGATGCATAAAAGGATACACTGACAAGAACAGAGACAGGGCCCCTCTCTGCTCACATCAGGTCTGGAAGGACACACACACATACACACACACACACACACACACACACACACACACAAGCTTTGGGAGAGGGCTCTTTTACTGGACAAGAATAGAGACAGGGACCCTCTCTGCTCACATCAGGTCTGGAAGGACACACACATACACACACACACACACTCTCTCTCACACACACACACACTCACACACACACACACACACACACACACACACACACAGAGTTTTGGGAGCTGGCTCTCCTTTCTTCCCGAGAGGAGCCTCGCTTGTTTTCACTTTTCAAATGAGAGGAAGAAGGGTTTTAGGAGCTGGAAAGGGTTTAGAAGCAGGGCCATTGCTTTGAGAGGGGTGGGTAAGATATCAGCCTGTACCATGGGAAACCTCAGCAGTTTGGAGGCTTAAGGGCGTTGAAGGTAGGCTCTAGTCTTCACAGGGATCTAGGAGTCCCATCTGACTTGTGACTTTCCTGTGTCACATTTTACTATGGTGAATTTCCTCTCGTATCTATAGTTACCACTTGTCTCTAGGCCTCTCAAAAGCCAGGAACAATGTCTTCAGTTTACGGCCACAGAACAATGACTGAATTATGGTGTGCACACACATATTTTTAAGCAAAAAGTAACTAGGCAACATGAAAGTGAAACTAATTCTGCATCTTTTTCAAATGATAACAACAACATATCCAAACTCTCTTATCTCTGGTTAATACCAGGCCAACTTGGCTGTTTCTGAAAACATTGAGTAGCATGCAAAACACCTAACTGTTGACAATGCACCACTTTGTTTCCTACCAGATCCCTGTAAGCAAGATCTTCCACCTCCTCTCTGGTCACAAGTCTGTGTAATGGGCAAGTAATCAGTCAATATACTGAGTGCACAAGGGTGCCGAGGGCACAGTGGTACATACCCATAACATATGGGAAATTTAATGAAGGAATTTTGAATAAATTGAAGGATAGCATCATGTAAGGAATCATGAGCTTTTCTTTCAGCCTGCTCGCAGGAAAATAATTACACGTGTATTCTTACCAGTATTGGATACCATGAGGAAAGGGGATGCAGTTGGACCCATGTGTATTCTGTGGTGTTTGGTGCTGATGTTCTCCGTGGCTCTTAACACAGAGAAGTTGATGGTCTAAGAAAATTGCCACTGTCTTAAGGACTAAGATATGATTTGGAAACAAAATGTCTGTGACTAAGGTCATCTAGTGAAAGCTTGATTCCCAGGCAGGGTGGTATATGAGGAGATGCTGGAAACTTCTTGGAGAGGAGCCTAGCTTGGAGGCTCGCTGGGGTCTGTTCCATACCCCACTTCTGCTTCCTGTCTGTGTTGAGATGGCATGTTCCTGCCATCTGAGTGTTCTGTGTTACTTCCAGCACATGGTCAACAGAGCCAAGGACCATGCGCTAGGTCTCTGAAACAGTGAGCTAAAGTAAACTACTCCCCATATAATAATGAGTGTTCTTTTCCATCTCTACATAGATTCAGGGATTCAACCAAGGCTGCCAGGTTTGCTGAGCAAGCACCTTTACGTACCGGCCCATCTCACCAGCTCCCCTAATATTGTTTATCTCATGTATTTTGTCATAATGACAAATGTCTGACTAATAGAGCTGGCCTCTAACATCCTTGGCTTGATCCAGGCATGACGGCGGTAGAGCTGTAACCCAGGATGCCTGTCATCCAAGCACTTGCAGCTAGAGGCGGGACGGTCATCCCTGACTGCATAGGATATATAGATAGTTTGAGGCAAGGGCAAGATCAATGAGAACTTGTCAAAGAAAAACAAAAATAGAATAAAATTTCTTGGCTCAGATGTTGCCTACTGTAGAACTCATTCCGGCCATATAGGATTCTATTTATTTTGTCTCAAACATTCTTCATGTTCTTTCTTACTCCGCCTCCTTTCATGGCTAATACCTACCTATCATTTGGTAGTGTCTTCTTGGGGTTCACCCCAAGAGATCGGATGTCATTAAGTACCTCTAGAACTCCTAGACTGAGATCATAAACTTCAGAGAGACTTTGGTCCTCCTGAGTGTGATTGCTGTTTACATAACATGGCTGAAAATACCCGCACCAGACCAATGGTCCTTTCCACAGAGCTGTCCCTGTGAGGACTGTCCCTGGATACGCAGTGGAAAATGCTCAAAGCGTAATGGGCTGGGTCTGCCAGTCTGCCTCTTGGGTGATTTTTCAGCTCACTGACCGGAAGGGGCCAAGAGGTACAACTGTCTGTTGTTTTTCCTGCAGTCCATGCGAGACAGAATCGTTTCTGTTATTTTATTTATGAATTCTAAGCATTACACTTCAGAGCCAAAACAACGGAATTGTACATTTGTGGCTCTCTGTGGTTCCCGTCTAATGAGGTCAGTCAAAATTGAGGCCAAATTCACCGTCTATTATTTATAATTTATATCAACTTCAAAACAGATGGGGCATTATAGGGTAATATACACAGGATACAATCTGTTTAAAGCATGTACTGAGACAGTGTTAGAGAGCATGGTAGAGTATGACATTCCATCCATGTGAAACAGGGTCACATGTTTCAAACATGAGAAACCTGGTGAAAATGTAACATTTTCTAATGCCCTCAAATCCAGAGTTCTTCATCTTCCTATTTCCCCAATCTTCCCCCTTTATCTTGACTAGAATAACACAAAACACTGGAAATTCTTGGGTGTCCTCTCTTCCAATTCCATAATTAAGACACACCCAGATATAGAATCATGTGATGGAATGACAACGCATAGAAACTCAGTGGCACCTTACTTGCAATAGTAGTCTATACAATGTGTTCAAGGTCATCAGTATTCACAAGAGGGCCCATCCCAAAAGCTTGTGGCCAAATGAATGGTAGGTATTCATTATTGGCTGTTGTTTTATGAGACCACATTCAGACTTTGTTGATGGGGGTTTATTCATATTTTTACTTGTTTTAAAAACAGAGGAAAAACAAATCTTATGAATTAACCCACTTGGTGAACCTGCTGAGTCATTTGGCTTAACAAATCCTTAGGTATCACAATGGTTAAATTGTGGACTTCAGCCTGTCCGCTATGGCTTCCCTCCTTTCTTACTACTTGCCTATAAGAATAAGACTTAATCATAATATCCACGAAGCCAGAAATAACCCAGAAACCACATCCGTACTCTCAGACAATCCATAAATCATCTCAAACAAGTTTGTGTTCTAAGGTTTTTCCCAGACTCTAAAATTTCCTCTTCTTCGTAAATGCTTCAGAATCCAAAGCTTGCCGTGTCGTTGACAAGCACAAAGAAGTCCTCATCCAAAATATAAAACAAATCATGTCTGTGGCATCAGGGTTATGATCTCAAACTTGAGTAGTTACATCATTCATTTGACTCATTTAGACTATGCCCAAAATCAAAGCATTCTGAACTTAAAAAAAAAAAATTGTTCCTGGGCATAGATAACTCAATAGTTACGAATGCTTATTGCTCTGCCAGAGGACCAGGTTGTGGTCCCAGCACCCACATCAAGTGGTCCCAAACCACCTGTAACTTTTATTCCAGATCTGGTTTTGGTCATCTGCGTACACATGGTTCACATAAACTCACACAATCAGATATGTGCTTTCAGGCACACACATGCACACAAGCCAATCCGTGTTTAGCTGTTCCAGGGAGCTTGGGAGATAGCTTAGTTACTAAAGTTCTTGCTGGGCAAGGATGAGGACCTGAGTTGGAGCACCTGCACAGAAGCTGGATGCATCGATGCATGCGTGCAATCTGGGTGCTGCATTGGGGAGGGGGAGACAGGATGCTGGGGGATTACTGGAGAGCTAGCCTGGAAGAATAGGGAAGATGGAGGTTCAGTGAGAAAACCTGTTGTGTCAACAAATAAGGTGGATAGAGATTAAGGGAGATCCCAGTGTGGAACACTGGCCTCCACACATACATGCATGCATACACCACACAATCACGCGTGCGCACACGCATACCTTTTTCATATAACATCTAAATTACCAAGTTTTTCAGTAGGAAAAATAGAAATATTCTACATTTCATTAGTGAACTTCTAATGTAATTGGGAGGTTGGGGAGAGGCAGAGAATTGATTTTTTTAAAGGCACGCCACTCTACATGCATAAAACATTTGTGCTTGGAACTTACACAAAAAGACAAATCACGCAATTAGATCCTACGTCATAAAACCAGATGACAGTGGGCAGGAGGTATATCTCAGAAATAGAAGGCTTGCCTAGCATCTACAAGGCTTTGGGTTTAATCTGCAGAATCTCAAAATAAACAGAGAGCAAACAAACAAAAACCTAGAAGCCCAAACAGTCACCATTTGTAATCCCCAAGCCATGCTTAATTGAACTTAAGACACCAAGTAGATGAATACAATGGTTATGAATCAGGTACTCCCAAGCTGTGGAAAAGTTGGGGATAAAAAGATGACTCTTTTTGGGGGGAGGGGCTTCAAAACAGGCTTTCTCTGTATTGTTTTGGAGCCTGTCAAGGCGTGCACCACCAAAGCCCGGCAAAAGATGACTCTTAAGAACCCCAAACACAAATACCTTTAATTATGAGAACTACGTGTATTTCCTTATACATGTATTGCTGTTTAGCACAGAGCTAGATTTAAGCTGATACAAAGTTAGGTTATTGAAGTACAAATATTAAACAATAGTATACTGCAACTTCAACCATGCCTGACAATGCTATAAACAATCCCAAATGAGTGATGCTCAGGGAACACTATCTCAGCTACTTTACCAGCATCTCTGCCACATATGCTATGAGGCTGAAATTAAGGGCATGGTGTAGAGAAAGTATGGTCCCATCCTTTGCCAGTTATGGCCTTTTAGATTGTGTAACCAGGGAAAGCGCTGTTGCGTAATGCTTCCGTTTTCAAGCATATAGATTCAGTGGTATTTATCAGGTATTTACTGCACATAATGATCTTTTCATGGGTAATTTTGAGGAATATGAAAATCTTTTTGAATTACCCCATTGCCTTTCTCTTGAAAACATTTATTTGGGTGAGGGGATGCTGGAGAGAGGGCTCAGTGGTTAAATGCACACTGGCTGCTCTTCCAGAGGACCTGAGTCCAATTCCCAGCACTCACTTGGTGGCTCAAAGCCATGTGTAACCCCAGTTCCAGGGGATCCAGCACCTTCTTCCAGCCTCTGCGGCTACCAAACATTTAAGTGGTGTACAGATATACATGGAGGCAACACACACAAATTCCATCAAAGCCTATAATCTCCAAGGGGCAGGACATTATTTGCTAGTGCTTTGAGACTGTACTTTCCAGGATGCAATAAATGGCCACTAAAGGTTTTTGCTGCAGAAGTGTGATGGAGCTTACATTTTAGAAAAATTCTGGTAGCACTAGAAATTATGGTTTTAAGAAGCAAGAGGGCTGGGTGTAGTGGTACATGCCTTTAATTAGCACTTGAGAGACGCAGGTGGATATCTATGAGTGTGAGGCAGCCTGGTCTACATAGCTCCAGATCAGCCAGAGCTACATAATGAGACCCTGTCTAAGAGGGTAAAAAAGGAAAAGAAACAAAAAAGCAAACAAAAACCTAGAAGCCCAAACAGACACCATTTGTAATTCCCAAACCATGCAGGCTTAATTGAACTTAAGACACTAAGTAGATAAATACAATGGCAATGTGGCAGGTATTCCCAAGCTGTGGAAAAGTTGGGGATAAAAAGATGACTCTTGATGGGTGGTGGTGGCGCACGCCTTTAATCCCAGCACTTGGGAGGCAGAGGCAGGAGGATCTCTGTGAGTTCTAGGCCAGCCTGGTCTACAGAGTGAGTTCCAGGATAGTCTCCAAAACAATACAGAGAAACCCTGTCTCAGAAAACCAAAAAAAAAAAAAAAAAAAAAAAAAGATGACTCTTAAGAACCCCCAAACACAAATATCTTTAATTATGAAAACTACATGCATTTCCTTATACATGTATTGCTGTGGAAACATGATGAAATTAGCAAGGGAGTCTGAATTACAACAGTGTAAACAAGCAAACTGAATGTCAAAGTCCAGACTATTCGGCACCAGAATCTGGAATGGAAGGAAGAAAACGTGGAGATGTCTTAGAAACTTCTTGTGTAGCCACAAAGTGAGTCAGGAGCCTAGGAAGAGCAGGTTCCATGAGAAAATAGAATTCTACCAAGGAAATAATGATATTGAAGCACCAAAGAGGCTTCCAAATGTTCTATGGGACATTTAATGATCAAAACAAAACAAAAATCTGTGCTTGGCTGGAGAGATGGCTCCAGTGGTTAAGAGCACTGGCTGTTCTTCCAGAGGTCCCGGGTTCAATTCCCAGCACCCACATAGCAGTTTGTAACTGCAGCTCCGGGGCTTCTAACCCCCTCACACGGATACGCATGTAGGTAAAACACAGATGAACATAAAAAATCCGTTCTGAAATTCGGGTGTACAGTTACTAACATAAGTGAATCCTAATGAATGTGTTAATTCAGAAAAATATTTAAAACTGAGGAAACAAAGTTGGACTAAACTTTAAATGACGGCCTCAATTTGGAGACAAGAGAATTGCAAAAACAGAAAAAAAAAAAAAAAAAGCAGGACTCCAGGAACCATGTGAAAAAGTTTAGAGAATTTGAATCTGCAATTCAACTAACCTATACTCTTTACAATTTTATTTTTTCCCTTCTGGAGTTTGAGTGTATTTTCTATTTTCCTTATATTTTCAGAGTTTGTTCACTTCTTCAAATGTCTTAAATGTCTTTCTATTGTGTCCCTAGCTGTAACTGTTATTTCTAAAGCACGGTATCTTCTGCTGCTGCCCATGACTCACAGGACACTGGGTGTTTAGGGATTTTCAAATGTCACTTTTTAAATAGACAAGAACAGTACTTTTTTTCAAAGCATGAAGTGATAGGGGTTCTTTTTGTCAGGTATTATTTCTTTGTATGTTTGTCTGTGTACCACATGTGTGCCTGGTGTGTGCAGAGGTCAAGGCCCTGGAACTGGAGTTACAGATGGTCTCAAGCTGTCATGTGGGTGCTGGGAATCCAACTTAAGTCGTCTGGAAGAGCAGTCGGTGTTCTTAACTGCTGAGCCATCTCTCTAGTCCCATGATGTGAGTTGTTCAGGGATAGATTTTATTTGGAGGAGGGGGCACACTCCTTTAATCTTAGCACTCGGGAGGCAGCGGCAGATTTGTGAGTTTGGGACACATCTGCATAGGTAAGCATGCAAAGGTACACAGACATCGTCTCTCACAGAGTTTTATTTAGGCCTGCAAGATGGCTCAGTAGGAAGTGGCACTTGTAGCCGAGTCTGACTTGAACTCAATTCCTGGAACTGAAAGTGGAGAGAAAAGCAACTCCAAGGTGACCACTGATCTCCACGTGCACGCCGTGGTGCACGCGCACACACTCAGTCCTAAATGGAATGTCTTTACTACCCCCTCCCCAAGGCTCAGAGATCTGAGCAGAAAGACTGTAATCACTGGAGGTGGTAGGTGAGTCCCAGGAAACAGCATTTTCCAGGCACGAAACAGCTGATGGACAGAAACTGACTGAGGCGAGCCTGCACAAGTTCACACCAGACCAATGCCAGCACAGAGCAAGGGCACCACGCTCCATCCCTAAGCAAGAAGCTACTTGCAATTGGCAGCTAATGGGAGAGGGAAAAATCAGTTTTCTTAACGGCTATCTCAGCTACACCCCAGGGCGGTCTTACGCTCGGCAGAAAGTGAACTCCATGGCTGTTGTACATTGGCTTTTTATTTATTTAAGAAGTTAGGAGAGGGGGAGAATATATTCAAATACGTTGTACGAAAAAAATTGCAATAAGAAAGCATGGAAGACTAGATTAACTTTTCAGATGCCTGATGACATTGGTCTGGGGCCACGTATAACTAAATGATCGTTTTTAAGGTTTTTCTAGCTGTCGGGTTGGCACTTGTTTTAACTGCAAAAGAGCATGAAGTCATGTATGATAGGACTCCCTAAATCATGGTTTGGATATGTGTACAGAGAAGTTTCTCTTCAAGATACCAGGCAAATAGGTTTTGCTCTCTCGCCTTCAAAGTCTCTGTGGCCTTTTGCAGATCTATCAGGCTTTCCAGTCAGGGGTCAGCTTGGGAACTGCTTTGTTCCTAAATCCATAAGTGCAAAATAAATGATATTCAGGTTAACTCATGTTTGGCCATGGTGCTTAATGTAAAAGCTGGGGAGGGGTAGTCCTTTGCTCAGATTGATCTTGAAGTTCTCTGTTCTATTATCTCATGGATGCATTTTTTTAATTTTAAAACATATTTTGCTGGCATTTTCAGTTGTTTTCATCATATCCATTAAGCCTGGCATCTAACCTGCTATTGTTGCATGGGAGATTTAATTAAATTGTTGAGTAATTGCTTACACGGTTTCTTTAAATAATGTGTTTTGCCAGAGTCTTTAAAAGAGTTGCTTTACAGGTTATTAATTTAACTGCTTACATTCTAGAAGCAAAACAATAAACTAAATTATTTGGAACCACAATTGAGGAAAAAATCAAATCCACCTATGGTTTGACCTAGTGCAATTACTGCGGTTATAATCCCAGTCCATGCTGCTGCCTGCAGTCTTTCACCTGGTTTTTTTTTTTTTTTTTTTTTTTTGGTTTTTATGAGACAGGGTTTCTCTGTATTGCTTTGGAGGCTGTTGGTCCAGCCCGGCCTCGAACTCACAGAGACCCGCCCGCCTCTGCCTCCGAGTGCTGGGATTAAAGGCGTGCGCCACCACCACCCGGCCCACCTGGATTGTTAAAACAGCCTAACTATATAACCTTTGCTTTCAGCTTTTGCCGCTCTGCATGCCGAACCCAGAAGCCAGAGGCTGTGGTCCAACTTAGATATGTTTAATCATGCTACCTCTGCAGCAAGCCTCCTAAGGCTTCCCATCTCACCCACACTGTGTGAGAAGAAACACTCCCGGCCCAGGGCCTTTGCATGTGCTTGCTGTTCCTTGTGCCTGGTGCTAGCTAGCTCTTCCTATTTAGATTTGCCCCAAATCTCCATTCAGGACTTGTTCAAACGTCATCTTCTCAATGAGACCCTCTCCAACTGCTTCAGATGGGAAGCCCTCCCCATGCCCACGCATTTCATATTACATTCCCTCCTTCTGTTTCACTCCATCGTGTCTGTCTTCTGAGACACAAAGTCTGTGAGTTAATCTTCATAGACTCTTGGCACACAAGCGAGGCAGCAGTTTATTTTGGTAACAAAAGTATAATGATTTACACGTGCAGTTTATTATCTGACTCCTGGAGGACAGGGGCTGTTGCTGTACCCCCAGTGTCTAGAACGGTGGCTAACATGATACATGCACAGAAAGTGCTTTGAGTAAATAGAAACAGCTATTACTATACAGTAAAGTGGAAAGGATTCAGTTCGTAAAGAATTGTTTTCTATGGTTTGAGAAACAGACAACATCCCAAAAGGCCAAGTCCTCAAAGGCTGCTCTCTACAAAAGAAATGTGATTAAAATTCAAATTTTGAAATTCTTTGCAATATTCCAAAAGGCACCTGTATCTGAATGACAGTATTTGGAACGCCCTGGAAGAGCAGTCCTTTTGGCTCACGAGTCCCTGGTGTGACTCTCCAAATAGTCATTTAATATAGAGCCATGCGTTCAAATAAAAGAGAGCATATACTTGTCCATTGTTCAGTTGTTAGAAACCAGCAGGAGAAAAGAGGAGATTTCTGTACACCACTGAGACACAGCACAGCATACGAAAGCAGCAGGGCTGAATCAAAGGTAATGAGTTCCTGTCCAGCCTCTAATTCCTGGATTTGGGATAATCTTCCTGCAGAATCTCTCTGCAGTCTGGCTTCAGATTTCTTTATTTATATTCGGCTCTGTTTATCTCCTGTGAAACGTCTAAAAAGGCTTTTAGGAATAGTTCATTACTAGGAATACCCCACTCTGGTTAAAACTAATCAAAAACATTGAAAGGCACTTCTGTGGTTCCCATCAGCTCCTGCAGAAGAACAGAGCACTGACCCTCCCTCCTTTCCCAAGACCCTGAGTATCAGGACTCTGCCCAATATGGTCTAGCCGTATCTCCCATTTTACAAATTCCAAGTGCCAGTTCTCTGGCTCCTTTCCTGACATCGTTTCTTTCTGCTCCTCTCGTAGAAGGGTGGCACTCTGTGTCTAAGAGATTATCAGCATTAACAAGACAGAGGCTGGTTTGTCTTGTAAGTACCAGCTATGCCCATTAAAGCCAGTGAGGTTCGGGGCATAGCTGAATAAGCAAGATCTCTGGAGGATGTGATAATATACTGACAGCTGCTTGAAGCTACCTGTCTGCTTGCTGAGGCAGGCGTTTCTATGCACACACTGTAACAGGATTTACAGTAATACCTTGACAAAGTTCAGTCATGGAGACTTTTTGATCACTTAACCATTCTGCTGAGAACCCGAGTAGAGCAAATCTGTAAAAGGATATTAGAAATTTAAGTCTAGTCAAACCTCCAGCTCCAAATGGCAGGGCGGCTTCTCCAAACCTTCTACTGCAAGTTTCTTCCCGTTCCACCCATTTCATAAAAAAACTTGGTGAGCCGGGTGGTGTGGCACACGCCTTTAATCCCAGCACTCGGGAGGCAGAGGCAGGTGGATTTCTGTGAGTTCGAGACCAGCCTGGTCTATAAGAGTTAGTTCTGGGACAGCCTCCAAAGCCAGAGAAACCCTGTCTCAAAAAACAAACAACAAAAAATTGGTAATTATCAGTACCAGTAAATACAGGCTACTTTTTTGTTTTGAGGGCATTGGGTCCTCAATTAAAGACCATAAGGTTCTGGGCAACGTATATTCATTTCAGCAAGCAGATTGTTAGTTTGAATGAACTATCAGTTTATCTGGGAATGATACTACATACGTTGGTTGGATAAGGTATAGAGCATTGTTCCCTTCTTTCCCAACTCTTTAAATAAGAGAAAAATTGATTTAAAAATACTTTTGCAAACATTCAGAAACAATCGTCTTTTAAGATATTAGTTTATAATATTACAGGATGTGTCCCAAGTTTTCAATGTTTTGCCAGTGAATGCATGAGCTACACGCTCTCTCATCCAATCTCACATTCTGAGGATGTCTTCTGTACAAAGCACTGTCAACATCCTAGGAACGCAATGCTAAATGACAACACAGTGCTTGCCCTTAAAAACTTGTTCTAATTGAGGTGACAGTTGAACAAACACAAAAGCTGAGCTCTTTTCAGAAAGGGACCTTCCTAGTCACTCTTACATGAAGCAGAAATTGCCAATCTAGCAAGGAAGTGGAGGGCCTATGGGAGTAAAAACTGAAATTTGAATGGTGATAGCGTTTTTTGGGGGGCAGGTGCTGTAAGAAGCACCAAGAGTGTTCTAGAAAAAGGAGTGATATGCACAGAGGTCTAGATGTGAGAGAGAACTTGAGCCGTTTGGGAAACAGAAATTGACAAGGCTGTAACTAAAATGGAAAATGGAGGCAAGGAAGTAGGTAAAAAGTCACAGAAGTCTTCAGGGAAAAACCAAGGTGTTCAGGATTAATTCTAAGAGGAACAGAGAGCTAGTGATGGGGTTTCAAAGAGAGACAAAATGTGTTTCAATGACCTCTTTTAAATACATGGCTAAGTTGTGGTCTCTGAATTATAGGTGATCCTAACAGTGTCCCGCTAGGAAGAGGTGGTATTCTATAGTATGAAATCAAAGGGGGCTTTAAATTAGCATTTTAGCCTTCAAAACACTACAGGAGATTGTTAATCTCATCAAATGGCAGCCCTTGACACGTTTCTCATTCCAGATGAGCACAACACAAGAATTATCCATTAATTTTATGAACTAGTCACCTATATTGGGGGGATCTGAATTTAAGTTTAAGTTCTGACTCTTAGTTCGAGCAGCCAAGTAGATTATCAATAAGCAAACAGCAGCTTACCAAATGACACTGTCTACTGTAAGACAATCACTGACCTAATGAAATAAAACCTCCAAAATTTTTTTCTTGCAAGAACAGCTTGTAGGTAAAGCACAATTGAAGCTGAGGGGCGCCTAAGTCCTCTTCTAAGCTCTCTTTTCCCTTTGTGTTTTTGATCCAATTATTTACTCAGTGTTCCACCAAAAATATTAAAGCCCTTCCTACACGTCAGACACAGGGATACAATAAAGTCCACAGATGTGTCTCCAGCATCATGATTTTACTTACAAGCAGAAATTAAGCAATCAAAGCAGAGTAGTGATTATTAGGAAGAAATGGAGTGGAAAGCAGGGTACCTGGCCAATGTCTTGGTGCAGAGGACACATGAGTCTAGAACAAAAGCTTTTCCAACTGACACTGAAGCTTAATGTTAAGGTGAAGAGAAATTCCTGTACAAAGGCCTGAAGTGACATTTAGAAACAGACCTCCAGCTTGGGTACAGTATAAGGGAGCATGCTAGGAGGCCCAGGGGAGCGCAGCCCCAAAGGTGGGCTTAGTTCCTTGTGTGTGTGTGTGTGTGGGGTTCCTCTTCAGCAGAGTTCATGTGGGGGTGGAATTCTGAAAGCATTTCTGTAATAAACATGAGGTGGAGAATACTGTTTGGCAAAGACTGAGTGTGTTGGCAAGATGAGAAAACCTGCTCTGAATTCTAAGAACATCTAACACCAGTCTTGGGCAATACAAAGCTGAAATGACATGAGTTGTTCTGTACAGGCTGCCTGCTCAGAAAGTTTATTTCTTTGCAATTTTACTTCTGAGGCCCTGGCTGGCCTCGGAGGTGAAGGCACCACGTTACCATCCACGTGTGATTTCATACAGTGCTTCTCTTGTTCATACTCTGTTTCTCCCCCGTTAGGTCCTAGTCTCTCTCTTCTTCAGTGAACATTACAGAAGGATGGACAAGTCAGAAACAGCTCAGAGTAACAATCCCTATCTGCAGTAATAGCCGTGGCGTTCACAAGAATTATGCCCATAACCACTAAGACGTACCCCACCGTATTATCTGCACTTTATATTCTCATGTGCACTTGGCCTCAATTAGTCCTTCTGACAATATTGTGAAGTATTATAATCAGGATTTTGGCAGATAAGGGCTCTGGGCTCAGAGAGGCTAAGTGTGACTTTTCTTGACCCAATCATTGAATGTAGCTTCCTTCTCATTTTCTAAAGCGTTCTCTACAAAGGCTGCCTGCCAGCAAATGTGGTGAAAAGCATGTACTTTTAGGTACACTTTCAGTTTCTCTTAAACAATGCTAAGACCTCAGAGGTACATGGGCTTTCACAACCGTATTACCTGTCCATCAATTTCTAATTCTTGACCTTTCATCCTTACTTCAAGTTGTGTGGTGGCAGGGTCTACTCAGAATGCTGACAGCGGAGGGGGGCTCCCATCACTTCAGCCACGAGGACCACTTCGCAACCCTGTATCTGCCCATCTATGCTCACACACATAAAGGCTCAGCTTCCTGTTTTCCTAATAATGGAAAACTATCTCTGACTCGATGAGAGCACACATAGCAATGCTGATCACTCAGGTGAACTAAAAAAACCAAGCTTCACTTGTTTAAAAGCAAAATAGACGCAAACGAGGCAATATTGGGATTAAAAAGGTCACTTTACACCGTCCTAAAACCTGCTATCAAAAAGCATTTGTTCAACAAATTGGGCGGTTTAGGAGTATGGCACACAGTGTTGACTGTGATATCAAGTGATTGACATTTTTGGCACAACGTACAAGAGAGAGGCGTGGAGCTAAACATTCGCCAATACCCTTTCCTGGAAAAATCAGCTGTGAGAGGAGCAACGGGGTATGTGTAAGGCTTTAAAAACCCGAAATCCGCTTTTCCCGGAGTAGGAACTTACAAGTTCATCAATGAGGATGGTATTGCGTTTTAGCTAGTCGACTTGGCTTTCTAATTAGCTCAAGAGAAAAGGTAATGCTCTCTTTCCTAGTGAGCTCCCTTTAGTTCTCTGGTATTTGCACATCTCACCTGGGCCTTTCGGTTGCAAATCCAACCTCCTTAAGGAGCCCTGCGAAAAAACAAGATCAATAAAAAAAAAAAAAAATCCAGCTATAAATCAGCCACGTGGAGCTACCGCTGCTGCAGCGGTAGCTGACTTCCTGGTTTGCTTCCTGCAAGCCTCACGCAGGGGGAGATCGGGCAGTGGGCTTCGGGAAAGGAAGGGCGACCTAAGTCCACCTGACGGGGCGACGGGTGGCAGCATCCCGGGAGGGCACGGGCGTCAAGGGCAGAGGCTTAGCCTACAATCTCTATAAAAGTTTGGGGCTCTGGAAGCTTTAGGAAGCCGAGCCGTAGGGCAAAGGCTCAGATCAGACCTGGGGGGAAAGTGTTAAGTTAGTTCCAAGGTTACTAGGGACTCGCAAGGGGGTTCTCGCGGTCGCGGGGGTGGGGTGGGGAATAAGAGGGGGGTGACTGCGGGCAGGTAGAAAGCGAGCCTGGAGAGCTAGCCCCTCCGGCCGGTCGGAGCTCTGCGGAGGCCGCCAGAGGGGAGGGGGGTGCGGCAGGCAGCAGAGCGCAGAGGCAGGCGCGGGGAGGGGGCGGAGGGGCGAGCCAGGGGAAGGTAAAGCCGAGGGGAGTTCCGGATCTGGAGCCGGAGAGGGCAGGCAGTGGGGAGGGCGGCGGGCGTAGCGATCCGGGTGGGGGAGAAAGGAGGAGGAGGAGGAGGAGGAGGAGGGCCGGGGGAGGGGGAAGAAGGGAGGGGAGAGCGGTGGCGGCGGCGGCGGCTGCGCCGGGCTGTGTGTCTCTCGCCGCCGGAGGAAGATGAGGCTGAAGATCGGGTTCATCTTACGCAGTTTGCTGCTGGTGGGAAGCTTCCTGGGGCTGGTGGTCCTCTGGTCTTCCCTCTCCTCGCGTCCCGACGAGCCGAGCCCGCTGAGCAGGATGAGGGTGAGTGAGTGACCCGCCCGGCCCCCCTCCGGCTGGCAGCGGCGACCTGCAACTTGTTTTGTTTGCGCGCGCGTGTGGCGGGAGCGAGGGGCGGCGGGGTCGCGGCCGCGTGGGCGCCGCAGCTCCGCAGGTGGTGCTGGCCCGGCGCCGGCCGATCGGGGGCGCCCAGCCCCACACCGCGGGGGACCCCCTCGGCCGCCGCCGCCGGCCCGCCCCCCTGGCCGCCCCTTCCTCCCGCGCGTCCCCGCCCCGGGTTCAGCGCCGTCACCCGCGCTGCGGCGCCGGCGGTGGCGGCAGAGGCGGACGCTCTAACGCCGGGACTGCCGGGACGGAATCGCGGGACGGAGTCGGGTCCCGGGAACCGAGGCTGCTCGGTGTCCGCCTCGGAGCCGCGCGACCCTCGCGTTGGCGGCCGGAGGACGCGGGGTTGGTCCCCGCTGCGGCCTGTGGCTCGCGCAGGCCTGAAGGAGGCGAGATGCCGCCGCCGCCGCCGTGGTCCGTTGGAGCAGGCCCCGCGGTGCAGCCTCCTCGGCGTTCCCTGCCCAACCCGGGTGCTCGCCCCCCGGGCGCCCCTAGCCTGTCCGCCTCGGGCTCCAACCCCCGGCGCCGCCTCCCCGCAACTCGCGTGGCCGGGAGCCGGGTGCGATGTGCCGCCGAGGCCTCTCCCGGCACCCGCTGTCCCTTTGATTCCCGGACACGGGGAGAACACGGGTCCCCACCCCGGATCGGCGTCCCCGCACCGGGACGCCAGGGAACCCCCGTCCACCCGCGGCGCTCCCGGGTTGTCCTGCGGATCCGGAGCGGGCTCCTCTCTCCCCGGCCCTGGGCTGGGCTGCTCCGGCCGAGGACCTAACTTGTGCCGGCTCCTGGCTGCCCCTCGCTGCCTGCACCGTGAGCCTGGGAGGCGCGCTCCGCCGGGACGCATCCGTCTGCCGCCCTCGGCGCTGGTGTTAAGCCTTGACAGTGCCTGGCTTTGAGGGTTTAGTCAAGCTGCTTGGAACTTTAGTTACCGGGACCCGGCCACTGCGCTACTGTCACCCAGCAGTTGGCGGCGCGGAACTGCACCGCTCGCACCTCCCCGGCTTGACCCACCCCCCACCCTCGGCCAGACGAACCGTTACAGACCCTTCGAGTTCCTCACTCCCACCCCCCACCAGCCCTCCATGCCCGCTGTCGAGTTCGGGGTCAGACGCAGGAGGGAGGAGTGGAAGACACCGAGGGTTCCGGGACACAGGCTGAGCAGCCGTGGGAGGAGTCTGTAGTCAGGTGCCTTTTGCCAAAGCAGCTTTGCATCTTCGTGATGTACTTTATTAACTTTACTTTTGGAAAGTTAGCGTCAGGGAATTGAGTGTAAAAGCTTGTGACTGTCCTAGAAGACTCCTAGGAGGAGGTTCCACTCATCAGTTGCTGCTTATGTCACAACATCATCTGTAAATTGGAGGACCTGAGGCTCACTTTACCAAAGTGGAGTCCCATCTAAGTCACCTAAATTGATAAAAAACAATTTTTCCTTTTCAGTGTGTTTTGAGTGATGGCTGATTTTTTTAAAATCGTTTCGCTCTTAAAGTGATTTGGTGAGATGAATATTGAAATTTATTTTTTTCTCAAGTCGTCAAATACCGTTTTATATAAAAGCGCTGTGTAGTGCTGGAAATTCTAGCCCCCATTTTTCTGAGAAGGAAATTGAAAATCTGTCGAAGCTAGTAGTATTCAAAATGTCCTGTAGCTCTGACCCTTTTAAATTGGGCCCTGCAAAGTGAGGCCTACCTGTAATCCCAGCGTTTGGGAGGCTGAAGAAGGTCACTCTTGGGCGTATATCAAGTTCAAGGCCAGCTGGGGCTACATGAGATTCTAGTCTCAAGAAGCTGGGCATGTCAGAACATCTTTCTAGATGGCTTATTAGTTTTGATATGTAATAAACTATAGTGCCCACCTGTCTATGAGATGAGCATAGCTTATTTTTTTGTTGTTGTTGTTCGCTGTATTTGATTAGTTTATCAGGGGATCTTATAACGTGCCATTTCTATACTTTGCCAACGATAGACCAAGGTTTACCAGCACAGTAATAAAAAGAATAGAAGCTGCTAATGGATTACCATCAAATAGTAACCTAAGGTGTCAGATGTCATAAGAGTATAAACCAGGGACTGTTACTTCCCTATAATAAAAGCCAACCTAAGGCTTCTTGAGAACCAGTGTTGGGGGGACAGGGAAGTCCAGCTAGGGAGGACTCAGGTGCTTACGACTGGGTTTCCTCTGCCTTGTGCGTTTACATTGGGCCTGCGGACACTTCCATCCATTGTGAGAAACTGCTGCTCTTGGATGTGGTCCATGCATGGCCTCTCCTGATCCCTCCAGAAGGCCTGAGCTAGGCCAGACTGACCTTAGCAAATGAGATGCCCCAGCCACCACCAGCCAGGGCCGCGTCTGTCTTGTACTGCTGCTATTACTGGAACTAAAGAGTCCTTTGAAGATTTCTTTGCTTTCATTTTGCGTAACAAGTGAGGTGAAGACAAAAATCCCCTCTTCCTTCTGAGCCTCTTGCTGTTTCTCTGGGGTGAATGGTATTTAAAATGACCTTACCACTTGCATTTGATTTATTTTATTTTATGTTCTGAGGCAGGATCTCTTGCAGCTCAGGCTGGCCTTGAGCTCTGTATGTAATGAAGATGACCTCGAAGCCTTTGATCTTTCTGACTCTACCTCCTAAGTGCTGGGATCACAGTCATGTGTCACCAGGCTGGGTTTGTGGTGCCCTGGGGAATCTTTGTGCATGGCAGGCATACATTTTGTCAACTGAGCTATATTCACAACTATTATATGATTATTTTTGTTGATATATTCAAACATCTGTGAATGCCTGCTGTATACTGAGTATGGTGCTAACTATTAAGGAAACACTTCTTGCTTGTGGCCAGCAGGGCATAACGAAGGTCAAGCCCACAGGAACCTGGACTAAAGGGACAAGAGACACAAAGAACAAAGAGCAGACAGCAAGACAGGCTTTCTGCAGAATTTTATTTTCTCACAAGGATTCTTATAGTCGGGGGGGCTAGGTGGGAAACGCTGTTGCTTTGAAGTAGGGAGCTTGGTCTCTGCAGGGTATGTTCCAAGGACACAAGTCTGTGGCTGGGGGAGTCTAGACTGCAGGCCTTGAAAGTATGCTGTACAGGAAGATAAGCTGACCCAGAGACATAGAAACTTAGCTAAGTGTTAGTCTCTAAGAATATAGTAGGAATACTAAAATGGCTTTTATTATGTTATCCTTATTTAGGGCCCTCTATAGCTGGCAATATTTTCCAGAGGTCCTATATACCAATGATCGCTCCCAGCAATTATGGGTCTTGCAACCTAGTGAGAAAAACACATGTTAGTCAAGGCTTCACAAATACACAAATACCATTGTGCTCTGGAAGAAACATGAATATGTACTTGTATTATGAAGGAAAGCCTTAGGAGGTAAGAACAGAGAGGTTTGAACATTCGAGTCTTATTTAGTAACCAACTTCTGAGCTGAAATCTAAAGATTTGAACAAGGGTTGTTGTTGAGCTGGGGGTAGGACAGAGCCATCCCCAAAGGAGCCACATATGACAAGTTTCTGGGACACGAGGTAACAAGGATAAGGTGAGAAACTGGAAGGCTAATGTAGGGGAAACATGGAGAGAGTAGACAGAGTGATACTACGCAGGGCTAGATCTTGTGGACCATGCTATGAGTTTGTGTCAGTGGGAAGCTACTGAGGGATGTAGGCAGGAGAAAGGCATGGCGATATTTGTGTTTTGGAAAGATCGTTGTAGCTCCCTGTAGGAAGTATGCATGTGCTTTTGTAGAGCAGAAAACAGGAGTCTCTTGATAATAGCCCGGGTCACATTGTTTATGCAGGTGGCTGTTGAGAGATGAAGTAAATTGATTCAAGAGCAGCTGAAGATGAAAAGGGCACCAGGATTTGGTGAATGGATGTGGAGGGGACAGTTTCAAGAAGTCTACGATGACAACTGTTTGTTCCATTAGGACAAGTTAAGAAGACAAGATTTATACATTCTATTTGTAGTTTATAAGAAGGTCATTTTAAAATGGATATTTTTAAGGTCATCATTTATTAAGATCATTTGTTTAGACTTGGAAAGTGCAGAACATCCTTTTAATTAAATAAAGCAAATTGTTTCAGGGTGACACCATTTCCCCCAGGTGTTACCCCCGACTGTTTGATGTTGAATCGTATAGGCTCTGGAAAGAGAAGTTTGTAGTGGAAATGTTGACAGACAGTTAGCTTTAGAGTTTCTATTCAAATGTTCAGCACTGAGGAGACCTGTGCACAACCTGATCTTTATGTGCATGCGTGCGTGCGTGCGTGCGTGCGTGCGTGCGTGTGTGTGTGTGTGTGTGTGTGTGTGTGTGTGTGTGCGCGCGCGCGCAAAGGTCAAGCCACCTAAATTCAGGGCATTAATGATAGGACCAATTTAGCAGTTATTCCTTTGCAAGAGGATTTATGTGATAAACACGAAGAGAAGATGAAAGAAATCTAGCTCAGTTGAATATTCCTGCTAGATTGGCTAATCTCAGCCATTTCACCTCAGTGGTGATGCGCTTCACCTGGAGACTTTGTCTAAGTACAGATGCCATTTGCTTGAAACTGTCACTTAGCAAAAGCACAAAGCTTTCAGTGGCCTTCTCCTAGTTACCCAGACCACAGGCCTTAGGAGGTCTTTGTTCCCTTGACCCCTCGCCATCTCTTACTGTCCAGCTCCCAGACAGGAAGAAAAACCCCAGGTCATTAAGTCTAAGAAATCCGAGTTCACAGATTACCAAAAACCTGCCCCCTCCCTCACTCTGTGTGTGTGTGGGGGGGGGTGGAGTCAAAGCCTTTTTTTACTTTTTTTTTTTAGCTTCAGAACCCTTCTTGTTCCCTGATCGTAGAGTATCTCTCCTCTCTCCTTGGTGCTGAATTTACGTGAACTGACGATGATGATGGTGGTGATGATGATGATGATGATTTTATCAGATAACAAAAGTGAGGTGCTGCCTCTGTCTGTGGCTTCTCTAGAAGCAGATCCCCTGAATCGCTACATTTGTTGGTTCTGTGGGATTGATTTCTATTGAGTGATTTAGCCGGGTGGGGTAGCACCCCGCTTTCAGCTGTCCCCTCATGTCCCCCTAACTTAGGCTCCATACAGGCTGCTCATAGTATACAAAGTGCAAGTCCACCTTCTCTGCTTGGCAAAAAGAAACTGAAGAAACAAAGCTGCTCCTTAACCCAGTAGCTATGTAACGAGAAAACGGGGCATCTCAAATAGCCGTGTCCCGGAGTGTTTCCCATTGCTGTGATAACACCATGACCAAAAGCAATTTGGCAAGGACAGGGTGTGTTTCGGCTTACACGTTATGGTGAGGGAAGTCAAGGCAGAAACTGAAGTAGGATCTTGGAGAAAGACTGCACTCCGCAGCTGCCTTACTCAGACCCCTAGGATCCGGAGCAGTACCTCTCAGTGGACTGGACACTCCGACACCACATTAATCTGTAGTCAAGAAACCGCCCCATAAACTTGCCTATAGGCCAACCCGATGGACAATGGAGGCTTTTTCTCAGCTGAGGTTCAAGGTCACAGAAAACAGAACAAGCACAAATCTAACCAGCACAAAATGTTTTGTTAGTAACAATGGGTGGAGAAGGCTTATAAATAGGCATTTTGGAGAGCGCACAGTTTTTAGGAAGGAAGGAATGAGAACTGTTGGACAGCAGTTGGATTTGGATCACTTCTCTGTCTGGTAGGCTGGCCATGTGGAATGGGAGATAAGAGGCGGTAGTGTGGATTTCTGTATAAGCTGTGTCATGCCAGCCTGTAGTACATTGGAGAAGGAGAAAGGGACACATCAGGAATGGAAAGCAAAATTTTTAGTTTGAGTCACTAGTGAACAAACTGTTTGCAAATTCTAACTTGGTGGTTATTTTTAAAAAATGGTCAGCAGAATGTGAATAGCTGAGTGCAGGGAAATTATGATCATTTGGCTTCAGAGTGGATAATTGTCTTTGTTCATATTTTGAATGCTAATTCTTACTCCTGAAGATTGAATGTACAGTCTGACAAAAGAAAAGCAGCAAAATAAAGAATTTAGATTTCTAGTGTGCAATTGATGAAGGCCATGAGTGGAGCAATTCTATAATTTTTTTTATTAAGGCACAATAGCGGGTAGGGTGAAAAAGTGGAGTATCTATTAATGTTGACAGATTGCTTTTGTAGGACTCGGGCGGCACCGGTATTGGAATAAGTGGGGATGGGAGCATGGAGATGTGCATGCTGTTAGATCCCAGGAAGATGAGTTGGATCAGGGACGCGCGCGTTGGGGTAGAAATGGGCAGTTTATTAAGGAGGGAAAAAGCCACTCTTCGCGGTTGCAGTGGTTTGGTGAACTGGGACGGACGGACGGACCCTCAGAAGCCCCGCCCCATGTCACTTCTGACCCTTGGCGTTGTCTACACAGCAAAACACCCGAGGGTGTGTGTTGTCGGCCCCCCATTCTCCCCCCCCCCCCTCCGTCCTGTTCGTTGTCTGTAGCTCAGGTGGGGAAGCAGTTCCAGTGTTTCTCTGCCAAGTACCTGTCTTTTCTCGTATGTCAATCCCGATATTCTTTTTCCACACCCCTAGTCTCCTGCTATAGTATTATAAACGTGGTCCTCATCCAATAGTTGTTTCTTACAGTTTTTAGTCTTTACTAAATGTTATCCATTGCTACAGGGGCTGGCGATGAAGATGTTTTTAAGTCTTGACCTGATAGCCACACAGAAATGTCCATAATAAATTAGAGATGTGTGTGTGTGTATGTTAGAGAGAGAGAGAGAGAGAGAGAGAGAGAGAGAGAGAGAGAGAGAGAGAGAGAGAGAGAGAGATTTAGGCCTCTAAGTACCTCCCAACCCCCAGCTTCCCATTTGCTCAAAATGATGTGTTGTGGCCTTGCTGCTGGATTGTCCTCTGGAGACAGAAATGACAAGGACATTGGGCCTTCCCTAAGCGACATGAGCTGTGTGGCTGTGACTGTGTAGCAGTCACAAAAAAGGAGGTCTTTAACGGCCTTAGTAGGTTAGTGAGAGTTAGGAGGGGAAACAGAGAGCATAGCATTTAGATAGCAGTAGACCGTCCGCGGAGGCCAGGTAGAGAGGCGAGGAAGGGATAGAGTGACAGGATCTGGTGAGACCAGAAAGCAGTTCATTTTTTATTGGTGACCAGTGGTTGCATGTGATTGGAGAAGTGAGTTCTGACCACGTTGTAAAGGGAATTAAACGAGAGGCTAAGGAACTGGGTGGGATTTTATTGGTTTGACCTTTGAAGTAAGCTTGGGAGGCTTTTGGAGTGAGATGGAAGTGATAGTAAACGTTTGCATATCAACTCCCGTTCAATTATTTTCTCTGGATACTTGAAATACTTGCTAACTGTCAGCTAAGAGCTTTCCATTACTTCCTTACTCTAGGCATTGGTCATACTGTACAGTATGAAGTAGTAACAACAGTAGTGGCTAACACGTATTGAATTCTTTGGATCAGGTGAATATTCTCTATGATGTGATAATTGTGACAGCCTTTGGATGCCAATTCAGTATAACCCGGCTTTATAGACGAAGCTGCCCCAGTTATTCGGGATCATTACCTTAGCAAGCAAGGGTCAGAGTTAATGCTGTGTCTGCCAGTCAGCGGTTTCATCGCTGTGACGAAACACCTGAGCTAAACAAGGAGGAGAGATTTCTTTTGGTTCACCGTTTCAGAGGTTTCAGTGTCATGGGACGGAAAACAGGTGGGAAGACTAGCTCACGCTGGGTCAAGGAAGCCGGGGTGCTGTGATACAGGTAGGGTCAGGCCCAAGATATGGCCCCCAACGGCATGCTACCCCTGCCCTGCTCCTCCTACCTAGGTGCTACCTCCTAGTTTTACCGTCCCCCAGTGCTGCCTTAATATTGTGCATTTGACAGGGAATTCAGGATTCACAGAGTTCCCCAGTTTATCAGTTGCCAGCCAACTCCTATACACAGGAGCCTATGGAGACACCCCATACCTGAACCTCAACCTGGACCCTTCACCCCTGACTTTAACGTCTTCAGATGGAGCATATGCACAGTGTGGTGTGCAAACTACAGCGTGATCACGTCAGACAAACACCCTGACACCTGGTTAGAGAAAACAATGCCGAAGCCTGAGACGTGGCATTTAAGCCTGTCTTGTGAATCCCAGGCAAGAGTGTTCCAGGCAGAGGGACACACAGTGCAAAATCGCCAAGTCTGGAACGAAGCTGGAGTGTTTGAGAAACAGCTGGAGCGTCCCTTTGAGGGAGTACAGTCCTTGATGGACTTAGAGGTGCAGTCAGAGCCCTGGCCTGGAGTGTACATCATGTGGTCCGTTGTTAGAGTGGCTGCTTATTTCAGTTTGTATTCTTTGTCCTTCAGCCATTACTACCCTTTCACTCTCAAGTGTCCTGAGTTGCAGGGAAAATGGATGAGGATCTCACTCACCAGATGCGGTGTTAGATAAATGGAATCTTACACACACACACACACACACACACACACACACACACACACACACACACGCTGCAACAGATTTGCAGGCCAGATGTAAACAACTGTAGCGACTGAGATGAGAACTCTATTAGCTGACCCGACTCGGGCTTGTGGGATCACAGAGAAACAGCTTCCACTTTAATTGGGGTGGATGTCAGCAGTGTGCTTGTTTTGTAAAGGGACAAGTTGAGAGTATGACCAAGGATCAGTGTGTGTAAAAACGTGAAAGATCTGGAGACCATAGAAGAATGAACAAATCTGAGCCCTGAAAGACTGAATGATATGTGTTGTTACAGCTGATGGATAAGGAAGAATCTGGAAAGAGTGTAAGCTAAACGCCAGTATGAGATAATCTTCTCTAGAGGCGGGGCACAGAGACTGAACACAAGGTGAGACTGTGGGAGTAGCATTGCTCTAGAGTGGATGCTTGATGAAATGAGAGGATGCCAGTGAATTGGAGACCACATCTGGAAGTGTAGAAAAGATAATTGAAGGGTCATCAGCAGATTCATCGGCCACTGTATTGACATGAGCCTGGTTAAGAAAAACACGCCAATGGCGGGGAAAGTGTTGCTCCCAGGATACCAGCCCTGTCCCGTCTCAGCCATGAGAGGGAGGGTCTGTGCAACATCAGGAGCAGATCTCGGTAAATGGTATGACTTGAAAACTGGTTCACATGAAGAAGTTCAAGTGGTAAATAGTTCATCCTGGGAAGTACATAGAGGACATGGAGTATTATTGGAAACCTGCTCCTTACAGTCGTAGAGGAACATAATGGTTGTATCTAATCTGTCTCCCCCTGCACGCTGTTGTGTACATATAGACATGTGTGCATTTTAGGTTGATGTGTAGTCTGTTATTGTGATTGCATGGTAATGCATATACTATCATAATATATATTACGCATTTTGTGCTTTGCAGCCAGAACTACTCTGACTTAACACTGTCTAAAATTTTTTAAGTTAGAAAAGAAAGTTTAATGCCAAGAATATAGGTCAAGTGTTAGTTTCTCAAACTTTTGTTTGGCTGCTGTGTTTTTTTTTGGGGGGGCAGAATAGAAACACTGGACTCAGCATTTCAGCAATCTGGGTTTCTTATTATTAATTTTTGAGATTATAACATAGCAATCTGCTTTTGAAAGATGGGATTTACCGTTTCATTCTGATTTAGTCCTGGGAGCTTGAAGGCAGCAGACAACTTGAACTGCAGCTGCCCAGGGTTTAGGAAGTCCTCTGGAAGGAGGAAGAACTAACGCGAAGTTACTTCATTTGCTGCGAATTCTGAATATTTCAACCTGAGGAATGTTCTGCTTGCTGCCCCGTTGTACTCTGCCCCCACCCCGCCTCCCCAGCTGCCTCACCCTCATAGTGCTCTCTCACATCACCCGGAGAAGCATTGGACATGCCAACAGGGAAACTGGTTTCAGCTCACCGAATACAAGAACCAGAACCCCGAAACTTGAAGGAACAAAATTAGCTTTGCATCATCTAACTGGGTTTATAGCTTTGCTGCAGAGTAGCCATGCTTCTCAAATCTAGAAGGTACAATTAACTGCAGTATTATATCAATACCAGCTAGTCTGTTAATAGGCAGCTCAGCAAAGCAATTGGAATATGTTATTATGGAGAATTTTTTTAACTGCTGAATTAAAATTAAATCATACACTACCGGGAACCATTCTGTAAGAGAATAGAGTGCTAATCATTTTTTTCATCTTTTAATTTTTATTGATTCTCTAGGTTTCAGGATACATTTGGCCTCAAGAGGCATGATACTCTCTTCAATAGCAAGCCTACACATTTAAACAATTGTCTGGCTTAGGTGTAATTTTAGCATTTGTAGAATTTTTTTAAAGTATGTGTATGTGAGCTCGAGTGCTCAAGTGCCTGACTGTTTTCATGTTTATTACATGTGTTCCTAGTTCCCATGAGGCCAGACAAGGGCATCAGATCCCTAGGTACTGTAGTTACAGGTGGTTGGGTGTTGGGAAGTGAACTCTGGTCCTCTACAAGAGCAACAACCTCTCTTAACTACTGAGCAGTCTCTTTAGGCCTCCATTTGTATTACTTTTAGGAAATTATTTTAAAATATGGCATAGCGTTTACATACTGACTTACACACTGCGTATGCTTTACCTAAGGGATGGTATTAAATGAGCAGTCACAGAGAAGCTGCCTGAGTACGTTTTGTTGGGGTGACATAGGACTAACCAGGGAAGAGAGTCTCGGTGGCAGGCTCTGTAGATCAGGTAGACATATAGGTATGTCTTTTGGGGGTTATCTTGATTGTCCTAATTAGCAGTTCTCAACCTGTAGATTGCAACCTCCTTAGGGGTCCCACATCAGATCCTGCTCATCAGATATTTACATGATATTCACAACAATAGCAAACTTAACCGTTGTGAAGTAGCAACCAAATAATTATATGGTTGAAGGGGTCACCACCACATGAGGAACTGTATTAAAGGGTCACAGCCTTAGGAAGGTTGAGAGCTGAGCCACCATCTTAATTGATAAGGGAAGAACCCAGCCTAAAAGCGGGCCATCCGGTCCCCTGGGTTTGGTTCTTGACTCGTGTGGGAATGGAGAAAGCAGGCTGAGCCTTCATGCCCTCATTCTCGCTGCTCTCCACTGTGGCTGTGCTGTCCTAACTGTTTCAGGTTCCTGCTGCCTTGACTTCTCTGCTATGATGGACTCTCCCCTGGGACTGTGAGCTAAAATTAACCCTTTCTCCCCTGAGACATTCTTTATCAGGGTTCTTCATCGCAGCAACAGAAACAAAGCTAGAGCTCTACCAAACTTCCTTTTGGCCATTCATGAGTGTGCAGCATTTCTGTTTACTGGACTGTTTGCATCCTCCTTTGATGTCTGATTTTCCTTTCAGTAAAAACACCAAAAAGGAAGCAAAAAAGGGAGAAGGGAGGAAGAAAAAAGACAACACCGAAAACATTAGACATTCCCTTTAATGATAGAAAGGTTTGCAGTTAGCTTACAGGTGTGAAGTCCTGCACCCCCACCCCCACCATTGCTCCCCCAGGAGTCCTTTATTTAAAACTAACCCGTTGATCCTGGCTATTAAAGCACAACAGTAGTATCAAACTCTTAGAGTAGCAAAAGAGGCACTTGGAGATGGTTTTGCAGAATTTTAGGAATTAACGATTGTAAAGAAGTATCTTTGTACTTGTCTGAGAATTTACATTTTGATATATTCCTTTAAAAGACTAAGTAATTTTTTTAGTACAGACTAATAAGGTGCAGTTACATGTTGTAAAGAATCGTCCTAAGATGTGTGCTTGCAGCGCACCAGAAGTCTTCACTAATTAACATTTACTGTTGCACTCTACATCAAAAAAAAAAGTTGGATTCGATGTAAATATTTTATAGACATTTTAAGAAGATTTTACCTTTTATGTGTTGTATGTGTGAACCTGTGCATGTGTATACACAGATATATGTGGGTACCGAGGAGGCCAGAGGAGGTTATCGGATCCTCCAAAGCTGGACCTACCACAGTTGTGAGCAGCCCATAAGAACTAAACTTCAGTTCTCTGTACGAGCTGCAAGTGCTCTTAATTGACAGGTTAGCATTTTTGTTGGCATCTACTGTCTCACAGACAATGCAGGCATATAACTCTGGGATGGAGCAGACTAGCAGTCCACGGAAGAGAACTGGGCAGGTGTGTGTGTGTGCAGATGCCTGGAGGATGTCAGGTATAGGGCACGACAAGGGGAACATGAGATCAAATCCTTATTCTTTTAGGTTTGTAGTTTGTCGTCAGTTACACAATTTTTTTACAATCCAGTGAGGTTAAGTCAACTAAGAAATTGTATTTGCTTGATGCTGCTGTGAAATGTGTATTTGTGAGTGATTTTTTTTTTCCTAGAAAAATGTACCCTACAGTATTTTATTTCGTGCTGGAATTATTTGTCAGCAGCAACCTGTATATATACAAAATGTGCACTCTGTGTGGCCATTGTTTTAAGACAGGATTTTGTGGATCATGCTGATCTGAACCCCAATGATGGTCTTGAATGCTGGTCCTCCTGCCTGTAACTCTTGAGTACTGAGATTACAGGCATGCCACCACACCTGCTTTCTATAGTGCTGGAGACTGAACCTGGGGCTTCCCACTGGTAGGCAGCCATTGTAGGAACTCAGCCCCAGGGCCAGGCCCAGCTCCAGGGCCAGCCCCAGCCCTAGCCCCAGCCCCAGGGCCAGCCCCAGCCCCAGCCCCAGGGCCAGCCCCAGCCCCAGCCCCAGCCCCAGCCCCAGGGCCAGCCCCAGCCCCAGGGCCAGCCCCAGGAGATGGGTTTTACTGTGCTGACTTGCAATGGCTGAAATGGGTACACAGCCTCTGCAATATGTTCCTGTGGAAAATTCAGTAGGTTGCCAGCAACTTTTGTTAGATAATTTGATTATGCTTCTTAAAACCCAGCTAATCCTACAGAATTAATATTTTAATCTCTAATACAGTGAGGTAAGCTATGCAAGTCTTAGTATTTGTTTCCTTTACAATCTGTTTGAAAGGTTTTACATCTTTCTTTCGAAAGAATCCATTTAAAATGCCCTGTTCAGACATCTACTAATTCTTGCCAGAATGATTTAAAATGAATAAAAAGTCCATTAGATTTTTGGCAAATATGTTCTCAAATTATGATGTAGAATAAATGACTACAGAGTGCTTTTTAGAGTAGTGGAATAGAAATGACTGAAATGTTCCTAATTTATTCATTACAATTTCTCTACTGTGGGAGATGTTCAGTTTTTTTTAAACTAAAAGATCACGAAGACTGGGGACTTTGATAAGTTGAAATCAACAATTTTATTTTAGCTTTTAAACTGTGGATTGCTAGCGTAAGGAAATGCAGATGTGTAGTTTAATTAACTGTGGTTCCTTGTATAATGGCCTGAGAGGAAATTCTAAGCCCGTGTCTGTCTGAGAAGGCTGGAGGAAGATGTTTCTATAGTGGTTGGCAATTAAATTTGCCTATTGTCCTGAGAAATGATGATGGTAAAGAAAAAATGCGTTTAGCAAATAATTTCCTAAAATTCTGTCTTCGAAAAGAGGGTAGTTTTTAAATACTAGTATTTTATGGATTGTTAACTACTATTCCTTTTGCTTTGTTTTGTTTTCTCACAATGCTTATTCATGGCCTATTATTTATCTAAATTATTTATTTATTTAATGTCCAGTGTGCAATTTCTCCTCCCTCCACTCCTCTCAGTCCCTTCCCTCACCCCCACTCTGCCCACGCCCATCCACACCTCTTCCATTTCTACTCAGAAAAGGGCAGATCTCCCATAGATATCAATAAAGCATTTGGCATATCAAGTTGCAGTAAGACTAAGCACCTTCCCTTGTGTTAAGACTAGTCAGGGCAACCCAATGTGAGGAGTAGGTTCCCAAAAGCCAGTAGAAGAGTCAGAGTCAGCTCCTGCTCCCAATGTTAGGAGTCCCACAAGAAGATCAAGTTACACAACTGTCACATATCTGCAGAGTGCCCAGGTCAGTCCCATGCATGCTCCCTAGTTGCTGGTTCAGTCTCTGTGAGCCCAGGTTAGTTGATTCTGTGGGTTTTCTAATGGTGTCCTCCAGCCCTCTGGCTCCTCTAATCCTTTCTCCCCTCTTCTGCAGGATTCCCTGAACTCTGCCTAATGCTTGGCTGTGGGTCTCTGCATCTGTTTTCACCAGTTGCTGGATGAAGCCTCTCTGATGACAATTGGGCTAGGCACCAGTCTAGTCACAGGAGATGGCCAGTTCACTCCTATTCTTATAGCCAACATTTAGACTCAAAACATAGCACACTTAACACTTATGTCTTAAAATAAATGTAGAATACATGAAAGCACAGTACAATTCTGAAGGGTAGTATCAATCTGTAGGGACAAAAGTACCACACCCTTCCCCAGACCTCGTTGCGTTCTTAGCTTGAGAGAAGAATTGATGGACCATGGAGTGTCAGTCGGAGTACTCACGTGTCTTGTGGTTAGTCTCGGTAGTTTTCCAATGTTATACTTGAAAATTGGAAGCGATTTCAATAAACACAGGTTCATTTTGTTTTCCATTCATTACTACCACAGAAACAATGCAGGCTATTCCCCTGGCTCCACTGAAGAAAATCCCAGCCAGAGTGTAATGAATAGATTCACTGTAGTACAATCATGGTTCATAAGAGATGGTTATATCATCCTTGACTTCTATTCAGTTAACTGGTTATGCTAAGCAAAAAGTGAATGGTAAAATCTCTCTAGGGCTGAGGAAATGGTTCAGTAGG
This sequence comes from Mesocricetus auratus, assembly GCF_017639785.1. NCBI lineage: Eukaryota > Metazoa > Chordata > Mammalia > Rodentia > Cricetidae > Mesocricetus > Mesocricetus auratus. Next base: position 15,220,688 of record NW_024429185.1, read on the forward strand.
GAAGTACTTTCAGGGCAATTATGAGGTTTTGGGTTTGGATCCCCAGAACCCACGGAAAACCAAGTCTGGCAAAGCCCACATTAGTCCTTAATCCCAGTTCTCTCGTGGTGAGGCGAGAGGCTGATGGAAGGCCTGCGAAGCTTGAGCTAGCTAGCAGGGGATTGTCTCAAGTCAGGTACAAGGCAAGGAGGACACGTGGTACTGTCCTCTGACCTCCATGTGACACTCTGACCTCCATGTGACCCTCTGACCTCCCTGTGACCCTTGTGTGTTGATACAAGCTTATGCTCTTTCCCTCCCTCCTCCTCCACCTACACACACACACACACACACACACACACACACACACACACACACACACCTGTACATTGGCAGTAATCACATTCTAAAGATAAAGTGAATGGCTTGAAACATTCCTTGTCATTTACATCTACTTGTAGCTTGTATGACAGGTACTTGTACTTAAAGGAAGTATATCTCACACATACTCACATAAGGGATAAGCCCTTTTTTGAAATATAGGGAAGATAATACGTATGTATTCAGTGCAGTTTTTGTTTTCTAATGGGTTGAAATACCTTTCCTGTTGGTCCCTCAGTAAACACGAAAACAACTGACATTTGTTTACCTAGTTCTTTGTTTCCACCCCTGGACAGATGATTTGTTTCTCTGATTATCCTGGCCTTTGTTGAGTGCTTGGTTAGTTTCTTGGGGTCCCAGTGTGTGTTAGATGTGAGAGGGAGACAGTCCTTCAAGGTCAGGCACTGGGCGAAGGTGTGCAGTCAGAACGGTACAAAGTCCAAACCTGCCACTGTCATCCAGTGTGACTCTGGGCACGGAGCCCGGCAGGCTACTTCTAAATGCCAAGCAGGCAGAGAAGTAACATCTTCGGATTATACCCAGTTCTCTCTCTTCTACCTGATTCTTTTTAATTAGAGATACCCGAACCTTATAACTCTGCTTATGAGCCAGTGCTAATGAGAGAATGACATTTCATTTCTAAAATTGAGGATAATGAGCCTCTTAGAGTTTTGCTGTGTGTAATCTCTGCATCTCCTTCACACTCCACTCATCTGACATGCCCCACTTAAAAAAAAAGACGCAAAACCCAGTAGTCTTAGGAGGTCTCTGTATCCTGTGAAATGCCACAGATTTGCAAGGCGCGAGTGAGTGAGTGACAGGAGTCTAGCATCAACTAGGAATGGCGGAACAATGGGAGGTGGGTTTTTTTTTCCTTCACACAAATTCTTTTTGTCAGAGAACTGGATTTTCCTGGGTTGACAAGGGTTTAATTTTATACTGCCTCGCATATGCAGCAATGAAAATCAAATCAAATTTAAATTTCTAAGTAGACTGTCTTCCTGATAATATTTTTAAAAGCTGACTTAGAATAGTACTGTTGGATCTTAGCTGTCCCCGCATTCTGGGGGCTGATCGCTGTGGTTGAACCTGCTTCTTTCTTACTGTCCGCCTCTTGTCACAGTTTCACTTAGGAACACCTGTTTTTTTTCCCGAGACATGGTTTCTCTGTGGAGCCCTGGCTGGCCTGGAACACACTCTGTAGACCAGGCTGGCCTCTAACTCACAGAGACCTGACTGCCTCCGCCTCTGCCTCCTTTGTGCTGGGATTTAAAGGTGTGGGCCACCCCTTTCCAGCTGGGAACTACTTTTCAAAGGGTGCGGAAAGATCAGTGAATACACATTGTCTCGTTAAGTCGAGTTCCTGACTTATTAATAGTGTCTCCCCCTTCATTTATCTGAGCTGCTTATTTCCAGACCCGTGAGTCAGTACTGGTATTTGAGGTCTTTATTTAGGATATTGAACATGTACGTTTAAACACGTATTGGTTGTAGACACCCCAGAAAGCGCAAACCAGAACAAAACCATACTGCTTTGGTCTGTGTGGAAGCAAAACACAAGACATTTCCTGCCCTTGATGGAAGCCGCCAGCATCTTACCTGTTCTGAACAGATGGGTTGATTGGCTTCTCATCCCTGCCTTGGGAAAGCATGCTGTGGGTGCATAGCCCCTTTCCTTGTGGTTCCTTCTGGGACCCTGAAAGGACAGCCTCTTGGACCGACGTTTAGCTCACTGCTAAGGCTGCCGATCAGTGGCAGGCAAGTTCATTTCGAAGAGTGTAAGCATTTTGGGCATTGTGACTTAGGATTTCTGTTTCCTATAGTTAGTTCCCTGACAGAAATCTCCGATCCTATAAAAATTGATTCTCTATTTATTTGATTTTCTCCTATTGCTAAATGCTTCCAGTCCCAGACAGCCTAATGATTTAAATGTGCTTGATATGCGGCCAAAGGGGCCTACAGCTCAGGAACACTGAATTTGTAATGTTACACGAGTTCCCAGGTTGTCTAATGGAGGTTCAGTTGTGTCTGCTAGGCAGGTTCCTTATTTCCTGGTGCGGGCCTTGCAGCCATCTCTTGGTTTTGCTGCTGGTGAACTGTATCTGTTTCTCTTATGGGAACTATATGCTATTCAAGCAAGAAGGACGAGCTCTGTGGAGGTTCAAGAGTCATAGCGGTGTTATGCTCCGTGGAGGTTCAAGAGTCATGACGGTTTTATGCTCCGTGGAGGTTCAAGAGTCATAGCGGTGTCGTGCTTTGAGAGTCGCATGGCTTTCTAGTGACTTTCTCATCACCGTTGTGCAGAGATTTTCAAAACCTCAAGCATGTCCATAATTAAGTCAAGCTGTCCCTCAGGTGATTACATCTAGCGTGGTGATAGGGGACTTTTAGGGTAGGGCAGGAGAATGATCTCTCAGACGCTGACAGGAGAGTGTGTGCCACTCCAAAGCAGGAGGGCTTTGTTGCACAGCACGAAGGGCTAGTCTGCTGTGGATTTTTGTTGATGATGATGTTGCTTTGGCCTTCTTTTTTCTTGCAGTGGTGCTTGACTGTGTAGCGAAGGCTGGCCTGGAACGGTATCCTCCTGCAGCAGCCTCCCAAGTAAACACTAGCTTTCAAGGCTGTCTCATCACAGCCTTAGGCCAGCCATTTGAATGGGAGTTGGAATGTAGGAAGATGGGGGGGGGGTCTATTATTCATGCATTTTTTTCCTCTTGAAAGAAAAATAATAGGGCCAGTAATTAGGAAGATTAACCATCATGAAGAAACCATGTATGTTTAACTTCCCTTACAAGCTGACAGATGGTGGATAAAAAAAGCTGATGTCAAGTGTAACATAGACTCTCGTGGGGTTAAAATGTGGCAGAGCCCCTGTTAATAACTTTATCAGCTCACCTTAGTTATTGATCTTCTCTGAGCTTTCTTTCCCCATCTACAGAGAAGATGAAAACATCGCTTTATAGCAAGGCCCTTTTTAAATTTTGTTTATTGCTGAAAGCAAGCAAAAAAAAAAAACCTTAACATTACCTGAAGAACTGTGCAAAGACAGTTATCATTGACTAGATGGTGCACTGCATTCCTTGCACAAAGATACTTACGTGTCAGCATACGTCACAGTATATAACCTGCTCTATGGATTGCCTTGTAGAAAATGTTTTCCTTCAGGATGTGATTCTTTCTTAAACGAACCCTCTTTAAATGCCAGTTTTGCATTGATGAGCTTTGAAAGGAAGAGAACATTAAAAAAAGAAAAGAGAATGGAAGGAAGGAGGAGGGGGAGAGGAAAGAAGAAAGAAAAGAAATGCCTGTATGTTGGGGGCCACATTGACTAAACCAACACATACGTACCACACTTTCAAAAGTATTTTCATCTGCCCTTGTAAAAATGCTTAGGCACGACTCCAAAGTTTATAGAACTTAAAGGATTTCATGACTTGCTAGAACTTGGTGCTTGCTGACCAAACCAGCAGCCAAGCAGATGAAGGAAAAGGGAAGTGATGGAGGGCGAGCTGGGGGAGCCAGTGTGTGGAAGGTACTGACCTCACATTCTCTTCCTCCCTTTTCACCCAGCACAGGCCACAGGGGACTTTGATTTGGGTTCTTATAAGACTTCAAAGCTGCTAAGCCTCTGCCCAGTGACTTGGCGCTGAGATGGGAGTCACTGCAGTTGGGTCAGCTATGAGGCTGAGTGCATGACTGTCCTTTTTATTTAGTCTGAGTCCATTGCCCCTCTTCCCTTTCTGCTGAGTTAACTTCAGCTACTAGGATTTTGTGCAACGTTTCCCTCTATAGTGTGAGCATTTAAAAACAAAACTGATGTCGTTGTGTAGCCGGCTACACTGACTCCACTACACAGCAGCGGGGCTGTCTTCAAAGGCTTTCTCACATGTATGTATGTGTGTATATGTGTGTGTGTGTGTGTGTATTTATTTATTGTCTTCAGAGTCTTATTTGTTTGTGGTACTAGCTCGAACCCGAGGTCATGTGCATGTTAAGCAACCCTCTACAGCTAGGCCATCTCTCTGGCTCCTTCTGGGACTATACGTCTCGTTTTAAACTCTAGTCAGCACACTTTCTGCGCCCTATCACAGATCAGCCGCTTCCCACTCAAGCCAGTTGGTAGCCTGAAAACTGAGATCATCAAGTACTATTAGTTTATCTTTTGCTTTCTTTTTGTTTTTTTTTTTGTTTGTTTGCTTGTTTTTTGTTTTTCAAGACAGTTTCTCTGTGTTTTGTAGACCATCCCAGCCTCGAACTCACAGAGATCCGGCTGCCTCTGCCTCTCGAGTGCTGGGATTAAAGGCCTGCGCCACTTCGGACTGTCAGGGGGCATCTTTTACTTCTTAACAGTACTATCTGCTAGACATGTTTATATACTCAGTGTTTTATTCTAACATTTTACTAGTGCAGGATTTTGTATTCAAGGTGGTGAAACCACATGCCCTAGACCCTACAATAATAAGATTAGAATTCAAAAGCAGAGTTCACCTTCTCAGGAAGGATTTGATATCACCAAGTAGGACTTCCTCAACCATTTTCTGTGAGCCAAGATCTGTTAGGCTCACATGTGCTGTTTTATTTAAAAGAGAGTCCTTGAGCCACTAAGGTTGAAAAATACTGCCTGTCATGTTACCCCGTCAGATACATAGCATACATTGACTGGTGTGTTAGCATCCGTGGAGATTTGTACAGCAAAGGACCTTCAGCACCGGAGCGCAGCGTCCATCCACTCTTTACAGAATACCTTGTCTTCTTTAAAGGAGTTATGTCTCCTGGAAGGATAGCTTGCTGATACCCACAGTAGTTGCAGGTTACCTAGGTGATGTTGTCAGCAGCTGGTGCTGTGTGGACAGATGGCCTCTCTAGGGAGGAGTCTAGATTCATTGGCCGATGAACTCTCTGCTTTTAGGACTCTCTCATGTCTATATTCATGGATGCCATTCCATCTTATAACTTCCTCAGTGCACTCAGGGTCTGCCTCTTTTCTGGCGTTGTCTCTGTTAACTGTACACCGTAGGGATGTATCTGCTCTCAGATAGGCTCCCAGGTGGCTCATGACGATACCTACTGTAACCCTGTCAGCAGGGAGTGTTTCCAGACTTGTCCCTAAGCTCCCAGAGGGCAGACATGTGCTGTCTAAGCTACCTTGCAGGTCATCTGCTGACTAGTCCCTGGCAGAGGGAGCCTCGAGCCTTGGTATGACTTTTGTCTACTTAACAGATACTCACTGTCTCCTTGGTCATACATCTGTGGTGAGAACTATGGTTCATTATTTTTTATTTTTATTATTTATTTATGTGTTTATTTTATTCACTGAGGGAAGGACACATTGAAGAGAAAACCCAGAGCCTCCAAACTCCAGAATGTTGAGCATGTGTCCAGTGAACTATGCCTGTGGCTGCTGAGATTTTTAAAAATTTATTATTTTGTGGGCATGTGTGTGCGTGTGTGTGCGTCTGCCTGCCTGCCTGTCTGATTTCCTGTCTTTGGGCTTCACTGGAGGTGAATGCTCTTAATCTTCAAGCGTCAAGAACTCATATATCCACCTTACACTGCTCTCAGCAGTTACTATGTCCCCTATGTTGTATTTCATTTGCATATCACTCATTGAGACTGCTCTGTTCATTTTAAAATAATTTCAGTTTGGTTGTTTATCCCCATTTACAGAAGGTATTTCACAGTTGAGAGGAAAGCCTCCTGATCGGTTAATAGGTTTCTTAGAATAGTCACTTTTGTGTGTCACTTCTGGTTTGCCCTATTGCCACCACAGTTCATGCAAGCTCAGGGTTTGTATTCAGCAGTTTCATTTGTATAAGAAGCCTCAATGAAGTCTGGTTCCTTGACTTTGGTTGGAAGTCAAGTGGTTTCAAGTATGACCCATCTTAGATTTCTGTTCCTGTAAAAGTAGGGAGATGTCTAATTCAAAGCACAGGAATATAGTAGAGCCCCAAACCAACTGACACATTGACAAGCATTTTCAAGCATGGTAAGCCAGAGACCTGCAGTGCATATTACATGGGAAAAGTTTTCTGCATTGGCAAAATTGAAGTATTAGTCTAATAACATTTGCCCTGCAAACAACACCTTTTTCTTTTGGAAACTACCTGCAGTAATCATGGATGCTCCTTCCTGTCTCCGAGTAAGCTTTGTGTACAAAATTAGCATCATTTGTCTTTGATGCCTTTGCTCAGTGTTCAGTGTACACACGTGCCTCTGAAGTCTGACACTGCCTGATGGGAAGCATTAGTTCCACCAGCACCCTAGCCTTTCCTGTGGAAATAGATGCTGGACTGACGTAGATTCAGTTGTCAGTTGGCTTGGTTGATGTGTTAATGGTAAGGGACGATAACTAAGTATTTGAGGCCTATATAAACTAGAATATAGGTCTGGATACTGTCAAGAAATCCAAAACATTAGCTTTTTTTCCACTCTCCTAAGACTCTAATTGATAAGGGCTGCTCTTCACAGTCCTATACGATGTCACAAGGATCCATGCCCATTACCTCTTATTCTGGCCTTCCTACAGTTCTACTCCCCTAATGAGCCAAGATTTCACTTTTGTCTTAGTTCCTTCTCTGTGGCTGTGACGAGACACCCCAGGATGAAGGCAACTTATAGAAAGAAGGGTTTATTTAGGGCTTATAATTCTGTAGGGGTAGGAGCCCATCACCATCATGCCGGGAAGCATGGCAACAGGCAGGCAGGCAAGGCATTGGGACAGCAGCTGGGAACTCACATCCTGATCCACAGACAGGAAGCAGAGAGCACACTGGGGATGGCAGGAGGCTTTTGAAGCCTTCGAGTCCACTCAGTGACACATCTCCCCCAAGACCACGCCTCCTAATCCTTCCCAAACAATTCACCAGCTGGAGACCAAGTATTTGAGCCTGTGGGGGCCGTTGTCACTCAGACCACCACAAGTGTTTTGTTCTCATTTTTCAGTGGGAGGAAGTCAGCAAGGGAAGTTTGCTGCTTCACCTAAAGGCATCACTTTTAACAGATTTCATTAGTGAAAATGTAGGCACGGGAGGAAACTGGGACTAGAACTTCATTCTGGTGACCACATAGGGTTGGTAAAAGACTGTCCACCCCCTCTGCTGTTGACCTGCAGGGGATTGTGGAAATGGCCATTGGAGATAAAAGCAATCGGTGTAAACTTTCGTAGAAGCAAGCCCATACACAAAATTCCAGCATGGGGAGGGGAGACGGGCACAAAGTTCCAACCCTAGTAGAGGACTTATTGGCAATTGATAGCAATTGGGTGTGGCAGAGTCAGTTTTCCTTAAGGGTGTGGCCTCTGATATGGAGATCACAGTTCAATAGATGTTCACACACCCTATAACGCCCAATAGTATAGGGAGAGCATAACTTAGACACAGTAGGTTTTAAAAATATGAGCATACAGCGTTGGTTCAGTAGGGAAGTAGGGCCCAATGGGAAGAGCTGGGAGAAGAGAGTGAATTGCTTAAGACACATTGGGCAAAATTCTCAAAGAAGTGAAAAAAATTAAAGTTTTTATGTGAAAAAATCAGGCTGGCAGAATGGCTCCGCTGTTAAAGGAGTGGATTTGGAGGAGGGAGTGAGTATGATCAATTTATAATATATGAAATTATCAAGTGATTAACAAAAATATTTTTAAAAGAGGAGCTTTACGTCATGTGGGATATATTGATGCACTGGGAGAAAACCTACAAACTATTGAGGAAACACAGAGTGAGTCTACGAGCAAGCATCCTAGACCTGAGGCAGTAGAGACAAGAGACCGTGGATGGATGGAGGGCTTCCTGTTGTGGCTCCAGAAGCCGTAAGGCTGGTTTGGGTGGTGGAAATGGGGTTGAACGAATGCCGGAGATTGGCCACTCCAGCTGCAGTGGCCAGCTGTCTTTAGCACAAGGACAGGAATCAACTTCTTCTACAAGATTCTCTGCCTTCCTGTCTCGGGGCTCCTGCTCCTGACAGGGCAGATTGACAAAGGAGAAATGCTTGAGAAGTTCCAAAACCAGTTTCCCAAAGCAGAGCCAGCAAAGGCGGGGGTTCAGGGTTAGTAACTGGCACATTACCAGGTTAGGGATTTCCTTGGAAAGATTTGTGCTATTATTATTTTTTTCATTGAACAGTATTGTGAGAGAAATCTGAGGGGTAGACTTGGACTGGAGTAATAGGAGCAGGAGGGTGTCCTCCATCTTGACAGGAGTAGACTGCCCTCTCCAAGAGCTGTTTCTTTGCATCTGAACACAACAGTGGTCCATTCACGCTTGTATTACATCTTCAGTGAGCCTTTCCATGGAAGAAAGCATAAATTCCAGCCTTCTATTTGTGGCTTAAGGATGCAGCCTATTGTTTCCTCTTTCCTTGAGGAAATTTCTAGGAGCTTTTATTGTATTAAAGATTTGTATTTTTAGCCAGGCAGTGGTGGCACACACTTTTAATCAGGCGACTGTATCTCTAAGTTCGAGTCCTTCATAGTCTACAGAATGAGTTTCAAGACAGCCAGAGCTACACAGAGAAACCCTGTCTGAAAAAATCGTGTGTGTGTGTGTGTGTGTGTGTGTGAGTGTTCTACCTATGTGTATGTATTATGTGTATGTGTGCGCATCTGCTTGTTTTGGTGCTGTGTTAAGGTCTTTTTTTTTTTTTTTTTTTTTTTTTTTGGTTTTTCGAGACAGGGTTTCTCTGTGGCTTTGGAGGCTGTCCTGGAACTAGCTCTTGTAGAGCAGGCTGGTCTTAAACTCACAGAGATCCTCCTGCCTCTGCCTCCCGAGTGCTGGGATTAAAGGCGTGTGCCACCAATGCCCGGCTGTGTTAAGGTCTTGAGGATGTAAAGTTGACTACCCTGTCCCCAGGGAGACCACGATCTAGTTTCACTACAAGCTAAATGTGAAGGTATTAATACTATTTTGTGTGAGGTTAAAATAGAATTTTCCACTGGGAAGTAGAAAATGGAAAGTTCTTGGAAGAGAGTCAACCTTTAAACTCATCTACCAAAGTAGAGCGTGGCCAGCCCGACAGAGAAGTGTATGTAGGTATGCTTGTGTAGAGGATGATGGAGAGGATGGGGAGAGAAACCAGAATCTAGCAATGTACTGCAAATGGGAAATAATCTGTTAAAAGGACACCCATGTAGCACCAGTTCTTATTTAGTAGTGTATTCATTCGTCCTAAAAATCTGGTGTTTTGATTTTAAGGTGTTCACATTTCAGAGATGTGAGCATTATCCTTGCCTTTGTGAGTCATATGATACTGTCCACCGTTGCTGCCACTATTGACCAGTAGATGTGTCATTAGCACCAGCTGTTTAACTGCCAAACTCCCAGACAAGGTACAACTATAGGGGAAGGAAGCCTCTAATCTCATCAGAATCCAGTCTCCGGAGGGGACGTGAAGGAGACTTCCTAGGTGAGACAAAAGATAATACAGTGAGGGTTCAACTGAAACAGACAGACAGACTCAGGGGACCTTCTCATTCCTATCACCTGCTACCCATTAGCATCCCTAACGCTTGTCTGAGTTCATGTAATAAATGCCATTTTCATTAAGCTAGCTTGCATGGGTTCTGTAACGGGCGCCAGATGTTCTGGAGGACATAAGTTCGTATTTTAACCTAAAGGAATTCAGTATTGTAGATACTTCATGTGTTAGGCAAAAAGGGAGACTTTTGAGCCGGACACTTGAAACTGTATATAAGGTCACTGTGCAGTTGCCTTGTGGACTCGTGTGTCTTATGTCTCCTCCAACGGCGGCTGTTTCTTATTTCTTTTATTTCTGAGGTATGACACAAAGAAAGATGAGGCATGTCTCTATGCCAGAGTAAAATTTATTTTTGTGTAATTTTGTTACCATATCTGACTTCCGGATCATCTTTTTTTGACAAAAAGAGTCTTTGATTGTGATCTGTATTATGAGAGAAATTTCTGTGTAGTTAAATAAGCCAGACAACAATGGAAGAGAAAAGGGGGAATTATTAATGTCCCAGATTGTTGCTCTTTAAATAATATAGTTAATGAGTAGTACAGTTGCATTCACCCAAAACTCAAACTTTATTTTTTTCCTAGTATTGTAAAGTGTCATTTTTTGCCACCGTTCTAAAGGATGCGCATCTAATACATTTGAATAAATTTTCATTTATCAATGAAGCATCCGAGTAGTTTATACAATAGGAAGCTAGACTGCCAGGGAAGGCTAAGTATGTTCAGCAGCTGACAGTAATAGTAATTTATTGGATTTTTTTTTCTGTCAGTTTTCAGTATACATTTTGCTCATATGGTTAGTGAAAGCAATTAGTCTTTAGTTTTCTCCTTTTCTGTTTATAAATAGATTAAAAGTCCTTTTGATAGTCAAGGAACCAATTAAATATTTCCTTAATGGTTCAACTAATTACTCCATGATCATTATTTATTTCACTGTGCTTGCTTAAGGTACAGAAAAGTAAAAAGCACTAAGAGATAATAGAGCGCCAAGGAGATTAATGGTATAAACTAATTGGGGTTCTTACTGTCGGGTTTAATGTAACATGTTAATATACAGCACTTACAGGAGGTGTGGTTTGAACATGCCTTGGGTTGTTTAAAGGGAAAATTTAGTTTTAAATAGACACTTTACTTATCAACTTGGAAAGTCAGTCTCATTGCCTGAGGGCTAGTTTCTAACCACATTGCAACTTTTAAAAAATATTTGGAAAGCTGCTGGGATCTTTTTTGCCAGTTATTCCCCATTTATAGAAATACTCTGGGTTTGAATGTAAACTGAGGAATTTATTATGTTCAGGAAAAAAGGGAAAGATGATGTTCACAGATAATACATAAAACTATTAGTTGTCTTGAACTCAAGCCCTTGTTTTGAGAGGTGGTTTGATGTACGCCCTTGATTAGTCTTGACTATTTTGCCTTATAGGAAGTTAGTTTAATGTGGTTTGCAGCTACAGAAACATACGAGTATGAATTTTGGAAATGTCCTCTGTACTTTTTATTGCTACTCAAGAAATCAATAGAAGGATTTGTAAACCTAAAATCTTTTGGCTTGGTTTTCTTTAGCTAAATTTCCATTTGGAATCAGTGGGTAAGTGGCAGGTGTTAATTTCCAGTGCTGGCTTAATAATAACTCAGTTTGTTCATTAGATTGTATTTCATATACAAGAAGTATTTATAAAGTCATTTATTTGCTTTAATTTCAAGACGAAAGTACAAAATCTGCCTGTGGGATTTGGAGTTAGTATTGAAGATCGGGCTTGATGAAGTGCCCCTAATTATCTGTCATGGCTCTTATACTGTTCATTATTTTTTTCTTGTTCATCCTCCTCTTTAAGCATTTGTGACAACTTCCCGTGTTGCTAAGTTTAATTATTTCTTAGAAGATGCAGAGCCTGTCCATAAAAACAGTATAGTCCTTTGAAGATTGAAGATGCTAAATCTACCTTCGTTTCACCTTTGGGACAGTTCTTGAACCTAATCCCTTCCATGCATTCAAATGCTTGAGTGACTGTCTAATTTCTCCAGAATCTTGGGCCTGTTGTGTAAAGGAACCTTAGTGGCATCGAATTCAACCTTCCCCTGGTGCCTTCAATACCTGAGTGTAACCCACAAACATGTTTTCTTCTCGAGGACAGTAGAATCTTCTAGTTTGTTAGCTTCAACTGTCAGCTCGACACAGCCCAAAGTTATCTAAGCTGGTCTCAAATGAGGGAGTTGCCTTAATCAGATTGGCCTGTAGGTGTGACTGTGCATTCTCTTGATCGACTGGGGTAATTGATGTAGGAGTGCCCAGTGGGTGGCACCAACCCTGGGCAGATGGGTGTGGGCTCTATAAAAAAAATGGCTGAGGTAGAACCTGGGAGAGAACTAATAAGCAGCAATCATCCATAGTTTCTGTTTCAATTCCCTGCCCTGTGGGAGTTCTTGCCCTGATATCTCTCGGGGATTGGCTGTAATCTGTAATATGAAATAAGTTCTTTCCCCCTTAAGTTACTTTGGGTCGTGGTGTTTTTCATACCAACAGATACCTACTTTATTAAAATTATGTATATATACATATGCATATATTTATGTGTGTGTGTATGTGTGTGTCTGTGTGTTTGTGTGGGTTTGTGCACTTGAGTGCAGTGTCTGAGGGGACCGGAAGAGGCCCTTTCCCCCTTGAGCTGGAGTTAACAGGTGGCTGTGAGCCTTACACCATGGCTGCTGGGAACTCAGGTCCTCTGCAAGAGCAGTGTATACTTTTGGAACTGAGGCATCCCTCAAGCTCCTCCAAAATTAATGAGGAAAATCAGTGTATATCATGATGTGCTGGCATTGATTGATTGACACTTTAAAGCCTAAAACTTAAATGTGCCTTAGTAATATTTGTTCTATAGTCAAGAATAGCCACCTTTAAGTTAATATGGACACAATAATCCTGTATGCTGCCTTTATTTACTATCGGATGTGGTAAATTAAAGCTATTTGGTAATTCCCCAACTAACAGGGGGAAAACTCTTAACACTTAGGCAATGGGAAAGCACTAGTTTCCTTGTTCAGATTTTAATAGTGAAAGGATTTAGTATTGAAATGTATTTGAGTTGTTTAAAATGGAAATGCTTCATATGCTCCTTAAGATCTGCGGAAAGGTCTTGGAATTGGAGCCTCGATCATCGGTATGATTTGGTATGAAGATAACCCATGTTTGGTTATCATGAGGACAAAGTAGTTTTGCGTTAAGGGTGCAGTGGTGTAGTGGCTGACCTAACCGGAGCCAATCCCTTCCCGCTGTTTGCTTTGTTACATAAGTGCTGTCTTTATTAACTTCTCTTGTTTAACCAGCAGGCTTATTCATGTAGAGATGAGTCCTTTGCCGAGACATCTGGAGGTCCATTTAAAAGTTTGATGTGTTTCAGAGAAGGTGAAGTTTTTAGATGACCTTATCCTCTTCCTTCCCGCCTGCCTCTTCCCCCTCCCCTCTTTCCTTTCTGGGTTTTTCCCGGTAGGGAAACAGAATGAACAGCCGTTTGGGCCTGTAAGGGTGCTGATGGCACAACTCTAACTCCATCCATGCTAGACCAGAACATTCTGGAAACCGGCAATTCCAGATTCACCACTAAACTGTATCACCACCACCCCCCTTTGTTAAATAAAAGAGAGCTGTTCTACGGGGGTTTCTGTAACCCGGATTGCTTAAAATAAATTTCTATTTCATCGAGATAGTGATGTATAGGACTGTTGGAATATGTCCTCTTTAAGAAATGGAAAGAAGCCCATGTCTATGAAGGCACAGGAAAGGCTAGGGATGGACTTGATAAACCCTGGTAAAACTGATTCATCCTTTCATTAATTCAGCAATAAGGACAAAAAGGAGCTTCTTTCAGTGTGTGTTGTGAACGAGTGTTTGATGGCCTGACTGGTAAAGGCTTTGCCCCTAAGTCTGACAGCCCGTTCCCTCCTGCCAACCCCCTCCAGCTTTGCCCAGCACACACAAACAAATACATTAAATGTCATTGTCCTCAAGTCTTATGTAGGAAAGAGATTAAAAATGTGTGCTTTGGTGACAATCAGAGGTGTTTCTGCTGTGTTAGGTAATTAGACAAGATGAGGTTCCATTACACTTCCTAATTGGTGAACAACAAGCTGTCACCATAGTTCATAGTCTAGGATTGTTTGAGCCACAGTATCAACACGTGGGAGAAAGACAGAAATAGTGTTCTTATTGCTAGTCTAGCTTTGCTGCCTAAACTCCACTCAAGGTCTTGCCCAAGTCCAGACCCAGATGCTCCGGCTCTACTTACAGAGAAGTGGCGGTCCCGAGAGGAAAATTGGTGGAAGATGACTTTGGGCCCAGGTAGTTCTCAATTTGATCCAGCTGTTTCTCTTAGAGCATGCTATTTAAGTGGCCAGAACCTCACCTCATCTGTGCAGTGGAAACTGCTACCTCTACAGGGCAGCCTTGAAGGCTAGGGTGTGTATCATATTTGGTCCTCGTGTCCTCCTATGTCTTACTTTTCTATTGCAATGCTAAAACACCAATTCAGCATCTGTAGAAGGAAGGGTCTCTTTGGAATGTTCAGTTCCAGAAGGATGGAATGTGGCAGGAAGCAAGGCGACAGACCGGCAGGCAGGGTGCTGGGACAGTAGCTGGGAGCTCAAAAAGGCCACACCCCCTAATCTCACACAAACAGCCATCGACTGAAAACCACATTTTTAAGTACCTGAGACTTACGGGGGGGGGGGCATCTCATTCAAACTACCAGGACCTGAGAGGGTGATTCAGCCTATTTTTACCTGGATTTACCTTCCTTAAAACCATTTGCCTAGTGAGGAAGATTGGGGACAAGGACACTTCATAAAACCATGAGCAGGCTCTCATGGTAGTTCAAACATTTCTTGTGGCCTTAAACAGATTCAGAGTATTTATTTGAGAGCCATTACAAATCGAAACAAAATTCTCATGACTGCCCAATTTCTATTACCGCCTAAGTTGGCAGAAGCCGTTTGTTATACTGATTCTTTTTTTTTAACCTTTTTTTTTTAAATTTTAAATTAGAAACAAGCTTGCTTCACATGTCAATCCCAGTTTCCTCTCTCTTCCCTCCTCCCCCACCCCCTCAGCCCCACCAACCCCCCACCCTATCCCAGCTCCACTCTCCAGGGAGGGTGAGACCCTTCATGGGGGATCGCCAAAGTCTGTCATATCGTCCCGGGGCAGGGGCTAGGCCCTCCCTATGTGTCCAGGCTGAGAGAGCATGCCTCCATGTAGTATAGGCTCCCAAAGTCCATTTGGATGCCAGGGATTAATACTGATCTACTGCCTGAGGCCCCAAAGGATGCTGAGACCTCCTCACTGACACCCACGTTCAGGGGGTCTGGATCAGTCCCATGCTGGCCTCTCAGCTATCAGTCTGGGGTCCATGAGCTCTCCCTTGTTCAGGTCAACTGTTTCTGTGAGTTTCACTAGCCCGATCTTGACATCTTTGCTCATCGCTCCTCCCTCTCTGCAACTGGCTTCCAGGAGTTCAGTTCAGTGTCTAGCTGTGGGTGTCTGCCTCTGCTTCCATCAGCCACTGGATGGAGGCTCTAGGATGGCATACAAGGTAGTCATTAGTCACATTATCAGGGAACGGCATTTAAGGTAGCCTCTCCCACACTTGATTCTTGATGATTCTCAAGCCTGAAAGCTCTTCAGGAAATATCTTTACTTGTTCTAATCCAGTGTTTCACAATCATATAGAAACAAAGTCTTTATTAGTATGATAGCCTGTGAATAATTGATTTGTTGAAATACCTAATACGTCAGAACTTGCCTGCCAGAGACCATTGTGTAGCACCTCAAACAATGCTGGGAAGCTACAGAGAAAGAGGTGAAAGGATTTTAATGGTGGTGATTTAGGTAATTACCGTAGTCTGAGGATAACTAGTGTGTGCTGGGGAGGAGAGGAGAAAACTACTCTCATTCATGTGGTCACAAAAGACCCTAGGAAGGGTATGACGCAAACAAAACCCTGCATCATCATGCAAGTGAAAGGCCCACAGATGCACTGGGGATGATGGAACCCTGTGGGCTGACAGGAAGAGCATCAGAGGAGTTCATTCTCTTTAGACCCGTCCTTTGAGGAAAGGAGTTAGAGTAAGATCCAGTATATGTGCAAGAGTGCTTCCTAAAGCCGGGCGTTGGTGGCACACGCCTTTAATCCCAGCACTCGGGAGGCAGAGGCAGGCGGATCTCTGTGAGTTCGAGACCAGCCTGGACTACCAAGCGAGTTCCAGGACAGCCTCCAAAGCCACAGAGAAACCCTGTCTCGAAAAACCAAAAAAAAAAAAAAAAAAAAAAAAAGAGTACTTCCTAGTCAAACTTTTGAGACGTAGGAATTCTTACTGATCATCGAGTGCTAGATACTGTGCCCGGTAGGCACCAAGGGCCACAGACACAGGAACAGGCACATTTGGAGTGGACTAAGTCAGAGGAGAGAGGCAACATTTAGGGAGTTGGGTAGTACACATGTGTAGTATATGAAGTTAAGCAGCTACTTAAGTTCACATCTCAGGTATGTCATTTGTTTGTTTTTTAACTTGGGGCAAATTGTTTAACCTTCGTGTTTGAACATTAGGCAACATCGTTGGCTTATCAATATATGCTAAGTTCCTAGCTAGAATAGTTCCTAGGCATGGAAGCCATTGTAAAAAACATGGTGGTGATCATGGTGGTAATAATACCTATCCTATTTCTTTAGTTGTTATGGTGCTGTCTACTGTAATGTAACCTAGTGCCATGGTTCAGTCTAGATGCCCCAGTGCCTTATTATCTTGTATGTGGGACTGCACCTTGCTGATGAGCTCCTCATGTCTTCATATGTTAGCTCCATCCCTACCCAACAAAGACTGAAACATGCCTCGTCTCCTCATGTCATCATGTTTGCAGCATCCCTACCCAACAAAGAAAAGATTGTAACATATCTCATCTCTTTTCTATCCATTAATTACCATCACCACCACCACCACCACCCAGCCGCCACCCAGAAAAAAAGGGTTCTTGAGGATTAATACTCCTCATTGTCTTCTCTTCTGAGTGGTGATGTGACAATAGGACTGAATGCAGGATAGTGTAAGTCAGATTCTGCAGTGAGCGTTTTCCGGGTTCAGTCAGATGGGAGCCGCAGTCTTGTCCTGATGCTGGAATATCATAGCAGTGGCCTTAGGACTCTTAGAGTTTTGCCGTGTTCTTTCACAAAAGGCAAATTTTTCTGAACTTGTTTTCATACATTATTGGCTTCTAGTCTTTAGAAACTGCCAGTCTGTTGTAGAGAGACAGGATGATAGCAGTTGCTACAAACGCTTAAAGAATCCGTTCCTCGCTCAACCTTTAGACAAAGGAGAGTTTATAAAGTCAAGGAAAGTAGTAACACGGTGTCAGTGCACCGGAGAAGCCGTTTAGCTAGCCAATTACACACTAGCTTCAGCGCCAGCCCTCTGGAATTAACCTAATTGTGTTCTTTTGAAAGTCAGTCACCTTTTGCACATGACAATTTTATGCCAGCAGAAAGAAAATGTCAGGTCTTTCTATTGCAGAGAACCACTTTTCCTCTAGATTGTCTGAAGCAAAACGGCGGCTATTCCGATGAGTCTGTTTAGAACCATATTCGGTCATCTGCATATATCACACCGATGTTGCACTCGAAGGCCTCCTTGCTCTGAGACAGTGCTTTCTGAACCCTACGGGGCAGCTCTTCAGAAGCAGATAAGTACCCAGTTGATGCACAGATATCAGAGAACTGGCAGCCTCCCTCACCTCATTTCTGGATGCCAGGTGCAGGACCGTTAATTTAGTTGGTTGGCTAGCACATGTTTCCCTTGTCTTTGCTAATAGCTGTTTTATTTGTCTTTCTTAAACTCTGTGCCTCTCAGGTCTTCGGGATATGCGAGGGAGTAGGAAGTGGATATGTTCTCACGGAGACTGTGGCCCCACATAGATTTCGCAAGAGTTAGTTTTTTTCCAATTTTTCAGTGATAAGATCCTATAGTCCTGAAATTCTGTATCAGAGATTGTGTTGTGTGTTGCTTTTTATTTCCGTGAGACCTGAGTAGTAATACGAATGCAGCAGTGTTAGAGCAGCATTTCAACAACATATACTTCTCAAATGCCACTTTTGAACTCCAGCTTACGTGAAATTTATCGCAGGAGGGAAAGAAGGGACATTTGTGGAGCAGGCACTGTGTGCTCTAGTGACGGTGCTGGCTGATCACACAGGCACTTCATGCTAAGCATTCAAGACTGGAATGGTGCTCCTCACTCGGAATTCTATTTGATCAGACTTGTAATGGTGTTGTAAATCATTGTTTGGCTTTGCTTTGTTTCACCGTCTATGAAGTTCAAAGTTTTACCTGTCTTTAGTCATGTATGAGACCCCTTAGAATGCTTCTGCCCTTGTACTTGCTATTGAACCTAGCCGGTCTTGTGCAGGCGAAGCACGTACTCTACCACGGAGCCGTCTCCTCGTCTCTGGAAGACATTGTGTAGCTTCCTCCCTTCTTTCCAGCCCAGCGTTGTGGAGTATGTATTATACTGCATGTCTTTAGGTATAATCACCTCATCCCCTCAGTATAATGAGATAGTAAATCGATGAATGAACTATTTACAAGCTTGGCCAGACTCACACAGGTGGGAAATAAAAGTCAGATATAAATATAGATTCAGATTTCATCGTACTTGCTGATCCTGTTGCGTTTTGCTGCCTATAGGAGATAAAAAACGAAAACTTTAAGTGCTTTGAGAAGGTTTGCAGCTATTTGTATGACTAGAATGTAATCTGTTTTAAGCAGAGAAGTAGGTTATATGCTATTTCTACATTGAGCCCAACCCGCCTGTTTTCCATCTGTAGGCTTCAGTTCAACTCTGTATTAACATTAAGGAAAATGCCAGCTCCCATTTAGAGCAGGTGACCAACAGGTAGAACCAGAGAGGACAGCTCAGAAAGAATAACTGCCTATATTTTAGTAGCTGCAGATTGTGTCCTACCACTTCCCATGCTAATTAGCTTGGAGCAAACTATTAGTGCTTCAACCCGATTGTCTAGAACCTCACAAATAGTTCTAGATCGTCTCTCATTAGGATATTCTTACCATGGCATTGCCTTTGTAGAACGGCGAGGACCCTTTGGTCTCTGTGCTTCTTAATGGGTTTTGAAGTTTGAGAACGGTGACAACTATCTTAAGTGTATTCTCATTACAGTGTCAAGTCTTCCCCAAAGAAAACTCTGAAGTCTGTCTGTGTGTCGTGTAGCATGAAGTCTGGTTTGTGTGAAAGGAGCCAAACTGGGTTAGATAAGTGATAACACGGACTTCTCTTTTTCCTGGTGACTACTGCTGTTTCAGAGCAATCTTGATAGCATATATTATTTTTATTTTACCAAAGGGAAACACATGCATAGTTTTAGAAATGGGAAGGCAAGTGGTATTTGAATCGCTTTCTCTGGATCTTTCCCAGTGTCTAGCTCATGGCTAAAGAAGGGAACTCAAAGCAGGGTAAGTGAGACTTTTCCAGAAGAGAAGTGTGTGTTACTGAGGGTCTGGTTCTACCACAGGCATTGAGGAAGCGGAAACCACGATCAGTACGAAGTTAGGGAAGTTAGAAGTTCCTGAACTTGGAGGACATTGGAAGGAGCTGGCAAAGCTGATTACCGTTATGTCTCACAAAGGTCATAGAGCCAAGTGAGGAGGCCTCGGCAGTATATGGGGCTTTAGGTAGTAGATCAGTATTTATCCCTGGCACACAAATGGACTTTGGGTGCCCATCCCACAATGAGAGATGCTCTCTCAGCCCTGACACGTGGGGGAGGGCCTAGGCCCTGCCTCAGATGAAATGACAGACTCTGGAGATCCCCCATGGAGGGCCTCACCCTCCCTGGAGAGTGGAGTGGGTATTGGGTGGGAGGCAGGGGAGGAAAGGAGGGAGAGGGAGCTGGTATTGACATATGAAGCAAGCTTGTTTCTAATTTAAATAAAAAAAGATTTTAAAAAAAGGTCATAGAACCAAACATCACAACACATTAAAGAAAAGAGAGCGCTGACCTCCTAATTTGGATATACCTCTGTTGAATCACTAATTCCACTCTTCTGCTTTTTCCTTATCCAGTTAAGGGTCCACTTCCATTGTGGTCCAGCTCAAATGATTTCTTTTCTTGCCCATTTCTAGCAACTGTTTGACTACACAACCTGAGTTGTGATACTGTTGGATCATGGACAGCGCTTGTGGTTCAGACTCGGTGTTGCCTGATGCCCACGACTTTAATTAACATTGAGTGAGAACATGCGCTTGTTTTTGCTCTGTGGCAGCCCTGTGAGGGGCTCTCCTTTCTCGCTTAGATACGTTCCCTGTCCCTTTAAGGCAAGACATTATTTTGGCTCACGGTTTTAGAAGTTCATGATTTCAGCGCCTTTTGGGGCAAAGGGATACAGAGTAAGTTAGACAAAACAAAATCAGGGCTGAGCTCCACGTGCAGAGGCAGGTTCTCAGCGGCTTGTCTTGGTCAGCAAGTTCCCACCTCCAAAACAGTGGCATCGGTTAAGGGACAAATCAGGAGAAAGTGGTGAGGTATTGAGCCTCTTGTGGCTACTTCTGTCTTAAACCGTAATGCCGTCATTACTGCAAATTCTTTTCTTATCTCTCCCTGCAAATCTATTTATAATGATACCCTCTTGATTACTTTATCTAGTGACTTTGACTCATTCTTTAGATTTTTGCTCAATTTTATTTGCCAGAAACAAGTACAAACACCCCAGCCTTCTTCCGGTTTCCACATCCAGATAATATTGTCTTCCAGCCCTTTGCTTTCATTGTGTTTGTATTTTTAATGTGAAGTGAATCTTTTATAGGTAGTGCTCCCTTTTAATACCGAGACTTCTGAATTCATTTTACTGTGTGAAAGGCAGGTCCCCACCTTCTCCCATCATTGTTCTTCTGTCTCAGAATATTGTCACCCGATGATGTGATTGTTCACTTCCCAGCTATAAGAGGAAAAGTTTGCTGAGTCTGCAGCAAGGCATCTGGTTCTCAACCTCCCTGATGCTGTGACCCTTAACACAGTCCCTAATGTTGTGGTGACCCCCAACCGGAAAATCGTTTTTTGTTGCTACTTCATAACCGTAATTTTGCTACTGTTGTGAATTGTAATAACTATCATGCAGGATATCTGACATGTGATCCCTGTGAAAGGGTTCTTTGACCCCCTCCACCCCCCCCAGTGATCCACTTTAAAAGATCATTCACTCTCTAAAGGGGTCGCGTCCCATGTGTTGACAACCACTGCAGCAGGGGTTTGACCAAGACGGGCTCCATCTCCCAGCTGTTCTTCAGTTTTCCCCGCCCGGGCACGAGGAGTAAAACCTTAGTTTGCTCCCAGATCTTGTTTTCACAGCCTTCTAGAGCCACAGTTGAAAACTGCAGTACTTGCTGATTCTGGAACTCACATCTTCACTGGACGTTGTGTGGAATTCCTTGGAGCCAAAGGAACCTAATCACTTAGCTAGATTTCACTCACAATATCACAGCAAGGCTTCCACTCACCAGGTACCTGCCAGTACCTGCCACGACTTCCAAGTCTCCCAAGCTGCTCCCTGTATCTCTGGCAATCTGACCCAGCCTCCATCTCTGCCTCCATTCATGTGTAACCAGGCCGTCTGTTTGCCACACTCTGTTTCCTGTCCCTTCCCCTCCTTCCTTGGCTTCTCTTATCGACACAGAAGGTTTCTGGCCTCTGTTGCCTCTGGCTCAGACCACAGATAGGGGCCTAGCAACTCAAGACGTACTTATTTAATTATGCTTAGGTAGACACATCGAAGCTCGCTTATGACAGGTTCAAGCCAGAAGAATGAGTGCTTGTTTTCTGGCAGGAAACATGCCAGAAAACCCATGCTGTGGATTCACCGTGGGCATGGAGCCAGTGTTTGAGGGAGATAGAATTTCAGCCTCCAGAAACTCACCGTCGTCAGCTGCTTCAAGCTACGAGAAACATGGTCGCCTTTTGCATAATCTCGGGCAGCAACCAAGCAGAATGGAAAGCATATTTATTTATTTATTTGTTTGTTTGTTTGTTTTCACATATGGGCTATATTAGTCTCATCCTTAATTCTTCAACAAAAAATTTAAATGTTACACATTAAATGGTTTCTATAGAAAACACTTCGTTGTAATTCGATTCCAGTACAATCTAGTAGAATCATAAAATAAATTCTGGTCCTAAGTGTAATTTCAACTTTACCAGCATTCACATTTAGATTTCTAAAAGCCAGGTAGACCAATTTTAGCATCTTACTGAACCCACTGTGTTCAGTGATACATCACAGTCTTTAAATGAGATGTTTCACATTCTTTTCTCTTTGAAGTCTGATGTGCGCTGACAGTGATAGCACATCCGTACACTAGGCATCTGTGAGGTCACCTTATTTCTAGAGCTTGTGTCGTCTTTTACTGTGTCCTGTTTTGAACCTCCACCTCCACAGAATTCACTGAAGTGAAAATCTCTGGAGGAGCATGGACATGTGTGCATTTTGAGAACAGTACCCAGGGCATTCAGACAAGCATCTCCTAATTAAAAACTACTGAGATAGTACAGTTTCTTCATCTTCAATATGACTGAACACCTCCAGCTTTAATACTACTGCATGGAGATTAATAATTCAGACTATAGCCTTCCAGAGAGAAACCTGCTGTGTTGTTTACTGTACACCACAGTTATTTCTGACACTGAATAAGAAAACCAGGGCAAGAATTTGTGCAGTTGTTTCTACAACAAGGGTTAGGCATAAGAATGTTTTTCAGGTTAATCCTTGGAAGTCTAAGAAAATTAAATGTGTCCTCACATGTGTCCCAACACACGAACATTGCATACATAGTTTTCTTAGCTGAATTTTCACTGTGATGATCATGGCTGGGCAGATTTTTCTGGGTTCTTCCATTGTCTTGATTTGATACCTTGTCCGACAGGCCTGGTAATCCAGTCGTTTTTGGAAACTCCTTAAGAAAATACTGTATCAAAATAGCATTTAAATGACCTGAATAAGGACAATACCAATAGACATGCTAAAATGGAAGGTGTACGGGCGTGCGTGCGTGCGTGCGTGCGTGCGTGCGCGTGTGTGTGTGTGTGTGTGTGTGTGTGTGTGTACATAATTAACAAAACAGAAGCCATGAATTTGAAAGAGAGCAAGGAGTACATGCGAGGGTTTAGAGGAAGGAAAGGGAAGGGGAAATGAGGCTTTATATAATTATATGTATAATTGTTTTTTAAAAATTGATGGCTAAAAAAAAAGTCGATAACTAACTCTCTAAATAAAAATCCAATAAATTGTTTTAGAAAAGTTAACAACAACAAATAATCAAGAGCTGTTGAAGTCACTTTAATGGATTTCTGGATACCATGAATTAACAGCCTACCATTTTTTTCAAGCTCCAGACCTTCAGGTTAACATTTCATGTTTAAGTAATGACAAAACTGCTGGAACCCATCCGGCGTCATGGCTGCCTACTCTGGGATTTTTAAGGGAATTCTTTGCAAGGTGAGTCACAATAGCTGTTCTTACCCATGGAGCTGAGAAGGGCCACACACATGCTCACTGAAAGGCAACAAACCTCAGAAAGGTCATCCAAAGGTCATTCAAAGATTATCCTGGACAGATTGAAAATATGGAGGTAGAGGTTTGCTTTTTAACACTAACTTTGTGACCAGTGAAGACATTCATGCCTATACTGACAAGAATAGCTATGTATTACTAATTGTGTATGAAACGATTCAAGTTTGATTATCCAGGTAAGCCAAGTGACTCTAACAACTGAATATTTTCATGATTCTTTATACCCATGTTTATGAAATACCAGTTAAGTGTATAGAAGTGTCAAGTAAAGCTTCTTTACCAGTCATTAGGATGGGTATGTGGTTTCTATTTAGAAGATGTTCTGGTTTGGATGATCCAGACTAACTCCCTTGAAAATGAAGAGTTCACCCTAAAAGAGGAAGAGATTAAGAAGCTGGGCTGGGTAGCCGAGGTTCCTTCCAGTGGTGGCCACCACTGTCTCTCACTCACTCTGCTGTCCTTTTTGTCTTTGGCTGTAACGACTCTTGCTAGAATGTAGTTATGTGGTACAATGCGATAATCTGCTGTAATAAAATGATAGCGGTGTGTTGACACGTATCTTCAGGCTTTACCAACCCAGTATAACAAAGGCAATACAAGTATGACTTCAGTGTTTCCATGCGTCCTGTGAACCACATGGCATTATGTACAGAATAATCATTTCTTCAAAAGTAGGATTCTTGGAGATGAAGAGCCAAAAATTTTTAATAGATTTTATGACAAATACTAATATTTGTAAACCACTTTCTCACGTGTGTTCTGTTTAGGAAATGATTGATGTGGGCAAATGGCTATAATGCACAGTGGGGACATGTTGCCCGACTCCTAGTTTACTAAATACCCAAGGAAAAATAGGCAGGTTTATATTTTATCAGTAGTATCACGGCCACCAGATGGCTAAAATGGAAGGCTTTGTTTTTTAATAGCCTTGTCTTAAACAAGGAAAGATGAATATACCTCTTTTTACATTCTCCTGTCTAGCTTTTCCTCTTCTCACATAGGACAATGTTTCTATTGTGAAACTAAAACTGATGGACCTGATCCTGAACTCTGGGTGCTATTCAGGTAGCATTAGTGAAAGCCAGCTAGCTCCCCTGGAACCTGGGTTTCCTCAAAGCTACTTTGTTATGGTGGCTGTTGGGCTTATAAGGGATTGCTAGCCCAGACAGTTGGAGAACTGGGTTAGAAGTACACATCCACATTAATGTTTGGGGAACTGCTCAGGCAACAAGGTAACCACCACTAAGGCTCCTGCGCTGTGATAAATAGTATGGACAGTGACACGTTGTCTATAAGAGTCCTAGAGAGATATTTTTATTATGTGTTATGCTTTGCTATTAAGGGATGCCATTTGCACATATTCTGAGAACTGTAATTTGATGACTATATGGTGATTATGTCTGAGTAATTTTATAGGTCTGTGAACTAAAAATGCTATAAAAATTCAGTCTTATGAAATTAAAGATTAAATTACAAAAATACTGCTACAGATAAATATTGAAAAAACTGACATGCATACAGCATAGCCTATCTAGTCATTTTCTGTCCATTATGCTTATACCAACTTTAGTTTTAAAAGTCTTATTTTCTCTCCTGGAGTAAATTATATGAACACCTTTTCCCATTATTACTCGAAAGGTTTCCTTGCAATTTCTTCTACCACATTTGATTTTAGACTGGGGGCTTTTAGGTAAACTTAAATGGACTTTTCCATCACACATATCTGAAAAGATCCCTGCAATCTAATGTATCTTTCACTTGATGAAGTTAATGTAGGGGTTTTTCTGTTGCTCCAGGCAAATTTGATAAAGCCCACCCAAGCAAGGGTCAGTTTGTCTCCAGGTTTGGTTTTTTGAAACAGGATGCCGCGCAGCCCAGGCTGGCCTCATTTTCTGTATAGCTGAGGCTGGCCTTGACCTCTCGATCCTCCTGCTCCTGCTTCCCAAGTGTTAGGATTACAGATGTGCTCTCAGAACGCAGCCGTCTGTGTTGTAATAGCCCTCTCAGCCTTTGCTTTCTGATGGCCTTGGCTTTATTTTGAGAAGTCATTAGCGTGTGCTTTAGTGGAGATCACATTGTTAAGGTCACAGGAGCTCCCAGTCTCTTGTCTCTAACTTGCCTGCCCCTTGGGACACAGAGTGTGTTATAGAAGGAAGGTCAGGATCTCAGTGTGATTAAATCAAGCCCACTAAATCAAGCCCACGGGGACTACGAGAACACCGGATTTTAAGAAGTCTTTGTACAGAAAAGGGATTGAAAGACTCAGCTCTGCCCTGGGGAAAAGTTAAGTGCTTGGGGCCTACATACAGTGGACACCAACAGAGCTCTTCCACCCACTGGTCTAAATCTGGGTTCCCAGGCCTGGCAGAATCAGATTACTGGTTTTTGGCACCAAGCCATTGTAGGACGCTTTGATGGAAAGCCTGTCGCTCCTGTCTTCATTTTACTCCCAGACTTAACAGCCTTATGGATTTCTTTTTGAAATGAGACTCTTTCGAACTCCAGTAGTTGGACAGCATTTCCCACAATGTTCCTCAGTACCTCTCAAATAGCAGAGGCAGTATCAACTCATCCTGGCACACAGCCCATGGTTGTATTTCAGGAACACATCCACTCACTGCCGTGGTGATGGCCATATGCCAGTTTGTGTAGCCAAGTTGTGGTTTGGGCGTGTGGACTCATTCCTTTCTGTAACCCTCTCGTAATCTGACTCCTTTTACTCCACTGGAATCCAAGCCGAGGGCAGATGTCGTGGCTTTGATTGCTCCTAATTCTAGGGCCAGCAGAGTTCGAAACTCTGTAGGTGCACAGAAAAAGTTGAAGCGGTTCTGAATGAATTCCCTGCCTCTCTGCTTTACTACCTTGGACCCTTTCAAATCCTAGAAGTGACTGGACTAACTCAGAGCTGCCCATTGCCAACCAAGAGACCTGGTTCAGGATACAGGACCCCATCCAGTGCAAGGAAGTTTCAGAGTACATATAAAAACCACTGTTGTTGGCTATAGAATACCTTTCTTATTTTTTCTGTAGCTGCCAAATGTGGAAGTCTGTAACTTTGCTTCCTCTTCATATTGATAGGAACATTTCTCATAGTCTTCCAGCAGAAGTCTGCTGTATTGGAACAACAATGGATTAAGCTGTTTTCTGAAATTAGGAGATTTGCAGTCTTTTGTTCTTACAGAATAAACTGTAAAAAACTGAGAAAAAAAACCCACCGTTGTTTGGAAACTGCTCTAGTAGCTAGGATTGGACTAGATGATACCAGTTTCTTTCTGCAAACATTCAGCTCCTAGAAACTGGCTTTAATCCAAACTATAATGTTATCTCTATAATGTGTCCACTCCAGTTTATTGTTCCAAACTCCAGTTGACATGAAAACTTTCTTCCTAAAAAGTGCACAACTAAACATAAATCTTACAGATCGTCAAGCATCTCAAAGTAGAATGTAAATGAAATATTTTATACAAAAATGCAAATGCTTAAAGCTCTTACGCGTGTAATTCTTGCTTGTCGAGATTTCAGGAAGGTGTTTGATATCAAAGATGTCTAGGCCCAAACCCTGGCTTTCTCATTTACAAATGACATTTTCCTAGACAAATTATTTCACCAGCTAAACTCCACTGCCTTCATGTATAAAAGCTATAGTTGTCAAGAAGATTTTTGTAAGATAATTATGTATGAAAGTGCCTAATAGCATAGGTTCACTTGGTATTTGGTAAACTCTTGGCATTTGGTTCCTCTATTTGACAAGTGTGTGATGGGCGTGTTCCCCAGCTGTTTGGTTGTGAGGGTTTCTGACTGAGGTTGCCATGCCTCCCGGTCTTGTGAATGTGTTTCTTGCATACTGTCTTGATTGTGTATTTGCATACATTTATCTATGGGATATCTGATTCTCATCGTTGGTCACATTTTCGTATCTGTGAGCCACTTTGAAAACACTAAAAGGAAGGCATGGCCAGTTAGCCCAGTTACAGAGGATTGTACCGTTATGGAGAAAAAAAGATCCATACAAATTGTGTAGGTGACACTCTCTCCTGGATTGATTTTTCATGTGCCACAGTCAACTAGAGTCATTACCCATTTTACATATGTGCCTCTGGTAGTTGGGACAAGTGTGTCAATGAGAATAGCTTGGTATACTAACCTGTTACTACTGTAAGAAAGATGCTCAACCCGGAAATTATGCATCTGTTATGATTTGAATATGAAGAGTCCCCTGTGCTTGCACACTTGGTCCTTAGCTGGTGCCCCTGTTTTGGGAAGTTGTAGCATCTTTAACACTACAGCCAAAGTTATCAGAAAGGGGTTGGTATAGGTGCGCCTTGAAAGCGCTATCTGCTCTGGTTCCTGCCTGAACTCTCTGTTTCCATGGAAAGGTAAAGGGCCAATGCTGAATGCTTCTGCTGCCATGGACCAAGCCCTGGGCTATGCCTTTCACACCATCATGTAGCCTGAAACCCTCAGCCTGAAGAATTCCTCCCCTCTGTAAATTGCTTCTGTTAGGTATTTGATCACAGCAGTAAAAGCTATGCAGCCTCCTACCCTCTTCTGTCAGAAAACATAAATTTCACTTCACATGGTAAAAGCCATTAATTTATCCAGTTAGTACCTCATACATTTTTAATATCTGTGAGAGATAGAGCTGTGTATTTTAGTTTGCATATTTTAATGTGTTTTGAGATGTAGTCTCTATGTGTGGCCCAGGATGGCCTGGGACTTGTGACATCCTCCCTCCTCAGTTTCCCTAAATGTTGGTTTTACTAGAATTACCACAAAATAAATTTCTGTTAATCCGCCAACAAGTACACAAATTACTCTGAATAGCTTTCATACTTAAATTGGGATTAGAGACTGTGTTTCTCCAAGGACTCGCGGTTTGCCTTGCACATTTCTTTGATGGTAAGGGGTGGTTTTGCTATTTATGATTTTCCTTAAACATCTTTAAGACATACAGGAATATGATGTTGGATTCTTATCAACTTCTGTGCAGATTTGGAGAGGTCAAGATACTTTTCAAGCCTGCCACCACTCTGCAAGTTATTAAAGGGTGGTTTGATAAACTTAATTTGTAGATGAAAACAATGTGGAGGGTCCTGAAAGGTGTTTGTAAAATACTGTCATAAACCATGGGACTCCAAAGAGTTCTCTGATTGGATTTCTTAATAACTTTAATTTCCCCTTGGCATCAGGAGACAAGGCAAGACAGATTAAATTTCAGTATTTCAGACTGTTCATTATGTGAGTTGAATTGCTTTAAAATTTAAATGGTAGTACAAAAACCCTGCTCACCTTAAATCTTACACAGTTGCTTCCTGTAAGGCAGAAGTCATTTCACTTGGGGTGACACATGGCTTCTGGTGCTCAAAATAATAAGCTTTACTTGATTTCCCCAGGCTTGTTTAAAAAAAAACCTTTTTAAATTATAAGATTGAGTGGGTGGTTTTATTCCTGTTACTATTCTAATGGAATGAAAGTGAGGAGGAATAGAATCTAATGGAATAAAGGTCTCTGAAAAGCAAAAGGTTTCCAAAAAGGATTTTAGAAATTATTATTTGGGATAACAAGCTAGTGTAACATCTAAACTTCTCCCTCATTATCCTGTATGTTTTGCCATGGAAACAACATCCAGCAGTGGCTACCGAGGAGTGTGTGTGCGCTTTTTAAAGGCTGTTCCATCCCTGTACACCAGAAGGAACAATTGGGTGGCTTTCTCCACCAGAGTTTTTTGTTTCTGTAGTTCAACCATTACTATTCACACGATGTTGAGCATAGAGAAATTAGCTATGTTGTCTAAATAACAACAGGGAAATAGGAATTCTACTCAGTTCATTTTAGAATGAAGATTTAAATGTCTTAAAGATAAGTATTCTTTCCAGTGTTGGTACTTTCCAGGGCCACCAGCCATTCATTCACTCTTACTTTATCCAGCAGCATTCTCTTCCTCTCCCTCTCCCTCTCCCTCTCCCTCTTCCTCTCTTCTCTCTCTCCCTCTCCCTCTCCCCCCCACCCCATATGTCCCTGCAGTTTCCAGCTTCTCAACTGGACTAGGAGAGCGTGCCTCATGTAGTATTCACAGCTCTCTTCAACCAGCCACCACTTCCAATGAATGCTCGCTCGTTTTCATTGTCTTGTGTTTTATTTATTTTCAGCAATGTTCTGTGCTGAAGATATAGAAATATAGTCAGAAATGGACAGGCGTAACCTTTTTCTTTGTGACATTGTTCTCTGGCTCAAGAAAAGTTAACATGAATAGAATAATTAATTAGTGCTAAGATAAAGTGTTCAAATAGAATAGAGCCATTAGCCAGACCAGTACAGAGAGACATAATCAGTCCTTTGGTGAAAACTAATAAGTAAATGAAATAAGAATTTGTTCTTTCTTTAAAACTAATGGGATAACCACCATTAGAAAACTACATTCTATGATTGCTTGACTGGTAGTCTTGAGCTCTTTCTATTTTTGTGCCAAGTCTGTAACACAGAGTCTCCAGCAAGTTCAACATGCTGTCACTGAACTAAACCTTTTCCACTTGGAAAATGCTCTGTGATTTACTGAGAACATTAAGATTTCAATGTCAAGTTATTAATATTTAAACTTTCTCTGAAAAGTTAAAAAGTAGTAGATATGGCCAATTTTTAAGCTCTACTCTGACTTAATGCTAAGTTGCTGTGATGTGTAGTTTATGACACAGGCAAAGACGTAAAGCAATTACAGTTACCTCGGTACTATGTAATTCTGTTTTATTCAGCTCTCCGGCACTTTAGTTCCTGCTGTTCGGAGGGACTGATCTAAAAAGATGTGCTTACATTTTATTATGGCTTTAGAAAGGAGCTGGGAACTTTGTTCTCGTTTCTTTAATCTCTGCAGTGGTTTCCTCCTTGAGCAGTAAAAGCACGATGTTTGGTGTGTGTGTGTGTGTGTGTGTGTGTGTGTGTGTGTGTGTGTGTGTGTGTACGAGCATGTGCGTGCACGCTTCGTTTTTTTTATTTCCCTTTGGTCACAAGCCGTTATCTTTACACAGTACAACAAAGATGAATTAGGAAGGTAAACTCTCGGAGGCATTGCAAGTCTTGGTGCTGAGTTTGGCTTCCTGTGCACAGTCCGGGATCCATTACAGTTCCCAGAGTGGAGCTTCTCCCCAGCGTCCCAAGACTCAGGGTCTGTGGCCCCTCAGTGACATGTGCAGGAATGCAGCATTTGTTTCACTAGAAGGATCTTGACATTGGTAAATAATCTATGCCCCCAGACTTATGGTTGATACTCATTTAAAGTCAGCAGTTTTGTGAAATTATGGGTCTAAAGCAGGGAAGGCAGACTTTCTATTCCAAATGCTTCCTTGGAATTTTAAATACCTGCACCTGGTTAACTGGTGACTTTTACATAAGATTATCTCACTGGATCCTCTTTGACAGCTCCACAGAGTTGGACACACTATCACCTCCATTTACCAAAGAATCATCTGCTATTTACCTGGAATGACATAGCCAAACAATGGAAGACGGAGGTGGGACAAGGATTTGTGACAACCACATTAGAGCCAAGATGAGTCCCTTTCTATCATCCATCGCCATCGTTGTCTTAAATAAAATTGCTGCTAAGGTTGCAGCAACACGTTGTTATTGGTAAAAATCTGCTAGTTTCTGGCCCTGAATCTTTTCTGAAAATAGAATAGTTTTTTTTTCCCTTACAGGATTTAAAAACAAATCCCAAATCCTAACCTCAGAACTTGCCTAAATCAGTTCTCAGAACTATCCCTACTTAGTTTCCCAAGGTTAAGCAACCATTGTGTTTTAATAAAAGATGAGCCCTTTAACAGCCATCTAATGAATAATTTCGAGAATCCCTGTCATCAATACTGATAGGAGTCAGCAAGCATCCACACAGGTGTCTGTCTTCCGCATTGAGCCCCACTCATTAGACTCCCCACCCCTTTTAAAAAGTGCCATATCCTGTTTTTTTTTTTAAAGATTTATCTTATTTTTAATTATGTGTTAGTGTCTGTGTTTGGGTGTGTGCGTGGGAGTGGGAGTGCCTGCCAAAGCCAGGAGAGGGCGTCCAGTCCCCCGGAGCTGGAGTTACAGGCGGTTGTGAACTGTCATGTGGGTGCTGAGACCTGAATTCAGGTCCTCTGCAAAAGCAGTACTGCTCTCTGAACCACTGGCATCTCCTCTACTTCCCTGCTTCGTTCTAACATATTAAATGTTCAATAAATTTGATGAATAAGTAGTACTTGAGAAATAAGTTTTTTATCAGTAAACCTTGAGTTATATATAATACCTTTCATATAAAACGTCTCTAACTCTGATGTAACTGTCTAGTAATTAAAATACTGTTTCTTTTATTTAAAATAGCTGGATACCACATTTTATAGTGTTTTTCCTTTAGGAATTAATTCCTTTATTTCACTTTTGGAATAAACCTGCGTCTCATAAAGAAAACCCCATGCTTTTCAAAGTTTGACAAGCTAATTGGTCATCATAATCACCTGGAAAGCTTGTTTCAATTTTTTTTTCCTGTAAGCTTTTTAAAGAAAAAATTGCTTTAAGTTCCCATCAGACTGTATTGTTCTGACTACCACGGTGAGCTGGCCTTTTGTGAAGGTCAGCGTTACCTCGTCAAATATAAATACGTTACAATTACTTCTGAAAAGTCAGGGTAAATACTTAATTCCTCCCTTTTACTACCAAGTTTCAACTAGGTCTTGCCAATCAGAGTTTTCAGTGGCGTTTTCTTTCCAACAGCCAGAGCCACCTACCTTATAATTTCTGCCTCTGACCTAAAATTGCCCAAAGGAGACTCAGTTCCCTTTGGTGGGCGACAGTATTTAGTAACTACGATCTGAGTATTCAGCGTACCTCATCTATTTGTATCATTGCTTCTAGGCTCTTCCAGTGTGCCTAGCAAGGACATGTGTTTGGTTCTTTTTCTCATGAATTCACATTGAGACTCCTAATTGAAATGTAATGTTAATTTTTAATCATATTTGCATCCCATGGACAATTTTACTTCTAACTAATGAATTGGTTTATTCAGTTTGAAAGTATAATGTTGACATTGTTAGTGCTAAGAATAAAACAATGAACAGAGCTTTAAGGTTTCTTTATGGTTTTGTTTAAAACAAAACAAAACATGTCTCTGGGCTGGGGGTGTAGCTCAGTTGGCAGAATGCATAGCGCCTTCCAGCACTGTGCAAGCTAAGCAGTGGAGGTGGTGGGACTTCAGGCACTGTGCAAGCTTGATCCCTCCATGTTGGGTGTCTCCAGCATGTGATGTCTTCAACAGTGGGATCTTCCCATCAAGTTCTGAAGGATGACCAAGAGCAATTATGGCCTGTAAGTCTGTATCGGGAGGTCTGTAGGACCACAGGCCTCTTGGTGTTTTAACCTTTACTTCCATGAAAGCAATGTCTTGAGGAAAACTGAACTGATGGTAGATGTAAAGTGAAGAACCAAGAATTTACCATCGTTTAACACAAAATTTGTGTTTTCATTTAAGACACTGTGCTCTGCACCTTGGATTTCTGCTTCCGAATGCCTCGGTATCACACGGTGAACTCTCTTTCTGCGCTTGCTGCGCTTGGTGTTTGATGTTTGAATGATTAATAGCTTACTTCACAACATCCCTCTATTTTTAGGCTTTTGAAAAAATTACTTAAAGAGATGAGAAGGAGGGTCAGGAAGAGTTCAAAGTCATCCTCAGCCTAGACCACAGGACATTTTGTTTGTGAACAGAGAAATGCATGAGGGTGTTGTTGCTTTTGAGTTTTATTGTTAGTTAGTTTGTTTTTTGTGGTGGTAGTTGTTTTTAATGCTGCCTAATCTTCTTAAATAAAAAAAAGGGGGTGGGATTCCGACCTTGCTCTGTCTGTGAACCTTGAGCCAAATGCTCCCTTGCTGGGCCCTTGAGCCCTCCTAATTGTTCATAGAATTGCTCTATTTTGGTCCTTGAATTTTGTAGGATGATCTTTTTTGGCAATAAATTGTACAGTCTACTGTGACAAAGAACTTCCTGGGGGAGAGGGTACTAGGGTTATTACATAGTCTTTCTAACAGGCCAGTTTTCTTCTGGATAAACAATTTTTAAAACAAGCTCAATAGTAAGCTTAGTAATTTAAGAGTTGTATAAGTATATTCAATATGGAAAATTAGGGAAGCTGAGCTAAAAGAAAATCAAATACTTGTAACTTACCGCTGGAGAAAGCATCGAACTTCTCTTCCTTCTGTTGACTTACTGTTTGTTGCGTATTTGGGGCCACATAGTATCAGCATTATGTGTAACCAGTGTATGTATTCTACCCTTAAAGTTAACAAAGACTTTTAGCAAAAATATTTTTGCTTCAATTTTTAAAAGTGATGTACTCTTCAGCTGTGTTAATTGTAGCATAATGTCTTGACTGTTCCATCCCCCCCTTTTTTTTTTTTTTTTTTTTTTTTTTTTTTGGTTTTTCGAGACAGGGTTTCTCTGTGGCTTTGGAGGCTGTCCTGGAACGAGCTCTGTAGAGCAGGCTGGTCTGGAACTCACAGAGATCCGCCTGCCTCTGCCTCCCAAGTGCTGGGATTAAAGGCGTGTGCCACCACCAACTGGCGACTGTTCCGTTCCTTTGGTGAACATTTATGCATAATGACACTTCTGAAATTAGATTTACCTTCCAAAAATGCACTTCGAGGTCTAAGATTTTATAGTCAAGAGGATTCAAGAGAGTAGAACAGTTAAGAAATGAGCCCTGAAGCTGGTGACCTTGTGTTTGATGCGGGTCTTTACTGCTTCTTGATAAGGCTTTCAGAGTGCCATTTATGAAGATTTATGGTATCTCAGTCAAGGGGTTCCTGGCAGGGATGAAGAGATAGGTGTTGGCTCTTGGGATGTAGGTCAGTGGGCAGAGCCACTTGCCTAGCGTGATCATGGTCCTGGCTTTCAGCAGGCATGCTCGCACACGCACACTCAGAAGGTTGAGTGATGTAACAGCGCTTGTTGCATTGCCTCTTCTTGACCCTGCTGCCTTATGGACCTGGCTTGATTCCTGAGGAATGGATGATGTGAATCCTGTTGCTCTTAAAATGCCCGAGTTTCCTGGAACAAACACTCCAACTGTGTGTAAGGTATCCTAGAAAGAAGTGTAAGTGCAATAAAATAGAAATATTGCTTTCCTATACCACCTAAAAGGTGGTAGTTGGCAAGGTTAAGAAAAAGAAATTAATTTAAAATGTACTGCAGCAAAATTTAAATGTTCTGATAATCTAAACAGAACCTGTTTACTTCCTAGGAAATCAGGCATTAAAAATCACCCTGAATCATTCTCTGTAAAAGCTGTGTCTGGTTTTGTTTTAGCTTGCTGCTGTTTTGAGATGGTCTCAGGTAGCTCAGGCTGCCTTTCAAGTTTCAGTCCTCCTGCCTCTGCCTCCTGAAAGCTGCCATTAGAGTGCTGTGTCCCTACACCCTGCAGACGCCTGTCATAGCATGTCCCCTCGCTGGTCAGCTCCCCATTGGGTTTTGGCTCCCCTGGATTTTTCACAGGGACCAAAGAATAGACCGCTGCCTGCATTTGGAGACAAGTATTCTGTAGAGTTTTTGGTTGGTTGGATGATTTGGGTTTTTATCTTTTGGGGGGTCAGGGGTCCTTTTGTTTCTCCGAATGGATACATTTTGCATTACAGGGGGAAAATAAGCAGAACTCGTGTTTGTTTGTTTGTTTTAATTACTTCTTTTATGTGCCTTGGTGTGAAGGTGTACATACCCTAGAACTGGAATTACACACACACACACACACACACACACACACACACACACACACACACACACACACAGTTGTGACCTACCATGTGGGTGCTGAGAACTGAACCCAGGTCCTCTGGATAGTACACTCAGTGCTCTTAACCCCTGATCCATCTCTCCAGGCCCCAGAACTCCAGTCTTAAGCACAGTTAGCCTGTCCTAGGAAGCAGCAAGCCCTTCAGGATAATGTAACGATCTTTCACCATCTTTGAGGAACCAAGTATTTGATGAGTTCTCTGTTCGAGTAGATGATGAGTGAAGCCAGAGTCATGGGCACACCTCTAGCCTCAGCTTCCTTCCGGTCATAAAAAGACATGGGTATTTTTTAGCTGTGGTTTGACAGTTCAAAATCCAATGTTCGGAACAGCCAGCTTAACATAGGACAAGAAACACTTTAGTCTTTAGTTTTGAGAAAGACTGATTTACTTCTTTGTGCAAAATTGCTGGAAATGTTTCCTCCTCCCCTTGTTTCGAGCGCTGTCAAGAGAAATTATAACCTAACACACTGGAGGGGCAAAGAAGCTTTGACGAGGCACATTGCATTCATTGTTCAGTGGCACGGTCGACTCTTTCTCTGGCGTGAGTGGATGCCAAAGCCAGACTTTATAATGTAATTAAAAATAGATGCAAGATAAATCAGTGATGTGCTAATTGGCTTTTAAAGGCTCCGAAAATTAATTATTTGTGTAAATTTCTCAGCTTCTAGAAAGTGTAAGTCATTCTTAACAGTTTTGGGTTTTTTTGGTTTTGGTTTTGGTTTTTTGAAATGCCTTGACCTTGTTGTTAAATGGTTATAAAAATGAGGATTCGGTGTTGGCGCAGGCCTTTAATCCTAGCACTCGGGAGGCAGAGGCAGGTGGAGCTCTGTGAGTTCGAGGCCAGCCTGGTTTACAGAGCGAGTTCCAGGACAGCAAGGGCTGTTACACAGAGAAATCCTGTCTCGAAAAACAGACAAACAGAGGGTTCAAATCTGATCAGGCACTCGTGCTGTGAAAAGGCTTTTGCTCTGGTTGGGGAAGGAAAACCTAACATGAAAGGCGGTTAGGGGGTTGAAAAGCACCGAGGAGAAATGAGGGAATTAACAAGGGGATTAACATCGCAGCAGGTGGGAGCGCAGATCTGTGTAGATGACACTGAGACACAACCTGGAGAGAAGAGGCGGAAACTGGACTTAGCTGTGCTGCTGACTGAGGTTGGCCTGAGAGACCGGCAGGAACCCTTGTCATTTTAAACAAATAAGCACAGAGGACTGAGCTTGCCTGAAGCCCCTGGGACCCTGGGTGGTCGTCTCCTTAGCTGTGTCCCTCTCTGCCACTCAGGTAGTCTCCAGCCTGGTTTTTCCAGGGCGGTATTCATAAGCCACGCGTCCATCGGTTCCAATGAACCTTTCGTTTTTGGAATAACTCCTTTGTTGGCCTGTGATTGCTAGGAGGTGCTTAAAAGGTGGTGTTGTCTACATATACAGGGTGTAGAGTTAGCTTGTATTTGCATCCAGGATGGAGCTGAATGCTGCTTGTAAAATGCTTGTCCTAGGGCAAGGGTCAGCTTGAATGCCTCTATTTCACAGTGTAGAGTAACAGAGCAGGGCTCAACCTGGACACCACAATCGTGCCCATACTTGTTAGGCCCTTTGGACACTCGTTTCTTGAGATTATCTCACACGGTCTGTCTTCTCTAGCATTTTGTTTTCTTAGCTCTCCAAACGCATCCTCATTATCCTCCGTGGTTGCTACACTGGAGCAGTCACTACCCATCTGCTTCGATTGGATGTGTACCGCTGGCGTGGTTCCACTCTCCAAGGGTGAAGCCTGGACCCCCTGACTGCTAAGGGGTCTCTTCCCCTCCCAGCTGCCTTGTTGCCTTTCATCATTACCCAGACACTCTATCCCCACCTTCTCTCCTGTCTCATACCAGTAAACCCACCCACCCTTCCATCTTGTGGCCCAAGACTACAGCTTTCCCTGCCGGAGGCCCTGCTTCCTTAGGTCCTGATTCCTCCCTACCTACAGGTAGAGTACCTGCCATAATGGAAAACTAAAATACATAATAGGAGAGATTTTAAAAAAAGATGCTTCGTGTGTTTTTTAATGTTGAATCTATACTAACTTGAAGGCCACAGGACACTTGGGACAAACTTAGAATAATTGGCCAAGCATTTCCTCCTGAGACCAGGCCTGTTGAGAGTTGAAAAGAAAAAAAAAAAGTCAAGACATTTATGTCATAAACAACCTGTTCTACATTCAGACGTATCGGTCTCACCTAATTATCTTTCTGTGTCATGCTCCCCTAAAACAGGTCCCAGTCATAACATGGTAGTAAGCTTTGGTCGGCTTCAGAATGACAGGTCTGCCCTACTCAATGAAGTATTTTCTTCCTTGGAGTGATTTTCTGCCCCCCCCCGATTTTCAAGAGGAGTTTACTTACACACCAATCGAAATGTACTTGTAGTTAAGTTCCCGTTGCAGGCTTTGTTCTGGGGCAGTTGTGAACCCCAGCCTTCAGGGCAGAGCCAGGAAGCACTAAGCAAAGACTGCATTATCCATGTAGTCCCTGCCATGGGGGAGCATTGTAGTCTGTTCTAGAATTTCTTCCCAGAGGGACAATAGAACATTGCTCTTTTAGTTTTCAAGAGGACATTAAGCATTCTCTCCCAACACAGTTGCCATGTTTGACTTCCTTCTACTCTAACTGGGTAAAGTGTTTCCTAAATGTTGTAAGGAAAATTGAGGATTCTGTTGGTTTCATAATTTGTCTATGAGACTTTCTGGGAGATTGTAAGTCAATATGTAGCTTCCCTGGACCTTCCAGATGGGAAGGGAGATTAAGGGCTAAATTGTCTGCTTGCCTTTCAGTGATACTAAATTATAAAATCGAGTGTTGTACTGGAAATAAGAGTCACAGGACGGACGGGGACACACACACACACACACACACAGGGGAATATGGTCTCCAGGGATAAATGCTAGGAATAGACTTCCAGAAGATGAGTTAGGAAGTGGAGTACAGGAGCAATCTTACTGAGTAATTCTAGGTAAGAATAGAGTTGATTAGCACAAGCTTAAACCAAGCTCTAACACATGATTCGAGTGGGCTGAACGGATGTGGCCTCATCTCCATCAATTCAGCCTTAAGTACATCCTCCTTTGAGTACCTGATGAAATGCCTTGATTGTTCTTCTGAAGCATCTATTCAACAGGGTTAATTTCTCTTCTTTCTAAGCTGTGTGGTCTTAAAATGTATACTTCCTCTTCTCATGTGCATACTTAATGTATATCCTTGCATACATTATTCATGTGTTTTAAACTCTTCACAGCTATTTCGTCTTAAAATCCCATTGCTTTGTTTTAATTTTCTTCCACCAGTCTCTTCACTTTTTCCAAGCATCTTTCTTACTTTTTAGACAGCTCATTCTGTCTAAAATAATCTGATGAGATTTACTATAAAATATTGGCAACTTTATTAAACTATTCTATGTTTCTATAAAGTGAAAATTCTACTTAGGAGCTTTCCTTGAAGATTCGAGAGACACTTGGCTTCTTCATGCAGAGTTAAAAAAAAATCTATGCTACAGCCTTCAATGGTTTCTAAAAAATATTGCAATTCTCTTTTGCTACCTTGAGTGAGGTTTTTTAATGACATTTGTATGCCTTGTATTTATAGCCTTACTCTAAAAGTCTGTGTTCTTGGTGCTAAAACGTCAGCATAAACTGACAAATATAATTTGATAACATCTTTTGAAATGTATTGTAAAATGATTGGTTGATCATTTATCTAATACTTGTTTCTTTTACTCCTAAAACTCATTTGAAATCAGCTAGCTAGTTAATATTAAATATTCACAGTAATGTCTTTCAACATGTGTGTTTGTGATTCATCTTGGGAATTAGAGCATGAATTGTCATGCAGTCCCTGAAGGTAAAATTATTGGAGTTTATAAATATTTTTAAATTGTTTGTATTCCATAAGCTTCTTGAGTATTTTTATTTTATTTTCAGTTGTTTAGACAGTGTTTTTCTGTGTAACTACTCTGGCTGTCCTAGAACTTGCTCTTTAGAGCTGGATGGCCTGGAACTCACAGAGATCAGCACCTCAGCCAGGAGTGCTAGTGTTAAGGACATATACCCCCACCACCACCAGCAGCAGAACTGCTGGCTAGCTTCCTGATTAGGTTTCCTTGATAATAACTTTGATCTTGGTCATTTAGGTCGTATTGATGGAGCACATTTTAAATCATAGCGCTTGGGAGGCTGAGGCCAGTGGATCTCTATTTAGAGTTCAAGGCCGATCTGATCTACATATGGAGCTCCAGGACAGTCAGAGCTCCAAAGTCTCAAAAAGTACAGTCTTATGAATAAAGGCAGAGGGTTTTTGTTGTTAAAATGTCAATGTGTTACTTGTGGTTTTCCTATCAAAAGATTAGCCATATTTTAGTATTTTATTTTCTCACATCTTTTTTTTAATTCCCTCTTGAATATTACCTCAGAGTTTTCTGGTTAACTTATAATCTCTAGAGGTGCTATTACTGTTTGCAAATATAAAATTTAGCAGGGTGTCACAAAATTGTGAGAGAAGTTAGTCTAAAAAACTAAGACTGGCATCAGTAGATTTACTTTCTCTCGTTTAAATAAAGTACTAATTTTTTTCCTGTGAAGCACCAAAATTTCAGTTGCAGAGATTTATCCAAAGCTGAACAAAATAGGAAACTTTAAAAAGGATTATTCAAATTTTAGATGTGTGGGGAAGACCCACTTAGAGTTGTCTCATTTAGATTCCCAAGGCTCTAGCTTAAAACAAGCAAGCATAAGATAATGTATCCACCGTCAGTTTAGATCCCAGGAAGTACTGTAATAACAGACCATCCACAGCTAGATGGTCTCCATGTACTCAGCCCTCGAGCAAGCACGCACTGGAAACCTGCTGTCGCCAGGCCTTGGGACTCACAGGTAAACACAGTTTTCTGCCTGACCAGGAAGAAACATGTAAATAGATACTAAAGCAATGAAGAATGATGGAAGTATGCCCAGGTCCCTGGGGAGAGTCATGGAGAACAGTTTCTGCCAGTTTATTCCTTAGTCTAAGTTGCTGGTTTGAATGACTGTGTGCTTATTGGAAATTTATTTACAGAACAGAATATTACAGATTGCAGAGTTAATATGAAGGGTTTAGCGGTAATCTCCTTTCAAGCTATAATTTTAATGTTGAAAATTAAAAGTTTAAATTACGAAGAACTCCACAACTTGATACTTTAAACATAACTTTTTTAAAAAGTTCAATTTTAGCTGAACATAGTGGCACATGCCTTTAATTCCAGCACTCAGGAGCCAGAGGCAGGTGGATCTCTGTGAGTTCTGTATAATGTGTGTTCCAGGCCAGTCAGAGTTATGTAGTGAGACTGTGGTTTTGTTTATTTATTTTGATTTTTGTTTTTAAAGCATAACTTTCATGAATTTAAACTACTTTAGTTTTCATTTGGATATACTAAACTTTGCTTAGAATTATAGTGTATAGTGTAGATTTGTGACCCATCCTGCTTATATTACTTCCAGATATACTTGCAAGCAAGGCCCAATCACTGAAATAATCTGAAATCCCAAAAGATCAAGCTTAAAACTTGAATTTAAAAAAAAACTATGACATAGTAGCACATGCCTATAACCCCAGCACTTGAATGTAGAAGAATTAGAAGTTCAAGGTTATCCTTAACTACATAGCAAGTTCAAGGCTAGCCTGAACCATGTCTCAGAAACCACCACCACCACCAACAAAAACACAAAGTAATATTCTTGTATTTCTAAAGGCTTTACTGTTGATGTTAATATAAGCTGTTATCTCTGAAATATTTTAAATAAATACATGTTTTGTAAATAAATGTATATTTGTCCATTAGGATTGAATTCTGATAAAGATAAAATAATCTTTTGCCAGTTCAAAAGTAATTTTCCTAAAACCCAAAGGAAGAGTTGCCGTCCCCCACACACAAAGTATCACAGTGTCCATGACATGAGGGAGAGTGTCAAAATCCTACTAAGGTGTCTCTTCAACGAGAGATGGCTCTGAGAACTGAGCATCGCCTGCATTCCTATAAAGCTGGAATAGAGTCATGCATAATTATTATCAACAGATAGAACAGATAGAAATGTCAGATATCGTGTGTGTGTGTGTGTGTGTGTATGTATGTGTATGTGTGTGTGTATGTGTATGTGTGTGTATGTGTGTGTGTGTATGTGTATGTATGTGTATGTGTGTTTGTACCTGTGAATGTGTATGGGTATACATGGGCGTATGCATATGTGCACTTGAGTGTGGAGACTAGAGGCTCATGACAAGTTTCTTCCTTGAATGCTCCCCACCATTATTTTTCTAAGATCTATTTATTTGTATAGTATGTGTATGAATGTTTTGCTTGCCGGGAGTGCTGGATTGCCCTGGATCTAGTTATATTGTCAGCTATTATAAGCTGCCATGTGGTTGCTAGGAACTGACCCAGGTCTTCTGCAAGAGCCCCAAGTACTCTTAACCTCTGAGCCATCGCTCCCTCCCCCCCCTTTATTTTTTTAGGAACCTAAAATGCATCATTTTGGCTGCGGTGGCTGACCAGTAAGCTTAGGCCTTTATGTTTATGAGGTGAGCGTTTTATCCACTGAGCCGTTTCCCAGGCCCGATGTCAGGCCTGATGGGTTTTTGTTTGGGTGGTTTTGTACCAAAGTCAAAAAAACTTGCTTAACCCTGCTTAGTTTCGTGGATGGTTTTAAATGCTTAGAGAGAGCATCGGTTTTTGCACTCAGAGCATCCAGGACTCATTATTATCTAGAGGAAAAGCCTTGGGTAGATTTGGAGCTCCTGGGATGTCTGCACTCTTGTCATTTGTTAAGTGGGAATCTAGTGTCCCGAAGGAGGTAGCTAAGAAATGTTTGGATCAGACATCAGAAAATGATGATAATTTTAGACAACTTTAGTGATCATCACTCCACTAGCTGATTATGGAAAAATAATGGACATTTTCCTACTGAGAATAGTGTTTTCAGTATATTTTATTTTTTCGTAAAGTCAGGAAAATCACAAAATTATCTTATCCTAACAATGAGAAAGAAACTGTTAAAGCCTTTAAATGTGCCATCCTGGGCTGTTTTGTTGTTGACGTGTGATGGATTACTCAGGTTACTTGAGAAAATGATCGTGTCAGTGCAGATGGATACCTCATTTAAGGACAACAAATGAAGCTGGGCTAATCACACAGGCCTGT
This sequence comes from Mesocricetus auratus, assembly GCF_017639785.1. Taxonomy (NCBI): domain Eukaryota; kingdom Metazoa; phylum Chordata; class Mammalia; order Rodentia; family Cricetidae; genus Mesocricetus; species Mesocricetus auratus. The sequence goes on from NW_024429185.1 coordinate 15,263,148, forward strand.
AATTTCAGTGGCACTAGAGGCTGAGGGAGAAGGATTACAATTCAAGGCCTACCTGGTCTCCTGAGTGAGTTCCAGGCTCTGCTTGGGCAACTTAGTGAGACTGTATCTCAAAAAAAAAAAGAAAAACAAAACAAAACCAGGATCTCAGTGGTGGAGAACTTACCTAGCACGGGCAAGGTGCTAGGTTTAGTCCCTTGTCTTTTTTTTTTTTTTTTATTACTTTAATTTTAAATAGCTTGTTTCACATGTCAATCCCAGGTCCCTCTCCCTCCCCTCCTCCTGCACCCTCCCCACCAATCCTCCCCAGCTTCCCACCCTAGCCAAGTCTGGGTTTTCGAGACAGGGTTTCTCTGTATTGCTTTGGAGGCTGTCGTAGAACTCGCTCTTGCTCTGTAGACCAGGCTAGCCTCGAACTCACAGAGATCCACCTGCCTCTGCCTCCGGATTGCTGGGATTAAAGGTGTGCGCCACCAACGCCTGGAATCTGGTTCCTTTAAAATAACAAAAGTACACCCTGCTAAGGGAGTCCGTTTCTTTCCGTAAATGACTCCTCTTGTCATGATGTCATCCTTTATCTTACTACGTCACACCCAAAGATTGTATGGAATTTTTGTATTCACATAAATGAACTGAACCTAGAAGCACACCTCAGTTCTGCCCTAGTCCCCCACATAGACATTGCCATGGCAAAGTGTCCTCCTGGTTCAAGAGTTTTAAAATGTTTGGAAGTAGGGTCATTCCCTGCCAGACATGATGTCCTAGAGCAGTGGTTCTCAACCTTCCTAACACTGTGACCCTGTAATACGGTTTCTCAAGTTGTGGTGACCCCCCAACCATTAACTTATTTCGTTGCCGCCTCAGAACTGTAATTTTGTTGCTGTGATGAATCATAATGTAAATATCTGATGTGCAGAATATAGACCCAGAGATTGAGAACCACCGCCCTGAGATCTCCACTTAACCTTGGATTTATCAATGGTAAGCCCCGATTAAGCACAGATTATCCCCTTCGCACGTATGTGCACACACACACACACACACACACTATCTGGTGTCCAGCGGGGTCACAACTTGCAGTGCCACCAACCGTCAGTGCTCTTAAGGAGAAACACTGGCTGGTCTGGTCAGCATATTATCAGATGGGTTATAGAGTCCAGCTGTGTTAAACAGCTGTACAGGCTGAGCATTCTCCCCCCACTCACATCCTGCCACATGTGGATTAGAGACAGAGCGGCCCTGCCAACAAGCATACTGTTTCATTTAGAAGTGGTTACATCTCTTAGACTTTGACAGCCTCCTTGTCACTTTCTCTCCTTGTTTCTTCTGGTGTGAGTGGTGGGTGCCGCCCAAGAAAGAATGGGGGGTTTTCCAGGTAAAGGGTTGGACTTTTTGTTTTTGGTTTTTCCCCTTTGGTGTATGTACTTGCCTGTTTTGGTTAAGAGAGTTTTAAATCACTAAAATGTATCAGTTCTGTGGCTCATAAAGAACGTTACTGTTGAGCAGTGGCCATTTTCTTTAAACTGTTGTTTCCCAATGGGCCATGTGACTAAACACAAGCTCATTCCCGGGACCTATGATTTCACACCCACTCCGGACGACTGTTATTTGCTCTAAAGACCGTTTTTATAATCCTTTTAGATTAGTGTCATCTCTACTAAGGCGTGGTCATCCTGGAAAAATGGCACACATAAAAAGGATTTGGAGGTTTGTGGCAGGGAGCATTTTAAAAATGTAGAGACTACTCTGACCTCCGTTCTTTTTTACATTACCCTCTGGTGCTTTTATTTCTCTGTTCTTTTCCACCTTTGTGAATGTAACCATCCTACAAACCTACCTTCTGGGTCGCTCTGCGCTCCTAGTCAACAGTGATTCATTGACTTTGGCTGCACAGTAAGTCAGCCACTATTATAGTACCATGAGTCATGGAGGCTTCTGCCTCTCATTTACTCCCTGGAAGATGGAGTGCACAGCTTTGCTTCTCAAGGGAGTTAAGAATTACACTGCTTTAAAGCCCTGAGCTCTCGGAATCATCTAACCTTAAGAGTTGACATGATTTTTCCTAATTGATGTGGGGTTTGACAGACTATTTTAGTATTTGGTTCTACCTTCACAGTTAATGACATACGGGCTTTGAGAAGCCAGTAGATTCAATTTTTCTGGCACTGTTATATATCGTTAGAGCACACTATCATGCAGAGAGTATAGTTATGTCCCCAGTGAATTCATAAGATACTGCCAGTAAAGGTCAGCCTGCTGATCTCAGCCTGTGGGTTCCAATTCTATATCCTCCATTCTCTGTCTTTTCCTTTTCTTCTCTGTCTCTTACTACAAAAGCACATATTTTAGGATTCATTTATTCAGTAAATTTTTATTGAGGAATTCCATACAAAGACAGATACTGAAGATATAGTAGACATAGCCTTTGTCCCTTCACCAAACTTCCAGTCAAGTACAGGGGTTGAGGGACCTAATCCAGCCTCCTAACTGTCTTTGCATATAAAGTTATTGAGCGTAATTATTCCCATGTATTTACGTACCTATGACTGCTTTCACACTACAATAACTTGAATAGCTGGAAGAGAGACCCTGTAGTTTGCAAAGTAAAAGAAAAAAAAGTAGTGTGACTCTTAGATAAACTTACCTAGCCCCTGCTTCTTAGGTAATAATAGAGACATTATCTAAATGCAGCCTGGAGTGTAGATAATTCTTGTCAGTACTGTTAGAGAATGTCTACTGAGAACTGCGACCACAGGTAAAATAGAAGCGACCACAGTTAACCCTTGTGAGGGAGAAATGATGAGGGGAGGCTGTGAGAGCGTGAAGGAGGAAGCATGAGCATGGTATGAGGCTCAGGAACAGAGCTTCTTCAGCCCGTCAGAGTGCAGAGTGTAATTCTGCTCGGCACTGAATCTGGTCCCAGATAATTTGGTCAGCTCCTTCTGTATGATGATGACCATGCCTCATTCATGAGGTTACACAAGCTCATGTATGAGAAGCATTTGGAACACAAATGTTCACAATCATCCAGTCATCACTGGTACTCCTGTCATAATAATCTTCCCTAAAGAGGATTGGCCAAAATTAAGTAAATCACAGTGAGGATAATGGAAGCAGTCAAATTCAGTAGCTACCCAGGTGACAGAATTGACAGGAAATCATGAGGGACTGGATGTCAGTAGAACAGATAAAATAAAACAAGAAGTTGACATGAAACGTAGCTTTGGACTTCATCAGTCCAATAGAGGGTGGGTATCCCAGGGTCTGAGGTAGGGAAGGCTGCAATGAAACTTATGTGAGGCAAAGGGCAGGTTCTGTTAGAGATAATGCCGATAAATGGAAAGGTCCAGAAAACAGTTGTGTACATTATCTGGAAATCAGAAGTGCGGTGTGGCCTGGGGAAGTGGACAGAAGAAACATCAATGTAAAACTGGTCACTGAGCTTGGAAGAAAGTGAGGTAACCAGAGACAAAGACAGAACACACTTCTTATAGAACCCTAAAGAACACTAACAGCTTTGATCTGACAAAGAACCAAGTCAAAGAAAAAAATCAAAAGATCAAAACAACTTTTAGTGGAGGACACATGAAGTCAGACTCCACCTCTAGTCCATATTCTTCTGATTCTGGTTAGGTAAGTGCCTTATGTAGGGTTTCTATCGCTGTGAAGAGACACTATGACCACAGCAGCTCTTATAAGGAAAACACCTAATTGGGGTGACTTGCCTACAATTCAGAAGTTCAGTCTATTGTCATGGTGAGGAGCATGGCAGCCCACAGGCAGACATGGTGCTGGCTACATCTTCATCAGAAGGCA